>NW_023276806.1:215942775-216584196 GCF_003668045.3 Cricetulus griseus
GGGTGACAGGTTCCACTACAGTGGAAACTTATTGGAACCTATGAGGTGACCCTAGTAAAGATTCTAGTAATGGACGATATGTTTTCCTGACTGCTGTCTTCAGGGCTATGAAAGGAGCCAGCTGTACAGCTCGGATCCAATTCTGAGTTGGGGAGTATGGATTTGAGGAAGCTAATTACTGAAGGGAATAGCACCACATTTAGGCAGCCATAACAGCCAAACATGTGCTTATCTGACCTTTTGTTGGTCACTAGGAGGTCAGATGCCTGCCTTGTGGCAAGGAACCAATCATAAGACAGCTGGTGCTGCTATGCTTTACGGCTCTGGGTGTGCTTTACGGACAAGTGCACAGCAATGACACACAGAGCATAGCAAACACCCTGAGAGGGCCTATGGGCCATAACAACCAGTTGACCAATCAACACAGGGCAAGGCCTCCAAACCTGGAGCCACACAAATCCTGAGCCCGTGTGTACCCCTAGACACTCCCCTTACACTGCCCTATACGATCTCTATGCAGACACTTCGAGCCGTCTTTCCTAGCCATCTGCCAAGGTTCATGGATGAAAGACCCGAGCTAACATGGGATTAGCTCATTAAACAACTACAATAAAGCCTGTTGCAGTTTGCATCAAGCTTTTGACTCTGCTTGGTGATTGGGTTGATGGAGGTCCTGGGCTGAGATTCTGGGGCCTGAGCCTCCAGGGGTCTTTAATTTGGGGGCTCTTCCTGGATTTGAGACCACAACTATAATAAAGCCTCGTGAAGTTTGCATCAAGCTTTTGACTCTGCCTGGTGATTGGGGTGACCGAGGTCCTGGGCTGAGACCCTGGAGGCCTGAGCTTCCAGGGGTCTTACACTAAATATTAATCTATCACAAATTTTATCAGAAATCAGTCCTTTACTGTTAAAATTTCACCCTTTTACTGCCAGGAGAAATGGCTTAGTGCATAAGGTGTTTACTATTCAAACATGAAGCCTGAGTTTAAATCTCCAGACTCCTTGTCAAAACCTCTTAAGGGCAGGGTGCACCTATATTAGTTGACCTGGGAGACAGAAACAGGAGGATCCTCGAGGCTCTCTGGGCAGCCACTTGACCAATTCAGTCTCAGAGGGAGATCATACCTTCAAAAATAAAGTGGACAGGAATAGAGGAAAATATTAGACACCCAACATTATTCTGAGCTTGCATCACTAGCACCATTATAAAAACCTCTTCATGTCAGGACACACACAGACACACACACACACACACACACACACACACACACACACACAGAGAGAGAGACACACACACACACACACACACACACACACAGACACACACACACACACAGAGAGAGACACACACACACACACACACACCTTATATTTGGGGGGAGTATTGGTTTTGTTTTCTCTTTTAAAAATCTAATTTATAGTGGGGGGATGTTCATTTGCCTGATTTTGAACAAAGTGAAAAACATCATCAAAACAAGAAAAAATAGCCTAATACCTGTATATAGCAGCTGAAACAAGCTAGGGTTCTTCAGGTGTCTCTGTTGAGCATGTCCCCATCTAACACCAGATGGATATGACTGGCCAGTACAGCAGATGAAGGGGGAATTCCCCTGTGGAGGATCTGTCCCCTCTCACATTGCCAGGTGTACAGAAGACAAAGTAGATCAGAAATTGTTAATAGGATAAGCAAAAAAATTAAGATTTGAAAATTGAACAGGGGAAAAATGTAACTGGTGATAATTGAAGGCTAATTATTATCAGCTAGCAACTGGCAACCAGGTGTTCTGAGTCACCTAAAAGGCAAGTCAGGGAGGATCATGACAATATTTACTTTTGGCCCAGATGAGATAAAAGTGTTTTCTGACTGACGGTTCAGTATAGGAAAATTAATCTTATCATTGCAGTGTTTTGGCTGGCCTGGGATCTAATCAGGATACAGGATATGGTAAAAGCAAAGTGATTATGGATTTTGTGTCATTGATACCTTATAATTTTCTAAGTTGAAATTTTCCAAGTAAGTAAAAGTAGAAATACAGTAACCACAAAAACCATATTTGGCTGGAAGCCTTTCTAGGGGCAGGCTCTAAGAACCAAATTCACTAGCATAAAAGGAAGAATCCTTTTTGTTTAATGATGTACATTATATATTCTTACAGTGGCATTTTCTTTACAAGCTAATGTTTAGATAAACTGTGTGATAAGGTCAAGGTCATAAAGTTAATAAGCAGTGGACTTAAATAGAAACCCCAAAAACACCTGTTCCTTGGTGCAATTTTATTGTTGTTCCATTCTGCTTTTTGATGAAAATATGTTCAAAGCTTGAAACAATACTGGGTTTCTTCTTTTTTTTCCACAAGTATTTTCATGACTCTGCTAATTCTAAGTTTAAAACTTTCAAAAATATTTAACAAAGGCTCTTAATCTTCAATTTAATTTTTATGGAAAACAAACCGTAAGTGCTCTACTCAATGAGTGAACATGATACACAATCTTTCTAGGAGAGAAATAGAGGAATTCAGATAGCCTCTCTGGTGATTTGAATGTAATTGGCTCCCATAATCTCATAGGAATTGGCACTATTAGAAGGTGTGGCATTGTTGGAGTGGGTATTGCCTTGTTGGAAGAAGTGTGTCTGTGTCACTGTAGGGGCAGGCTTTGAGGTTTTCTATGCTCAGGATACTGCTCAGTGTCTCAGTCGATTTCCTGTTGCCAGAAAGATGTAAGGACTCTTAGCTACTCCAGCATCATGTCTACCTGCACTCTGCCAGGCTCCCTGTTGTTATGATAATGTACTAAACTCTTAAATTGTAACCAAGCCCCCTCAATTATATGGTTTCTTTATAAGAGTTGCTGTGATCATGGTGTCTGTTCACAATAAAACCCCAACTAAGACAGTCTCCCTCTGACAGCATCTACTGTCCATACTATTCAGTGAGGTTTATCCTGCCAATATTAGAACTTCCTATGAATTAAATAGAACAGTTTGGGCATTTATGGTTTTATAATCTTAAAAACTGATTTATTTTTTGATAATCTCATGCAACTATAATTCATTCTGATTACTCTCATTTCCCAGGCTCTTTTATCTGTCTCTCACCCCATAAATCCACTTCTCACATTTGTGACTTTTTGTTTGATTGTATTACTCACTGAATTTAACCAAGACTATCTCTCTCCTTGACCATGTATGTGAAACTATCCAGCTGAACCTGGTGGACCCACAGGTGGGTGTACAAACAGAAGAGACAGCCCCTCCTTTTGCATAGACCAGTAGGCTGTTTTTCACAGGGTTGACCCTTCCGAATCCATTACTGACTGTTATCAGGTTGTCTTGATAAGGATTTCAGTTGTGACAAAACAGCATGACCAAAGGGGGCTATTTCAACAGACAATTCTTTATCACAGGAAGTCATCCCAGGAACAAAATGCAGGAGCCTGGAGACAGGAACTGAAATAAAGGCAATGGTGGAGACTACCTGCTGGTTTGCTCCTCAGGAATTGCTTGGCCAGCTTTCTTATAACACCCAAGACCACATACCCATATCAATCAATAATTGAGGCAATACCCCACAAGCTTGCCTATATGCCAATCTGATGGAGGTATTTTCTTAACTTAGATTCCCTTTTCCCAGATATGTCTAGGTTTGTGTCAAGTTGGCAAAACTAACCAAAACACAGGTTGAGTCTTATTCACACCCAATGCAAACAACTGCATCTGCTGTGGGTTCATGATTGCAATGACTTTTCTATATCCTAATGATGGGGTTTCTCATCCTTTCCTCAACCCCCCCAACTCAATGCATTCTTTTCCTCTTCTGATACTCCCGGATTATTCAATATGGTGGTAAAAATGCTGTGTTTAGTACTAAGCACTCAGTCATCACAACTCTTAGCTCATTGAGCAGCCATGGGTCTTTGTATCCATTGCTGTTCACTGCAAAGAGATATTTTCCTGACCAAGGTTGAGACTAGTATTTGTCCATATGTACCTGAATGTAGGACAATCTACTAGAGTGTGGGTATCTTCTTAAAGGCCACATCACTCATGAAAATGACTTTCCCTCTCCCAGCATCCATTATTTGCCAACATCTCCTCAGGTAGGGATAGGACTTCTTGAGCCCCTGCACATTCATGCTGCTAGTTTTGGTTGGTTTGATATTGTGTAGGAATTGTTCATGAAATCACATCTGATGTAAACTCATGCATGTAATGGTCCTGTCATGACTAGCCAGCACTGTTTCACTACAGATGTCTAATAACTCTGGCTCTTGCCATCTGTATGTCCCCCTCTTGCAATATGATTCCCAAGCTTTCAGAAAAAGAGTACAAGTGCCCCCATTGAGATCTGAGCATTCCATAGTCTCTTATTCTCTGTAGGTTGACCAGTTGTAGGTCTCTGTGTTAGTCTCCACCTATGGTAAAAAGAAGATTCTCTGATAATAGCTGTGAGAGCCACTAATCTCTAGGTACAAAATAAGAAGTTTATTACTGTTTTGATTTAGCATAAGAATTGTAGGCAGTTCTCTGGTAGGACCTATGACCTAGACAGCTATGTGGATTTAGCCCAGTCAATAGTATCAGGCCTGAGTTCTGAATAGGCTTTAAATCCAATCAGAAAGTAGTTGAGTGCTTCTGGAATATTCATGCCACTACTGCATCAGTAAACATACTTTGCCAGGCCTATATTTGTTGAAGCTAATAGGGTACACAGGGTTTAAGGCTGTTGAATACTTTTTCCCTCAGCTACATTTCTGATATTGTGCTAAGGGTTGTTTGCTTATTTGTTTAGGAAGAACCCTTGCATTAGCCTAAAGAGATGCTAACAACAAAGAAAATTTGCTGACTTAACAGTTTTCTTTTCCTAATCTGATAATTACTCT
This sequence comes from Cricetulus griseus, assembly GCF_003668045.3. Lineage (NCBI taxonomy): Eukaryota > Metazoa > Chordata > Mammalia > Rodentia > Cricetidae > Cricetulus > Cricetulus griseus. The sequence goes on from NW_023276806.1 coordinate 215,947,657, forward strand.
TCCTTCCTCATTCCTTCTGGTTACTATCCATGTTAATAGATGTCTATTAATTCTATCAGTCTTTATTAGAAACTATTTATTGGCTGTATTGGTCCTTTTTGCTTTGGGTTTTCTTAGAATCTGTTGATCTATCTTTTTATTATATTATATATAATAATATTTTATTATATATATGATATGTAATGTTTTATTATATTATTATTTTTATTATATTGTATATATTATATTTATTTTATTATATTATATTTTTAGTGTATCAGGATGGATTATGTATTAGTGTATTATGATGTTCTTTGTCTTAGAGAGAGAGATCAATACATATTTTGAATCTTATTTCTTTTTTTGTTTTTTTTGTTTGTTTGCTTTTTCCTTTTTATTAGAAAGGAAATTATTTTACATGTCAGTCCCAGTTACCTCTCCCTCTCCTCCTCCCCTGCCCACCTAACTAACACCCTACCTATCCAATACCCACCCTTTCTGCTCCCCAGGGAGGTGAGGCCTTCCATGGTGGGCCTTCCATGGTTTCAAAGTCTGTCATATTCTTTGGGATAGAGCCTAGGCCAACCCCTTGTGTCTAGGCTTAGGGAGTATCCCTCCATGTGGGATGGGCTCCCAAAGTCCATTCCTATGCTAGGGAGAATCTTATTTCTTATATACATTTAAGGCTATAAGCTTTTCTATAAGCATTAATTTGTTGCATGCCACGTTTTAAAGTGTTATATTATCTTTCAATTAAAACGTTTTTATAAACTCAATATGTTTTTTGCTTTTAGCCAATAGATTTTAATTGTTTTATTCTCAATTTCATATTTAACTTGATACTTCATTACCAATTTCAAACCTAGTTCCACTGTTAAAAGTTATTTCCTATAATATTGCAACTCTGTGATATTTGTTAAAGTTATGAGCAGAGACATATACTCAATTTTGATAAATGTTACATATTCATTAGAAATTTGTGATCTTTGGCTGTTTGACATATGTATTTGTGTATGTCCAATAGCTGCAGTTTATGTGTGTGTGTGTGTGTGTGTGTGTGTGTGTGTGTATCTATATGTGTGTGTTTCTATGTATGTGCATTTATGTATATTTGTATATAGTGTATTGCATTCTTCAAATCTTCTCCATACATATTCTGACCTCTACACATTCTCCTTTATTTATATAAGAATATTCACATTCCAGTATGATAGTATATTTAGTAAATTCTTCCTGTAAAAATCTACGTATTCACTGTATTGCTTAATATACTTTGATACTAAGTCATTATATTAGATGCACATGAAAGTAGAATCACCTGATACAAAATTATGTCTTCCTTGTCCATTAATCCTTTTGCTATGCTACCACTTTTTAACTCTGTATTGTCTCAGGCTAAACATGCTCTTTCTATGAATATGTTGCATTTGACTTTCAGCTTTTCTGTGACTTTAAACTTGATCAGCATAAAATTTATTTTCATGTTTTTTCTAGCAATACTTTTCTTCAAAGTGTTTGATCTATTTATGTTTACTGCAGTTATTTATAATTTTGGATTTGTTCTTATTATATTTTTATTATTTAAAACAACTTTTAACTTTAAATATATGTTGATCATATTTTTCCCTTCCCCAGAATAAATATGCACACATATCAATGTGTCTATATGTATACATACATAAACTGCACAAGACTTTTAGCTTTATTTTCCAGTATTCATTTTACTTTACCTAAGTATCTAACCTTTCCCATCACCATATATTTTCTGATCTGATGAATTTCTTAAAGACTTTAAATAGGCAATATATTGTTTCTAGTTAGGTCCCAGAAGTCTGTTATGATGTGGATGGTTTGTGGAACGTAAAAACCTGAAACAGAGTTCATGAGGAATGAAAGACAAATATCTCAGGTTCTCTCTCACATGTGGACACTAGCTTCTGATTTCTATATATATGGGAATAAATATGAGTGTAAATCATAATTACAATGGAAAAAGAGGTTTTTAGAAAGAAATAAGAATGGTAAAAGAACACATGTGATATGAAAGTGAAAGGTGACTGCTAGGGACAGAAGCTTTAATCTGAGGGCAAGTGGGAAGCAGAAGAGAGTAATCAGTCAAAATAAAGTATATATGAAACTACCACAATAAACTAGTTGCTATGTATGTGTATTTTAAAATTAATGTATACATTGTGGATCAATACTCACTGTAGAAATGAAAGACAACATTAATATGAAAAAATACATACATCTAACCTTGGTGATCAAGCAGAATATTATAGAGGTTGTTTATAACTAAGTATTTTATGGAGATTTTTGAAAGACTTCATAAAATTGCATTTGTATAATTTTTATGGACAGAATAAATACTTGGTTACCTTTTCTTTACAATTAGTCTATATTTAAAATCACATTTGCCTCATTTTACTTTACTTATTGAAATCTAAATTAGGTGGCCATTGCATGTTTTCAGTTATCTAAGAAAGTGCTTCCATGGTTATATAAATATACCTTCATCTAGCTTAAATCACATTGTGATTCGAATGTTTGCTTACTCCCTAGGTTTCCCTAACTAATCTATCAGGAGAAACAGGGATCAGCAATATAGTCTCCTAAACAGGACCTACACAATGAAAACACCAATAGACTCTCCAATGTGGACAGGAAAACCACATAAGCCCCACTCATGGATGAAGACACAGTCAATTAATGCCTCCTGAGAAGGAGAACCAGTCTTCTCCAGGGATGAGTCCCTGATCAGTGGCAATCCACACACACACACACACACACTAAGCATTAAGAGGACTCGGAAGTGCATGCATATATATATATATATATATATATATATATATATATATATATATGAAGTTTATATACATGCACACATGTACATGCATGTATTATAAAGAAGAGAAAGTAATGAATTTGAGATGGGGGAATAAAGAAGGAATTGGAGGACTGAGAGAGAGCAGTGTAAGTGATAGAAATCCAGTAATGGTACGTAAACTTCTCAATTTAAAAAAAAATTCAATAAAATAGAGAATATTCTATGTATTTTCTATATCCCCAATTATATTTATCCAATGGAATTTAGGGGAGATTTTTGTTCAAAGTAAAACGTTTTATTAAATCACTAAATAACACAATAATCACTAATATACACAATTTTCTTTGTTTACTTAATACTACTGTATATTGAGCAGTATAGTGAATGACTGAGAAGATAGGCATGGTGTATTGATTCTGAGAAGATGGGATTGCTAGTTAGTGTTAGCTAGGAGGTTGGGAACAGTAAATTCTTCAGCTGGAAGAAGAAGAGAGGATAATGCACTCAAGCGCAACCAGGTAATCAGCTCGCTGTTCCTGACTCCCCACCCTACTATAAATAATAAAAAGATAGGTGAGGGTGCCAATGGGGTGAGGTTAGAGTGAAAATGAGCTCTAAAAAGCTGGGAAACTGAAATATCAAAGTGAAAGGTAAGAAGTTTGTACCAAGAAATGTATCAGGACCACTAAATAATATTAAGAGTTGATCAAAGGTGAAAATTCATGAAATTATAGCAAACAATCTATTTATTGTAATATTCCCTCTTGACCATTTTGTTAAAGGACATGAATATATATATTATATATTATATATATATATATATATATATATATATATAGTTAGTTGGCTTCCCATAGAAATGGGATTCTGCCACGTAAATATGGCAAATATGGCAAAAGGAGAGAGAGAGCATAATAACAAGGAACTGCTAATATGATAACCCTTTAATCTTAAACTACACATAACAGTGGAAAAGAATAGAAGCACCAGATAAAGTGGAAAATTATTGACAGGTAAGATGGCCTGATCTAACAACAGTCCTCAAGAGAGTTTCTGGATAAGAAAGATAGAGTTGTCTTAGGGTTTCTGATGCTGTCATAAAACACAGTGACAAGAAGCAAAGTTGTGGAAGAAAGTATTAATTTTAGCTCAGTTACACATCACAGTCCATTAGTGAGGGAAGTCATGGCAGGAATGCCAGGAGAATCCTGAGGCCCGGAGCTGACGCAGAAGCCATGGAGGAATGAGTGCTGCCTATTGGCTCGCTACTTTCTTGATGCTGGGAGGGACCCACTCATTGTGGGTGGTGCTGCCTGCAAAGTAGATGGCCTTGGATAGTATGAAAAAGCAGATTAGGAAAGACACAAAGCTAGGAAGCAGCCTTCCTCCATGGTTTCTTCTTCAGTTCTCTCCTTCCTGTTTCTACTTGAGTTCCTGTTCTGACTTCCCTTGGTAATGGATTGTTACCTGGAAGGGTAAAATGAATTACAATCTTTCCTCCACAAGTTGTTAGCTGGCATGAGACCATGAGACGTTCACTCTGATTTCTGTTTCCCTGGTGCTCCACATATACCTCTATGGAAACACTAAGAGTAAGAGTTTGATAAGTCATTATCATTAAATTATACATTAAATGGTGCATTTTGAATTGCATCGTTTCTCTTGTTTTTCTGCCTGCATCAAACCAAATGAGGCAGCATGCACAGAGCCTGCACTGATCTGTACCAGGTCCCTCTGTGTTTGTATAATGGCTTCCATTAGGGTTTTTATGGGATTTCTGAGTATGCTAATGAGTGTGTCTGTTTCTTGTGCGTCCTTTTGGGTTCTTTTCCGTTTGTTTTGTCCAATTCCAATGTGCTAGTTTTTGTTTTATCTTATTATATTTTACTGTATTGCTTCTTTTTTAATTTTATTATTATCCTTAGGAGCCTGTTTTGTTTTGTTTTTTAATGAGAGAAAGTGAGTAAATCTGGATGAGCGGGGAGACAGGGAGGAACTGTGAGGAGTAAAGAGAGGTAAAAATCATTTTCTGGATATATTATGTGAAAAATCTATTTTCAATAAATGTAGAACAAATATTAATTACAAAGAATAATAGTCTAGGCATGCTGCAGAGTGTCTAAGAAGAGAGGTGGAAAGGATGTGAGAACAGGAGGACACAGTAGGCACCACTGAATCACCAGCTGGACCAATTTCCTGAACTTTTTGTAACTTGTCCTCTTTTTGTTTCTCCCCCTCAGAACCTAAGGAATCTCACCCCAGTCTTGACTCTTTCTTGATGCTAATGAGCAGTGAAATGACTAAACCATGGACATGAATAGGAGAAGACAGACTACAGAGGTCTTAAGGGGAAGCTCATGAAGAAGACAATAATTCCTTGACTAATCCAATGTCACCTGCGCACTCTGACCTACAATATTCAGGGCAAAAGGACTCACTGCTCTTTCCAAACCAGGGTGTGCTCACAGGGTTCTGAACTAGCTGTTACAGTAGCACAAGCTGAATTAGTTCTATGAATCTTTCCTGGAAACTGCCTGGTACTTAACCTCTCCTGACCTTCTGCTAGCTAAGCAGAAGTGGTTATTTGTCTTCTTCCTATTGGTGCTGTTTATTCCTCTTTTCTCACAAACTGCACCCTGTAATACATTCACATTATTCCTACCCCACAAGAATGTAAATGTCTCTGGAGGCCTATCATGCAAATTTTAACCCTCCTGCCTTTCATGTGGCAAAAACACTTTCCTTTCCAGGGTTTCCTACTACCCCCTTTTTCTGTAAGCAATGGTAAAATTTAAAAGGTACAGAAAGTTATAGGCACACTTTTTAGGTTGGTAGGCAGGATTATAATTGAGAGAGGAAGACCTTGGACTTCCTAGTTGACCACCCTGGCTTTTGAGTAGTAGAGCTGATGTGCAGGCAAGAATGATCTGTGCTTATACTGAAGTCACAGTATAGCACCGGATATAACCAATTAATTTTCAATGGACTGGACAGACATAATGAAGTCTGACATGTGACTGTATTTTTGAAGCTACCTTTCTTCTAAAGATGCTTCCTCCATTGAAAAATTCATTGTTTATTCCTTCAACACTCTTGCTCTTACATTTTTAGGATAAGGTTCCCTGAGTCCTGAAGGGAGTGATCTGAAGGAGACTTCCCATTGAAGGCTGAGTGTTCTGAAGCTTCTCACTCATTCTGCAATGCCTGGCTGTGAATCTCTATATGTCTCCATCTGCTGCAGAAGAAAGCTTCTCTGATGATGGATGAGCAAGACACTATAGGAGAATGTCATTGGGAATCATTTTGTTGCTAGATTTTTGTTTGTTTTAATGCTATTTTTTAGAACAGCAGTATTTTGTTTTACCTTGGGACCCTGGGCTATTTATTTACAGGTTCTGGATCACCCAAGCAGTATCAGGGATGGCTCCCATATTGTGGAGTGGGTCTTCAGTCAAATCAGAAATTAGTTGGTTAATCCCACAGTCTTTCTGCCACCATTGCACTAGAATAACTTGAAGGCAGAAAATCACTATAGGTCTAAGGGTGCATGGCTAGGCTGGCATTTATATTTCTCCTTTGGTAGTGTGCAGAGTACCTGCCTATATCAAAGACACTAGCATGAGGGATGAATGCTTTATGTTGGCACCAGCTTAACTTCTTTGTGTTCAATGAATTGTGTAGGTACTGTCTTCAACAGTGGAGCCTTGTTCTTAGTTTGTGGGGAGCAATCTATAGTCTTGGCAACAACTTGGGTTGTTTGGTAATTTCCATGGGACCCTTTTAGCCAACATCTCAATTAGATGTAACCCAATCCTAGTACTAGAAGATTCATTTGGTGATTAGAGATGGCCAGTTAGAAATCTGTCCTCCCTATTATTCATTAGGTGATTTCATTTATATCCCTTTCATATATCTATATATTTTAGGAAGCTTCTACTATACTATGTTTCCATAGTATCTCCAAATGGCCCTTAAAATCAGCTGTCTCTCCCCATATTCCTTGTCTTGGCTGTCTCTTGCCTCCCTGTCTCCACTTGATCTTTCTGTTCCAGCTCTCCTTCCATAATTATTGATTCTAGTTCCCTTCCTACCGAGATGTACACATATATCCCTACCCCCTCAGCACACATATATCTAGTCTATTACTTTGTAAGTGATTTCTGTGGTCCTACAGATTGTAGCTTGGTTATCATGGATTTAACAGATAATAATAACATATACACAATTATATACCATATATATCTTCCTATTTCTAGATTACCTCAGTCAGGAAAAATTTTTTTAGTTTCATGCATTTACCTGAGAATTGTATGATTTCATTTTGTTTTTTGGTAATGACTGAATAATACTCCACTCTTTAAATGTGCATATTTTCTTTACACCTTCTTCTATTGAAGGATAGATAGGTTGTTTTCAATTTATGGCTATTATGAAGATAGCAGCAACAACATGGCCGGTTTATGGGCCATTACCATGATGTTGTTATTACTATAGAACAGTTATTACTATAGAACTGAACTATAGTACAGTTCATTAAATAATTCATGATTGTTTTAACTATCCTGTTGTGTGTGTGCATGTGTGTGTGTGTGTGTGTGTGTGTGTGTGTGTGTGTGTGTGTGTTTGTATGTGTGTGTTTCCATTTGGATAAGGGTTTGCTGGTGTTATTGATCTTTTTCACACGATCAACTCATTGTTTCATTGATTTTTTTCTTTTGTTTTTTATTCCTTTTAATTGACTTCAAACCCAAGTTTGATTATTCTTGCCATCCACTCTTTTTTTGTTTGATTTCTTATTTTTAGAGCTTACAGCTATACTGTTATTAGTATGAGACTTCTACATTTTTTATGCAGTCACTTGTTGCTATGACCTTGTCTCTTAGAACCACCTTCATTGTGTGCCATAAGTTTGGATATGTTGTGTATATTCATTCAATTCCAGCAAGTCTTTATTCCTTCTTAACTTCTGTCTTGACCCATTTGTCTTTCAGTGGTGAGTGGCTCAGTTTCCATGAATTTGTATGTTTCCTTTTTTTCTTTTTTTGATACCCAGCTTTACTGCATGATGGTCAGGCAGAATGCATGAAGTCATTTCAATTTTCTTGTACCTGTTCAGTCTTGTTTTATGTCTGAGTATGTTGTCAGTTTTGAAGAGAATTTCATGAAATGCTAAGAGGGTGTATTCTTTTGTGTTTGGGTGAAATGTTCTGTAAACATGTTAGGTCCATTTGGTTTATAATATCTGTTAGCTCCAGCATTTCTCTGTATATGTTTTTGTCTGACGTCCATTGCTGCAAGGGAGTTATTGAAGTCTCCCCCTACAAGTGTGTAAGAGTCAGTACATGATTTAAGCTGCAAGAATATTTCATTATAAACTTGGATGCTCTTGTGTTTGGTGCATAGATGTTGCAATGTATCTTGGTGGATTTTTCCTTTGATGAATATTGAGTGCCTTTCCTAATCCCTTATGAAAGGTTTTGGTTTATAATCAAATATGAAAATGGCTACACCAGCTTACTTCTTAGGTCCATTTGCTTAGAATAACTTTTTCCAACCCTATCGCCTGAAACAATGTCTATCCTTGATGTTAAGGTATGTTTCTTGGACACAGCAGACAATGGATTCTGTTTTTGCATCCATTATGTTAGTATGTCTTTTAATGAGAAATTGAGGCCATTGACATTGAGGGATATCAATGAGCAGTGTTTGTTGATTCCTGTTGTTTTGTTGTTGCCGCTATTGTTATGGTGGTGGAAGTATTTGTCCTCCATTTTTGATTATCTGGTCTAGGATTATTTATTCCTGTGCTTTCTTCAGTGTGGTTAACCTCTATGGGTTGAACTTTTCTTTTTGTGCCTCTGTAGGGCTGGATTGTTAGTTAGATATTGCTTAAAATTGATTTTATCATATAATATATTATTTTTCCATTCATTGTGATTGACAGATTTTCTGGGTATAGTAGTCTGGGTTGGTATCTGTTGTCTTGTAGAGTCTGTAGAGCTTCTGTCCATGTCCTTTGGGCTTTTAGAGTCTCCATTGAAAAGTCATGTGTTACTCTAATAGGTCTATGTTTATATGTTACTATATCTTTTTCCCTGTAGCTTTTAATAGTATTTCTTTCTTTTTATGCATGTTTACTCTTTTGATTATTATGTGATAAGGAAAAATATTTAAATATATAAGTATATGAAATTTTCTTTGACTAGGGTATCCATTGTATCTTCAATGCCTGTGATTCTCTCTTCCATCTCTTATATTCTGTTGGTTAAGCTTGTGTCACAGTTTCTTGTTTGAATTCCTGAATTTTTCATTTCCAGATTCCTATCAATTTGGGTTTTCTTTATTGATTCTATTTCTGCTTTCAGGTCTTGAACTTTTTAAAAATTAAATTTTTGTATTTATTTTACATCTGGAATGCAGTTTCCCCTCCCTCTTCTCTTCTCATTCCCTCTCCAAACTTCCCTTTGTAGTCCCCATCCACTTTTCTTTTCTTTCTGTTCAGAAAGGTTAAGGCCTCCCATGGGTATCAACAAAGCATGGCATATCAAGTTGCAGTAGGACTAAGCACCTCCTCTTGTGTTAAGGCTGGGCAAGGAGGATATGAGGATATGAGGAATAAGTTCCCAAGAGTCACACAAAGCATTAGGAACAGCCACTGATTCCACTGCTATGAATCCCATTGGTAGACCAAACTACACAACAATCACATATATGTAGAAGGCCTATATAAGTCTAAATATGTTCGTTTGTCCATTTCTTGGAATTTATTTTCTGCTTGAGAAATCCTCACTCAGGAATGGTACCATGACTTTGCTTTCTAACTTCTTAAGACCTGTCATGGTCCCTAGCATACAATAGAAAATTGGTGCATGATAGTTTGTTAGCCATTAATTTAATTTCTGTATTATTATTATTAATTATTATTACTATCTTTATTTTTTTCATACCATATACTTTGCTCATATCTGTTAGTCTCCCCCAAATCTTTCACAATTCTTATAACCTCACTACCCACAAAACTTCATGTTTCTTCTTTCTAGAAGAATAAAATAAAAAAACAAGAAAATGAAACAAAAACAGACAGATACAAAACACCAAACCATAACAATAAACACACACACACACACACACACACACACACACACACACACACACACACTAAAAACATAGCCTTAGTCAACTAAACTTGAGCATGAGGTCAGTCTTAGAATATAGCTGATATGTCAGTACCATTCCATAAGAGAAAACTGATTTTGCCTCTCATAACAGGTATCTCTTGCAAATTGCTTTGGTTTAGAGTGGATGAACAAAGGGGTCAAGACCACACTGGGGAAACCCACAGAAACAGCTGACATGAGCAATTTGGGAGCTCACAGACCCCAGTCTGAGAGCTGGAGAATCCACATAGGACTGAACCAAGTACCCTGAACGTGAGTATCAGTTAGGAGGCCTGGGCAGTCCATGGAGCCTCTGGCAGTGGAAACAGTATTTATCCCTAGTTCACGAATGCTTGTTGGAAGCCCATTCCCCATGGAGGGATACTATCTCAGCCTAGATACATCGGGAAGGGCTTGGGTCTTGACCAAAATGATGTGACAGACTTTGATGATTTCTCCCATGGAAGGCCTCACACTCCCTGAGGAATGGATAGGGGGTGGGATGCATAGGGGGTAGGATGCGGAAGTTTGTTGGGGGTGAATGGGAAGCTGGGTGGGAGAGGGAACTGAGATTGTTATGTAAAATAAGATAGTTTCTAATTTAAATAAAAATTTATTTAAAAAAAAGAGTAGGACTTCATGGCCACTTTCTCTTCTGCATGCTGGGATTTTGTATCACTTATATTTGCACCAGTTTTGTGCATGCTGCTACAGCTCTCAATAAGTTTATATGTCCATGAGCTCTGTCATTTCTAGAAGACACAGTTTCCTTAAACACATCCACCATCTCAGGCTCGAATAATCTTTCTTTCTTCCTTCACTTCCACTTAGATTCCTGAGCTTTGATGGAAGGGGTTTGAGACAGACATTCAATTTTGCCCCAAGTTCTTACTCTATTTGTACATTGTCCAGTTGTGTGGGTCTCTATGTTAATTACCATCTACTGCAAGAAGAGTCTTTTCTGGTGAGGGTTGAGTGAGGCATATAGTAATATGCCATTATGAGTCATTTTAATGATCTTTTCATTTAGCAGAATAGTAGTAGCTGGTTTATCCCTAGAGTCTATTACCTAGTATCTTAAGAGTTGGGGCTTCATAAACAGTGCCAGATCCACACTCAACCGAAGTGATTGGTTATTTCCATAACATTTGTGCCACTATTGCATCGTACCAGTAGTTCTTTCTATCTTGCAGAAGATCACTGTTTATATAATAGGGTTTGTAACTGGGTGATATAGATGATCACTTTTTCCTTCTAGTTACTTGTATAGTATCTTCCAGCATTATGAATGCTATTTAACAATGGTGAAGCTTCTACTTGGGCACCAGCTTTATTTCTCCACGTTTAATATTATAAATAAGTGGTATCTTCAGCAATAGAGACTTGCCCTCATGTTGTGAAGGGTAACCAATAGCATTTGCAATAGTCTGGTATTTGGGGGGTTAGGGAGACCTCTTTGGCCAATTACTCAACAAGATGTAACCCATTCTTAGTGCTGGGCTTTTGCATGATGAGATAAGTTGTCTAATTGAGGCATCTCTCTTATATTGTAAATCCATTTAAATTTCTTTCTATATTTTCAGAAGCTTCTAGCAGATTTTCATATTGCTTTTCAAAAGACATTTAATGAACTTCATTTTGCTATGAAATATGATTATAATTTAACTGAAAGCTTATTGGATCTAACTTTGAAGATATATTATTACTTTCATTGGATAATTTTATAGAAACATAATATATTGTTGATAATAATTTCCATTATATTCTAGCCATTTACCTGTGCTTTACAGACCAAATGTTTTCTGTTCATAAGCAAAACATAGATTTACTATCTGTGATAGTTTAATAAGAAAAGATACCAAACCTACTCAGAACAAAAAAAGAATTCTTCTATTTTTGGATGGATACATTTAATTAATAGCAAAGATAAAAATAAATTATAGGGTTTTATTTTGCCCATAAGATGCTGTAACACTTGGGGAGAGGCTGTTTGTTGTATTAATATATCCTGTCAAGTCATCATCTCAAGTCATTGCAAAGTTTTCTTAGTCTTGGGAAATGCTGCTACTCAAATTTAATATGAAATCCTGTCCCAGGAAAGAGACTCCCAAGTGGGGAGACCCACTGTTAGAAGTAGAGCAGTGTAACTCTGTTCAAATGGCTTTGCCATGGAACTCATTCATGGATTTTAGCACCCATGAAATTAGAGGATTAACCTTGAAGAGGTTTTATTTTCTTTTAGGAAGCTGGACAGCACTTCCTTGCTTTGCTGCTTCTTGAAGTTTTTTGGACCTTCAAATGGCATTAAAATCTAGAGAATGGAAAACAAAAACTACAAGCAATTGCCCAGCTAATGTTTGTCTGAAATGCAAAGTCGGGAAAAAGTAGAACATCTTCAAAGAGTGTAATCAGCTTGAAATGAGTGGCAAAAATTCGATTATGTACCAGTGCAAATTTGTGCAACAAATTGCCATCAGCCCTGTGTGGCCTGGGGACATATTTGCTATTTTCATATCATTTTGACTTTCAGTGGAAAAAAACATAATCACAAAGGCCTCAAAAATATTTTTAAGGTTGTCACTGCTCATAAAAATATCACTGCATGTGTTATTCAGGAAAACTAAATTAAATGTTCTTCAAAACTTTCTAGTGTAAGATTTAAACCACTTTAGAACAACCTTAGAAATGCATATCTGTGTGGTTATAATTGATGTTTCTAGAAACAAGAATATATCAAAAGAAACTACTTATCATGGGCAAAAAACATTTAGAAACATGGTAGACAGATGCAAACTGGTCCTTGGAACTTGTTCCACAGAATGGCTCTGTCGGGTTTGCTTTGGTTTGGTTGTTTAGTCACTTTTTCTGGTGCTGAGGTTGGTGCCTTGGGCCTTATATACACTAGGAAGGTGCAAGAATACTGAGATACATTGCCAGTTCCCACTAGGTTTTTTTGAACCCAGAAACAGAATGCCTCAGAAACCTAAGATAGAACTAAACACAAAAGAGAAAAAAAGAAGGTAATGAAATAATTCCTAATGATATTCTGCTATGCTCATAGATTAATGCCCAGCCCAACAGTAATCAGAAAGGCATCACCCAGCAACTGATAGAAATAATGCAAAGACCCACAACCAAACAGTAGGTGGATCTCAAAAAATCCTGTTTAAGAGGGGGAGGAAGCATTGTAGGACCCAGGGGTATCAAGGGCACCACAAGAAAACCCACTGAACCAACTAACCTGGAGTCATAGGGGCTCACAGATACTCAACTGACAAACAGGGAGCCTGCATGGAACTGACTTAGGCCCTCAGCATATATGTTACAATTGTGAAACTTGGACTTCATGTGAGACTCCTAACAGTAATGGGAGGGGGTGTGTCTGACCCTGCTGCCTGATTTTGAGACCCTTTCTTCCTACTGCATTGCATCCATCAAGTCTTAAGGGAAGAGGAGGAACCTAGTCTCAGCAACTTGATATACCATGCCTGGCTTACATCCATGGGATGCTCACCTGTATCTGAAGAGAAACAGAGGTGTAGGTATAGATGGGGCATGAAGGGTACAGACAGGTGTCTGGGGGAGGAGACTGAGAAGAGTGGAATGGGGGGGAAACTTCGATTGATTGGGATGTAAAAACAAACAAACAATGTATTAGAGGCTGCATTATGCCAACACTCACTGTAAACCTCCCTGTAAGGAATGATTTTCTAGACTTAGGTGATCAAAAGAGATGACTATTTTATAACGCATCACTAATGAAGTCACACTTAAGTATTGATGAAAAAGTATGAAAAATCACAGCAAACAATTTTCATGGCATTTCATTGCAATAAGTGTAGCTTTTGTTGCTGGTAGTGTTCTTGTTTCCAGTCAGTTCACTGAAGTACTCACAGTGATTTGGGAAGAGCCAAGCCTCTGATTGGTATTGAGTGTCTAAACATATGGTCTCTTAGGAATGAATACAATCAGTAACCTTGGGGAGAAGTTTCAAAATTTCATTAGGTTCATTGTAATCAGAGTTTTCATTATGTACTAGATGACTATGGTTGATACAACAAAATTTAAAAGCTGGTTATTTAATAAACATAGAAATGCATTTCTCACAGAGCCTGGGAACGCAGGGTCATTGTGCATCAGATTTCATTTTATTCTCTTTTGTACATGACATTTGATTTCTGTCCTCATTCGCAAGAGGTGAGGAGACTTTCGGGCATTTTTACAAGAACAATTAATGAACACTTTGTACTTATAGCTAAATCATCTTCTATGATCATCACCTTGGGGATTAAGACGTAGTAGATGAATTTTGCAGAGGACACAGACAGAGTGCTTAGCTCTGAAACTGGTTTCTGTTTCACATCCACTGTGGCAACAGTGCCACGACTAGGTCTAATGGAACCTCCACTTGTGGTACCGTGCCATCAGTAAGTCCAAGTATCAGGTGAAAGCATGGAGATTTAATTAAATGCAGAGCCGTCTGGCCACTTATGCTATGTGCATCTGTCTTTTTTGCAGGGAGAGAGCAGCCTTATATACACTTACAGCACAGTGGAAAAACCCCAGGTGTAAGAGCTCCTGTTTTTTATGCCAGTGGGGCAAGGCCGGGACTGTAAGCCAGGAGGACTGGAAAAAAGGATGCACCTGTAGTTATTGGCTGACAAGCAACCCATGGAGACCCTGTGGGAGCTGGGGGCCCAACATCTCCCAATAATCCACTTCCACTGTTTCTCAGAGAGTGAAACAGGCTCTTTTAAGATAGCTGTTCCTTGATTACCTGGAATAGAAGGATTCACAGGACTCTATTATGGTCCTACATCTGTACAACTCCAATATTAACTCACTCAGAGCATCTTACCTTGAAGATGTGTAACGACATTATCATCAATCAGATCTTCTAAAACCTATGTAATATCATGAGGTATATACTGCACAGTTCATCATGCTGTACAGTGCAACTTCATGAGCATATATATGTGCATACCTTGTCTGTTTGAATTTAACTCATCAATGATGACAATTTTCTCAGGAGTTTTTTACTTTAAAGTAGATATAAGACTCATGATGAATAGAGGAGAGCAAGAAAGGAGATACCTTGATAGAGGGAGCCAGTATAGATTTAGAGACAGGTCTGGCACTAAGGAAATGTTCAGGGATCCACGGAGATGAGCCCAACTAAGAATCTAGGCAGTAGTGTAGAGGCTGCCTTTGATACCCTTCCCCTTTAATGAGATTGATGACTACCTTGGTTACCATTCCGAGAGCCTTCATCCAGTAGCTGATTGAAGCAGAAACAGGCACCCACAGCTAAGCACTGAACCATACTCCTGGAATACAGTTGTGGAGAGGGAGGAGGGATGAGTAAAGAAGCCAAGAAGGTGATGGAGAAACCCACAGAAACAGTTGACCTGACCTAGTGAAAGCACAGAGAATCTAGTCATAAGGCTGGGAAACCAGCATTGGACTGAACCAAGCCCTCTGAATGTGGGTGCCAGCTAGGAGGCCTGGGTAGTCTATGGGACCTCTAACAATGGAGCCTGTGTTTATCCCTAGTGCACAAATGGACTTTGGGAGCCCATTCCCTATGGAGGGATACTGTTGTAGCCAAGATACAAGAAGGTCGGCCTAGGCCCTCCCATAAATAATGTGACAGACTTTGATGATCCCCCATGGAAGGCCTTACTATCCTTGGGGAGTGGGTGTGAGGTGGGTTGGGGGTGGTCGGTCAGGGGCATGTGAGGTTGGGAGGGCGAGGGAATAATGGGGAGATTGATATGTAAAATAAGATTGTTTCTAAAATAAAAAAAATAAAACTAAGCAATATTGGACCCAAGGGAATAAAAGACTAATGATGACAGAACTTTTGCTATACTATTCTCTTTTTAATAACAGTAAAAAGACAAAATGTAGAGTAGCAAATGTATGGACTGAATGAATGCATTTTGAAAAGTGAATTTCCTTATTTCTGTGATGTTACAAGTAAAAGAAAATATGATGAAGGCAGAGGAAACTGATCATTCTGATTTTATACAACATAATTTAGATCATGACTAATTCTCCAGGTCCATATAGTAAACTCTGTCCTTCACATATACAAATCATTGTCAGCTTCTCTCACATTGCTGTTTAAAATAAAAATAAAAGTATCTTTGCCAACCAAATACAAAGGGATGGACACCTTCAATCCAGCTTCTCTTTGAATTCTTTCCAGACAACCCTTCCCTAATTGTGGCGGCACTCTCTTCCCTCTGTCTTAGCTCCATTTCCTGTATTTAGAAACAGCCACTGAGGAAAGACCACAATTATAGCTAGCATTTATGGGAGACTCAGGTCAATGGTTAACATTGCACCAGAAGCTCTTAACATTCTTTGGCAGTCCCACTAGGAAGGAAGTGATTTTGGGCACACTCTTCACAGATTTCAGAGCTGTCATCAGGTCATTCTTCTTTTTTAAATTAACTACTTAAACCTAGTGCATATATTTAGATGCAAGGATCAGAGTGATTTTCCCTTATATCTGCCTGTGAGAATTCCAATGGAAATCAGCCAAACTTGTTTTCTATCATAATTTTAAATTGTTGGATTAGTTAGTCTGCACCACCTTCTTTATACTACTCCCTGTACCTCTATAGACAAAACATAATCCCAGGCTCTGAGGTGACATTAAAGTTTGTGTTTCTACTAGATTGTGGTTTCTGAAAGGCAGACTTTTATTGAATTGGGACTGGTAGACAGAGAGTCACAGTCAAGTTGGCATGAAATATTTGAGGTATTCTTAAAATGCCCCATTTCTATAGGAATATTATGTACTAATGGAACTTTTAAACACTTTTTTAGTTCTTTGTCTCACAAAGTAACATTCAAAAATGAAAAATTAGGAACTAGAGTAAAAAAGGAAATAAAATCACATCATTGGCTACTAACAAAAACAACCACACAAAATACATCTCATTTCTTTTTTTGGTTTTTCTTCCAGATTTCTCTAGGTAAAATTGTTAACATCATTTGGGCAGATTCATTGACACATCCTGGTGGTTTTCCTCTCTCTCCTTCTCTGTTTTAAATAAACACATGTTAAGTATTTTCAAAATGTTTTTAATTTTGAACTACTACTGTGTGGTAGTTCATCAAGTAAAGATACTGTGGTTAACTTAATGGTTCTCTTATTAGATATTTAATTCTAACATTTGACCTATCTAGTATTTGACCACTTAAAATAGCATTTCACTGAACACACTAGTACATAAAAAATTTCCAAAATTTTAGGCAGTTTTCTTGAAATTCATTTTCAGATTTGAAATTAGTTACTCCAAAACTATGATCATTTTTATGCTCTTAATATTTACCAAAAATTTCTTTCCAAAGGTTACATTTTTCACATGGTAGTGTTTAAAATTTTACTACAATACCTTTTTATTCTTTGATCGGAATTGAACAGTTCTTCCTATGAAGCTGTTGAATTTGAGAATAGCAGAGTTGACACAAACCCTTTGAGTTTGTCACAAGGTCAGTGGAGGCTTCTGTGTCTCTTTTGACTTCCTCGGTTTGACTGGGATGATCTCTTCCCTCAGCTACGGAGCAGGTCCCTTGCAGGCTGTATTCCTCCCCTTACCAACAAAAATGCTTTCAAGTGATGGGCTTTGAGGCCCGTGGTTATCTGTACTGAGTTCTCACAGACATTCTCTTCTTTTGTAACATCTTCCTGATAGGAAACTATGTATTCAGTGTAAAGAGTATGAATACATAAAATGATGAGGAAGAAACTCTTTATATAAATTTTAAATTAAAATGTAATTATATCACTTTCTCCCTTTCCTTTGATGAATAATTCTTAACTATTTGTAGTGTCATTGGTTTAGCAACAATCTCTTTCAATGTATGTTACATTTCCTCCTGAATGTATTAACACATGGAATGTCATACTTGGAATTTTGTTATCACCACATCAAAAAATACCTAACTATAATATACCAAAAGTGTGAGATCCTGGGATTTTTCAGGAGGGCATAATAAGTCATCATGCCATGAAGCATCCCATGACAGACATGAGTCTAATAAACCATAGTTCAGAGGCTGAAGAGATGGCTCACAGTTTAAGATGCTTACTGCTCTTGCAAAGGACATATGATCAGCCCGCTAGGTCTACAACTATCTGTAACTCCAGGTCCAGGGAATTGATGTTCTTGTCTGACTTGCCCAGGCCTTTGCATGCAGGCAGTACATGTAGATTAATGTAGGTACACATGAATATATATATATAATATATATATATATATATCAAAATAATAAATCTTACAAGAAAAGAAAATTATGTTTTTCACAGTGTGAATAGACCACAAAATAATTGATAGCTGTTATTAGAATTCAGTATTTTCTTTATATTTTCCTTAGATTTCCTCATACATGGAATCTCTGAGTGGATTGATGATCACTTGGAATGAATTTGTATGTAGATTTCTAGGCTAGAATTGTGAATATGTTTTGAAAGCTTCACTTTCTATTAGAAAAGAAACAATGGATGGAAAAGATGTAAGACAAAAATATCATGACAATTTCACAATTTTAAATAATCTGCTATTGTTGTTTTGGGATATAAGTGAATTAGAATTAAAATGAGCAAAACTAAAAACTACTTAGATTGATTCTTGTTAATATTTATTTACTGCTTATGAAATGACTTTTTAAATAGTATTTCATTCAGATTTTTAAAAATATGTAGAAGTATAATTTTGTTTTGTTGTAAAATTTATAAAGGACAGAAGGCAGAAGGTACTTAAAAAAATTTTTGCACAAAATTATAAAAAATGACTTAATAAAATTAAGCTATCCTGTCTTTCATGGATAAATTATGTAAACCATTACAGTAAGCAATATAAATGCACACAAAATACCTCTACAATTATATATAAAAACATACTTTTCAATAAGAAGGAAATCTTAATTTCAAATAAAATAAGAACAAAGAAATTTTAGGTGTAACCAACTTATCTTCAGGGTATTTATCCCACACGCCAGAGAATGCTTGAAACTGCATATAGTATAAGCCTTCCACTGTATTATACTATGTTTCTTATATTCTTTATATGCATTCTTTTTTGAGGGGGTGTTTCAAGACAAGGCTTCTCTGTGTAGGTTTGGCTGTGCTGAAACTCACTCTGTAGACCAGACTGGCCTCAAACTCACAGAGATCTGCCTGCCTCTGCCTCCCAACTGCTGGAATTAAAGGTGTGTGCCACCATTGGCAGACTCTATATGCATTCTTATTATAAGGTTTACTTTATAAACTAGGCATGTCAGAGGCTAGTTTGATGTCAGAGACATCAAATACAATTATTACAACAATGTGCTCTATTAAAAGTTATGTGTTTACTGCACTGCATTCTATACACTTTGTGAGAATGTGAAATGGTATTTAGATCAGTGGTTCTCAACCTGTAGGCTGTAACCTCTTTGGGAGTTGAATTACTCTTTCATAGGAGTCACCTAAGAACATTGGAAAATACAGATATTTACATTAATTCATAACAGTAGCAAAATAAAGGTATGAAATAGCAACATAATAATTTTGTGAATGGGGGTCACCACAACAAGTGGAACTGTATTAAAGTGTCACAGAATTTTGAAGGGTGAGAACCACTGATTTAGATAAAGCAACCCATGGCCTCCCTTTAAGATTTCTGAATTGTCCACAACATTTATTTTGTACTTCTATTCAGAAATTAATAAAGGTTATTTGGGCAAAAGCACTGACACTAAAATAGTAATCTGATAATTAAAATGTCACAAAGTGACAAACAGGCAGGTGGTGGTGTGTACAGTGATGATGCATCGTCAAAAATGATTTAAACCCAGGGAAGAATGGAGTAGGGTGGCCCAGGGTTTTATCATGCTAAGCAGGACACCAAGTAATTTAAAAATTATCAATTATTTATATCAGGAATTTTCTATTTAATATTTGCAAGCCACTCTTGATCATGGCTTTCTGAAATCATAGAAATTTAATCCAGAGATGGTGGTGAGCAAGACACTATAGGACTATGTTCCTAGAGCAATATCAAATGATATAATTTTATACAATCATGAATTTATTGATCGTATAAAATATATGGTCAGTATCACAATGGAGTCTACTGGGTTTTAATAAGATATATGAAGAGTATCCAATCTACCGAGGAAACTACATGAGTAAAAACCATCCAGTAGCACATAACTATATGTCAAAAATTGGATCAGTTAAAAGAGAAAACCAAATGATGTGTGTATTCCTTAGGTCAAGCTAAATAATCCAACAGCAAATAATATTTTCATACAGTTTTTTTAATAATGGTTAAAATATTTTTATTTGTATGTTTATTGTTTTTCAACACATATCAATAAAAGTTTTCTCTCAGATGTAGGTATGTCATTTCCCTAGGCACTCATACTTACATTTCATTCTGGACCAAGCAATTACTGTTTGGTACCATCAAAACAAACAATTACAGGTAATTTGCCACGTCACTTCATAAATAACTGCTATTATAGTATACCTTTACGATTCTGTGACCAATTTACAGATTTGAGGCATAACAAGGGGTAAGGTGATATATATTGAATTGTGTTTTTTAGAAGCAAATGCTGCATATTTTCTCCACACACCACCCAGAAGTACTGGTGTACACATCCACCTTGGCAAATATATACATATGAATAAAATGTGTCTTCACATAAGACCACTTAGAAATAGATCACCAATTGGTGTGTTTTACCCTAGGGGAGACTATTTCTCTTACAGTCAGCATTTCTCAGTTGCCTGTAGATTTTTGTGTAGAATTAAAGTCTCATGGGCTGGCCCTGTCCACTTGCTCATGTTCCTTAGCATTAGTCTTGTTCAGCTCACATTCAGGTGTCCATGTTGGTGAGACTTCCTAAGTACAGCTTCTGGTGTTATTAGTAGACAAATCTCACTGCAAATTCCCTGATCCTCTGGCTCTTTCAATCTTTTCATCCCTCTTCTTCAGTGTTCACTAAACATAAAATATGGGAATGTTTTGTAGATATGTCTATCCATTGTGACTGGACCCCACCATTCTGTATTTTGATTGGTTGTGGTTTTCTATAATGGTCTCTGGCTGTTGCACAGAGAAGTTTCCTTGGTGAAGGGTGGGGTCTATACTAATCTGTGGGTAGAGGGTAAACATTTAGATTGTATTTAGCGATTATGCTGGTTTAGTAAAGTGTTAGTTTTAAGTTCCCTGAAAACATATACATGAAGCTTTATACAGACTGTGCAGTTTACATTTAGGAATTATATATAACAATAATTAATAAAAAAAGAGGCCATGAATTTTAAAGAGAGAAAAGAGAGGTATAGGGGAGGGTTTGGAGTGAAGAAAGGAAGTGGAAAATGATGTAATTCTACTATAATCCGGAAAATTTTTAAAAATTTTAAAGTTGAGAGACAGGAGAGAAACACACACACATGCACACACACACACACACACACACACACACACACTCTCTCTCTCTCTCTCTCTCTCTCTCTCTCTCTCTCTCTCTCTCTCTCCCCTCTTTATATCTAGATAAAAGAGATGATAGATGATAATAGATAGAGATTAGATAGATAGATAGATAGATAGATAGATAGATAGATAGATAGATGAGAGAAAAGAAGAAGAGAAATGTCTCTAGTTGTCTAGAATCTACAGACTATGTAAAATAGCAACCATGACAACCACAGGATAATATATAACTTGGAATCCTTGTTGAGATAACTGTTTTAAGGGTCGTTTTTATTTTTAGTTTTGTACCTCCAGATAGGCAGAAAGGTTGTGTCCCTAAATACACACCATGGCTCCCTGTTGCCTGGGGGCAGTGACAGGATCTAGGATCACAAATGTCCACATCCATAGGTTCAGTGTCAAAGCGAACTTTGACTCTTTGTCATATGCAGTGACTACCCACCCAGTCAGTGCTCAGTTGATCTGGAAATGCATCATCCTCTTCATTTTCTCACTGTGGTTAACTCAGCCAGTCCCAAACAAGCCTGATTCAGACTTACACTTTATCACTATGCCTTTTAAAGCATCCTGGGTGTGTCCATCTTTATTTAAGATTTAGTTGTAATCCCTTTAGAAATTAATGTTAAAACAGAGAGTTTATCAAGAATCAATAATCCATCCTTTTTCCTGGGTTTCTCAATGAAAATTCTGTTGCCCATTTACATTTTTGTGTAACACAGCAGCCTACTGCATGGCAATGATGAACTTGACTACTTGTTTCCAATCTTACCTATAATCTAGGTCATAAAATGTTTAGGGGTTGTCATTAAGCATTGCTGCACAAGATGTCACTAATATCCTCAAACTAAATTAATTGTCTTTAGAAAAGTGACATGTCAGTCTTGCGGCCAGATGGATGGTACACCAAAAGCTTGCATTAGTGAGCACACTGTGCTAGAAAAACTTTTAAAAACCACCAGAGCACAGACTTTACCTTTGAGATTCTGGTTGGGGTGATACAGAGTGAATCCTAAGCATCTAATTTCCAAAGCTCTCCAGATCCCTACGGAATCTCAGTGGGAGTAGTAAAAAGGGATTAGTTCAGACAGAAGATATATTTGTCCATATAAACACAGGTAGTAAAAAGAACAAAGTCATTTATGAATCATTTTATCTCAAGGGCTCTCTCACAAGCCTGTTTTGTTTGCTTCTATGGTAACGATACCATATTATTGTCATTACTTTTTAATATCCCATTTTGCTTCTCAGCTTAACATACTACCTCTACTGAAATAAACACAGTATTGGTATTGCTGTTGCTTTTTAACATTCTATTTAAATTCTCAAGTTAGAAATACAGCTCTCTTTCATGGAGTATCTATAGAGTGTAAAGTATCAAGTTGACTTGGATTGTAAACGTTATCATATTTAATCCTTACAATCTTTGGAGGTAGACATTATTACATCCATTTTACAGATTAGGAACCTGAGACTCGATAGAAGTAAAATAATTCTTGTTAGGTGCACCAGAACAGCTTAATCCATGTATGATCTTTTCCACTTTCTTTCAAAGTGCAATCTCTCAAGCAGAATTTTATCTGATTCCATATTTACTTTTTCTAGAGTCAAGACATCATGATTCCCAGTGTCAGAATCAGCCTTCTCACTAGTTAATATAAAGAGTTAATTGCTGATACAGTGGTCTGTATTTCGCCTTCATAGAAGTTTCAATAATGGGAAATAAGCCTTGAGAAAATGTCATCAAAAGTATGCAGTGACTACTTTCTCTTCCTCCTAGAGGACTTGGTTTTGGAATGAGATGCTCCCAGTAATGATCAGTAGCAGAGACATAGAAGCCATAAATATGCCTTGGGGGGACAGTTTGCAGGATTTAGTGAACATAAATCATCCCAGAAAGCTCTAAATCTCATGCATTGCCATACAACTTTTTAACAGAATTACAAAGTCACTTGAAAAAGGGGTGAAATCACCTATTTACTTTGTTCCTGTTTTTACAAGAAATAGATTTCAGGCCGGAATCAGGTTTGTGTCTATTTTGCTCACAATTTCTTGTACAGTAGTTTTTAGTTTGGACCACACACCATCACCAAAGGTCCATATGCTAAGGGCCAGAGTGCCAGACTGAGCCACTGTTGGAAGGGAATGGAATGTCTAGAATGTGGTTCTTGAGAAGCAAGCTACATAATTGGCGGCATGCTTTGATAGCCACAGTAAGACTCTGGGACTTTCCTCCCTTTCTTTGCTTCCCAGTTACCAGGAAGTAAATATGTTTATTCCACCACACACTTCACATCATGAGGTTCTATCTCACCACAGGTCAAGAAGGCAAGGAACAATTTAAGTATGGGCTGAAGTCACTGAAACTGCAAACCAAAATAAATTCTTTGCTCCATGTAAGTTGTTAATCACAGGTATTTTACAGCAATGAGATGCTGACTGACATAATAGATTTCATGTAAATCTTTGTGAGAAATGTATCAAGAAAGTCTTCTTCACCCCCATGGGAGGCTTCACCCTCCCTGGGGAGCAGAAAAGATATTGGCTAGGTAGGGTGTTAGTTGGGTGTTAGGAGGTAGGGGAGGCAGAATAAACTGGGATTGACATATAAAATAATCTTGTTTCTAATTTAAATAAAAAATGGAGAGAAAAATAGAAAAAAAGAGAAACTCTTCTTCTTGAGGGTAAAGTAAATTAGGTTTTATAATATTTGTGTGATATTCTACCTACATCAGTTTTTATAAAAAATTGAAAATCAGAATCTCATTTTCAAGTCTAACAAATTAACTGGATTTAGAATCAAGAAAACAATTTGGTACAAAATATTATAGTGCTTTGTTGCATTCCTACAAACTAGCTCATCAACTCACTTAGAAAACATATCTATATTTCTTATAATACTGACATGAGAATCTTCTTTAAGATTGTTTGTCTTTTCACTTTTTAAATGGTTGTATTGCCCTGTGTGCATAGACCTTACATTATATTAATCAAAAATCAGGTACTATGGAAAGTATGACAAAGCAGGAATCAGAAAATTTACGTTGAATCTGCAGCCCTCTCTCTTCTATGACCTGAGCCAATGACTTATCCAAACACCCAATTTTCTGATCTCTAATGCTGTGTTTTCTGCTACCCTGAGAAAATAGATATGAAAAAAGTAAAATGACATAATGATAGAATATTACAATAAAGAAAATAGTATTTTAAAAACATAATCCAAAGGAAACTGATCTGATGAACTAATCAATGAAAGGAACAATAGGTAACTTTTGGGAATTCTACAAAATTACAATTTATAGTCAAATTTTAAATAATATACAAATGCTATAGTCATGGGAAAAACATTTAGGACATTATTAAGTCATTACTTCCCTAAGATAATTTTGACATGTTCTTTTTAAATGTGGGCATACAATTGCCTAGATGCTGTTATAGGATACATTTTAAAATGGGGTGTAGTATGTTCAATTCAATAGTTCTATTTGGGCTAAGGGTGAAGCTCAGTGGTCGAGCATTTGCCAAATATATACAAGACCCTGCTTTCGATCCAACATTGGATGGAAGATTAGGTTAACCTTTAAAACAACTTGATTTTCATCATTTATACATTTTCTGATTAAGAACTATTATCAGGGACATCGGCAGTATTTCAAAATGAAAAAAATCATAATATCACAATTTTCCTAGAATATATAATACGTTGACTTTGTATGTACTGAATAATCTCAGAATTTCATGCAGTAAAATTGGAATACATGATGTTGAACAGGTGGCTCAATAGATATGGGCACTGACTGTGTTTGTAGAAATCCTGGGTTCATTTCCCAAGCACTACAGCAGGTGATTCACTTGCGGTACACATAAACTCACATAAGTGCACACACAGACTCATAAAATAAATTATAGATAGATAGATAGATAGATAGATAGATAGATAGATAGATAGATAGATGATAGGTAGATAGATGATAGGTAGAGCATATCTATTTTAAATAACATGAATGAAAGAATAGATCAAAGTAATATTAATAGTTTCAAATTTTAATACTAACTACTGGAAAATAAAATATACACAAAATTTGGAAGGATAGAGAAAAACCAAACATTTTATACCATCTGATACAGTTGTCATTGTACAGCTTTATGACAAAAATAGTAAAACATACACTTTTAAGTTCATATAAATAAACCTTTAGCTAAATAGAGTATATGTTCACCTACAAAATAAATCTAGAGATTTTGTTCAGCTAGGCTTTTAGCTCTGGGCCACAGGGAAGGTAAATATAAGTAGCCATTAGATGTCTGAAAATTCTCAAATGTTTGAAAATTAAACACCATTATCTGATCATACCATGAGCCAAAGACAAGAATGTTTTGAAAACACATAGTAATAAAAATTATAATCAGCATATATAAAAATGTATAGACATATCAGTAAAAGTGACAGAAATATGATGAAAAGAAGATCGTGTACATATGTTTAATCACTCATTTTTTACAAAGTTTTAATAATTTACCAGGGAATACAGTCTTGTCAGCAAAGATAGCTGAGAAAAAATTATGTTCATTTGAATCTGCCGTATCAGCTCTTAGACAGACACAAAAGCTAACTTTAAATGAAGTATATACCTAAACAAAAATAATTAAAATAAAAAACTTCTGGAATAAAACAAGAATAGATAAAAATATGGCAGGACACCAATAAAGAATGAGCTGTTTAAATAATAAAGTAAATGTTTTTCTTAAAACCTCATTAATAAAACTAGAGAGTAAGCTAAGGCATGACAAAATTGCTAATGTCTGACAAGGTTTCATATCCAGGATATATATTTTAAAAATAATGAATTCTACAATTCACTAATTTCAAAATAAGAAAATATTTCAGTAGATAGATTTGAATAATAATAATAATAATAATAATAATAATAATAATAATATACACCGTTAATAAACATCTAAGAAAGTACCTACATTACATCATGAAGAAAATTAAAGTTAAACTACTAGCAGATAGTTTTGAATATTAACTACAGTGAAAAGATTGAGACTGACTATACCAAGTGTGGGAAGGCCACAAGGCAACTGGAGCTCTAGTCCAGCCATAGGAATGTAAAATGAATAAAGCCATTTCATAAACTAGTGAGTCTATTTCTTAAAAGTACACTCTTATAATCACAAAACCTCTATTTCTAGTCATAATTATTTACCCTAAAAGTATGAGACTTCACGCCACACACATATTCACAAATATCCAAAGCAGCTTTCTTGGAAATAGCACAAATCCGAGTGCTTTATAAGATATAAATCAAATAAGCCTCCAAAACAGCATAGAACAGAGGAATCTAGTCAAAAAGCATGTACATTTCACCATGAAAACCTAGAATAAGAAAATGTTTATCTTTGTTGGAAGGTGACATACCAAATGTGGTGGCACTTTGACCCCCAAAAGACATAGGGAACATTTTAAAGTAAAGGGGGTATTCTGTGTTAAGATTGCAAGATGAGCACGGTTATATACAAGCTTATTAAACTATACTATTAAAAAGGTTGCAATTTATTATGAGTAAGGTTTACCTCAATAGATGTGTTTTCAAAAAACTGTATTTACAGGGTATCATTTTGCAGTCTGACAACAAGCCTAAGATGAAATAAAGTTTCGTAGTCTTTTTTGATACAGATTTCCCAGATGTATTTTCATATCTCAGTGAGTGTAGCTTACCATGGGGCAATTGTAAGCAGAATTCAGTAGTAGAGTTGAGAACTGAGGAGGGGAGAAGCATGGCAAGGAGAGAAGAAATGTGTTTTTTGTTTTGTTTTGTTTTGTTTTTCAAAAAAAGAGAGAATGTACCACCCTTTAAGCTGAGTGTGGCATATGAGAGCCCATATAACACACACATGACTTGTTCACATAAGACATCTGAATGAAGACAGCCATAATCATCACTGGAGATTGGTTCCTGGGAACCTGCAGAACGGCATTATCTTAACGCTTCCAGATGCTTCACAGGAAACAAAGCAGACTTCATTGAACTGAGAGACTTCAGAAAAGCAATGGTCAAACAACGTGGCCTGAAGTCATAAGGAGAGCAGAGATTTAAGGGGACTCTGTCTAGGTCTGTTGCAGCGTCCCTGGAAGGGCACATTAGAGCACATTGCAATTTCCTAGAATTTTGGGTACTGGCATATTTGAGCTAAGAAATATTTGTCTTATCTATATGATATTTCTACTTGTTTCAAGATAAATATTTCTTTTGTAATTATAATGGTAGAAGCCAAAAGAACTGACCCAAAATTTTGAAATCAAGTGTTTATATTTCAGAAACACTAGAAACTGTAAATACTATCAAGTTTGGCCATCACATTACATATTCACTCATGGATAAGATGGGATTATTCTCCTTTAGTGGTCTTTAGTCAGCATAGAATATTTTCCCTGACTTGCTCATTTCCAGCAATGTATTTGGAATAAATGTAATATTTAAGATCTTTAGCAAATAAAGCTATGAAACTATTAATGTGTGACAGGAAATCCTAGGATAAATAATATAAAATAAATCCCACATATACAATGAAGCAGCTCTATCTGCGTCCCCATGGTTTAGAAATGCTGTAAGGCAGCAAGAGCCTATGGCTGTAGCTATTTGGTATCAGACATAGTTACATTTCTAAATGAATATAGATTCCATATGTTTACTCTCCAGCACAATACTTTTGAATCAATTACCCCAAGACAGCACATTTATCTGGATCAAATGAATTGGCCCCTAAGGCAAATGACATGCACAGTTACATAATAACTACATTTTCTAGTCACATTAATTATCACAGCATTTGCATTTTGCTATTCAAAGCTTCTTTCTTGTTTTCAAAGTCCTGCTTGCACAATTCAGAGGAATATGAGATAAACTCTCATGTCAGTACATACAGATTTGGAAAAGGTTTGCTGGCAATATTGGAACTGATATTATGCCCAAAATATCATTTTTAATATTATTAGATGAAATATTCTGTTTTAATTTTTTATTTTTTGTTTGATTTTTGTTCCAAAATTAAAATGCATAAATTATACGTTTATCACAATTATTAGACATTATTAGATGTTTGATGAAATGATCAAATTGCAGATAGTTAAGTATATAAGAGATACAGCTTAAAAATCAATCATAAATTCTTTCAAATTTGTTTTTTACTAATTAAAATACTTAATGACTGTGGTCCCACTTATCATTTCATGTATTCTGAATCATTCCACTTTATTGTTACTAAAGGTTTTGTCTTTAAAATTTCTCATATAAAATGGAACTAAATCTTTATTTCCAATTAAAAAACTAAGTACATTTTGGGAAATTTCTTAACCATCATTAAATCCTGCTTAGAAATAATCACCCTACTTATAGGCATTATGAAAATGTGCTAAGATATGAATCATAAATAATAGGATGATATTGAACATAAGGTATATGATAAAATTATATAATATGCATATATGAAAACTACATAATGAAACCTTTTACTATATATAATTATTATATTATAATAATAAAAATTGCATAGTGTTCACTGTCTACTTAATTGCTCTTTCCAATTTACATAATCATTTTCCTCTGAATTTTCCACAATGGGTTAATATAACATAAATCCTACCCAATATGAAAGAAGGTGTTCTTCAATTGTTTTTAAAATTTGATAACTCGAGAAAATAATAGTAGTCAAATAATGGGTGAACATCTGTAACTGCCAGTGAATTTCAAAATGAGCTTTAAAATGTTTGCTTGCTTAATGGCTTTATATTTTCTTTTTATTTTATATGTATGAGTGGTTTGCCTGTATGTGTGTATGTATATCGCATGGAAGCCTAATGCCCTAAAAGTCCAGAAGAGGTCATTGGAATCCTTGGAACTGGAGTTACTAATGATTGTGAGCCACTGTTGCTGGGAACAGAACCCATGTCTTCTGCAAGAACAGCAAGTAAGCCTTGGGCAATGTCTCCTGCCTTAAATTGATAGAAAATATCTACCTCTCTATATAGCTCAGACAAAAACACAACTAAGCCATCACTGACTCCTGTTTCTCTCATGTTTCACCAGACTATGGATGAATCCTGGACTCCACCTTTGCAGTATATCCAAGATTTAATGATTTCTTGCTGGCTACACAGCAACCACCTTGATGTGAATCTGAAACATCGTCTCTTATTTGCATTATTGCAGCAGTTTCATACCTAGTCTTCCTGAACCCATGCTTTTCTTTTTAAATAATTTAGTTCCATCAAGTAATTTATCTGCTCAAAATATTCTGAGTACTCTTTTTATGGTCATAAACCTGCTTCTTTTATATCTCATTTTATCTTTCTCTACAGGCTTCACTCTTATCTAACTCCCCTCACCTATACCCATCTAGCCAAGTCTACTGCAGCCATTCATGATACTATGCTTGCCCTTGCAATCGTGTCCATTATATCTAACTGGCTAGCTCCCTTTCTTCTTCCAAAGAACACCACAGAAGGAAGATGTGTCTAATAAACCTCTGTACTCTTCAGAACACTTATTAGCACAAAGCATACAAGGTACTTATTTAGTGAGGGTTGTCTTCTCCCAGGATGTTCTAAGATCCATGAAGTCAGGGACTCTGTCTAGATTTTTTTACAGCTGTATCTTTAGAATCTACACAATGCACAGAACATAGAAAGTGCACAATAAATATGTCCAATGGATACGTTTATATACGGGGGGAAGGTGAAGTAGACACCCAGTTCCCTGCCTCCATAATTCTTTACTCAGAGGCACATGAGCTGATATACAATTAGCATAAAATTTAATACTATTTGCATTTTAGTGTATTACCTACAAAATGGTCTATATTCTACTCTTTTCTGTTTGTCAGTTTGTTGAACTTACAAAATTATTTACAAATTATAAAAATGTGACCAGAAAAACCTGGGAGAATTGAAAGTGTGAATTTCAAGGGTTATTTACCCTCAACCATCTCCTTCTTATTTCTGAAAGTACCCATTTAATTCAACAAGATTATTGTGATTAAAATGAAGCCAATATAAAATTATGGAGTTATATTGGACATAAAGTGTCAAACATGTCTTAAAATCTCTGCATCCCAATAAGTTGTCATGTCCTTCAATAGACTAGTAAGTCTATAGTAAGTTCAACTGTGTGTTGAACCTGATTTCAGTGTGCTACTATTGCAACGTCTATCAAAGCAAATCCACAAACTCCATTGAATGGTTCGAGTTATACCCAGCAGATATTAATTACATACTATACAATTAACTGTAGAAAAAATCTAATCTTCACTAAGTTATTTTTTCACTGAAACCCAAGTCCATATGGCAAGCTCTTGTAACTCAGGCAACTCTGGTCTGTCTAGGGTCTTCTCATCCTGTTCCAAAGACTGTCTAAGACATCCACAGGACAGGTATACTGCTGTGATTTTATTTGAAGATTCCACCTGATTTTCACTCATCATAATCCCATTCTCCCATCTCCAGACAACCACATCCCATCAGGTCATCCCCAGTCACCATTGTCAAAGAATTTATTTATGTTTCCATTCCAGTCTCAACATTTTAACTTCATTACTCATGTACTATATAGTCCACACACCTATCTTAACTCATTTAAAGCCTTGCATTTCCAAAATTTACACATATATGCAATGGTCGTATTTCAAAGAACTCCTAAAAGCACTTTCCCAGGGACAGGTTATTATTAACCATTACATTTTGAACAAACAACAAGAAACCATCCTTTCATCTGTGATGTAAATAAGGTACATTTAGTATGGGTGTGCAAGGTGGGACCAACGCTCTATTTCCTAAACCTGCCAATAATCTCTTGTAAATATAACTTGTGTCCCAGTGCTACAAGACTTCTCTTTTAGTAGTAATTTTTCAAGCTTTAAGAAAACAAGATGAGCTCCTCTTTGCAAATAATCAAACAAAACCTTGTGAACTAAAGAAAATGAACAGAATTTAAATCTTATCTAGCAGAAGGGAAAGTGGGATAAAACAGAATAATGACAGGTGGGTATGATCAAAATATATACATTATATTCATGTATGAAATTGTCAAAGGATACATGACAATGTATTTTATAAGAATGGACTAGTATAGGAGCCACCATGGAGTGATCAAAAAGCATGTCAGGGGTTGTCTCAGGATATAATAAGGTTTGGAGGAGTTACCGGAGATGAAAACAGTTTACAGGTAATTTGTGTGAGGGTGCTAGACATGTTTATTATTTTACATTGTAATGGTGGTGTGTTCACAACCACAAATATATAGCACTGGGTACTGTAAGCTTCTATTTTATTTTATATCAAATGTACCCCAATAAGTATAGTATTTTTGACAATATGAAGTATTTAATACATGATGCTTAGCTGATAAATTCTCTTCTGTAAGCCTTGGAGAAAATGTGATGGTGATGGTGATGAGGCTCAGTTAGTGAGGAAGAGTTCACAAAATTACACTGGAAAAACATGAACAAGGCTCTACTAAAAAATGGTAGAGAGTAACTTCCCTTCACACCCTGATTATTTCAAATAATGATTGTTTTGAACATCACCAGAACATAGGCTTAAGTAAATTAAGACAATTACATGAGTAGAAGAAGCCTACTTGATTGTTAGAATACCAGGAAACATCAGTGAAAAACACTAAGCAGACCCCAATACCTGCTTTCCTGTAGATACTTCAGAAAGCAAGAATGTAAAGGGTTTTGGATGTATTTGTTTGAATAATAAAACAGTACATGAAAGAAAGTTAAAACTTCATGTAGAAAATAGTCTCTGCGTTTTGTAAGTACATTTACAAGAAAACTCATTTCATAGCCCAATAAGAGAAGATTATAACTGGGCCCATATAAAAATTGCTTAAGTCATTTTCAATGGCAATTAAGGTTACATTGAAAGTGTTGAAAGTTTCCTAAACATGCAGCAAACAGTTTCCTAAAATGAGACTCCAAGAAGGAACCTGCCATAATTCAAATTACATTATCTCTCTATATATTGCTAATTTACAAGTCTCGTATTTCTCAAGCTTGAAGACACCACTATCTCCAGATGAAAAATCAGCTTGCAAATAGTAGTTTGGGAGATGACCTTGAGTGCCACATTGGTTTACTGTCAATGACAATCAGAGTTAACTTCAACCTAAGCAGGCACCAGGGCTGGAACATGCATGGTAGTCTGAGGGATCCTGAACATGAAATTTTAACAACCTACTGAGCAAGTGTTAGTTTATGTGCATTCTCCTGAGAAAATGAAATAATTAAATATGATATGAAATTTTGATTTCAGAAAGGTTACAGGAGCAATTTTGATAATAGCAATTGTGTTCTTGTTCAGTGTAGTTACTTAGCAGCAACTGCATGGTAACAAAGTGCTTGCACGATTTCTTCAACAGTCACAATTGCAAGTATCAAGTTCACCTCCGTGATAGATTAGAAGAATCTAAGATCAGAGACTAGTGACTTTAAGCTGCTATATGAGGTCCTAACACAGATTCTTTAATAATAAAGCAGTGTCAGCCAGGTTGGAATAAGAAGAGGTATATGGGCCAGGGGGTAGTGCCCGCCTTTAATCTCAGCACTCTGGAGGCAGATATAGCAGATCTACTAGTTCGAGGCCAACTTGAATTATAGAGAAAGTTTCAGGACAGCCAGCAGTAGACAGATATGAACAGATGTGAGTGTGTAATCCCAGGTTAAAAACGGAAACAGCACTAAACCTCCCCTAGCAATAGCTGCTGCAAGCTACCGAGAGAAGGCATCTCAGCTCACACTCCTAGTACCTCTGGCATCTTCCTGTTACTCATCAGTGATAAAATGCATATCCCTGTAAGATAGAAATATGAAAATTAAACTTCTTTTGGTCAAACTTGGGACACTTTTCCAGATGTGTGTTGTGCTCATTTAAGGATGATTTTTCTCAAAACTAGAACTCTTTATTTAAAGACTTGATTTTTTTTCATCCTAGAAAAAAATAACCTTAAATTATAGGTCTCTTGCTTCAAACATTTTTTCCTATTGGGTATAAAACTCAAAGAGCAGGCCCTAAGTTTTCAGTGTTTCCCAGCAACCTTCTCTGATATGCCTGTCTGAAACCTCTTCAAAGGGCTGAGATGCAAAGCCAGTTCCAGGGCAGCCAAGGCTACATAGGGAAATCCTGTCTTTAAAACAAACAAACAAAAAAGAAAAAAGAAAAGAAAACAAAGAAAAGGCTGACCAGGTTATCATTTTTTAAGGATTCTCTTCAGGCTGTGTGAGTTGATTCAATTTTTGTCAACTAAGCAAATGGTGATCATCTTTAGGCAAATCTGCTTTGATTTTTTTCAACAGGTGTCCACCGACTTACATTTAATTTAAATGGAAATGAAGATAAATAAGTTAAATATATAGATTGATAGTTAAATAAAGTGTCTGCAGCTGGTACGTCAGCTATGCCTTCCGAATTCTAGAAGCACGTTCATTTGCGCTTGTTTCTTGTTAAAACTTGGCATTCACAGTTGATGGTGAAGAAGCAAATTGCTCTTCCAAAGAGCTGTTTGTACTGGGTAAGCTGCTTTTCCAGGCAAAGCAGTTGGAAAACAGAAAGAAACCACTCTCTCAGGCTTCCCATTATTTGTCGAAATCTATTGTTAAAACATATGGCTTACAGTTCCTTGCTGAAGCAAAGATTTGGGCTAGTACTTGCAGAATAACACATCTTCCACAATATTCATGACTATGTCCCTTCCACTCAAGCACAATGGATAGTCTTGGACCCAAAAGCTAAAACTGTATTATGACAATGGTGTTATTTTTTAAACCATAAATGGATAACCTGACAATATCATTTTTCTTTGGTGAGTCAAGAAGCTGCAGTGATGCATTTTTTTTTCTTAATTTCAATGTTGTTGGATGTTTTTGTTTTGTTTTGTATTTAAGAAGAGTAGATGATTGACAAACCCTTGTTTCATTCAGATGCTCTAGGCTTCTGGGGGGTTTCTTTTGTAACTCCATAAAAGTGGAGGATAATTTTCAAAATCTGATAGAAGGTGTTTCCTTATCATTGTTCAAAGTTCAATTTCCCCCAGAACAAGAGCATTAGTTAAAACATGGTTAACTAGCTCCCTGAAGTATCGTTGGTCTAATAAAATTTTTAGTAAGCATATATGCAGCCTCCACAGTAATGATCCTGCTCTACCCATGCCCTAGCAACCACAGGAAGAATACACTGGATACACATAAACCTTAAAGATTCTGTGTCACCATGACTTCTCTGTATAATACACAGACAAAGTTGAAAATAAAGGAGTTTGCAAACCTATTTTTGGGTCCAGAAAGAATCTAAAAGTTTAGATTTTAAACATTTGAAATCAAATTTGGCCTATGTGTTTTCATTTTGTGTTTCTTGTAAAGAAAAATCTATAGATTAGCAGATAAATTAATCAGTGTTAGGTGTTTTCTGTATGTTTCTAGGGATATATGAATAGTATTTCCTGAGGGTGCTGTAGAACAGAGTAGAGGGGTAGAGATTGAAGCAGGTTTTCATCTCATTTTGAATTTGGGATTAGGAAAAGACACATCAGGCTACATAATGAAAGTCACAGTCCAATTATCAAATGAGCCTAAAAAAATCAACTGACTTTTTTTCTCCTTTATCTCTCTTGTTTGCTGGGAAGCAAGTCAGCAGTGGTCATAGTGACATATAAGTACAAGGTAAGACTTATTTATGAAAATCATGTCCAACAGCTGGAATGCATGTATTTTACAGCCTCTTTGCCAGAGCTGTTCTAACCTTAGCTTCTAGATTTCATGGAGAGATCATTCACACGCTGGTACAAATGGCTGCCTACAGATGACAGTTGATTCTGAGAGATGAATACTTAGCAAGTACATTTTTGATTAACAGATGAAGACTTTCATCAGAGTGGTGATTGGGTTCTCATTTTAGAATTGTGTGGCTTTGCTTCACTGTCATCCTTCTGTTGTTTTCTCTGTGAAAAAGAGGTCCAAACTGATCAGTATGGGAAGGGTGACAGTGGATGAGTGCTGAACAGTGACACAGGGTGAGTGTTCTTAATTTGGCTTCTTTGGTAACTTTTGAGATTCTTCATATTTCAACACCAAATCTGTGGTCTTAAAAATGAGTGACCTTCTACTTTTCTTCAGCTGTTTATTTTTCTAGGATTGTGCAAATCAACTTAAAAAATAAAGCTTGGTGTCCATAGACAATGCCACACAGATAATTTGATCTCATCTGGTACAAGCAATTTGAGACTTGGAGCCCTCCACTGCTGTCCCAATTTCTCCAGTTGGATGGTGTCATCACAATAGACTCAGGAATATTCAGCCACAATCTTCAAGACACCTTGGTTTCCTTTTTAAAGAGAAACATGCCCTTCACTTCAATCCTCCTACTAAATAAAGACTGTACAGGGGAGAAACTCTGCTCATTATAATTAATTTAGCCAACAACAATATTCTCCCTATGTTCATTAGTACTTTTTTTTCTTTCTTGGTACTCTTGAATAGCTAACATTCCAATAAACCAAAAACGAATGTGGTGTCGTATGCCACAATTATTTTTCCAGGCTTAAGACTGAAATTCTTAAGTCATTTTGACTGGGCAGCTAATAACAATTTGGAAATTCTGCTCAAATTCAAGGACATGAGATGCAAACCAACGGCTGTGCTCTGGCACGGTCTTCCTGTCAGAACCATTTAAATCACCATCTTACACAAATACGTATTGAAACTCAACTTTCAGTGTTTTATTTTCATGTACATTTCTTTTTTTCCAGAAATAAAATATCTAAATACAGACAGTGTAATGTTGTATATGTATAGCTTTCAACAATACTTGAGCTGAGTAAATGCTTTGTACATTAAGTTTGTCTTTTTAATGGAGTTCACAGCTACATTGAATAAATGGATTCCTCAGATCCTGTTTTTTTTTTCTTTTTAACCAATAACAAGCAGAGAGACAAGTACAATTTAATATTAATAAGCAGCTCAAATAACACTTGGTTAAACTATATACAATACAAACCATTCATACAAATGAAGACTAGGATATTGAATTTGTTACAATATGTGTAGTAAAGATAAGACAGACACTTATAACTTACATGGTGTCTGCCAGGCATTTCCCTTCTTATATAATGATCAGAACTTGTATTAAGCAGCCTTAGTTGATCTCAACATTGCAAAGGTCCGGTGGTAGGCTAGAAAAGCTGTAATCCCAGTGTCTGCCCACATGTAAATTCCAAATGTTTGCTCATCTTTACTGAGAACGGGCTCTTCCCTCCATAGAAAGAAAAACCATCCTGGATCACCTTGAATGTGCCTACTGTATGCTGGGAAAAGTTACTACACTTTGTTGTGTTTATAAAATAAAGAATACTGAGCTCTAAAGACACATTTTTTTCCATTTAACAAGCATATAACTCCTACTGTAGTATTCACCAGCACAGCTACTCCAAGCAGTAAGGAATGCATGAGTGGGGATTATTGATTAGCATGGACTCAAGACCTTAAAAAGAGATTTCCATAACAGTGTGTTAGACACATCCTCTGTCTAGTTAATTCTTTGTGTTTGATCATAGTTTATCCTGAACCATCATGAGTCAGACAATGAAAGCCCTCTCAAAGGGAACCATGAGAGATGCAAGCTGAAATGTGCAAGAGTGGGGTGCTCATGTGCCTCTATATGTGATAGCATGTCTTCAGGTGAGACTTTGAGATCTATGGTGATTTACAACTATGCTGAGAGATGCAGCTGACTGGGCAGAAATTACATCAATTGTTTTCCACTAGCGTGTTCGCACCAGTCAACAAGAGCAGCAAATGTAGACACATTCCAGGCAACAGATGTGACTTTCTTCCTTGAGGTAACAGCCCTGTCCTATGACCTCTAATTCCTCAGGCTTCAGTCTCATGCCCTGTTCATCCTCATCCTGAGGGGAAGTAAGGTGTGTCACTGTGGTAGTTGTAGTCGGGGCATACTTTCTGTACTAGTTTATAGTCTGTACTATAAAAGGAAATGTAAATGCAGATCACTTTGAAGGGCTTGGAGCAGAGCCAGGACACGTGACTTTGTGTCTGCTCCTGGTAACAGGTTTTTGAAGGGTCATAGTTGCAGAGTGTGTTCTTGGTAGCCTTGTCAACCTTTTCATATTCAATGCGACAGTTGAAGGACTTGGAATCTTTGGCATCAATCACGGTTTGTTGTGCCAAGTCGAATTCCACGATTTTTGTTGGGGGCACCAAGCTGACAGATACATTCCCTTGACCAGTGGAATTATGCCTGAAATAAACACTAAACGTCCCATTGCCATGATCTACAATTTTCCCAGTTATCAACAGGTTTAGCTTCACTGTTTTGATGTTAGAATGAAAATCACCCCATCCAAACATTTTCTTAAACTTGCCGGTCTTAACAATGGGCCGTCTTTTGGCCCTGGGCCGAGGTTCTTGAAGGTCTGTGGAGTTCCTCAGCCAGTCCCAGAGGTCTTGCTCAGAATAAGGTTCTGGGGTGTCATAGCGCAGGTCCAAATCTGTGTCATTTTCTTTACCTCGGAAAGTCTGTGAGAGGAGCCGACTGATAGACAAATCTTTGCTGCTTTCTGTCCATATGTGCTTTAGTGTGGATTTGCTGCTTCCCGACTTCAGAAGTTCCGATTTTCCACCATTTGTTAAGTTGGCACACGTGACCTGAGAAGAGAATTTAAAAGATGGGTGTTTATTTATGTCCCCACATCTAAGATTACCCAACACACACATTCCAGCCCTTATTGCAAGACTCCGAATTAAATGATGACTTTTGTTGTTATTGTTCTTAAAAGCACCTCCAGTATCCCACCACTGTTTATTAAGTGATAAAATACCACTTCTATTTTTATTCAACAGTGGAAAAGGGGAGGTGTGGGTGGTTAAAAACCACCAAGCATGACCTGAAGATCCACATAAAACACACGGACTAAAAGAGGAAAAGGCCTCCTAGCATGAGTAAGCCAAATTGAATTCAAATATAAACTAAACTAAAGCAAATAATGTCTCAACACTAAACCCACTTTTGAACTAAACTTTCTAATCACTATGTTCTTTTTCTGGTTCAGAATCACCATAAGCTCTAAAGCTATATGACTCGCATAAATGTGCCAGCTGATAGCCTATTTACTTTGACTGCTTATGTCAATACTATGTTAGAAATGAAAGCAGTTTTACAAAGAGAATGTGGCTTCTTTTCACTTGTCAACACACACACATACACACACAAACACACAAACACACACACACACACACACATACTGTCCTTATCATCGGTCACAAAAAACAAGATAATTCTTTTAAAACTTTCAAGACTTAAAATGTGGTTTAAGAAAAAGAGTTATAACATCTAATATCCACTGGTGAGTAGACATTTGACAATCTGAAAAATCAACACAAAGGCAGAAGGTTACTTTGAGTGAGGTTGTAAGAGTCACATTTGGATGACATTCTCTGAGATACCATCTTGCTTCTTTGAACCAATTAGTCCCTCAGTGAACCCAGGGCTACAAAAGCACCAGTACCCAAAGGGCCTCAAAGCAGAAACTGCATGAAGGACACACAACCTGTGACCACAACCCAGAACAGACAAGAACCAACAGTCAATACAGGTTCTTGACCACATGGACTGACTCATTTGACTGAGGTTGGTGATGAAATCCCCCCAGATGTCTATTGTAAAGCTAAGCTTCCCATTAAAGTTCTTTGGCCAGATTCCTGATGAACCAATCCAAAATAAATAAATAAATAAATAAATAAATAAATAAATAAATAACAAAAAAAAAAAAACAAGTTCTTTCAAGCATGAGCCTGATTACTTCACATCAGCCTTTTTGGACTCTCTAGCATTTATATAAGTTTTCCTAGTAAAAGATAATTGTCAAAGAGCTTTCTTAAATGAGACTCATTAGGAATTAGAGCCATGGTCTAGACCATCTAAGTCTGTAGACTTAGCCATGTAGGCCTCTTTTTATGACACAGACCTCTACTGTGACTATCCTTCTATCAGATGCATATGATGGGGGGAGTCTATGCCAACTCCTGTAGTGCATAAGCTCAAGTGCCAGACATGGAAATCAGTACACTATCTCTTACAGTACAGTTTTTCAAATAGAGCAACTTTGGTATTTGTCCCAGCTCTGTCACTTCCTTGAGACAAGATGGTTGGTGAACTGATTTCCATGTAAACCTGCTTCATCTAAGATAAAATGTGGTTTTCTCCTGGGTTTATATCCTATAACTTCACCCTATAAAACCAAGCCTAAACACTGGAAAGGCTAACACAATAACCTAAAGAAACATTTCAAGCTGAGAGTCCACATCCTGTTGCATCTACTTGCCATTCCTAGGGCAATAGATATGCCAACCAGGACATGCACAGTGGACGGAAGTAGATTTTACTAGAGGACAGAAAACTGCAGAGAACCATATTCCATTAACAGGGTTTGTCATAGAAGGAATAGGCAGATCACAGTGAGTACATGCCCACAACTAATGACAGCCAAGTCCAGTCTCCTGCACTCCCATCTCAGAGAGAATGCTGAGAATTGGGAGAAAGGTATCTATACTGCCAACTTTACTTTAATACTGAGTATTCTTTCTCCTTTTAATTTTGTTCTCCCTTTGCATTTGGTTTCTCTATTCACTCTCCAACCAAACTGTTTCCTGTCTATAGTTTCTCATCATTATTCAAGAATAGATCTTTTTCAAGAAGCCTACATGACTAACAACAGCAAAAATTTTAAGGCAAGTAATGCTTTTAACATGGACTAAATATTATGACCTAAAGAAATAAAATTGAACGGGGAATATTCTTTGAGGGAGGGAAATTAAACATAGGAGTATATATAAAATAAGTATGAAATTAATTTCCCAATTATCTCTTTTGCCTGATTATAATGTCAATCTGTTATGGGAAAATTTTTAGTACCTTATATAAAGTGGAAATCATGATAGTTTCAGAGCTAATATTATCTACATAATTAAAAATAGTTGATATAGCTAAAGATATTTTAATAATTCTCTAAATTAAATCTATTTCATAGTATACAATTTTACTTTGAAGATACAGAGTACAAAAAAAGGTAGAAAAACAACATTTTACTATGGTATGATACAGGGTAGAATAAGCTAGAATAGATCTAAAAATTTACTATCACTAATTAGTAAGACTAGTACTGATCCTTTGGCTTTAGATTAAGTTTTATGAGTATTTGCTTGTTGTATTTCAGTAAAATCTGTTTTATGGTTAAATATCCAAATGTGTACTTGCCTCACTATACAAGCATCATCTTCCTACAAACCTCATATTTCTTCTTTAGGAGAAAAGACTTGTACATTTCTCTGATTCTTTTTCTTAGAGTTAGATGTGTTCCCATTGTTTGGCTAGTGAGAATAAATCCAGCCATACACAGAGTGGCTTTTACGGTACTTTATCTCAGAACCAACAAAGAACTGAAATGTGATACTTCTGCCATGTACTTCTTAGCAAAGTAGTAATGAAATTGCCACAAAATGGAAAGGGAAAAACACTTACAGTGCAATTTATCAGCAGCAGGTAGAGAGTACAAGGGGAAAATTGTAGAATTGGGGACTATGATTTAAGGAAGGAAAAAAGGCAGCCCTGATGGTAAACAAGATCACAAAAGTAAAATATGCTAAAATATATCTTTTGATTATATTGGATAATATATTGAATGCTAACATGATATTGCTGAAGTAGCTTTAAAAAAGGAAATATATATATATATATGTATATATATATATATTTCAAATTATGATGTGACAAGCTAAGAAACATGGCAAATTAAGTATGCAGTAAAACTGGAAGTAACAAAGAATACGTGCAACTTTACTTATTAAGCAACTCAAGCACCAAAAGCAACAAATGCTTTTGCCCTAGGCAGTGGGGTGCAAAGCCTTGAGCAATGCTGACAATCAAGAAAATCCTGACTGTGGTTTCCAAATCAAAGTGTCTTCCAGCTGTAATAATCAGTAATACCTTTATATGTTACACATTCTCACTCTTTCTCCCTATTATTTGAAGAGAATAAGACAGTATTGACAGGAAAATGTCAATAATGGAATGCCAAAAAGAGCCTCATCAACAGATCTCTTGACCTACTCAGTGTTAACAACATTGATTACTTTTGTTCTATGACTTCAGTAACTATGGAATGAGACTCTGTTAATAAGAGCAGAATAGAGAAATTCGGAGCTAAATGATGCATGCATGGTTCTTGATCTCAAAGGGTTCACAGTCTAATCTGGGGGTCAGTTAAATGAACCACAGTGAAATTCTACCTGTAGCACATGTAATGAATGTTCTTAAAGTCACAAAGTTTAAAAGCAGTGAAGGTATAGTAGAGGAGATGCTCCTAAAATCCGGAAGGTAAACTTACCTTGATTTTTATCTAGTAGAGAATGGGTCATAGGAATTCTTCCAAATATGTGGTACATAATGGAGGAAATCACAAAGCCCAGAAGGGATGTGTCAAAGGTAGACATGGAAAATAGTCCCCTACCATGTCTCTGTAATTTTCTTTGCTCTGACAAGTATCACCTCTCTCTATTGTCCACTTCTCCAGAAGCTACATTTACTCTCTTCCTGCACTGGAATTTTTAGTTCCATGCATAGTGAAATCAAGTCAAGTGAAACTCTCATCAAAACAAAATTTGAATATGTGGAGCATTATATGCACTAATTTGATTTGGTCATTGCACAGTGTGTGTGTGGCATGTGAGTGTGCATGTAATTGTGTGTGTGTATGGATGCACCGATATCTCTACAGCATACTATAGTATACCATATTAGATTCACTTCTTTATATGTCAACAGGAAGAAAGGAGGGAGGGAGGAGAGGGAGGGGAGGGAGGGAGGGAGGGAGGGAGGGAGGGAGAGAGAAAAATCCCTTTCTCTGGTCTCCAGGAACTTTGGAAGCCACATGGATAGAACATACAGCAGACAGTAACCCACTTTCAAATTCTGAATGTCCTGCTAATTCATTTAATCTTAGGGAATAGGGAATTATTGAGATTGGTTTTGCTTTGTTTTAATGTA
This sequence comes from Cricetulus griseus, assembly GCF_003668045.3. Classification (NCBI taxonomy): domain Eukaryota; kingdom Metazoa; phylum Chordata; class Mammalia; order Rodentia; family Cricetidae; genus Cricetulus; species Cricetulus griseus. The sequence goes on from NW_023276806.1 coordinate 215,990,230, forward strand.
GGTATTCCTAACTCTAGAAGAATCACCCACTAAGCATAAAAGAAGGATTGCTAGAGGAAAACCCTGAGGGAAGAGAGGTTAGTTAAATGATTAATTGAAAGATATTTCATAGGTAAGAATAAATCAATTTTATTATCTATTTTAATTATTATTATTATGAAGTATAGTCTCAGTAGATAGCCTAGATGCTCTTAAACTCATGACCAGGACCCTGCCTCTAATTTGGGAGTGTTGAAATCACTGTGTGCCACCAAGTCTGATTCAACTTAAATATTTATTGGCAAAGGGATACATGAAAAGACTGAAAATTAATAAATGTTCTTATACCTGTAAAGAGTGTCAAAGTAACAATAGTCTAGGATATAAAATTAAATTGCACAGCATTGTAGGCTGAAGCATCTACAGATAATTCCTGCCATCCAACTGGAATGTGGAGACATGAATCTGAAGCTGTGACATCTTACTTGCCTACTTAGTTACAAAACTCAAAACATTCTGGAAATTTTTTCTTGAAAGAACATTTTCCCTATACTAATATTACAAAGAAAACTTAAGATGATTCCTAGTTGATTATACTGTTCAAAATGATAAATGGCTAATCCATAGTTCAAAGTTCTCTTGTCCAATGATCCAATGTCCAGAAAGTATTTTGCCTGTGTGCCAAATTGTTTTAAACACATGGCCATGTGTGTACATTTTAGAGATGGTATTTCTTGGAGAAAATAAACATTAAGCACAAAGACAGAGACTGGTTCTAAAATCAAGCATTCATATCTGAGGCAGGAGCTTTAAGTAGGACTATAGAGGGAGAAAAAATGACCACTGCAGGAGAAGTGTAGACATCTGAAACCAGCTTGGCCTTGGCTAGTCCATCTGAATGTGTCCTAAGGCCATGCTTTCAATAGCTTCTCATTATGGACTTCACATCATGCCAAAGTGCTAGCAAGAAAATGTTATGGGAAAGCAATATTTCATAAAATACATGATTCCTCAACTTCCCTGCCACCCAAACTGTGTTTCTAATCTTCTGAAAAAGAGGTACCTACAACATCCATATTTCCATTTATATAAAAAATGCAATGAGATGCCTCCTAATTTCCACCAACCTGATCACTATACTGTTGATCTATTACTATTGAATATAAATATAAATAATCTAAGTCTACCTTGAAATTTTAGTATTTACTGCATCAAGTGCATGAATACTTAAAGCCAAACAAAAATTTTGAAACAACTTGATGCTTAAACAATATTGCTCATCAGTGAGAAACTAATCAACGATATGACCTGCTTTATGATTACAACTTTATTATAGCAGTTGTATGATTAATGTGTTGAATATATGCTCTAAAATATCAAGTAATTCTAGTTCAGAGAACACTTTATCCCTAGCATTATAATCAGCATCTTACACATATAACATCACATTGCATTTAAACCATATACACATATACACAGAAACTTGAACTTATGGAGTTTTAAACTACTTGACAGTTGTTCCATAAGTTAAATTCTTTATTTTAAAGGTCATGACATCCTATTCCATTATCTTACTTGAGAATTCAGCTTTTCTGAGTTTATAGGCTATGTGAGATTTACAGAAAAGGTAAGATAAACTACAAGTTTACCCATGCCTAAAAATGATTTTATTGGCCACTGACTTGCATATGGTATCAATATTCATACTTGCCTTAACTTGTTTATTTACTTTCATTATGATCCTTTCATAAATTTGAGTTTTTCTCAGTCATTCCTGAATCTCACAAGGTGGATTACATTAGCAACGCATTTGTCAGCTAATTTATAACTATTTTATTATAGAAAAATCTGGATATTCATGCATATTAATGTTAAACTGATTTTTACTAAGTTCTCCCAAGAAATATATCTTGTTTGCAGAATATACGTTCTACATATCACTCATGTTTTGTGGAGATATGCTTGGGACACAAGAACCACACATTAAGTTCCTTGCATGGCTTATGCATTTTTCAGTCATACAATAAATATATGGGGGCATTTGGCCTTCAAAGGCTTTCTTTTGTTGTAACCTCAGGTGCTCCATTGGCAATACCTAACACATTGAACCTGTAACACACCAACTTTATACCTGGTGAACTAGTGGAAACTGATTAGTGCCATAATACATTAAAATCTATCACTTTCTCTGACTCAAAACCTGCAGTGCAATATTGCTTCACACCTGCCTAGGTAATTCACATGAGAATGTGGAAGAAAAAGAAATACTAGTGAGATTGTAAATGGAAATGGCTATTATGGAAAATAGATTTTTTTAAAGACAACAAATAGAGCTACCAATTATTTGAGCAGCCCCACTTGTGGGTATGTATCTAAAAGTAGTAAAATGAGTATCTCAAAGAGATATTTGAATTCTCGTATTCCTTGCATCACTTATTAGTGATACATAACACCTATCTGCATTTTTGTTAGTGAATTAGTAGATAAGGAAGATGTGTGTGCACACAAACACAAAGAATTACTATTCAGCTTTAAGAAAGAGGCCATGACATTTGAACTAACGAGGGTACACACAGAAGACATCACATAAAGTAAAATCCACTCATTGAAATACAATATAATGTATGAAATATAACATCATAAGTGAGCTGACCATAAGGAAGTCAAACTCTAAAAGAAAGAGTTACTAGATGCTAGGACAGGAAAATGACAGGCTATTGGTCAACATGCGGCTACTACAGTTATAAGTCCTGGAATTATAATGCACAGCAAAATGACTAATATTAATTAAATGTAAATAGACAAAGAGTCTGTGTTCAGTATTCTCACGAGAACAAGTTAACGATGTAAGGTCATGGCTCCAACAAATTGTTCATAGCAGTATCTTTATAGTGTAAGCATATGATCTACCATCATATTTTATACTTTAAATATAGAATTTTTGGCCAATAATCCCAAGAAAATGAAATTTTTAAAAGTATTTAAAAATTAAAAACAAACAAGCAAAAGTTTGAGAAGAGCAACAACAAAAGTTACATCATTTCTTTTTGTATAAAGCAGGCTTCAGCAGCAGCAGTGTTCCACTAGCAGTGAAAACCCAGGGATGGGGATCTGGGCCTCTTCCTTTAGGCCAGTAAGTGTTGGGAATCTGTGTGGCAAAGGAAACAAGAGAGTGGATGTGATGATCAGTCTCCATTGGGAACATGATTGTACTGATGAAAGCCTAAGACATTAGGAAAGCATACTCCCTGGGTTTGTCTGTGTGGACACTTCTGGACTGGTGTGTGAGAGAGCAGCTGACATGGAGAAGACCTACCAAGTACTAGTATTGCCTCCCAGTAGACTGGGGGACCGATAGAGCAAAAGCAGAAGGGGGAAGCCTGCCAGCAAAGGCTTACTTGCTTCTCTTCCTGGAGGATGCAGTAAGCAGCAGCCTTAGTCTCATTCCAGCTTTTAGCATACTGTCTCCCCATAGAATCAGTGGGTAGGCCAGCTGGGACCTGAAAACTCTGAGACTATGAGCAAAACAACAGCAATCCTTTAAGTTCATTTTCTCACACCTTTGTCATGGAGACAGGAAACTGACTAATACAGTGGCCTTTGAATGAAACACCATAGCTTACATATGAATTCTGATATTCCATTATTATCATTATTTTTGGGTCTCTTTTTCCGTTTACAAAATGCAGAGGACACTTATAGGACCCACTGAATTTTTGTGAAGAACAAAAGTTTTATATATTTAGATGTACATGCGTGTGTCTTGTTATACAAACTTTTAAAACCAAGATAATTCTGAATAAAAATAAAAAACGATGCTTCCTCTATAGTAAGTACAAATACAGGATTTATATATTAAATGCATAATAAGTACAGGCCCTACACAGCCTGAAGACAGCATATGAGAGCAAGTCTTCTTTTGGGTTATAAGAGCCTGGAGAAAACTGAGAACAAGGCTTTCAGACCATCCACTACTGTACTGCTCCTGTCTTCTGGATAAAGATGCTATATCTGCTCAGAATGCCTAAACTAACTGAAACGAATATTTGCATAGTTGGAACGATTCTCAGAAAAGAGCAATATGATAAAGGGAGATCTTGTTGATAATGTCCCAGTGAAAGGCGGACAACAGTAGATCATAACTTATCTTCAACAGCAGCACTATTTATACTGTGCTGCCCACCAGTACATCTTAAGCTGTGGAAGCCTGTTCACTCTGAGCAGTTTGAAAAGTCCTCCATGGCTAAGCATGCAAATCATTAAATTCATCACGTGGAGAGTAGGTCAGTTCAAACACAGCACACCAACTCTCCCATTTGTTTCTTCACTGGCCATTAATTCTCCCTCATGTGCGATTGATTGCCTCTGGAATTCTTCATATAACTGTCAGTGTTAAGCTTTTTCTTCAATTCTAGTTCCTACGATATTCATGTAAGAATTATCTTTAAAATGTTCTGCGTGGTTTCACATTCGGGGACTGCATGCTTTATGGAGAGCCACAAACTGCTGCTGAGAAGTGGGCTTTTCATCCTTCTGAAATGTTTCCTTTTCTGCCATACTTCCTGTATAAATAGATATACATACATACGAGTTTGGGCATACAGTCATTAATATTGATGAGAAATTAATAGTATTAGTCTAAATAGTCCTGCTTAGCTATTCTCTCAAAATATAATTACAAATTACTCAGGTTTGCATTACAAAAAATCTGTTCTTACTAATAAACATATGAAACTGCACAGTGACAAAACAACCCAGAAAGATATGGTTAATGTTTTCTATGACTTCTTTGTGGTAAGTATACAGAGTATCTCATGCAAGGGATACTGGATACATGGTTATAACAATGAACAGACTGTTTCAAGTAACATAGTAGAGGTCTAGTTCTTCATTAATACAAAGTCATCATGCATCATTTTTTATTAGTCAAAAGATAGTTAGAACATGTCTGTAAATCTGTTTTCCCTCAGTGGAGGAGAAATGTACGCTATGGATGGGTAGCTTCCTTCTAGCAGAATTGAAGTTCAGAAGGAGTGACTACATGGCAAGGCCTGTCATATAGATGCAAATGGATAAGTTCACTGATGCTTAATGTAAAAGAAGGTGCAGTATATCTATCATGGACCACAATAGGAATTATTAGTTCTCACTCCACTAGCATTTGCACCCGTTATGGCATTCAAATGTTTGTGGAGAGGAAACCTATTCTCCAACATATCCAGAGATAGTTGAACCTTAGAGAGGTAGACCTGGAGATTCTATACCCAAAAGCAATTGATGTGCTTACTGGGAAAGTAAGCGAGTTCTCACAGAGTGGCCTAACTACCAGAGAGCAGGCCATTATGAAATGAGCCCATACCACATGTTTAGCCCATCTGGTTTAGCTGCCTACACTGCTCTCAGACATGCATTTCTGCTCTGCGTTTCATTCTGTTGTGACCCAGAATGAAGCTCTCACAGCATGACCACCCAAGCTTAGACTTTTGAAGCCAAAGTAAACCTCTTTCCCTTATAGCACATACAATCGCTGATGTTTTATTACAATGACACATTCAGAACAAGTCCGTTTCAACCCCCTTTCGAAAATGTGTATGTGCCTATGCCCAGATGTATATGAGAACATAATTCTATAAGAACATACCTCACTGTGTTATGGCTACTAAGTGGTACTGTTTACTAGAAAATGGGTTGTAATAAAGTGAGGCCAGGCCATAAAATTGACCTTGTCTACCTGGTACTTGAGTACACACTGAGTAAAAACATTCACACAGTTCATCAAATAGGAGCTTGAATCAAGGAGCATTTACACAGTATATAACATGCCTTTGTAACACTCTCTGATACCCAGAGGCTGATCTGAAAACCTTTCCTTAGACAGAAAAAGATATCCTGTAATCAAATTGAGAGTTACCAGCTGCACAGTAATGCCAGTTCTGTGGTGTTTAAATCTTAGATTATCTCAAAAGAAACCATTCATGGTCTCCTTTTTATCACAATATAGTGCATATACACTGCTCAGAGAATTCTTGGTAAATAGTGAAAATATCAGCCAATCCAGAAATAAGAAATGGGACAAATGTCCTGGCAATGCAGACCTCCCAAATTCTGTGAACATTTCAGGGACCAGGAGTCTCCAAACCTCTGAAGCACACAAAACCAAGATGTTCTGGGTGTATTGTCCAAGAAAAATAAAACATAGCAGAAAGATGGTACCCCTTATGTTCTCCTTTCAGCAAGGGTTGAGAACGGGGTGGTTTGAGTTGTCAAAACATTGGATATTACACAAATGAGCATCTTTGGATGGTGCTTCATTAGAGAAGGAGTGACCTTTATAATGCATATCCAACCAACATGACCAGGACCTGGTGAACTGTTAAGCATAGCTCTAGAAAGACATGTATGTGGGGACATTCACACTTCTATGACTATACATGTGACTCATATGCATGCATACATGAACACACATATTTTATCTTGGATGAATAGGAGTAACCTATTTCCCTGGTAAGTTCTGAAATATATCTTCTAAGAAATACTTAGCAATATTCATAGCACCTATAACTACAGCTTGACCACTGAAAATTGCTTCAGAATCATGAATACATATGATCCTGGTATTACTGTTTCCAGTAGTTGGAGCTAGACTCAACTGCACAACTCCTTTTCCAGTTCCCATGTTGCTGAAAGCATGCATATGAAGTTACACAATTAAGAATCAGGGGCTAAGGGCAATGACGTTTATGCAGAGATATCTTAAATATCAACAACAACAGAGAGCCCCTAGATTTAAGTATATTAGTTTAAGGGAAGTTCATCAGAAAGCAAGTTAGCTGATATGCTTGCAGGGAAAAAAACGATTAGTACTTTATTTAAAAGAAACTGAACTTCAGTAAGTCAAGGTATATCTCAATGATATATTAAAGGATGAAACAAGCCATCAACTGAATGGTGTGAACAGAGCCCACAGACAGTAGACTGTAGGAGAGGTTCAAATAAAGAGATCAGATAGATATTAGTTTGTGGTCGGAGCTCAACAAATCTCTAGCCCTCTCTTTAATGTACCAAAAAATACGAGAAATAAAAGAAGGACAGATTTAGGACACGTTCTTCCTCTAGTATGACCCCCACATAACTTCCTTATCTGACAAGTCTTCAGAGAGCTGAATAATGGTCCACTAGAGGGAGCAGCTGGGACATATGAGACGGTCTCTGTTTATGGTGCTGGAAATCCAACACATGAGTCCCCAAGGGTCAAAGGGTTCACAGCATAAAGATGCACCAGAAAACTTGGAGCTCTGTCCCGGGGGTACTGCCTCAGAAATCTAAGTTGTCTGTGAGCTGCAGAGCAGGAAGAAAGTCCGATGCTCTGCTCAAAGAATTTATTAGAAGCCATGGTCGCCTGAAAAAGCACTTACGAGTTTGTGCAGCTTTGAAAGCACAGTTCAAGGAAAAATGTTTATGTTTGTTTATATGTTGGATATCCGTCTAGGTCAATGCAATATATATCAACATAACCTTCATTTTAATATCATGATTCTGGTCATATCGGTCGTTTTCATTTGCTCTCTTTCTTCCAGCCACAGGACCATTGCATAGACTTCATTCACTTACCAGAATTCTTCTACCCATTCCTTTGTGCTAAGATAACTTTACATTCTTTAAATCAACTTAGGCATTCTTATGAATCCACCAGTTCTCTTAGAACATTTTCCACTACTCATTTGTAAATATAATACATGTGTGGGGGAGAATATGGTATATATATCATAGATCATCATCTTCATGTCACAGACATCTAATATATTGCTATTGTTTTTCTTTTATACTTTATTCAATTCACATACCAAGAAGATGCTCTACAGACATCCAGTGGATGAATAAATTCATGGTTTGTGAAGAAGGCCTGTTCACATACCACTTAGCAGATGATCCTTTCTCACAGTAATAAAGTCACTTTTTGAAACAGATAAATACATTTATGTTTCAGTCCTTCATGCGGATTTCATCCAGTTATACAAACATTCAGAGTGATGCAAGAGAAAAAGTAGTCACAGCAACCAGTCAGGAATGTCATGTTAAAAATTTCTATACAAGTGTATTCTAAACTATTTCTTTTAGCCTTTGAGACTATAATAGAATTACAATATTTATCCCTTCCCTTTCTTCCCCACAAACGCTCCAATATGCCTTTCCTTTACCTCTTTCAATTTCCTGCCCTTTGTTTGCTCTCTCTCTCTCTCTCTCTCTCTCTCTCTCTCTCTCTCTCTCTCTCTCTCTCTTTCTCCATAAGCATATTTTACTTTATATGGAGAGATGGGTGAAAAGAAGCAAAAAGTGTCTAAATCAACAAAAACAGCACCGTGACAAATGCAGAAAAGGCAGAATAAAACAATCTGTTGGCCAACAAGGAAGTTGGCACCATGATCTGGGTTTTTCTCTTTGAATTTCTAGAAATTGGATCCAAAATCAGTAATGAGGGAACTGCAAGCAGGAGTCAAACGGAACAGATTCCTTCAACACGAATCTTGTCAAATTTCCTGGAGGTATTTGCTTCCCAGTATTTCAAATGAACATTTCTATTAGCAAATAATAATTTCCTTGAAGCAGGCAGTTGGGCATATGTTAGTTTATTTCCTTGCACAAATGCTCATTTGCTTGGGAAATGCAAACAGACTTTGAAATGTGAAGGAAAGGAATCGATGGATGAGTATGTTTCCAAATGCTTTATATGATGCTATAAAGTGTCCATTAACAGCATGGATTAAAATGATATTAAGATGTGAGTCTTGAAGACTTTGGGGGGGGCTGTATTCTGTAAGGGGTACAAATTGTAAATAAAGTAAACATGGCTCTGGCAATTTTGCTTTGTGGCTACATAGTGAAAAATCCATGACTGTTGGAATAACAAAACATTTGAAGCTTGAAGGGACTCTCGAAAGAATTTCATAACTTGAAAAGCTAAGTATCGTAGTTTTGTGCTTGTATGAGATACCACATTGATTTAGGACAGTTTCAAAATTGTGGTAAATGTTTCTTAGCCTCCAGCCCACTATTCACGATACAGAGGTTCCCTTATAGAAATCCGGGGTTTATACTCTCCTTCCATCTTTAAATCACCATGTCACATCAAGATAAGAAACTGGCTCCTGTTCAAAGAATCTCTTGATTTTGTGGAAGGAGAAAATGCAGGAAATTTGTCCATTCTGAAACAATAGATCACTAACTTAGTGATTTGAAACATCAGCCAAGGAACCCACCTGGATTCTAGGCCTTCCCAGAACTGGGTCTAAACTGTAAACCATGACTGTTGACCACTATGACAGTGGAAAATCACATGAGGCTCTTACTCTTCAAGTTGAGAGTAGAAGACCATTTTCTATCTGGTACCAAAATACCGTATCCATTTTCACATTTATTTTTAAAAAGAGAAAGTAAAAACAAAAGATATGCTGTATTCTTCTCTCTTCCTCCCTAGAAAAATATAAATTTAAAATATTCAGTATGTTTTTTTAAATTTTTCAAAAAGCACTTCCATGAAGTAGTTTTTATGTCAAATTCATTTGTAACTCAATTCGCTCCAGACAATCTATACAAGTACTTCTTACATCCTTGTGGATTAAAGTCTTGTTTTTTAATTATGTATATGGTTACTTTGCCTGTGTGTATGTCTATGTATTATGTGTATGCCATGCTGAGGAGGTCAGTGGAGGGCATCAGACCCCCAAGGACTGGAGTGGTGAGCTATCGTTTGGGAGCTGGGACTCAACAACAGCCCTAAAGAATGGCAAGTGTTCTCACCAACTGAGCCATCTCTCCAGACAAAGAGGTTCCAGAGAACCTCCCAGGCATCACAGACTATTAGTATCCAGTGTTATTAGTTTCCCATATAGTAAGACTTTATGGATGATGATTTACATACCTAGGTGATTAAATATGGGGAAATAGAGTTAATGTTCAAATAGAAACATACTTCATGGCCAGCATATATGGTGCTGGAATGTACTATCCATACTATCAGAGGAGAAAAATGATCACCACTCTCACCCAGCTATGGACCCTGCAAGCTACATTATCAATGTGCTGCAAAATATACTCACTAAGAAATTTTCCTGTTAAGTGGAGATAGCAATAAAACAACCCCTAATGGCATATTGCTATTCTCAGATTAGTTCTCCTGGATGAAAGTCTTAATAAAGAAAGAATACTTCAGATCTTCCTCAATTCCCCAAGTCTTGAATGTAACAGATTCTCATGTGGGGAGTTATAGGAAATCTAGGGTTTCATGAGCTGTGATATAATATAAAGATCCCGTGGGAATCAGCAATAAGATGGCAGAATATGTTCAATATTAAATAACATATCCCAAATGTACCACTGCTTTGCTTTAGTCAAAACATTTATGTCGTGGTCTCATACAAAGTTAAAATAAGGAATAAGATGTTGGTGTTTTTCCTCATGTTGGAATTTGTGTTATTGGACTAGACAAGAAAGGCATTTATAAGTGAAGTCATCCTTCAGACGGACTGAAAGAATAATTCAACTCCATTGGAATCTGCATATAAAATAGTATTTGTGTCTAAATGTTTGTAATATTTTATTTTTAAATAATTTAAGCTACAAGCAATTTCTACATGGCCCTTATATGAATTAACCAATTAAATTTACTTACTCATATATTACTTGATTGGTCTTCTACCCACTTACATGTATGCAGATACTCATGTATGTGTATTGCTGAGCCATTTCAAGAGTAAATTGAAAACACTATGTTCAATTATCCCCATATAGATCTTGTCATAGCTTCTTAGGAAAAAATTACCACCTTTATGATAAATATTATGGTTGAGGATTCAATAAGGCCCATGCATTAGCCATTTCTGGGTGTCATGATCCTTTGGCTGAGTTTTTTTTTTTTCTATTTTTTTCTTTACACTTACTAGGTAATTTCTAAAATGTCCACAAGTTTGTATTGAATTGATGTGTACTGACAATCATGTTATAACAATGTTCTAGAACTTTAGGCTGTCAAAGATTATATCAGGGAGTGTATCCTTTGATATGAGAGTTTAGGAAGCAAAGCTGTCAGTAACTGGAGATAATAATCTTGTTCTGTGCTAAATCATAGTCTTGCAAGTCATTTAGAATACTTAATATAATTTTACAGGCAATTAATCTGCATTGTATACAATTGTTTTAGTATTATTGATAATAAACTCATTAAAAGTTGTATTTTATGGTTTCCTTCCATTCTCATTTTGGTTAAATGAGTCTAATGTTGAAAAATTGTATTTGCTGGATTTGTTGAACTGATCTATCTGTCTAAGGCTGACACTAAGTTCATGGATTACTTAATGGTAGAGAAACATTATGGCGATTAAGTGATTTCATCATTGTTCAAATATCATGCCCTGTGCTTCAGCAACACTACATAGTATCTATTGTCTTGACCTGATGGTTTTGGACTTGACCTGACTGCAGTGCTGAGGGAATGAAGAATAGATCAACACATAGAAATACATCTGTTAAGCCATATGCTCTACTGGTGTTTATTATAAACCACTAAGTGAGAACCATTAAGTGAGAAGACAAGTTTACAGTGTACAGCTGACTGAGGAGGAGGGGGATGTATGTTAGTTAATCTTGGTAGGAGGTCTCTGTATGCAATGGTTTCAGGTTGCAACCATTGATGAGGAGGAAGCAGTGGTTGGTAGTTTCTTCTTACAGTGCTTTTAACTAAAGATCAATGTTTATAGCATCCATACTAAGACCAGAGGACTCTGCTATTCTTCTAAGTCTGACATAGGGAAGGTCTTGCTATTTGGACCTGAGGTATTGGTACCTTGATCTGGTCATTCCCATGTCAACAACATGCGTTCACTCAGGACATCAACCACTGTCCACAATTTGTCAGTGACTCAATGTGGTCTTTTGAAACCAACAATGAGGATGTTGCTAGAATAACATGACAGACTCTTTTAGGTTAAACATTTTTTATAAGTGGAAATAAATGTCCTCTAAAATAATAACTAAATCATAGTGCAATTGTTATGGCTAGTCTTGATTGTCAACTTAATTAAATTTGGAATTAACTAAGAAAGATACCTTTTAGAAGGTTTGTGAAGGTATTTCCTGGAAGGATTAAGTGAATGAAGAAGACCCTCCCTCAGATCAAGTAGCTTGTTCCAGTGGTGGCTGAAAAATAAAGATGTCTAAAGGTTTCCTCTGAAAACCAGCCTCTAAGGGCTGCTTTTGCCTGCCCATAGCTTGGTTGTCAACACATCTACGCTGTTGCTGCTTCTATTTTGTTGTAGTTGGAATCTAGATTATTCAGTCTTCCAACATGAAAAAACAAAGGCTCTTCAGGAATCCTTCATGCCTTTAGCACCAGATTCAGTGTGCTAAGCCTTGTAGACTATGGCAGATACCATGTTTTCTTTTTTATTTAAATTCTTTAATTACCACTCATATTTACATATCCATCCCCCCATTCCCTTGCCCTTCCATCCTCCCATGTTCCCCACCAATCCCCTCAACCCATCCCCCAACTCCTCCCCAGGGACAGTGAAACCCTCCACTAGGGACCTTCAAAGTCTGTCATATCGTTTGGGGAGGGCCCTGGCCCTCCTTGCTGTATCTGGGCTGCAAAAGTATCCCTCCATAGGGAATGGGCTCCCAAAGTCCATTTGTGCTCTAGGGATAATGACTGCCTCCACTGTTAGAGGTTCCACAGAGTACCCTGGCCTCCGAGCTGGCACCAACATTCAGAGGGCTTGATTTGGTCCAATGCTGTTTCTCAAGCTTATGACTAGGGTTCCATGCTCTCACTTCATCAGGTCCACTGTTTCTGCAGGTCTCTCCAGCCCCATCTTGGCTCCTTTGCTCATCCCTCCTCCCTTGTCACAAATGAATTCCAGTAGTATGGTTCAGTGCTTAGCTCTGAGTGGCTGTTTCTGCTTCAAACAGCTACTGGATGAAGGTTCGAGGAATGGTAACCAAGGTAGACACCAATCTCCTTATAGGGGAAGGGCATCAATGTCATATTCTCCACCACTGCTTGGATTCTTAGATGGGGTCATCCCTGTGGATCCCCTAATATTTCCCCTGTGTCAGACCTCTCTCCATATCTGTACTGTCTCCCTCTATGAAGGCATCTCCTTTCTTGCCCTCCTCTATTCCTCCCCTGTCTCAGTCTTCTTGTTCTCCTCCCCTCTGTCCTTCTTCCATTCCCAACTCCTTCCTCTCCACCTCCTGCCATGTGCTCCCACTTTGATACCAGGTTTTCAATCTCTCCAATATGTATACAACCAATGTTGGATTTTACAGCCTATATTGTGTAAGATACTCCAATAAAACACTTTTGTAATGCATATTTATTCTATCAATTCTGTTCCTCTGGAGAATCACAACTAATAGAAGCATATGCTTAGCCTATAAAATAACAAGTAACTCAGGAAAAAACAAATAATATGCATCATATATAACTCTATGCACTACGCTTTTTTGCCCAGGATTAAACTCAGCACACCAATGACTAATAACAAAGAGAAAAACAGAGGCCAACTGCCTAAGGGGCTTCCTTATAAGTATCATATAATGAGAAAAAAGCACTAATTATGACCTGGTCCTTCTAACTTAAAATCAGAAGATAGTTCTGTGGTGCCAGAAAAATAAACAAAACTAAGAAGGAAGAAAAAGAGAAAGTAAATTTACTTCCTATTGCTGTTGCCACTTAACAATTGTAAGTGTGAGAGTAATTTGGGCATGCATGGACATATGCAAATATACATATTTGCATAATGTATATTTCACCAAGAAAAGATGACATCAGCTTTTAATCTTGATGTGGAATTCTGAGTCCAAGCATGATCTGAATCATGATTCCCCACAGGAGCTAACAGGAGGTTACAGTGTCCTTACTATGCCAGGTGCTCATACATGTAGATACCAACCACACACCCAGAAAGGATTTCAAAGACAAAACCTCTGAGGCTGGGATTTTCTCATTCTAAATAGAGATATTAACACCCTCATAACAACACGATCTGGAGAATGAGAGAAAATGTGCATGACCTGGTAGAAGATAATAAATAATTTAACTTTCACATTCAAGATGACCATGTGAGTCTATGTAAATAACTCTCTATGAAAGATTTCATATCCATACTGCAAACTAAGTTAGCAAAAATTGACCATTGTCAGATAGTTTGACATCGTGGTAGAGAGTGACCTCAGTTCCAGACTACAGACTTGCATCCAGGAGCTCAAAACAGATGTTCTTGTCCATGAGCATTGTCTAAAGGGTGAGCATCTAAGTCACACTAGCAGGCAAAAAGTTATTTTTTGAAGCAGTTATCCTCCAAACAAAATTTTTATTAATAACTGTGGATTTAGAATGTGCAATTAGCAGGACAGTGGTGGCTTATGCCTTTAATTCTAGTACTCAGGAGGCAGATGCAGGCAGATCCCTGTGAATTCAAGACCAGCCTGGTCTGCAGAGAGAGTACCAGGACAGTCAAGAATGCTACACAGAGAAACTCTGTCTCAAAAAAAAAAACAAAAAAGAAATTAAAAAAATTAAAAATAGAATGTGAAATTATAATTGCCAATATATAATTTTGGTGGAAGTTGGTCCTTTTTGATTAACATGGGAATTAAAGGTATTACTTTATATCCCTAAGGGGGTTATACTAGTGGAGTCACAACATGCTTGATCTATGTTTTATAGACCTCCCATTTCTGTTTCAGAGAAATCTGTACTTTCTATTATGGTAACACCTTTGCTGGCCTACAGTCATCGTGAGCTCTGGAGGAGCTGAACCATAAAGCTATATCTCTGTAACTAGGCCAAATAGGCCATGACCTGACAGGGTGCAAGCAGTCATCGTCTCCTATTAAATCTGAAATCTGCACTTTGCATATTTTAAAACAACTATCCAGTTGCACTATAAGGTATAGCTGCCAAATGAATAATTAGATTTTTAAGAGACTATAAAGGGACCAAAATGCTTCTCACTGTGCCAAAACCAAAGTCAATTCAGATTTTATTTCCTATCCTCCCATGTTTTTATCCTCAATCTTTGGCACTCAAACCAAAAGTATTTCCACAACAAATAAATAGACTTCTGTTATCCAGGGTAGAGTACAAACCAGGTCTGGGCAGAGATTATGTGGGAGGCAATGCTCAAACTACAGGCTGCTCCTCAAATGGCTAGGAAGGAAGTTGTATATGGTTGGCCCCTAATAGTCCTTTGATTTGTGAATGCGATTACAAAGAGACTTTCATAAAATCCAAAAATGACTGAATGAGCCACTTTAATGTCAAAGCTCATAGAGTTTCTTTTTCTGTTTAGAAATGTAAGTACCCTCCCCCACAGTTAGTACTCCCTGGAGATGTCTAAGTAGCCCAGCTCACAAAGCTTTAATGAAAGAGACACAAGTGACTTTAGAAAGATTTGGGAAGGGATTGAAATGTAGCTGTGTAAAATATCCTATTAACTCTTGCCCCCCATTTTACATTTTAAGAAAGATTTTGTAACTAAACTCTCAAAGCTCAATACCTATGATGTCATTAAACATTTTTCACTTCAGTGAATTGTAACTCAGGGACATTTGCAACTACTCACTTCAGCAGGGGATTAAACTTTCAGGGAATAAATTAAATTGGGTTAAAATGTCTAACACAGTTTTCAGATGAGTGCTTTATTCAAGTAGCACAGAGACATGTTAACTTTGAAATGAAACTCTAGTTAGGTAAATAACGTTTGTCAAAAACCAATTGCTCAGGTGCTGTGCCGCGCTAAGCCTACTTTATTAATACTGGGTTGTGATCTTCAATGCAAGTGCAGGGAAGAATTTTAAATGCAATTAAAACAGAGCTGGAAGGCCACACAACTGTACTTTAATCAAAAGCTGAGTTCAAGCCTGCTTTACATATAATATGTGCAAAGAAAGATACTTTTCCACATTCATCATGGCTATGTAAATACTCTATTTTGAAAGACAGCAAATTCATTTCAAGAAGAAAGGCATAGGTGATGCAGTGCCATGCCTTGAGGATGCCATGGACCCCTGAAGACAGCTAGTCTCAAGAATGTATGAATACATCATTACATATTCATAAATAGGATTTGTTAGCAACTTGGCCTATCAAGTCAAAATTAATATATATAGGTGCAGACCTGAGAATATGTACATATGCCTTTAATTTCTACACATGTATGCAAAAAGATAGCTACACATAAATATATGGTCCATTTTTGAAATTTTATGGCTAATATTTACCAGAAAAAAAATAGAATCTGTTATTCTCAAAGTCATCTTAAATTAAACAGGGAAGCTACAAACACAAGAAGTTTGACATTGCTTCATTATGAAACCATATTAACAGAGAGTAAGCAAAACAATACTCTGTAAATCGGGAAGGAACTAGCTTCCCTGGTTGGATCATACTGAGCAATTGGGAGTGAAATCTCAGCAAGCATCTCCCAGCTTCTTTTGCCCCAGAAAGCAGGGCAAATCAGGTTGGACTTTTTTTTTTTAAGTTAAAAAAAATCTAATTAATCATCCAACACCAAGTGACCAGCTCTGAAAACATATGAATGCAAGCAATACTAAATGAAATCAGCAGGTTGTATTTATACATATATATGTATATATACATAGGAATATATATATGTATGTGTGTGTGTATACAGATGATAGAATCAATAATAATTAAATAAAAAGAAGTCATGAAATTAAGAGGAATCAAAGGGAGGCTATGAGAGGGGCTAGAAGGAGAAGAAGGAGAGGAAAAATGATGTAATTACATTTTGATTAAAAATTGCAGATAAAAGAATTAAAGTTAAAAAGGAGGCTTTGATAGAAGTCCCTAGTTGGTGTTCAAAATTCTCATTAAACCAATGATTGGGTTTTAGGAGCCTCATCAGGGGTGAGATGGCCCAGCAGGTGAAGGCCCTTGCTTTCAAGCCCAGTGTCACCTGAGTTCAATTTCATGGCCCCATGTGGTGCAGAGAGAACCAACTCCTGAGAGCTGTCATCTGACTGTCACAGACACAAAACACACAGGACCATATACAAGTGCAAGGAATAGCATGTACACACACACACACACACACACACACACACACACACACACACACACATACAAATGAACAATAGGTAAACAAAAGTGTAATAATAATTTTACAGAGTCACAGATAATCTAAAACTATGAAAAATTCAATGGGTTTCATCTGAGTCATAGGAACAGTTTTTGGTTCCTGTTACATCAGTTAGCTAATTTTAGAGCTTTCTGTATCAGTGTAAGAGCAGTCCTTAAGTGAAGAAGCACGTAATAAAATCTCCAAGTTTTAAGTCCAGATACATACACAACAACAAGGTAAACAAGCCCATTACTTTTTTTATATAAGATAATTCTTTATTGATTCTTTGGGAATTTCACATCATAAACCCCACTTCTTCTCACGTCCCAGTCTTTCCATTCCCACCCCTTCACCTTTGCAGCATCCCCCCAAACATTTCTTTAAAGCAAACCAAATCAAACCAAACAAACACAAACCTCTTGGATCCTTAGTTTTTCCTGCCTCTCCAGCCCCTCTTCATCTTAGTGCACTGGAAGCTGCGGTGTGTCATATATATATATATATATATATATATATATATATATATATATATATCCATCCTTTCGTCCAATCAGCTTTATTTAAAAATGTTCATTGCAATTAGTCTTTTATCTGCTTCAAGGCCTCTGTTTTCCTGGTACACCACCATCACTGGACCCTCACCAAATTCTCCTCAGATATCCCATGGTCCTTCCAAGTCATATAAATTCTGTGGGTATCATTCAGAAGGACCAGTCCCTTCATGTGTTCAAGCAGTCATAGATGTTAGAGTGGGCTAACCTAAGGCCCTAGATGTGGGACTGGGTGGTAGCTGAGCTGGTCAGTCCAATCACCTGGAGCCACACTTAGTAAAGGGTTGGCAACACCCATGCCATCAGGGCCATTTCTCCCATGCTGGTGGTATGGAGTGGGGACATCTCTCCTGAGTGTATGGGGGAGAAGAGTTCTCCTGAGGCCTGGATATTGGGACCAGCTCTCTTGCTGCAGTGTCCTGAGAGGGATAGATGCAGATTTTCCAGTGAAGGGTGAGGCAGGCTTAGCATAGCACTTGGATTTCACCACACATGGTTCCTACGGTCCTCTGTGGATACATGGATTACAGACATCAATACATACCACAGTTTCAGCACCCTAGCTGTAGCTCTGGCCTGGATGTCACCATGGATCTGGTGCCAGTTCAGGGCACACTTATCAGTATAGCCCCAGGGACAGCATGTCACTCAGATACCAACATGGTCTCTGGGGGTTAACCATTTTTTCCAAAGATGCTGAAAAGGCCTTCAACAAAATTCAACACCCCATCATGATAAAGGACCTGGAAAGATCAGGGATACAAGGAACATACCTAAACATAATAAAGGTAATATATAGCAAGCCAACAACCAACATCAAACAAAATGGAGAGAAACTCAAAGCAATTCCACTAAAATCAGGAACAAGACAAGGCTGTCCACTTTCTCCTTATCTATTCAATATAGTACTAGACATTCTAGCTAGAGGAATAAGACAAAAAAAAACGGAGATCAAGGGGATACATTTTGGAAAGGAAGAAGTCAAACTATCACGATTCACAGATGATATGATAGTATACATAAGTGAGTCCAAAGATTCTACCCAGGTGCTTCTAGAGCTGATAAATACCTTCAATAATGTGCCAGCATACAAAATTAAGTTAAAAAAAACAATCAATAGCCCTCCTATATACAAATGATAAAGGGTTTGAGAAAAAAATCAGAGAAACATCACCCTTTACAATAGCCACAAATATAAAATATCTTGGGGTGGCTAACTAAACAAGTAAAAGACCTGTATACAAGAACTTTAATTCTCTAAAGAAAGAAATTGAAGAAGATATCAGAAAATGAAAAACTCCCCTGTGCTCTTGGATAGGTAGGATCAACATATTAAAAATGGCAATCCTACTAAAAGCACTCTACAGATTCACTGCAATCCCCATCAAAATCCCAACACAATTCTTCACAGACTTTGAAAGAACAGTACTCAACTCCATGTGGAAAAACAAAAAAACAAGAATAGCTAAAAGAACCCTGTACAATAAAGGAACCTCTGGAGGCATCACCATCCCAGACTCCAAACTCTGCTATAGAATTATAGTAATAAAGACAGCTTAGTATTGGCATAAAAATAGACAGGTGGATCAATGGAATAAAATCAAAGATTCTGATACCAACCCACACACCTATGAACACCTGATTTTTGAAAAGAAGTCAAAATGATACAGTGGGAAAAGGAAAGCCTCTTCAACAAATTGTGTCAGCATAACTGGATGTTAACATGCAGAAGATTGCAAATAAATCCATATCTATTGCCATGCACACAACTAATTCAGGTAGATCAAGGACCTCAACAAAATCAAGTAACATTGAACCTGAAAGAAGAGAAAATGGGAAGTATCCTGGCACAGGCAACCACTTCCGAAATATAATACCTGTAGCACAGACACTGAAAGCAACAGTCAATAAATGGGACCTCCTGAAATTGAAAAGCTTTTATAAGACAAAGGATAGTGTCAATAAGATAAAACATCAGCCTTTAGAATGGGAAAATATCTTTTTCCCAACATTTGACAGAGGGCTGATCTCCAAGATTTATAAAAATAAGAAACTAGACATCAAAATAAAAAATAACCCAATTAAAAATGGGGTAAAGAGCCAAACAGAAGATCTCACCAGAAGAATCTCAAATGGCCAAAAGACATTTAAGGAAGTGCTCAACTACTTTACTTCTTTAATTAATTTTTTTATTTGTTGCTGTTGTTTCCTTAAATTTAATTCTGAAACCTTTTTGGCCATTACTGTGGTTCAGTTTTTGTTCTTGTTTTTGTTTTTTAACAGTTAGTTACATGTGTGATATTCTTATCCCTCTCTCTATCTGATGTCTTTGTCACCCATGGATGGGTCCCTGACTATATAGCACCCTCAGGTCAATACACAATGACAATCTGGTTTTGTATTTGGTACTAACCTTTATCATCAGGACTATAAGTACTAGGGTACTCCTATTTTACGGTGTTACTCCTTTCATCCATCACTCCACTGTTCACCAATCATGTAGCCTTATGAATTATGATCATGATTCTATCACTTCTTTCACTTGGAGAGCATTCTGCTGAAGATCATTAGGTTGTCTGTATTTCTTTTGTACAACTCTAGTTGTCCCCAAAACATAGCCCATTGTAATCATCCCAATTTACTTTATTTGGTGCTTAAAGAGTTAACAAGCATCTTTTTTGCCTTTTTATAACTGATTATGGTAGTTTCAAAAGGAATCTGGCTTAAAATTCTTGTGTTCAAGAGTCTTGTGTTCAGATGTGGGCTCTGATTTACTAGTTGTTTTACTATAAGTGAGACAGCTGATTTCCACAATCCTGGCTCCTTTTCTGCAAAATCCATGATGTCAGGGATGTAACCCATAGGGTTTACTGGAGAAGTGAATGAGATAATGTCTGAAAAACTGATGCAGTACCATTATTTGACTCAGTGCTTTTAATATTTTAGAATTTTATTAGAATACAGTTTAACATGATTTTCTTTTTTTCTCTTGTACAGTTGCAGTTTTGTCACAGAGGAACTGACTTTCTGATTCGTTGTGTCTTTCCAAAGCATATATTAGGAAAGAAAAAGAATTTTTCCTCAGTCGCTACTCTACCAATAATGACTGACTTCTTAATTTTTTATTTATTCTTCTCTCATGCAATATATCCTGACCAAAGCCCCCCTTGCTCCACTCCTCCCAGTTCTCCCCCTCCAAACTCCCCTCTCTCCCAGATCCACTGCTGCCCGTTTCTCTTCAGAAAAGAGCACACACACCCCCAACGTGATATCAACTGAGCATGGCATAACAAGATGAAATAAGACTAGGCACAGATCCTCATGTTAAGGCTGGAGGAGGCAATAGAATATGATGTAAATGAGCCCTAAAGCAGGCAAAAGAGTCAAAGATAACCCCACCCCCCACTGTTAGGAGTCACACAAAAATGCCAAACAAAACAACCACAGGATACATACAGAAGACATGGTGCAGACGCAAGCACAGTCTTTGTGAGCCTCTGTGAGCCTTGCTTAGTTGACTCAGTGGGTTGTGTTCTCCTACCATCCTTAACCGATCTGGCTCCTATAATCCTTCCTCCCTGCTTCTGCAGTGTTCCCAAGGCTCTGCCTAATGAGGGTCTCTGAATTTAACTGTCTTTTTGAAGGAGTTTGAATGCTTGTTCATTGTCAGAGGAGTTGCTTTACTCTGCTTTGATCCAGCATCAGAAAAATGTAGCAAAATAAAATCTAGTAAGAACGTGATAGTTGCTGACATAAAAATGTGTTATCTAAATGAAGTATTTAATGTATATTAAATTCATTAATGCATACCCATAAAATATTATGTTTCTTGGTTAAAAATAAAAAAGCAATCTGATCCTGATGATTAGATGCCATAAATCCAACTTGATTTGGAGATTTCTTTCGGTAACTAGTAGTTGTGGACAATACTGTGGTCAAATTAGCACATATCCAAAATTTCAATCCGTGCCTCTCATCTACACCTTAGAAAAAGAAACCATTGGCTTTTCAGAGAAAATAAAGAAGAAAAACTGCTCAAATAACCATCCTGGGTATGGTACGTAAGTGAATGCCATGAAGAGGTATAACATGGTCACCTGACAACTGGGTTTCACACGAACCAGCAGATCTGACCCTGGCCTATCTCTACAGTAGAATAGCAGCCACATGATTCCTCCCAAGGTTTTCTCCCATGAGAACTACATAACTCCTGGAGGACATGATCTAACACAGCGTGTAATTTCTTCCAGGATAAGTCTCTGGTTAACTAACCCGAATTCTACTCTCTCATCCAAACATAAACAACTCAGTCCTTCCCAGACCAGCCTGAGAGCCATTATCAATTCAAGTCATTTATTTTACAGCAAGCTCCATCTTTACTTGGCACACACACACACACACACACACACACACACACACACACACACACACACACACAGAGAGAGAGAGAGAGAGAGAGAGAGAGAGAGAGAGAGAGAGAAGAGAGAGAGAGAGAGAGAGTACACTGGGCTGTCTTTCCAACAAGTCATGCATTGCATGCATTGTCCTCAGCCTCTATAACTGTCTTAGTTCTATCACCAGCAGTGCTATACCTCTCTGTTGACACACTTATTCTAAAACACAACCTGATATTGCTATAACATGAATTAACTGTATTTGTAGATGTGTCCTATATTCCCAGTCAGACCCATGTGCTTGTAAAGGAAAAGGTTTCTGTTTACATTTAAGTTTCTATGGCCCATAGGAAGAATTCAGTCATTCTCTCATGAGTAAACTATGCTTGCTATCTTATATTGTAAGTAAACATGTCCAAACCACTGCTGCACTAGCCACATAACGCTATTTGATTGATCTCAAAGTAAAAACAGGAAAAGGCAAAGAGAACCAGACATTGTAAACATCTAAAAGGCCACTGGAGTCAATGAAAAGGTATGCCAATAAAGTATTTTCCTCTCTTAGAGTGGTGACTATCTAAGTCATTATTTGAAAATAATTCACCCTTTCATTTCCCTTTTACTAGAAATCTTCCTAGAAAATGACTTAAAAGATCTTCTGCTTTATCTGAAATTTCTAAAGATGGAAGGATTGGCATATAAAAGTATCGTCTACTTTTTGTGAAATATGGTAGTTTGCATTATCATAAAACCATAACATTTGACATGATTTTGTTCAATAAACACATAGGCAAACCTGAAAAGATTTATGTGTTTGGCAGTTGGTTACATTTGGCCTTGAATGCTATTTGATTAACGGGTTTCTCCTTGAGTTTGTTTTGCTGAAAAAGAAGTCAAGGATTAATTCACCAGTTCTAGGAAAATGTGATTCTCTATAATGTGGAATGTGAATTTTAGAAGACAGAGAGTTAGCCTCACACCTCGGTATGCTATCTTCCTGCTTCCTTGGAAGGGGACTTGATTAGAAGGCAAAAATCCACCTCAAGATTCCCAGATAGGCAAGGAAACCCATTGTTCCTAGCAGCCTGGAGCCATTTAAGCAGCAGGCACTTGAGCATTTAATGAAAATCAGGTTGAACAGTGTGGTATCAGGGAGATGCCTAGCCTATCTGTCTGCCAGGAAAAAACTGCTCAACTTGCTGCAGCACCCGTGTCCTAATCAAAAACTCAAACACCCCCACAAGGTCTCAGAATTGTTCTTCAAGCCAAGGCTGATGCTGAAGAAAGGGGTGTTAAAACTATCAATATGGCTACTGCTAATTATACAGTTCTGCTCATAGGGCATAGGAGATTCTTTTCTGACCCCTGCGGTGATTAATTTATGCCCCGAAGCATAAGATTTGATTACCTCTCTCTTAGCATGTGTAACTTGTGCGCCTTATTACTGGTCATAAAATTATTCAGCCACCATTGTTGGCTCAATGGCCTCCCGAGGCAGTCCGTTCAGCTATTTGGCTTCCTGCTGGTAGAGATATATAGCCTGACATTGGTTCAGAATTCACCTGCTCCTGATTTCATCAGTACATATTTGACATGAATGATCTCTAAGTTTCTAGAAAACTGTTATGCTTCCCTTTTAAAAGAACTAGGTAATTTGTCTATAAAAGACCAATAATCAGCAGAATGCCCACACAACAGGATGTTTTAATTGAAGTGAACATTCCAATTTAGCCAGAAATCTTCTGGGTTTTGCATTCTTGTTTAAAATCCTTATAAAACACATTAGTCCATGTTTCTGGCTCAGTAAGTACAGTATAGTGTGCTGAGGATAGTTAATGCTTCCCTGTTAGCTGTAAGTCCCAGTGTGCCTGAAGATCTCTATGCTGAAAAATCGTCATGGTGCTACAAAAAGGTGGGTAACAAAGAACAGAACAGCTAAGGCCTGTGATGCTCAGATCTTGCAGCAAATTCTGGAAATATTCAGGCTGTGTATTTTGCTTTTGTTTCTTTAGCCTTTAACTCATCACTCAGAGGATATGAGGCCCCAAAACACCTTAGGATAATTTTGAAACTTATTTGAACCAGGACAAGAAAAGTGTATGGAGATTTGCAAACACACAAAAGGATGAAAGGGGGACTTTTCAAAAGCCCCAGCTGACAGTGCTCAAAAGCTTGTGCCTTACAAGGTAGGCAAAGCAGGAGGGAAGGCTCAGCCACAAAATTCAGTCTTGAAAAGATTAAACCCTAGAACACAAAACTTGTCTTGGAGAAATACGGTTTTATTTGTGACTATGTGTGCCATTGTGATGTTTCTGTAATTATTTCATTACAAGTCTCATGAAAGGACACTGCTAGGGGAAGATGCCCACCATTTTTCACAGTTTATGTGCAAATCATTTAGGGATCTGGTGAAAGATGGACTCTGGGCATGGGGCCTGGCCTGTAGTGGGCTTGATAGGCCCAATGGCACTCTATTGGAGAAAACAGATTTCTCCTTTCCCAGCAGATTTCAATTGCAAATATCCTATGGGTTAGAGTTGAGACACTGTCCACTTCCCCTTCTGCCTGCTGGGATTTTGTCTGATTTGAACTCATGCAGGTCTTGTGCTTTTTGTTTGTTTGTTTTTTTTATGTTTTGAGAGAAAGAAGGAGACAGAAACAGAGAGAGGGAGAACATATGAAATAAATTAATTTTAATGAAAAAAAGTTAATTTGGACTCCAAAGATCTCAGGATACGGCCTGTGATTCTGAATTTTCCACAGCTCAGATAATATTAGAGGTGTTAGTTCTGGAACAATATGTTGAGCAGTAACACATGGATACTAGTGAGCATGTTCTAGCAGGAAACCCACCAACAATAAACTTCATCATTTTTCTTACAGAATTCTTCATGGTATACTGCTGACACTCATCAATTCCATAACTAGTGTTCTGCAAGTGTCTTCCTATGGTAGAAATAGGAAGACATTTACTCAGGTCTCTTAATGTCTGCTTTGTAGTGAGGGAAAACTGAAAACACTTAGATCAGAGAAAGGAAAACAGCACATCTTTCTTCGTGTAAGTCAGATGAATAAGTTAATAGGCATCAATTTCCCTATATCTGATAAGAGAAGAATTAAGAGTACTTTATAGTCTCTAATTTGGTTCTTTGTCACTATAGTGATTGCAAATGTAGGATGAAGCCTTTATAATAGCATGTTATAAATATTTTCAGTTGCATATTAATCTAATTTAGAATTTGCATATTCATGTATATGAGTGTATATTAAATTATTTAAAGATTTATGTTTTCTATCCTAGCAAAATTTCAGGCATTGATCATTCTCAAACGAAAAAAAGGGAAGCTTTTATCTACACTATTTAAGCAATTATTCTAAACTGCATGAAAATGAAGAATAAGGAAGAGAAATTTTTTAAGTTAATTGTTTCTATAATAGAATTTCTTTCTTTTTGTGAAGTCATGAAACAGCAGAATTACAAAGTTAAAAGAGGCTTCCTTTTACAAAACAGAAATAAAGCTAGGGGTAGCTAAAGGACACCTTCAAGGTCACACTACTTAGGCTTTTGACTAGCATACTAACAGTAATGTCCCCTATGCCACATTTCAATAAGTCTCTATTCCAGTTGATCTACAGATTCCAGAATCATTGCCATTTTCTATAATGGTAAAATAGTTAGAACATGTTTCAATAACTAACCAAATGCATGTGGGAAACTAATGACATCATAGTTACTAGCTTGAGAGTAGAAGAAGAAATGCAATAAGGAAACCATCACTAGCTCTTCCTGGGATAGACATGAAGAATAAACATATGCAAGAGTTTATAATATATCTGTAGACAGAGCGCACATATCCAGAATAATCTGATTAGCGTTAACATTCAACATGTACATATGAAGTCATATCAGAAGCTAAAGGCCTGAGAAAAAAACCTTCCTTTTGAGAATCTAGAAAAATCCCACATACATTCCTCATGACTTCAACAAATATAGAAGGGGGAGTAAAGTGAAGAACTAAGAAGAGAGGAAAAGCAATCAAAAGTACATTTTTGACTTCCACCTTAACAATAAGAATGAAAATGATACAGCCAGCAATCATTATAACATACTGAATTTTCTTAGATATTCACATGTAAACCTTCCTCAGTAAATTTCTTTATTTCTCTCCAACTAGGTATGATGCCAAACTCACAGAAGACATATGGATTGACCTTTGTGACTATCAAATTGGTCACTCAGGATAGATAGTAACTAAGTCAGTACTGATAATGGGGCATACATGTGTTGAGCTGTAGAGATCAGCTGTATTTCTACTGTTGTGTATACTGTGGACATGGCCCGTTGGGTAAAAATAATAATGGCTGCATGAGAAAAGCAAAAGCCTGACAATAAGAAGATAAGTCACCTAGCTTACATGGTTATTCTGAGCTGTTCTCTAGAGGATTCCGTTTGCGAAATTTTCCAGTTAGCAATTTTTATATAAATTTGCAAACCCAAATGGCTTTACACACTGACCACTTCCAATGATTGTGTGTACATCACAAACAAGTCTTTATGCTCAGTGCTTGATACCTCATAAGAAATTTAAGGACAACAATAGAGTATGTGGTGGAATGCATGAGGCACTGGGTTTATGCCTCAAGCACAAAAAGAATAAAAGAAATTATCCCATGAGACATTCAACATTCTCTGAAAGTAGAAAGGTAATATAAGAAAATGAATTGTAATAGTCTCGCATACCTGTTCTGCTCTCTTCAAGTGTTTCAACCTGATGAAAATCTCTCCCATTAATGGTGTCTGCTGCTGCCCATGCCAAAGCAGGCGCTCAGCTTATGAGGGAAGCTAACACTGCGTGCTGACATATTGATGGCATACTGTTGGGTATCCCAACTTCATCAAGGTCAGATAATTTCCCACAGCCCGTTTTACAAAACCTTAAAGATTATTGATTGGCATAAAATTGATCTAGCTTTGCGCTAAGACCTAGAGATCATAACTGTTATTCCTTTTCTGTAAGAATTTGTCAGATGTCATACAATTTTACTTATTTTCAGTTATATCAAATATTATAGGAGCTTCTGGCTCATTAAGTCTCAAATAATACAATGTTTGTCACTGCAGCCTGACTAGCCTTTTCTTCTGATGACAAGCCTTTGGAGTTACTCAGTAAAAACAGTGAAGTAAACTCACTATGGTATGTGTTGTCTCCAAAATCTAAATAAGTTAATGTGTATTATGTCACCATGATCTTAGAAAACTAAACTGAAGTAGAAAGAAAAAAAATGTTGTTATATTTGTAAGGAAAAACTATGAAAATTCAATGTTGATTCTACCCGGGAAAACCATTCTGTGGTTGATAGTTTTTCAATCTTTTATAAAGACAAAAGTATTTTCTTGATCAATTACCAGGTGCACCAGGTCGAAGGGGCTTGGCTAATCTGCCTCAGGAGAGAAACCACATCTGGAACCACAGCTGCAATTGGAGTCAATGCCTGATCGCATTTACGATAATCCACAGCAGTTCTCTAAGACATCCATCTCCTTCAAAATCCGAGTTAAATGAGAACATAATATAAATCATCACACTTGCATATTTCAAGTTTTTGATGACTCCATTGATCTGCAGTTTATCTGAGGCTACCTTCAGTTTAAAGTTTCACTATCCTGGCAGGGATGAGAAGTTTTGAAGTTTTTGCATCTCCTGTTGAGATAGGTCTTATCATATTAGTTGGGGTCACTATTAGAAAACCCAAATGTTGCCATATAAACATCTAATTGTATAAGAAGACATTAAGGTAATAACCATACTGTAGACTCATGGGCCTAATGGGAAGATAAACTTTGCTCCAAACCACACTTGTAAACTCAGGTTTGAGATCTCAGTCAAGGTTGGCACTTACCTAAATATGTGAGCTGATTCAAAATTTGTGAATCCTAAATGCCTATCTCATTTTATCCTTGTCTTGGCCTTATATACTTGACATCTATAATCCCCACATTGCCTGTAATTGTGGTATCATTTTGGGTTCTTGTGAATTGAACATTTTTATTTTAGTAATAGCCAAATATACTGGTACTTTCATCAAGAACATGTAAGGTTATCCAAGTTAGTATTTGATGATCCCTTTGAGGGAACAGGATGGTTACATGCTTAGTGGCTGCAAGTTCTCTTGAAGGATATGCCAAGAAGAGTGAAAAAACACTTACCAGTAGTGTTCAAGTTAACCTTGTGAGGACTTGGCCTCTAAGTCTGTAGGTTCAAATATGATTCATTGGATAAGTTAAGCCACAATTAGACACAGGTTTTTGTCTTTTTAAATAATAAAGCAATACTGTAGAAAGGTATCCCATGTTTTCTGTTGTTATGAAAGTCATAGAAATCATCTACACCAAAAAGTCTATAGAGCTAATAAATGTTCATTGCTAGCTTCCCACTGCTTCTTTCTACTGATGTTCTGCCCTTTGGACCCTATGGGTTAGACACTGACTGACTTTTGGAACTTTCTCTTCCAAAAATGCAAAATCACCCATAAATCCAGGGTGGCTATCTCAATGGTAGTGTTTCCACTCACCTCTGGTCTATAGAGGATAACTTGGTGTTTGTACTAGTCAATGTATTTCTCAAATTCTACCCTGGAGGAATATCTTATGGGATATCTAGGATAGGCTATGCCTGTTAATATGGTAGCACTGGGGGAAGGAATTGATTGTACCAGTCACAGAAGTCCAGTCTACCTCAGTGCTTGCCTAACATGCTCTTGATCCCCAACCCCCCCACACACACACACACAACATAGCAGTCATAAGTACTGGAAATTGAATCTTGGTGAATGCAGACCATGATTCAGTCAAGATTTTTGTTAACTAATCAACTTTCTGAACCACTCCAGCTACACAAACTGAAATACTAAGTCATGACTTTCATATCAACAAATGTAGTTTTATCTAATCTTAAGTTGGCCCTTTAGTCTAAAAATCTCCTAGAGTTTCAATATAAATCAATAACCACTATATTTCCAAAATATAACACATCTTCTTGGGTCATGCTTTATACTTTCTCTGGAGTATTCTAATATCTGATTATAGTTATGGGTCTAGAGATAATAAGTGGTTTGAATGGACCATGAAAAGAATGGCATCCCTTTGCAGGGCAAATACCCCAAGTAACTACAGATGCAACAAGCATGGTAAACCTGTTAAAATTTTTCTCTTCTGTTTATGATTTAATCCCAAAACAAGAAATAAATGAGTTTGTAGGGCTGTTTTGAAATCTGCTCTCATATACAGACTTAGAACAAAGACTTAAATCATTTATTTGATTTATTTTTTTCTTTTATTGAAAATGGTTTTTCTCACATAATATGTCCTGGTTACAGTTTCCCTTCTCTCTCCTCCTCCAATTCCTACCCACCTCCTCTCCCTTCTAGATCTACCCCTTAATATCTCTCATTAGAAAGTAAACAGACTTCTAAGGGATAATAATACAATAAAATAAGACAAAAAACAACCCAACAGAATAGGACAAAACAAAGAAACAGAAGGAAAAAAAAACAAGACACAGATACAGACACATAGACTCACTTCTTTTCACATTCAGGAATCCCATAAAAACACAAAACTGGAAGCCATAATAAATTAGGACTTGTAGGGTAAAAAGAGAAAAAACAATTTAATTCTATATACATACATATATGCAAAATAAGATAAAATTTAAAAACTGACATTATTATTCATGGAACTTTCCAAGAAGATCTTGTATTCATTTTGAATTTGCCACCTGCTAAGCATGCAGCCTACCCTTAAGAGTAGATTGTTTCTCTAGAGACACTCCTTTGGAGAAAACTAAATTTTCTTTGCAAGTGGTGAGCAATTGGAGATTGCTTTCCTGATTGGGGATGGAGACTCCTGTTCACTTCTCCTTCAGCTCTAGCCACCCATCCCCAGATACAGACCCATGCCCTATTCATGCTACCTACATAGAACCTTCATCCCTATATGCTAGCATCTTTGATACAGGAAGGTGCTCTACATGCTACCAAAGGAGAAACATAACCACCAATCAGCTACAAAACATTGGATCTACAATGATGTCCTTGCTGCAACATATGCAAATACAATGAAGGCACCAAGCTTGTGGAGCAACTAAGCAATATCTAATTTGACTTAAGGCCCACTTGTCAAGATGGAACCTGTACCTGACACTGCTTGGGCAACAAAGAACCTGAGACTACATAGCCCAGGACCTCGAAGAAAACAAAATACTACTGTTCTCCTAAAAATATGCAGCAGTAAAAATGACTTCTAATGATATTCTGCTACTCTCATAGATCACTGCCTTGCTCAGCTGCCATCAGAGAAGCTTCTTCCTGAAGCAGAAGGGAAAAGATGCAGAGACCCACAGACAGGCATTGTGTGTGGAGTGAGAGACCTGGAAACACTCAAACTGGGACATCGCCATCAAATCCCTCCCTGTTGGGAGCTGACCTTCTGTATATATTATTCTCTTAATGGTTAATGAATAAGACCCTGTTTGGCCAATGAGGCAGGGAGATAGGTGGGGCTAGAAGATAAAGAGAATTCTGGGAAAAGTAGGCAGAGAGGGCCTGCCAGAACAATTGGCATTTAGGCTGTCAAAGGAGTTAGAGGTCTGGACTCTTCTCTGGTAAGATAAGACCACATGGAACTATTTAAATTAGTAGTTATGGGTTAATAATTAAGCTGGAGCTAGTCAATAAGAATCTGTAGACACCTGCCGACAGTTTCATAATTAATATAGCATTGTCCATGTGTTCATTGGGTTGAAGGGGCCACGGGACCTGGTGGGACAAAGAAAACTTTCAGTAACACCTCCCCTCAGGGCTCAGGGATCCCTGCACAAGGGGAGCCAGAAATCTATCCATTTTAAAACATTTAAGCTGATCTTTTCACCTGATGCATGAAAATGTGTAAATTATACTCATTTAAAGGGCACAAGATACTGTCCTATTATATGTATACATTGAATAACATTTATTTTATTTACATTTCAAATACTTAGTACCAGGTATTTCATTGCAGTAACAGAGAGGTGGCTGATACAAATATATTACACATATCTTTTCCAAAATGCAGTACGTATTTAAATCGGGCTAAATAATTCCATATTCTCAAGAATTCATTATCTCTTCGTGACAAAAATGTTCGAAACAATTTCTTCTAGCCTTTTCAAGTATATAGTACATATTGTCAT
This sequence comes from Cricetulus griseus, assembly GCF_003668045.3. Classification (NCBI taxonomy): domain Eukaryota; kingdom Metazoa; phylum Chordata; class Mammalia; order Rodentia; family Cricetidae; genus Cricetulus; species Cricetulus griseus. The sequence continues at coordinate 216,021,528 of NW_023276806.1, forward strand.
CTGTAGTCACCCCAGCATGCAATGGCAAATTGAAAGAACTTCTTAAGGACTATTAGAGCATAATAGGACTTCAGGCACACGTGAGTATGCACTCTAGCTCTCTAGCAATCTCTGTGGCTCTTACTCTCCAGCCTCTGGAAGGCAACCGTTCTACCGTCCCATTCACAGAATGTAGTTATCATCACTACACTAACAACTGAGATTCAACACTCATTTAATCACTCTGCTATCTTGCTTCAGCAGACACTTCATTTAAATCCACCAGAGGCAATGTTTAATTATGTGCCGGTGCATACTATAAGCAATAGGTCAGCACTGCTTGCAAGAAAATACCTAATCAAACCAATCTGACAGTGTTAACCAAATCTAGAGTGTACCCTCATGGTATTAGCCATACTGTTGTGTGGCGTTTTAAAGGAAAAAGTAACTGGAAATGTAGTGTTTCGACAAGGAGTGTATACATGGAGAATTAGTTTCACAGGTCTTAAAAAGCTGACCAAGAATTCAGGTTAGTGTGCATAGCAAAAACAACAAGGCAGCTTCTGTCACTAAGGTAGAGCTAAAGAAGGGAGTTTATACTATGTGGGTGCTACAAGCTCATAGAAGGGATTGAGAATCGGAACTCTAAGGACAGTCACTATGCTGTAAGTTCTACAACTGTGAGAAAGTATGATGGGGCTTGTTTGGTGAAAGCTGGAGGTTCTAGTCACCTTATGTTCTTAGGGATATGCTGACAGTGACAAGCAAATGGGAGAGTGAAGTCCACTCTCTTCCACTGAAAATACCCAGTCTTCCTCGGGTGCCCCCTACTGGAGGACTCTAGCATGAGGGCTGATAAAGGGAATTAGAAATTCAGTGTCTTATTCTGAAGGAAGAATAGTTTTACAGTCAAAAGATAATAGCTTCATAACCAGGACATATGCTATAAGAACAAAATAAAATCACAGAAAAACTATAAAAAGCCTTGGAACCCAGTTTTAGTCTCAGCCATAAGTCTAACTGTAAGAATTTTAGCAGGTTATTCCATAGTTCTGAACATTAGTTTCACTTGAAAAATTCCCCTAACAATATTATATCTGCCTTTTCCACAAAAAGTTATAATGGAGGTCAAACATTTTGAATAAGTATAGACTGCTATATAATCATACGTGTCTCTCACTGCTGTTGTCCAGGCTAAAGGGAAGCAGGAAAATAATAGATGAATGAAATCAAAATTACCTTAAAATCTTCTTTTAGATGCTTTTATATTCCTTCTTATTCAACCAGTCTATTTAAGAGTACACAAAATTTTTAACTGAGATCCACCTGTAGCTTCCTGCAGAGATGCTAGCAAGCAAAACGCCAACCCTAGGAGAGTAGCAGGGGAATAATAGAATACCAGGTATCTACATAATTCCTGTGTAGACAGAAATGTACATTGCCAAGCCACAGGCACATAATAGTTACACATTAGCCTCAACAGCTACAATAACCTTTTGAGATGCTCCAGAGAAAACTGAATTTGAAAATGTAACTATAACCCAAAGAATGGTCAATGTATTTATTATTAAAGTGAATGATATAAAGCAAATGACAAAATTGAAATGCAGATTCACTTTTTATTTTACATAGAGATCATGATCCTTTTGAAAAGGAAATAGTTAAAAGATAAACTCATACCTTTTAGTTAGTAAAATTTCTATTTAAGAACCCCAAAACAAACAAAAATACAGACTACTGTACTTGTTTTCAGAGTTCAAGGTTCAATCTAAATTGTGAAGACTTAGTGACTTAATTTTTATTTTTAGAACTTTCGCTCTAGTGAATTAAACTGAAGGACATCATTCAAAGTAAATGAATACTTACTCAACCAACAAATATTTACTACCTTATTTGTGACAAATCCTACATTCTGAGACTATAAACATGAGGATCTGATATCTATGTAGACTATACAACAGGGGGAGTACATAAAATGCAGTGGGAAAATAATTATCCCTGCCCCAAGGTTCTAGGAAAAGATTCTCAAATGTGACATTAAAGGGGAGCCTAACAATCTCAAATCAAGTTTGCTATTTAGAAAGTAGTGAAAGGGCTGTAAAGGTTTGGCAGCTGCATCACTCAGGCAGACACATGAAAGGCAGTGACATATTTGGGGACAATCAGTACACTGTACCCACAGAATTTAAGATGCAAGGGGTGGAAGCAGAGAGGACAGACAGAGGCGCGACATTGAAGCTGGAGAAGAAATCAGGCCCAAGGAAAAAGGGGATTTGTTCAAAGGCTACAAAGCAGTCACTTGATTCTTTGGGGCACAGGATCTCAGTGGCATGTTTAGTAAGAGGGAGGAATGCTTAGGTTATTACTATTCTCATGGTAGCACTGTAAGCAAGGATAACACATGATAATGTACTGCAAAAAACAACAGGTTAGAACAAGTATTGAAAATGCCCATGAAGGCTCTAATCAGGATGCCCTAAGATTCTAAAAATGTTTTTTTTAAAAGAGGAGCCTCAGTTGGGGATGGGTACATCCTATTATTTAATATGAATCTGAGTAAAGAGGGCTCCTTGAGAATAGATATGGCTATATACTTATTAAGTACATGTGGATGCATTCCAAAATAACATTATTTACAGTGAAATTTTATTTTTATTTTATTTTTACATAGCATAAAATACTGTTTTCTCCCAACCATTTACAGATGCAACAGTTGCTCTCATATCTCACGTTGTGCAAAGCTATGGAAATCAGGTAATCTAGGTCCAGACCATACTTGGCCTGCCATTAAAACAGAAAATATGGGAAATAACAGTGTACTGTTTAAGTGTGGGATGCTTTGCACCAGGACCAGAATGTCTAGGAAGCAGATATATAACTGTGGAGCTCACTTAAGAGATTTCTTAAATGTGGTACAAGCAATACTCTTCTGGTCATAAAGTATGTGAAGAGACAAATACAATAGGGAAGTGATAGACCATATTGTACTCTAACACTGTTTGAAAGTTCTTTTTAATTGAAGGTAAAACAACATTTGAGGTTTTATATTACCAGACCCAGACACTTATCTCCATAACAGGCAGTTAGAAACCAAGGCCAAAGAGATAAAGCATTTGTGACAGAACTTATAAATGTAATGAACGATGATGGAGTACAAAAAGTATCTAAGAAGAAAGTAACATTTCATCCTTTATGGGGGACAGACAGAAATGAAGCCTGATTTAATTTGAGAGAACAAATTTCATTTGTCACCTGCCAAGCACTGATGCAAAGGAGAATTAGGACCAATAGTGTCCTTCTTCCTAGGAAATATGTAACAACAACCAACATCATGTTTGTTAATGTGCAGAACGCACTGACCATTCCAAATAGAAAGAGTTTACAATTCAATCTGGTGTGGAGGGGATGGAAGCTTTTCACTTGACTCTGTGGGAAGCTTTTAGACATCTGTGGCCTGTCTTTTGCAGACAGTGTAATGGAAAGTAAATTTATCTTCAGGTTTCACCATTTATTTAGCTGAGGCACAGTATCTCTGGTCCACATTGGTTTTTTAGCAGATGAAATATTTCCCAAACCAAGTAATTTGATTCTGTGCAGATAGTAACCACAGGCAGTGTAATTAATTTCTTTTATATCTTCAACAAAGTAAGTGAGTGGCTCTTCTCTTTCTGTCGGTAAGACAAAGCTAGACACAAATCACCATGAGAGCAAGGTGCAATTCAAAGATTAGTGAAATGTTAAAAATCAATCTTTAATACCATGTCAATTTCCAATGCAAAATGTCCTAAACAGACTGAGACAGATTATTTTAACTTGTACTTTTCCCATCATCAGAACACTGTCAAAAATGGTTTGATATAGCACAGAGTATGTTGATATATTTATTCTCTGGTAACTATTTTTCGGTGTTGAAATTAAAATGCTTTGCTAAGAAGTGTCTGGAATTATGGCTCACAAAACTGTCATATCCCTTCAAAATTACATTTTTTGTTAGAATTACTGCCAAGTTAATTCCTCTCAGCTATTCTTCTTCAGAATAATAATGTTGTTGGTACCTGATAAGATGAAACCCTGACACTGAAAAGAACCTTTCACTGTGTGAATGTCTACAAAGGCAAAGGCAGACAGACATAAAACTTTTTCTTGTGAACAACTGCTGGTTTTAAGATCTGAAAGTAAAAAGCTATAGTTTTTCCACTAGTAACAGTTATGAATCATGTATGATGAGACAGATCTGTGATAGGAAAGGATAATTCAAAACACAATGAACATGCTTCAAGTAGAAATTTAAAAATCATGACATGAGATAGTTTCTTATTATACCTCCCAACTATTGGATTGGAATGAAAACAAAGGGCCATAATTATGATTTTAAATTTCATATTAACAACTAGTAAATTATTAGATCCATTCATTTCATCCAAATCATTTCATTTCACTCCAAACTTAACCTTTTTATTAAATTGACTGAATCGATAACTTTATTTCATTGCTATTGGATGTACTACTTAAAACTTAAGCATATGAATTAAGAATATCAGCAGAATACTGTATTGCAATGGGCCAACTTCTGTAAAGCATTCTGTGCTGGCTTAACCATACAATGCAATGAATATGGTTTTTGCAGCAATTTGATCTAGCTTCAAGAGCAGCACTTATGTCAAATCAGCTGAGTGTCTTGAAGAAGCAACAGTTCATCTGAGAGACTGCCAGTTTAGTTCTTTCTAGATTAAATCAATGAAATCCAGAAACCAAAGTGTCTGGGTTATCTACCCCATCACTACCTAGTTTTCCACTTACCACACTAACAGTCCTCCACCTAGAACAATACTGTATTACTCAGAAATAACTGACACATACTACAAAATCTATGTACAGTGCCCCCACAAGATACATGTAATAGGCAGATACAGTTGAAGATGCTGACATCAGAGTTCCATTCTTATACAGAATGTCATCAATAAGATGTCAGGAATCAACTAGCTAATGAATGATGGCATGCCATTGCCATCAATAGTTTGAATTTTCCTACACGTTAAGCCAAGAATAGTAGAGTTATGAAGGTTCCTTCATTGTGCATGTTAATCACATTTTACAAAATTTAGTCTACAGTAAAACTATGGAAAATTGTAAGTATATAGCATATGATTATAAGTGCTTCTACTTGCATGACTTTCTAGTTGACTAGTTGAAAATCACATGAAATGTGAGTGGAAATTATTTTCATTAAGTAATACTCACTCATACATTGTAAAAGAAAATGGGCATTTCTTACCCTAGTAGCCTTCTCATATGTTCCTCATGCCACCTTCTACTATGACACACTCTCTAAGTCAATTTTTCATGTAATAGCCAGAGTGATGAATTAAAAATCGCTACTCATCACAACATGTTACTTAGGTGAGCCACCAGTGATGTCCTGTCACATTTGAAATATAATACTAATTTTCATGACTTTCAGATCATAAGAAAATGTGATATATTTTAATAAAATACTTTCATGCAAAGGCATATTAGAAAATATAATTATATAATATATAAGAATACAAAATACACTGAGCTAGTAGGAGCCCATGGACTAAGGGCTGACAGCTGGGGAACCTGAACTGGACTGAGCTTGACCCCTGAATTCGGGTGACTGTTATGTTACTTAATAGGGGAGGGGCAGGCAATGGCACCAGGACCTATCCCAGGGGCATGAACTGGCTATTTTTGAGCCAATTCCCTATTGTGGGATACCTTGGTAAAGGGGGAAGGTGCTTGGTCCTGCTCCAACTTGGTGTGCCTGACTTTGTTAACTCTCTAAGGAAGTCCTTATCCCTCATGAATGGAAGTGGGGAGACAGGGGGCAAGAGAAGGAGATGGAGGGGGAACTGGGGTTGGTATGTAAAATGAACAATAATTTTTAAATAAAAAGAATACAAAATAAATCAGAATATAATTTGCATGATCTTGTCAAAGAAATGAAGCTTTCTGTAAAATTTCAAATTTTTAGAAGTAGCTTGAAATTTTTGTTCAAATCTTCAGATATATGTCACAAACATTTTCAGTCTTAAGTATATTAATATTAAAAGAAAGAAAAATCAAAGGCAAGGAATCGCTCCACAGATTTCCTGTGTGAGGGAGCAGGAAACAGCAGCACTTTTAATGTTCTCTTAGAAACATCACCAGAGGTGATAAGCAACTCCTCCTGTGGGGGTAAATTTCAGTGTCTGAATCATGACAGTTGTAGGTTTTTCTTTATTATCTGAAAGCTTTAAATGTTATTTCCTGCTGGTACTGGTCAGTTTTTGATGTGGTACAAAATACTTAGCTCGTTAAGATCAAACTAAAAATCCAGGACGAAGAGGTAACCAAATTCCTTAAGAAGACAGGCCAATGAGCTATCAAACATACACAACAATCAAAGAGGCCAGAGGCACTGACGTAGTGTGCACTTGAGTCGTAAAATGCCACTGTTGTAAGTAAGGGAATATGGAGAGAGTCAACAAGCATTTAGGTCAAGAGGAAGTTATGACTAAATTTACATAGTCTAGAAATAAAATATGATGCTAATGCCAGACACAGTACACTTCAAAGGAATATCATCAACCAAGCTCTTAAATTATAGTTATAACCACAACATAATGCACCTTTCATTACAGAAACTAAAAGTATCTATCCTATCCTAATTTCAGATTTAATATAGAAGAAATTTTGATTCAATATTACCAATGAATATTTAATTTTTTCCAACAGAAATGTTTTAATAAAAGTGGATTTCCTAGTTCTGCCAGACATCCAAATTCTGTCTAGTGCGTTTAAAAGTCTAAATTCTCTAATACTTGGTTTTAAAGTAATAATGTATTCAGAGATTTTTCTTTCCTAGGCAGACTGAATTATCACTGGAACTCCAAATCCTGCCCTGAAGTATTCATTATAAACTTAATTTCGCACTTATTTTCTTCAACTTTTTTCAATGTGTCACACTTCTGGGAAGTTAGTGAGCTACCTGAAGGGAAAGTTATTTCGTGTAACTTTCTAGTCATATTACAGGATGGAAAAGTTCTTTTTTAAAAAAGTAGAATGAGACACATTTTGTAGGTGATTGACAGTTATTTGTTAATTTCTTGCTGAAATTTATAAATAACAATTTGAATTGTAAATTAAATATCACTCAGTGAAGAGTATAGTAAGATTTATTATAACTTGTTTAAGGAGAGATACTATATCCCCCATGTCACACTACCCCTATTTGACATAGTGCTGGGGCAATGTACAAATTAAAACATTTCAAAGATTTTTTTCTTCTATCATATGTAAAGCCCAAGAAATTAAATCATCATCTCCAAATTCAAGAACCATCAAATCAAACTTTCTGCTGGGAGTTAGAAAACTAGTCCCCACTCCAAAAAAATAGTGGTACTCTGACAAGCATTTGGAGACAGAAAAGGAAAATTCAATTCTTCCAGCAACACCAGGAGGGATTTGGATCAGAGATATGTCTTTGAACTTGCACTGAGAAGGTGGGACCAATGAAACCGCCCCAATGTCTAGGGACATTCATGACATACAGTTCGAGAATATGGCCCACACAAATGTGTCTGTTCTACCACCATTGTTACAGTAGTGACTGGATATCAGAACAGCCCCTATCATTTAGGGGAGGATAGTGAGCTTTTTAGCTATTTGGTATACAAGGAACTTCTGTTTTAAGCATAAAGTCATTTTTAAATGCAACTCCGACTTGACTCTTCCTTTATAGAGCCTTAAGCCTTCCAAAGACAAATATTTCAATTACTTCTTGGATAGGCACATGTTTAATATGCACTTTAGGTGATACAGTCATGAAACATGTTGTCCAAAGTTGGGCTTTTAAGGGAAATATGAGAACACATTAACAACTGTGCTAAACCAAAGGAATGAAATCATCCATTTCTCTTAAGAGAAAAATAGCTTTAAACAATACACTTATGTAAGAAAACATGTGGAACAAAATGTAAATATTTGAGAGAGGAAATGTTTATCTACAATGGGAAAAGAAAAATAATGAAGATGCAAGAAATTAAGATAAAATAACAATTATTGATTATCTCCTTTAGATCAAGCAAAGCTCTAACAATATGATGTCAAGTGGTGTGAATATGTTAGACAGCCATCTTGGGGCATACACATCTGTTAGGGTTTAGAGCGAGGAAACAAAGTTTAGAAAGACTAAACTTCTTGTCAAGGATAATTAGGTAACAAATGATGGAAGCTGGATTAGAGTGCTGATAGCCCATTCCAGTTTTTGCAAGATCACTATAATTTAGACATATTATTTCTATTTGTTGCATAAGAATGTGAAGCTAAGGGGACAATTCTCTCTTCAAGTTTACATGTTTAATTTGTAAGAAAAACTCCTACTTGGGTCTGCCTGACACTAAAGTCTTATGTTCCTTCTCCCAAACATGAACTGGATTTTGTTTGTAGGATGAGATTTTCTTATTGTTTGCTTTTGCTTAGGTTTTCAGTGAAAAGGAAAGTTTTCCATGCCTTCATGCTTGGACTTTGCTTAAGTTCCATGTCTGTTGTCTATTTTCCCCTCCTATGCCTCTCACTTTTTCTTTCTCTTTGCCTTAGAGGAACTTTTACATGTTTAATCAGGATGTCAGAACTGGGATCCTCGGAAGTCTTAGCTTAACAGTAAGGGGCCTCAGTAATTCACCACCTTGCATCAATTACAGGCTGTCTTGTCTAAGGGTGATTTGCTCAAACCTTTCCCTTGTCCGAAGTATTCAGTGCAGGCCACTTTATCGTCTGCACACAACAGTCCTCTCTACTATACATGTCCTTCTTTCACCTTCACTTCTGAAATCCTCCTTACCTTTTCCTTAACACATAACAATCTGTAATTGTGCTGAGTACACAAAAATTAAAAGGGACCGAGCTAACACTAAGCATTCAGGCTTGTGAGCAGAGTGGGAGGAAACAATGGGAAACTTGCCCCACAGTGTTCTCTGAGAAAATTCAAGCATCATCATTTAGATGAGACAGTCTCAAGAAAATTAACCAAAGAGAAGGTAGTAGCCAAGCCATGTGTAAATCCCTCTTTGAACTTAACTAGATGTTCTATTCTAATAATAATAAATGGTCTTATGATTCTACTCACCTAATATTATAATCATATAGATTGTTTTCTTTTCCACATTTGGTGAGTGTGTGTGTGTGTGTGTGTGTGTGTGTGTGTGTGTGTGTGTGTGTGTGTGTGTGTGTGTGTGTTTGTGTGTGTGTGTGCACAAGCATGTTTGTGGATGTGAGGCTAGAGCAAGAGCTTGACATTTAGTCAGATAAGCTACTCGGAAAGATCCAGGGATCCTTCTGGTTCCCCATACCCCCAACAAAGGCACCAGATGTTTCCAATATGCTTTTTATTTATAATTTTTATTTTTTAATTTTTGAAATTAAAATAACATCATGTTCCCTCTTCTAATAGCTTTTAGTCTTCCCCTCTTATTTGATTGTGGTTAATTTTCTTTTCAGGTGCCAGAGCTATCTTTAAAATGTTTTCGTGAGGTCTTTGCATTTCAGTATCTGAATGGAATGTCTTCCACATATATTCCAGAGTATCTAGAATAAAATATGAATTCCTGTAAGCTTGTGTGGCCTAGCAGGCCTCATACACCCTTCTTACTATATTTAGCACCTTCTTCCTTGCTTAGTCCCATCTCCAGAGATAACCACATTGGTCCTGGTCTCTGATATTTTTGCTAGCTCTCCTTACTAACTAGAAAGGCATCTCTTCCAGGTAATACTAGGCAAGTCTCTTTTGTCACTCAGACTTCCACTGAAAGTCATGTCACCCAAAAGATCAGCCATAACTGGCAATACTTTATTGGAACTGTGGACATTCAAATCCAGGACCTTATTCTTCTGTAGTTAATGCCGTACCTACTGACACATCTAACTTGTCCTAAAAGATGCTTACTCATAATCAAATATTCCTATGAAAAATGTGTTTAACAATGTTGTATAGCAAGAATTCCTCAGTTCCTTTGTGTGGACATAACCTCAGAAAAGAAAGAGCTCACGGAAAAGTTATAAAATATTTTCCCCACAGGATTGTGCTTTATCTCCCAGAGAGCTTGAAAAAAATATCCAGTGCTGAGTGAGCCATGTGTCACTGAAACCAAGTGACCTCCCAATTGTTGACTAAAAGAAAGTATCTAAATGAAAGAAATAAATAGTTATTCAAGGAGTCTTTATTCAAATCCAGGTGTCAGAAGTATAGGTCAAGAACCTATCGGCACAATGAATCATTAAAATCAAAGGAAATATTCTGAAGTAAGTAAGTAACTTGGAAAGAAGTGGCTGTTACTGAAGCTGGCATGTCTGTGACAAAAAGGGCAGCATAAATATCCATATGAAAGCTCCTTGTCCACATTAACAAGTAGAAACCACAGAGCTTATTTATTTCCCAAGCATATTATTAAAAAATACTAACCAACACTTGTATTTGTGCTAAACCCATAAGTGGTAAGCCATCCACAATTTTCATTCATATGTGCCCCTCCAGATATTATCCAATGTTCATTAATTTCATTGTATCAACATATCTATACTCATTGGTTTTGTCTATACTGTTAAATATTCTATATAATGACAGTGAGAATTATTCCCTGGCATTCACCATAGCTACACAAACTTAAAAATAAGGATGAGTCTAGATGGATTCATTAAAATAATATAAATTTCCCCTGAAATGCACATGGTACTTTGTCCCAACAGGAAAAAAGTTGTGAGAGTGGCAAAGGAAGGGAAATACATTCTATTCACCCAAACTTCTCCTTTCCCACCAAAGTGACAATGAGCTCAGATTTTCCTGGCATCCTTGTTTTTATGGCTCATGTCTTTGTGCAATTAGGAAGAGTCAAATCCCTTTTCATTCTCAAACTAATACAATTTACACAGTTATAAAAGGCATCTATCACTATGTGTGTGATAGATTCATAGGTGAAAATAATAACTAAATAGGTGTATTATGTTTCTCTTTAGTTTGCTCTGTCTCTTGGAAGCTGGACAATGTGTACCCTTTTAATGGCTTCCCTTCTATGTGAATGTTGTCAGTCAGAAACCCTAGCAGTCATGAGATGGCTCAGCAATGTGGAGTCAGATTATTCATACCTTGGTTTGCTTCCTACCTGGCTTAATCTATTATCATTACTACACTTGTCCTTGTTCTTTTAGAGGAAGGCATATAAAAGTTTCTCCACTGTGGTTTACCCCAGGCATTCATGGTACCTTGTAATTTTTTCAAAATCTTACCTACATTTTTTTTGTAAAATAATCTCACCCACCATTGTATGCATTTTGTATTTCTTTTTAGGACACTGGATGATAGAATGTTTCCTCTTTTTATTATGTACAGTGAGTATGAGAAAGTTTAAGCTCAAAGAAGAATGAAACTCAATTTTAGATGGCCCTGACTAAGAAAGCTTCAGGCTGTCATTCTATATCAAGTTAGTAAGCCTATCAACTGCTTCCAATATCAGATAATGAAGGGAAAAGCAGGTCTTGCAAATTTTCTATCACAAGAAGATATGAATTTGGGAAGTAGATGTGGAGGGGGGAGGTTCCAGGGAGAGTTGTAGGGGGAAGAAGAGGGTGTATATGATATAAATATATTATAAACATGTATAAAATAGTAAAGAATAAAGAGGAAACCTTTCAATCACATAAGAATATTATTCATTTAACAAATACTTTTTGTATGTTTATTGAAAATAATTTTATGCAACATAAATGATTACAAGGTCTACCCTCCCTCACCTCCTCCCAGATCTTCTCTGCCTCCCCATCCATCCATCAATCCATCCATCCATCTTCATGCCTTCTTTCTCTCTCTATTTTTGAGCAAGTATTGTCCTTATGAATTGAGAACTGAACTAAATAGGAAAATCACTAAGCAAAAACAAAATGAGATCCATATAAAACAAAGACACCTGGAGACCCTAAAAGGTGCCAGATTTGAACATGATCATACGAAATCTAAGAACATCCTCAGGAAAGTCCTAAAAGGCATATACCATTTCTCTAACATTTATCAACTGCCTTCTGATAAACTGAACTCTGGATCATTATCTGTGTCTGTACAAGGAAAATCTATCTCCAGTCTCTAAATAGGTTTCCAAATAAATCTGAGATAATGAGCTGAATAAAAACAAAATCTATTATTTACCCCCCTTTTCTAACTACATACTATCTTGTTTTTTGTTTGTTTTTTTGTTTGTTTTGTTTATTTTTCCAAACAGGGTTTCTCTGTGTAGTTATGAAGCCTATCCTGGCAGTCGTTCTGGAGACCAGGCTAACCTCGAACTCACAGAGATCCGCCTGCCTCTGCCTCCAGAGTGCTGGAATTAAAGGCGTGCACCACCAATGCCTGGTTTACATACTACCTCTTAATGAGTGCCAAAGATATAAAACATGATTTTTTTCTAATTGAATACAATTAGCTCAACCATTACTTATCTGTTTTGCCTGTTGTGCCATAGATCAGTGAATGGTACTCTTTGGTTATGAAAATGTCAAACTTTGGATGTAAGAAATCTATGCCCTTTGTAAACTAAGATGAGTAGAAAATACAAAATAGGGGCAGAAGCAGCATCAAAAGTATTGAATTTGGTGAAAGGTAAAGCACACATTGATCAATGATTATTTTAATGTGAAATAGTCACCACAAAGTAGTATGTTTGAGCTCTTAGTCCTCAGCTGCTGCAAGTGTTGGGAAGTTGTGGATTCCAGCTGGCATATGCAGGTCTCTGGGAATGAACATCTACAAGCATAGTCCAGCCCTGTTTCCCATCTATATCTCTCTGATGGATGATACAGTCATCTTGTGAGAAGCAGCAGGTGCAGTGATCCTGCTGCCATCCCTTCATGATGAACTGAAATCCCCATATCCATGAGCCCAAATGAGTCTTTGATCATGTAGATTGCTTCTGCCAGGTACTTTGTCACAATGACAAGAAAGGGAATTAATACACTAAGATTCAAACTATACTGCATTAATTATAGGCATGAACAAACCCACAGAGTTGATTCTACAGTAAGAGATGCAAAGAAATTAATAACATATAATGCATCTTCCCCATGACTTACATTAGTGTTTTGTTGATTTTTGTATTTCTATTACCTACACTGAGAAATAAGATTCCAAAGCATCAGTTAAGTCAGTCTGTTCTGCATTTTGAAGCTACTTTCATTTGGAAGGCTCATACAGACAACATGCGGGTCCCTCCAAGACACCACGGAAGAGTAGGTTGCGAGTGCACTTTATAATGCATAGTTTTACGAATTGCCTGCGTCAGTTTTCCAACAAGGACTCTGGATTTCTCGACATAAAAAGTGTGTGTCACTGAGGCCATGGTTACCTCTGGATCTGAGCTGCTGCTCAGGGCCACATCTGGGTCCGTGGTCCTGCTGCAGCTTGGGTCTATGATGATCTCAAAGACCCTTGTTGCCACAGAGGGTCATAGGAACCATGTCTACTGAAACCTGAGGGCCTGGCTGAACTGCCTGTCCTTCACTGTTCCTAGGATGGTGGCTCTGCCCCTCATTGAACAATGCAGCTGGAGAGCTGCCCCCCCCCATGGGAGAGCTGGTCCCTGCGCCAAGGAGAGATGGTCCTACCCTTCAAGTTGGACATGGGAGAGCTGGCCCCAATGGCATGGGCCTAGGAGAACTAAGCCTGCCCCTCATCTGATGGGGTGGTCCCAGCGGCCTGGACCTACCACCCAGCTATCTCCCAGCTCAGCTGCTATCCCAGACCTACATCCTGGGCCTTAGGTTGGCCCACCCTAACGTCTTCCCCATGTATCATTTCCTGGAGTGTGTGAAGGGACTGGTCCTGGGGAACAATAACCACACGATCTCCACAACACGGGAAAACAGCTAGATACCCAAAAGGAGTTTTGGTGAGGGTCCAGTAATGATGGCGTGCTAGAGGACTTGAACTAGACCAAGGACTCATTGCAATGAACATTTTTTGGATGTGGCTAATTGGAAAATAGAGTATACTACATGACACACGGTAGCACCCAATGCCACAAGGATGAATGAAGAGGTGTTGGAAAGATGAAGGGACAAGGTGGGGTTTTCGTGTGTGTTTTCTTTTGTTTTTAATTAATTTGGGGGTGTTTCTTTGGGGGAGATGCTGCAAGGGTGAGGAGAGGATATGGAGGAACTGGGAGTGAGCAGAATTGGAATACATGATATGAAATTTCCAAAGAGTCGATAAAGAATACTTTTTTTAAGTTTGGGCTAATGTCCTCTTAACTCACTTTTGTTACGATAAACTTGAATATACTTACTAAATATTTACCTATAGCATGGCTTTATATCATGGGGAGCTTGTTCTGAGCCTGGGGCCCTTGCGTAGTACTTTTCAAACTATATCATATTAATGAATAACTAAAATAAAAGGCAAAGGAACATGATAGCTCTGATTTGGAACCTATAGAAAGCTTCAATTCCATTTATATATGCTACATCTGACCTTAAAGCTGTTTTACAAAAGAAATAATTTTCCAAATGTATCATGGCATCATGACAGAGATAGTTGTGTTAGTAACAACGATGGCAGCTGGTCCTCAAAGTTTAGCAGACACTCAAACAGATGCCACAGAAATGTCATCCCTGTCACCTCAAAGTCTCATAGAGTTATTACTGGTCCTTCACTAAAAGAAAATGAGTGAGCTGTGTGGTTATTATTTTTCTAAGTTTGCTTTGCTCCTCAGTGGTAATACTGCTACTTAACCCCATTTCTTTCTGATTCAGGACCATGTACTCCAAGAGACAGAAAGATCCAGAGACAGGATTTGATAGAAAAGAAAAACAAATAGATAAAAACAAAAAGCAAAACAAACATAAACAAATACAACAAAAACATGCTTCTTCAGTAAGAAAAATGAAGGTAAAATCATGTTTCAATGTAGTATTTTACCTTATGAACCTGTGCAGGATCATTCGCCACAGTATCAAATGAAAGAATAAGGAACTGGACACCTGAAATTAGTCATACTCAATATTAAAGACTTTATTAAATTTGAATTTTTTCTCTCCGTTTTAGTATTCCTCATCTTTCTTGATTTTCTCCTAGCAAGATAAACACCTCTATACTTCCATTAGTTTTCCCACATGGTGTGGATCTTTCAAAAGGCAAAACGGGTCTTGTGAGCTTACCCATCTGCCACAGTTGACCTGCTCATACCCTGAGGTTCTGAGCACAGCGGTACCACATATAAGGCTGTGGGTTATCATTTACCTATAGCATGGCTTTATATCATGGGGAGCTTGTTCTGAGCCTGGGGCCCTTGCATAGTACTTTTCAAACTATATCATATTAATAACAATTTACTTCATCCTATGGATAACCTATATTCCCCCAAAATAAAACTTCCTGTCTTTCTTTGAAATAACTTATAGGCAATGTAAGTATCATAATCTATTTACTAAATGTGTAAATCAGAATAAAACACAAAATTTTTAGCCACAAATCCTCCCTGATGTAACTGACAACAATTTCAGTATTTCACAAAATTTAATTGTTTTTTTTTAAAAAAAAAAACAATATTTGACCTGCAAATGTCTTTCTGGACACAACACTTTGAATGTGGCTATCATCCCTTCAGCAGGACTGCTACCAACAGCTCTTGAAATTATATCACTTGTCTCTTTGGCTTTAGCATATTTGTGGAGTTAACCTCTCTTGTTTTCTTCCCTTGCTTATCAAAGCAGGAATATAATTCTGATATGAGCAATTACATCAAGAAACTATAGTTTATCTGTGTGCAGATAACCTTCTATGCAGCCAGACTGCTCTCCTCTTCCCACAAGACAGCCAGGCGCTCTATTATTTCTTCAAAGGTCATATTCAAGTGGAACAAATACACCTGATATTTTCAACATTATTTGCATGTAATTTGCTTATGCCCAAACAGAATGATTTTGAGGAGTACAAATCTAATTTAAATTTTCCTGAACGAACACAGTGAAATGATAACTGTGCTTTCTGAATTTTGACAGCAGTACAGAATTTTCATTAGATGTTAGAAGAAAACATCAAACACTGGAGGAAAGGAACATATTCTAAATGCAAAGTAGAAGCTGGAATCTTGCAGATACAAAACACCAGGCACATTTACTAAACTTAAGGTCATACCTAACAGGGAGCTTCAGAAATATCCTATCAAACACTTAATTTAAAATGACTCTTTGTTCCAGGGTTGGAAGAGGGTAAAAGATGTGTTATTTAATAAGCAAGGAATAGTTCTCTATGCCAAACATACCCAATTAGAAATTAATTCCTTTGGCTTGGAGTTTAAAAGTAATTTTAAAGCAAATAACATAAATAAGGGTTACCTTCCAGCTATCAGTTCATTAAGCCTGCCATGACTGGATTTGAAGGCTCAACAGCAGATGCTTGCAGGAAGCTGGCAGAAACTGTACCTGAGAGAGGAGGCAAGTCCATGGGCAAAGGACAGAAGAGAAAGATGATGACCTACAATAAAGTTCCCCAGGATCCAATACTGCCCACAGCAACCCCAGATACATTTGGTGGTTTTCCACCATTTAAAACTCAACATTCTCAACTAATTGTAATGGCAAAAAACACCATTGTTTTTGTTGGATGATAAACAGTCATTATTGTTCAAATACATGTTATGAAATATTTAAATGTCAAAACTTTGGAAAAAATATAAATTTAAAAGTGATAAACAAGGTCAAGTGAGTTGGCCCACTGGATTAGGGATCTTGCCACTAAAGCTGGCAACCCAAGTTCAATCTGAGGACTTACATCATGTAAGGAAAGAACTGGCTCCTTTGAATTGTTTGTGACTTCTACATGCAGGTGGTGAAATGAATATATATATATATATATATATATTATATATATATATATATATATATATATCCACACACATGCACATAATTACACACATACACTAAGTAAATAAATGTATAAATAAATAAGAGAATACAACTAAATAATGGTGGGTGAAATGGCTGCCAGAAGAATATGGTAAATGTAGCAATACATGCTAGATACTGTTGACAAGAATTTATCATTTCTTTGCCATTTTGAAAAATATTGTTTACAGAATATATTTCATCTTATATACAGCTGGCTAAAGTAAATCTCCTCAAGCACACTCAACCCTTTCTTACAGTCACTATTCCGTACCTTTTCTGTGTTGTTAAGGAAGAAGTCAAGAAACTTTGAATGGCCAAGATTTCCTAGATATCAGGGGGTTTGTGTTTCCTGTTTTATTTTAATCATGAGTCTCTTTTCAATGCTTATACCATCTTGAACCATCCTATAATGAAGCCATTAGGAATTAATAACATCAGAGGCTAGCCTGTGAGAAAAGTCAAAACAGTAGGAAGACATAATGTAACCTTTCTAGTCAACTATAGCATATCAAAGGCCAGGTTTCAAGGGCAGCACAGCACTCAAGTGTCTCCTGAAAGTGAGCCTAAAGTGACTGCTACTCTCCTAGAAAACACAGGTAACAGTGAAGATGCCTCTTCAGCAGAAATAAGAAAGAACAAACCTAGAACAGGTGAGGGCTGAAGAAAGCTTCTTCCTGATAAATCAAACCAGGGACCTCTCTAGTGGTGCTTGGCCACCTCTCCTCAAAATCACTTTTATGGCTTCTTTTCCAGGGTTATCTTCATGTTACCTGTACACCAAACTAAATTATTCACTTCTCTTTAAACACACTCTAGCCCTTTCAGTTCTCTGTGCCTTCCAAATTCTCCCTGCACATAGACACAGGTGGGATTCCTCCTCTAATAAATCTGACTCACACCATAGACAAGCTCTCCCAGTGAAATTATCACAAGGCTCAGCACTTTATAACAATTTTTTTTCTTCCTGCTTGGTCACCGCTCATGTGGCATCATTAATCTCTAAGTTTCATTGGATAGGTTATCCATTTTTAAGTGCTTCAAAGACCTGAACATAATATATGCCAACACACACACACACACACACACACACACACACACACACACACACACACACACACACACACATCATACAGACACATATCCATAACTTTATATACATAGAAAGAGTAGAGGGGTATTTAAAGACAATAAATTCAAATTGAAAAATTATCTTGTAAGTTTAATGTCTTGTAGAAGAACATAAACTATACAGGAACATTTTCTTTTGCCATCACTGTAGCAATTTACTCATCTCATCCATGCTTATAAGTCCTGAGTCACCATGACCAAATATCATATAATGTTAGAGTCACATAGCCATGGAGATATGAGTCCGTTGTCTCCCAAAACATGAAAGAGCAGCTTGCAGTCTATTCAGGTGTCAGTTGCTGAATATGTGTCAGAACCCAGATTGCTAAAATTAAACTCTAGTTTGCTAGAATTAAACCCTTGCTCACACAAGAGTTTGGAAAAAAACTGTTTTCTCTGCTTTCTGAAATTATTCAACACCACATTTTAATGACTTGAACCTCTAAAAGGTTAACTATATGTTCATTCTTTTAAATGGAATGTTTTGTGCTACATTTTAGAAAAAACATCAGTCATCCTTAATAAAATGCTGAAATGATGTCTTTTGACTGATGGTCAATACTTTTATTTATGCATTCCCAGAGACTAGTCAGTGAGTATTCCCTTCCACTAATCATTAGAGGCATGACATTGTATTTCAGCTTGGTATCTGTATGTTGATTGATCCCTCTTATTTAAATGACCTTCATGTGAACCAAAAAGAAATGTGATAAAGTGGAGATGTTATAAACATTTTAGGACTGTATTAAATATTAAAATATAGCTATTGATCATCATATTCATCACCTAATTAATTTTTAGAGTGATATAGCCCCAAACCAGATGTTTCCTGGAATCTTAGAGGTTTGAACTGAAGATGTACAAAGTCAAGTGAGCATCTTACCACTCGGGGAATGGAATCCGAGTTTCAGAGGCATCTGACATTTGACAATTCTGGTCCTAAGGCCAATCTGACATTTGCTGCTGGTGGTCCTAAGGACAAGCAGTTCTCAAGGAATTCTAGATTCTTTTTCAACTCATGCAGATCCATTCAGATTTTGTTTCTGGTGAGGTAACTACTGTAGGTCATTGCTCTTAATATCTAGCACCTAATTCCCTCTCAAGATCTTGCATTGACTTTTTTTCATGTCTCTGTGTTTAGTTTTGGTCTTGCACTATGATTCCTATGTTCTTTTCCCAGAGCTCATCCAAGCACACTCATCCTCATTCCCTGCTCTGCCCTTGATTAGACTTCTCAGGGAGACAGACATACTGAGAGGGACCCACCTTTTCTATCCCCCATGATTCATCCCACCTTTTCACAGGCCTGCTCACCCATAATTTCTCTTCTTCCTGCCTTCCTGTTATGGTTCCTGAAGTCTATACATAGAGTGAGTGACTCCTGGTTTGGGGTTCAACTTTCATATTTCTAAAAATGAAACAATGTCTTTACTAATCTCACTGCAATGAACATTATCTATGAGATGTATAAGTTCCAACACATGGATTTGTACACTACACTGGCCTATGTTTCCAAACTTTCCATGATGACCCACCTGATGTAACGTTGGTATTTCTCAAAGCAAGAGGCTTCCATGCAGAAGCAGTCACAAGCATTGTGATTCATTATAAAAATTAGGATCTCATTTGCTAATATATCATATGAGACCAAAATCCTTACTCAGATCCCTTAAAGCTGAAGAACTGCCTCACTTTTGCCATTGTCCTCCATGTTCTTGCATCCTCTCCAAAGTCATGTGATCTTCTTGTTAAAAACAAGTCTACTGATGGAGCAGAGGCCAGGACATTAGACGTATGCTACCTAATGAGCTTTCTTCACTTAGAGTAGTTTTATTATATTTTACATTAAGACATACATTAATATACACACATGCACATATGGCCCTTTGGTCTTATGAAACTATGCTACCAGTGAGATTGTCTCACAACAACATGTAACCTTCAGAGAATGGAACATAAATAAAATTTATGTAACATTAATTTGGCATTTCTGCATAATATATCACTTTTTCAGGCAAAAGGTGTTCATGTGTGCATGGTAGAAAGACCTCAAATCTAAAAGTAAAAGAACTAGATATTAATAATAGTAATTAACGTTATTACTATTATTCTATCTCTGACACTAAATAATTTGGAAAAACAGCCCAATACATGTCTCTCATGAGTACATGTTTATCTAATCACCAAGTATAACAGAATGAGTTTCCTTTCATGTGTGAGAAGAACACACTGTACTCAGCTCCCAGCCAGCTATGAATGCTGAGCAACTCAATGTACTTGTATGAGCCTGTTTTCATATGTGTGAAAAGAGAACAAGAACTAGACATTCTCCTAAGGATGACCTAGTTGAAACATCCAAGGTTCTATAAGCCTCAGATCATGATGATGCTTTACCAGCGACAATATTCTGTTAATAGAAATTTCCCTCATGGGTTGCGTGGGAGTTGTTTTAGCACTTCTGAGCTGTAGGAGATGCTGATGGCAGGTATTTTCAGCTGAAGCTACCTTATTAGTTATGGCAGCTCCCAGTTCTGACTTCATAGATTAACTCCTATGGTGACCCCCTAATATTATATGAATTACCTCCTTGGATCATTTTGATAATTCTACAGTTTCCTTAGTCACTACTAAGTGTCTTGACAAAAGAACTTATTCAGAAAACTCACACCTGCTTCCTACTTATACGCATGCACATGCATACCTGTGAGCTTGCATCACACACACACACACACACACACACACACACACACACACACACACACACACACACCACACACACACACACACACACACACACACACACACACACACACACACACACACACACACACACACACACACACACACACACACACACACACACACACTTCAATTCATTTTAAAGTACTTTTCTGTTATCAAGTGAATGGTTAATAGTTATCTGTGTGTACTGATTATCATTTACTCTTGAATCATATGGATAAAAATGTCTGTAAGAAAGATTTGTTTTGCTCAATAGGCAATTTTTAACTTTTGAGATTTATATTTATGTGAATGTATACGTACATGTACTCCATGCATGTCTCATCCTACAGACACTAGAAGAGGTCATTAGATACCCAGGAACAGGAGTTAGAGGCAGTGTTACCCACCATGTGGATGCTGAAAGTTCAATCACAGACCTCTGAAAATGCATCTTGTGCTCTTAATGATTGAGCAATCTCTCTAATCCCTGGATTACATGATTTTGAAGCACAAATTCTATGTCTTTGCAATTTCAGCTATAGCTGATCATGCTGAACATAGTACTCTCTGTGTACAGATTCTTCCTACCGTCTGAAAGAAAGTAACTTTCTTCCTTATACAAGGCCACAAAGTAATTGATATATTCACATCATGCATCTCCATGTATCTGATGATGCCTGGGCAATAGAGAACTAACAGAAATGAGTAGTCCTTCTTTTGTGCAATTATCAGTACAGGTGAATCTACTAGCACTGAAGAAAAGGTTTCCTATAATGATAGTTAGTCAAACTATGAATGAATGTAATTCTACTCTCTACAAATGCTGATTTTGCTCAAACATTAATGAAGAGATTGAAGCATATAAGATCTGCATGATGAAGACTACAAGGAAATGAGCCTCATCAGATCCAGACATGTTTGGTACATGTATTTATTATCAACCAAAAGGCTTCCAATTCGC
This sequence comes from Cricetulus griseus, assembly GCF_003668045.3. Taxonomy (NCBI): domain Eukaryota; kingdom Metazoa; phylum Chordata; class Mammalia; order Rodentia; family Cricetidae; genus Cricetulus; species Cricetulus griseus. Next base: position 216,043,249 of record NW_023276806.1, read on the forward strand.
ACCAATAACTTCAAAATGAATTTGTGATAAAAATTGAAAGAAAACTGAGAGAGTTGAATTATTAAAAATTTCAATACATACATACTATATAAATATATAAAATCCTTTAATTCTTTGTATCTACCAATCGACCATATTAACTTAATTACTTCATGATTTTATGGGTCCTACACAGACCCTCATTCTGGGCATAAGACTCAGGGGGGTCTATGATTTAGCTGATCATAGTGGGAGCAAGATTGATTAGAGATGTCAGTGATCACATGCATAATGGTGCCTCCACACACTAACATTATTGTCAACTGACATGAATGTCTCCATCATGTACTATAGTAAGCAGCAAAATGAAAATCCAATTGGAGAAACAATACACTGAAGAGGCCAAGACTATATAGGAGAAACTCCAAAGCCCCCAAATACTCTAGAATTGGGAGAATCCATAAAAGAAGTAAAATTTAAATCTAATAAGAGTATAGGAAAAGGAAAAATAATTCTCTGTTCAGGGAAGAGATATGGGTTTATATACAGGTCATTAGACTAAGTATCCAGTGGTTGAGTTTATGAAGCTTACTATAGAATCACTCCCAGCATTATATCTAGAGTGCTAAGAAACTCCATAGATCACCTGTCATGGTGAGTAGTTGAAATGCAAACACATTCTTCCTACAATCTCCCATCTCCTCCATCCTTACAGACATCTTCTTTACTAGGACCCATTACAGAGACTAAGGCTTACTTTTGAATCTAATATATATATATATATATATATATATATATATATATATATATATATTTCTTTGGGTAAGTATTTGGAGTATAATATAATCATTTTGATGATAGTCATTTGGGTTGAGAATATTTTACCATTTCCATTTACAAGTTTCAAGTTAACCTTAATTAGTTTATAGTTTTAAAAACCTGGCTGAAAGAAAAAGAGAAAACTTTCTTGAAGTCAGTCATGGTGGCCAGCACCTATAATCTCACCACTTGTGAGGCAGATGCAAGAAGATCAGAAGTTCAAGGTCATCCTTGCTAACCTGAGCTACATGAAACTCCATCTCAAAATTTAAGAACAAAAGAGATGTCTCTTTTATAGATAGGTTTATTTTTACTTTTCTTGCTCTAAATTAAATGTGTCAGAATTTTCCTTCACTTAAGGGACTGTTTCCCAAGAAATAGAATATAGAAAAAAGTTTATCTCCTTTTTTACTTCACTATTATGAAATGGGCTCCATCTGGCCCAGAGTTTTTGTCAGACTACATACCTCAGTACCCACAGGTTTTATACCATCTTCACTTCTCCTTTGATATCTGGGGAATTCCATGACTATTTTTGGCATCCCTCTCTGGCTTTCCCTGGCAGTGTCTTAGCAAATAACTCACCTGATACTCCTGTTCCTATTAAGAAACTGTTCATCTCATGTCTGTCATTTCTTCAATGTACTTCTCAATACTTTTCCATTCAGAATTTAATAACCTCTACTTACATTGAACAAGTAAGTCACTTCCTTATCCATCAAACTGTATGTCCTCTCTGTGTGTCTCTCTATCTGTCTCTCTCTCATCCTCAATGTTGCTCTCTCACCTTCAAAAATAAACTAAAGAAACACAAAAATGAAAATCAAAACAAAACTAGTTCTTGATAAATAATACATTCTGAAAAATTCCTGAATAAAGCTGTAAGTTTCAGTCAAGTTTCTAGCCAGAATATCCAAGAACATAAAGTGTCAGCTGTATAGTATTATGTTGCCTCATTTTGACTAATTCGTTAAAATAAAAAACACTAGCAACTACCAAGAGGCTACAAAGTTCTATATGAAAATCAAGTACTCATTGACATTTTAAGTCATCAGCCAGCACAAATGACAACACAAATGCATACAACAAAAATATATTTACACATCTAGACATTTCTCTGTGCACAGACATTGCTTGGCAAAATAAGATTTAAATATATTTCTTCCCACAATGCATAAAGAGAAGGATGTTTTCTGCTAAAAGGTCTTTCCTAACTATTTTATTCTACCCAAAATAAAAGTCACAGATGTATAGAAAAGGGTTGATTTGGAGCTCTCAGGTTCAGTAATCACTATGCAAGTGAATTCAGCTCCCTGCTGCTCACCTTAGATACCAGGGTCATCTGGGTTGCACACAGCTTCAAAATTCTGTTTCCCTTGGACACTGTTTCATCATACATAATAGATGCTTAGAATCAGGTAGATGTAGAAAAGGGGCATTGTAACCTGTTCAACCTATAGTGTGGTGAAGCAGTGCCTTCTTTGAAATGTTCATAGGAAACAAAGTTGAGCATTTTAATAATAGCTCATCTTCATCATCACTGACCATGGTCAAATTGTTGAGAAAATCATTTAATATTATACACACTATTCTAAAACCTATTCCAAGAGATTTGTTTACACAGCCCAGCAATAAAGGAAGCTTGATAAGTAAACATACGTAAAGCCCTGGCTGGGAGGCAATGTTTGTGAAGGACTAAACAGCTATGCTTGTCTTCGGCTAGGAACTGAATTCACTGTTGGAAACCCTTAACCTGTTTTAATGAACTGGGTCTCAGGACAAAGGCATGAAATTTATACTTAGGAGACTGAAGCAGGAAGATTGCGAATTCAAAGCCAGATTAGGTAATTAGCAAATACTCTCAAAAATAATGCTTAAAGGGTATTAAGAGCAGAAGTGTGTGGTGAATCATTTGATGAACATGTGTGAAGCCCTGTATTAGATTCTCTGTGTTATAAGTAAAAGAGACAGAGAGGAGGGAGGGAGGGAGGGAGGGAGGGAGGGAGGGAGGGAGGGAGGGAGGGAGGGAGGGAGGGAGGGAGGGAGGGAGGGAGGGAGGAAGGGAGGGAGGGAGGGAGGAAGGGAGATGAGTTACAAAACTCTAAAGTGAGTTTTATTTACCCAAACTTATACGCATCATGACATAAAAGGAATACATCATTATGTTCAGCCTCTTGGAGCCAGGTAACCCATACATTAAATGGATCTCAAATATAGCCATCCCTTGCTCTGTTCTAGATGCTTCCCAAGCATCTTGTACTCATTGAATTGTATAGGTATTTCCTTTAAATCTGAAGTAATGAATTTGGAGTCAACACGACCTCCTCCATTTCTATAATTTCAGTCCCTGGCACAGTTCCCACCACATTTGATTTGCCAATTGGTGATTGTTGGGTGCAATAACAAATCATAAAGTTCATCAGGAATGTGAAGAAGTGATGATTAATAAGATATATCTGGAACACTGTCTTGCAGTTCTTGTCTCTAAATAAGAAAAAACTAATATAACTAATAATTACTGAAGAAATATGAGACAAAAATTTATGCTATTTTCTTATTCATTTTAGGCAGGTATTCTTAGTCTCATTTTAGAGATTAAGACATTAGAACATAAAAAGATAAGTTAGCCATGGGACAACACAACAAATAACTGGAAGAGCTAGCATTTCAATCTAAGTCTCTGCGACTCCAGAGTTCCTATTCTTTCCCCTAAAGACAAGACCAGGAATACTTAACCTAACTCTGCTTTTGTTCTATTTTATTACATAACCATGCACACTCAGTCACAAAATATCTGTCAGCCCTGGTAGGACAAAGTCAAGGCTGAACTGTCACTAAATTGGCTTAGAAAATGTTAATTTTTCATCTGTAGCTACCTTTACCAGTAAGGGCTAGACTATAAGATCCCCCCTGCCCCAGCCCTTGAAATCCTGTCTCGGTTTCTAGGTCAACTGTTCCTGATGAGTGTTCATACCTCATGTGAGTGATGTATGTATTCTTGTTAGCTGCATCCCTTCTGTGAGAGGCCTCCAGAGAGAATGAGTTATGCTTTGGTGCATGCTGCTGGCTGTCAGCTTGATTCACCCCAAATTGACAAGAACCTGCTTCATTAACACAGGTGACATCCAAGCCTTCTGTCGCCACTTTCCCACTTTGTCTACTAATCAGTATCTCCCATTTTTGACTCTGTTCTGTGAATGTCTGGAACCTGCATTCCCTTATAAGAAGACTGTTTCCCTTTCTGCCTCTGTCAGCAGGTCTCTATCTGAACACAGAAACATGTCTCAGTAGACAATGATTTTAAAAAGAGAAATTTCTTTTTCAAATATTACACATTATCTGAATATAGCAAAGTCCATTGAGAAGTAAAACTTGCAGCAAAAAAGTTTCATTTTTTTTTAATTTATGAGGTCATAATATAACTACAAATTTCCCTTTCTCTCTCCTCCTTTCAAACTCTGCCATATACCCTGACTTGCTCTTTTTCAAATTCATAGTCTTTTGTTCATTAGGTATTATCATATGAGTATGAATAAAATTATACAGGGAACAGTCAAGAATTGTTTATTAGTTTGTAACTGTAAGAATGTATAAAATTAACATTACAATCTTTCAGATCACAGTTTTTGCATTTGTAGTCTGCCTTTTGAGAGCATAGCAAGGTTCAGTCTATGGTGTGTGTGTGTGTGTGTGTGTGTGCGCGCGTGCGTGTATGAGTGTGCGGGCATGCGTGTGCTGTATTTATATATTGTAGACATATATTAGATATATACTTAAAATCACTGTGCAATTGTGTTCATAACAGTGATGTCTCCTATGAAATTTTCTGTAAAATAAAATAGAAACCCAATACTATATCATGTTAATAAATAAAATAGGAGATGGTTCCCAAAATCATAATAGATTTCTAAAAATTAATTAAATATTCATATTATTGATCTTATATTAGATCCAAGTAATTCACTTTTCTAGTGGGTGTATACATTTTATGCTTAATATGAATGCTAAAGTAATTTTGGCAAGATGACCAAATACAGTTGTTTCTATGTGACATTATGACTTGCATACAACTCTACTACTAATAATGATAATAACAGCACCTAATACAGATTGAATAATTAGTCTTTGCCAAACAAAGACTGTGTCGATCCCAATCATTCTTTGGTTCAGTTACTTTTCATGCATACATGAACTATACAGGATAAAATGACTATCCCAAATTTCTATATAAAAGCATGAAGCACAAAGCAGATAGGTAATTAGTTCAAGGGAATGTAGCCACTTACTAACTGATGAATGGGAGTATAACCTAGCACATTCAGATCCAAAGTTCACACCTTAGTCCTCATACACAGACTCTCTAACTCTGGAGACAACACAAGCCCATAAATGAACTAACTTGTATGTTAACTATATATCTAAATTATTGTTTTTCTATTGGGGCCTCTAATTTATAAATGGCATCATCCTCTAATCATATCTGCAAAGTTAATGTTATTCTCAGTATTTGTTCTATTTGACCATTAATATCTTAATTGGAACCATCTATGTTGTGTGTGTTGCAACTGTGCTTTGCCTCCTCTTTTTTGCTGTATCTCCCAAATATCTTTATCTTGTCTTTATCATTTTTTCCTTTTGCTAAAGTAAATTTTGCATTCCTTTACTAAGCTTAAAATAATTGTATTCAAATTGGGGAGTTATCATTGGTACAGAAACTAAAGCTGGCACAATAGTGTCTAATATTTATTCAGAATAGGGTGTGTGTTCCTCATTTCCCTGTTGTCTACTCATCATTTTTAGATATCATTTTGTGAAAACAGAATGTCTTTTAATCTTTTCAGATGAGTATGTAGACTCTGATGAAGGCAATCCCATGCAGAGTGATAGATCAAGATTCAAACCCTTGTCTGTCTAACCACCCCGAACCTTAACAACACAAAGGAAAAGAACAGAGGATGAGGTTATGAAAAGTAATGAGAAGAGAAGCAAGAGAGGGGACAGTAGAAGGAATTGGGACTAGGGAAATCCTTATAGTTGGAAAGGAAGAAAGTACACTGATGGTGACCCACATTAGTTAGTAGACAATATCAGTATGAATTGAAACTACATCACCTCCATGAAACAGTGCTCTTCCTTAATTTCATCCCCACTTTTGTGTCTTCAAAACTCTTAACTTTCATATCAGCTTCTGTATCCACCACAACAGTTTGGCTACAGAAAAATTGAGAAGCAATCATACAGAACAATTCCAGATTTATCTTTCAAGGTTCTTTTCCTAAAGAGGACATAAAATGCCTAGATTTTTATTTAAAATACTTTTGAACACATTGTTTCAGAAATGATGAAAGAATTAATATTTGCATAATAACTACAGGAAAGAACCAGTGTCAGGTCCATTTTTTTCTGATCAGCAGTGTTTTCCTGAACCAAACTTACCTCGGCCATTAAAACCATTCAAAACAAGACCCAAAATGACCTCAGGACCATGATGGAATCACCTACCCACTGAAGAAAGAGCTTCATTAAGACAACTCCTGGAATATAAATAGCCATTCTGTTTTTAAAGCCCTTAATGGGAGGTAATTATCCGACCTTCTGCATTAGCTCATTTCAGGACTCTAAAATGCTTCTCACACTGCAACTGAGGGAAAGCATCAGGGTTTTCCTTCTTTCTAGAAGGCACACAAAAGGAAGAGTGTCCCCAAAACCAAATTTCTTTTTACTCATCAAAAAAGGTTTGGAATGCTGAACATTTTGGTAGCTAAAGACAATTGCATGCTTAATATGGTAAAATTGTTAGTCAAATGCAGGATTCTCCACATGTTAGAATTTTACATAATAACTATCCTGATCTTTCTCTTCTCCACACAGAAATAAAAAATATTCATGTAAGTATTGCCAATATAAGCACACAATAGTATTATTTATGTAAAACCTGTATACAGAAATATTGCTCCCATTATGTGGGATTAGGAAAGTGTAGAAACACATTTAGCCAAATGCCATGAATGTTCTTTAGACTAGAGAGAATGTTAAGGGAAATGTTATAGTAAATTGTACTTAAGGGTCTTGATGATAATTCAGGGAGATGGAAATATCTCAGGTAAATCAGACTATGGCACACTCCTGGTAGATGAAGCTGTCAGCTTGTGACCCAAGCAAGACATTGTATATTAATTAATCTTAAGAATTAGAAAGCAAGACCTCCAAGAGGTAAATGCTCAGAAAAGTTTGTAGGCCAGATATCTGTGGAGAAACAGGAACAGAGACACATACACATGATACAGCATGTAAAAAAGGGGGGGGGGCGGGGATGAAAACCTCTCCCATTCAAGTATTTTAGATGCTTCAAGTTGTTCTTAAAAAAAGAAGTGCTTATTTTGTGATATGTGATATGTCAGATCTTGTTTTATCACCAACTTCCATATCAAAGAGTACATTTACTTTTAGCTAAATGAGGACATCGGACAGCTCGAAGGTAATGTCCACAACAGTTACAAGATTTCCTGAAACTATGGAAAATAAACTTTAATGAGATCAAATAAAAAGAAGGGAGAGATGGTTCTGGGTATATTAGCACAGAATATGGAGACTTGGCTACAGGTGTTTTCCTTTGGGCCAGAGATTGAAATGGTAGTTGGTATCACTAATAGGAACCTGGGGTCACAAATCATGATGAGTTTCTATCGGTTAAATTCAACTTTATGTGAATTTGAATAAGCCTACTTTCATTTTTTGTTCTTTCATCCATTCATTCACTTTTTAAAAAAGATATAGTAAGATAAAACAAAAACAATCACATCAGAGTTGAAGAAGACAAACCAATAGAAGAAAAAGAGAAGGCACAAGAATCAGAGATAGAGTCATTTGCACACTAAGGAATCCCATTAACAACAATAAACCAGAAGCCATAGTATAAATGTGAGAGCCTACTTCAGACCCATGCAGGTCCAGGGTATACGTGTTCAGTCTCTGTGAGTTCATATGAGCTTTGGTCATGTTGATTTAGAGGGCCTTGTTTTCTTGGTGTCTTCCATCCCTTCTGACTCTCATGTTCTTTCCAACTTCTCTTCCTTAGAGTTCCCTGAGCTCTGAAGAGAGGGGTTTGGTGGAAACCTCCTGTTTAAAGCTGAATGTTCCAAGGACCCACTCTCTACATTATGTCTGGCTGTGGTTCTCTATATTTATTCCATCCACCAAAGAGGGAAGCTCCTCTGCTGATAGATGAACAAGGCACTGATTCATGGGTATACCAGAATGTCATTAGGAGCCATTTTATTTCTACATTTTTTCTTTTTTTGTTTTTAGACCAGTACTATTTGGTTTACCCTAGGTCCCTGGGTATCTAGTCTTAGGCTCTTAATCACTTAAGCAATGTTGGCTATTGGTTCCATGTTGTGGAGTGGGACTTAAATCAAGTCAGTTACTGGTTGGTTACTCCCACAAATTTTGTGCCATCATTGCCCTAGCATATCTTTCAGGTTATACTATTGTAGATAAAGAGTTTGTGGCTGGCTTGGTATTTATGTTTCTCTTTTGAGAACATGCAGCATACCTTCCTTACAAAACAAACAAAAAATGCTGACAGGTAGGGGGAAGGCTCTATGTAGGCACAAATTTTACATCTTCATCTCCATCTTCAGTGAGTTGTATAGGTGCTGTCTGCAGCAATGGGGCCTTGCTGTCATTTTATAGAGAGCAACCTATAGGTCGGCAACAGTTTGGATTGTTTGGAGATACCCATGGGCCATTTTGTCCAACAACTCAACTAGATATTATCCAATCCCAATGACAAGAGATGGCCAGCTTGGACTCTGTTGCCCCATTATTTGACTACGTGTGTGTGTGTGTGTGTGTGTGTGTGTGTGTGTGTGTGTGTGTGTGTGTGTTTTCTACTGCATTATTTCTCCATATCACACCTCAAATGTCCTTTAATTTTATTTATCTCTCCCCATATTCCCACCTTCTTTACCCTCTCCCTCACCACTTTACCCTTCTATTACACACACACACACACACACACACACACACACACACACACACACACACACACTATCCTTCTGTAGCTATCCATCCTTTTTTCCTTTCCTAACACGGTCAATCTGTTCCCTCTAGTTCCTTACTCAGTGTCTATCCTCTGTAGTTTTATGGACTATAGTTTGGTAATCATTGGCTTAGTGGCTAATATCTACATGCAAATGAATAAATACCTTATTTCCCTTTCAGAGTCTGTGATACCTCGCTCAGAATAATATTTTTCTAGTTCCATCCCTTTGCCTTCAAATATTATGTCATTGTTTTTATATAAATTTTATTTAAATTACAAACAATCTTATTTTACATATCAATACAAGATCCCTCTCCCTCCCATCCTCCCATGGCCCCCACCAACTCCCAATCCCATCCCCCTTCTGCTCCCCAGGGAGGGTGAGTCCTTCCATGAGGGATCATCAAAAACCTGTCAAGTCATTTGGTGCAGGGCCTAGGCTCTCCCCTGTATATCTAGGTTAAGAGAGTATCCCTCCATGCGAAATGGGCTCCAGAAGTCTGTTAGGGGACTAAGGATACATCCGGGTTCTACTGCCAGAGGCCTCACAGACTGCCCAGTGCTCCCAGCTGACACCCACATTTGGGGGGATGAGAGGGGCTGGTTTGATCCTATGTTGGTTCCCCAGTTCTCAGACTAGGGTCCATGAGTTCCCACTTTCTCAGGTCAGCTGTTTCTGTGTGTTTTCCCTGCCTGGTCTTGACCCCTTTGCTCATCACCCCTCCCCCTCTGAAACTGGATTCCAGGAGTTTGGCTCAGTGCTTGGCTGTGGATCTCTGCTTCTGCTTCCATCAGCTACTGGATGAAGGCTCTAGAATGGTACTTAAAGTAGTCACCATTATCATTATAGGAGACGGGGCATTTAAGGTATCCTCTCCACTATTGCTTAGGGTCCTAGTTGGGGTCAACCTTTTGGATCTCTGTATAATTCCCTAGTACCAGATTTCTCTTTAAACCCATAGTGGCTCCCTCTATTGATGTGTCTCTTTTCTTGCTCTCCTCTATTCTTCTCCCCACTCAACCTTCCTGATCTCTCATGTTCTCTTCTCCTCTTCTCCCCTCCTCTTTCTCCTACATCCTTCCCTCTACCCCTACAGTCCTCATTTGTTCATTTGATTCTTGTCCCTTTCTGCTTCGCTGGGGGACTATGTATATCTCTCTTATGGTCGTTCTTGTTTCCTAGTTTCTCTGGAGGTACAGATTGTAGGCTAGTAATCCTTTTCACTATGTCTGGAATCCATATATAAATGAATACATACTATGTCTTTCTGTGACTGAGTTACCTCACTTAGGATGGTTTCTTAGGATGGTTCAATCCATTTGCCTGCAAACTTCAAGATTCCGTTGTTTTTTTGTTCTTTTTTTCCACTGAGTAGTATTCTATTGTTTAAATGTACCACGTTTTCTTTATCCATTCTTCAGTTGAGGGGCATCTACATTGCTTCCAGGTTCTGGCTGTTACAAACAATACTGCTATGAACATAGTTGTATGTCCTTGTTGTATGAATGTGCATCGTTTGGGTATATGCCTAAGAGTAGAATTGCCGGATCTTGAGGTAGCCTGGTTCCTATTTTCCTGAGAAACCACCATACTGATTTTCAAAGTGGCTGTACAAGTTTGCACTCCCGCCAGCAATGGAGAAGCATTACCCTTTCTCCACACCCTCTCCAGCATATACTGTCATTGGTGTTTTTGATTTTAGCCATTCTTGCAGGAGTAAGATGGTATCTCAGAGTTGTTTTGATTTGCATTTTCCTATGGCTAAGGAATTTGAGCACTTTCTTAAGTGTCTTTCAGCCATTTTATATTCCTCTATTGAGAATTGTCTGTTTAGTTCTGTACCCCACTTTTTTAGTTGAATTATTTGATGTCATTTTTAACAGCTGAGTAAATTTCCATTATGTAAAAGGACAACATTTTTTGTATCCATTCGTTTGCTGAAGGACATCTAAGTTGTTTCCAATTCCTGGCTATTATGAACAGAGCAGCAATGAACATGGGTGAGCAAGTGCCTTTGTGATAGGATAAAGCATCCTTTAGGTGTATGCCTAAGAGTGGTATTTCTGGATCTTGAGGTAGATCAATTCCCATCTTCTTGAAGAACCACCATAATGATTTCCATAGAGGCTATACCAGTTTGCACTCCCACAAGCAATGGATGAATGTTCCTTTTACTCCATATGTTTGCCAGAATGGCTGGTCATTTGTTTTGTTGAACTTAGCCATTCTGGCAAGTGTAGGAAGAAATCCCAAAATACTTTTGATTTGCATTTCCCTAATGACTAATCATGTTGAACATTTCTTAGTCCTTCTCAGTCATTTGAGTTTGTTGATTAGGAATTCTCTGTTTAGGGCTGTACCACAATTTTTAATTGGATTATTTGTTTTCTTGACATCTAGTTTCTTGAGTTCTTCATATAGTTTGATATGTATGATAGAGATGAAAGAATAAAGGCCAAATGGTCAAATAAAGCTCTACAAATATAAGGTATATAGGCAAAACATTATTTAAATAGTAGGACTCCAAAAGGGAAAATAAAGAAGTGCATGATACAGAGCTAATTTAAAGAATCAATAGTGAGGGCTAAGGATACAATTCATTGGCAGAGCAGGAGCTTTCATTAAGCATTAAGGATATGCTGGGTTCAACTTAATTCCTTCCTTATCAGAAGAAATAACAGAGCAAACTTTCTAAATATGGGTACACTTTTCACATACTACGAGAATAAAGTACCTTGGGAGCCCATTCCACATGGAGAGATGCTCTCTCAGCCTGGACACATGGGGGAGGGCTTAGGCCCTGCCCTGGATGATATGACAGACTTTGGAGATCCCCCATGGAGGGTCTCCCCCTCCCTGGAAAGCAGAGGGAGGATGGAGTGGGAGGCTGCAGGGATAGGGGGCAGGGGAGGAGGGGAAGTAGACAGAGCTAGGATTGACATGTGAAGCAAGCTTGTTTCTAAATTAAATTTTAAAAAGGAAAAAAAGAAGGCTATATTTTGTCTCATAGATTCTTAGGCATCAGTCTATGGTTTCTTACCCTTGTTGACAGGAGCCTGGGGTAAGACAGAGAACTATGGTGGAGTAAATGAAGTGGAGAAGAGTGTAATAACTCTTGGTGGACCAGGGAGTAGTGAAAGAAAGAGCCCATAGGGCAGTGTAGCATAAAATTTGGAGACTTTTTATGTGTTAAAATGTTTTCACTTTTAAAATATTGTACACTATTTTAGGCAAGTTTCAACATAACCGAACCCCATGCCCCCAAAAATAACCCTTACAAAACACTGTTTTCAACCTGTGGGTAGACATCCCTTTGGGGGTCAAATGACATTTTCACATGGTCACCTAAGACCATCTGAAAACACAGATACTTACCTTATGATTGGTGACAGTAGCAAAATTACAGTTATATAGTGGCATTTAAAATAATTTTATTGTTGGGGTTACCACAACATGAGGAACTGTATTAATAGGTTGCATTGTTAAGGATGGTTGAGAACCACTGCTAAAGAAGCTAAACAAAAGGGAATAAAGCATCACTGCAGAACATGATCTAATCACAATGAAACACATCCATAGTAGAATAAATAAACAAAGGATTTACAAAGAAACCAGGAAACATTAACAAAATGCCACTGCTAAGTTCTTACCTATTAGCAATTACCTTGAAAATAAGTTGATTAAATTATCCAATTGAAAGACTTGGAGTGGTTGACTGGATTTCAATAAAGACATCCAACTCTACACCGCCTTTAAGACACTCAATTAGCTTTTATAGACATCCATAGACTAGCAGTGAATGGAAGGGGTTGGAAAAGATGTTCCATGCAAATGAAAATTAAAAGGGAGCAATTCTGCCTATATTTATAACAGATGAAGTAGACACTAAGTTAAAAACTATTAAACAAACAAAGATAACTCTTACATAATGATAGAGTCCATTTGTCAAGAGGATATAACAATTGGATGTAGATATACAAACATCTACATCCAATACTACAGCACATAAATTCAAAAGTAAATTATCAGTCCCAATAAAGTGAATGTAGAGACTTCAGTTACTATCATAATTTCTAAAATGATCAGATGGTCCATCCAGAAAATATAGGATATATAAGAAAACGAGAATATAACAAGGATTTATACAAATGAGCCCACCATATAAAGATAACCATCATCCAGCTGCAACAGAATCCACCTTCTTGTGGAAGGTACAGGACAGTCAAGCAGATGTTAGGCTATAAAATGAGTCTTAAATTAAAAGAGAAAACCAATCATAGTGAGCATTTTGTTAGCCATACAACATGAAAGCAGACATCAACAACAGGATGAATGTTGGTAAGATTCACAAACATTGGAAACTAAACAAAAGATGTACAAATAACCAGTATATTAAAGGAGAAACTAGAAGAGAAATTAAATTTTTTCTTAATCAAAATAAAAATGGGTACTAAAAATGGGTACCAACGCATACTAAATGGTTTAAAAGAATCTTTAACAACATAAAAAAAAACAACTTAGCTCATTGTGAGGGGATGGGAGAAAATAATGAAGATCAAAACAAACTAAATGCAATACAGATATAAAGAAAAAAGACTGTTAACACCAACTTCAGTAAAATGTTAAAACAATGGATACTGAAATAAATAAAATCAAAAATGAAAAAGGACATTACAAGTAATGCAATATTTATACAAAAGACCTCAAGATAATACAATGAAAAGATATACTCTCTCAGCCTAGACACATGAGGGAGGGCCTAGGCCCTGCCCCAAATGATGGGACTGACTTTGATGATCCCCCAAGGAAGGCTTCACCTTCCCTGGGTAGCAGAAAGGGGATGGGATGGGGAGGTCGGTGGGGGCCATGGGAGGATGAGAGAGAGAGGGAACTGGGATTGGTATATAAAATAAGATTGTTTCTAATTTAAATTAAAAATAATAAAATTTAAAAAAGAAATGAGCAGTGCACAAACTATGAAAGACCAAAAAACCCATCATTAGTGCAGCATACAGAAACAGAAGATCTGAACAGTGGATGCAGAAAGATATTGGGTTAGCAGTAAAGTATCTCCTGTATGAGAGCAGTCCAGGTTGTGAAAGCTTCACAACTGAATCCTGGCATCCTTTAAAACAAAAACAAAAACAAAAACCTTCAAACACTTCACTAAAAAAATGAAGAAGAGAAAAAGATCCTAATTTATCTTATGAGGCTTGAAACTGCAGGAAAATATCTTCGATGAAGGTAGAAGTAATAATACAAAAGAAGTAGCAACTCACATTTCTAAGCATTCTAAAAAGATTATGCATTATGATCAAATAGGATTTATCTCAGAGGTACAAGAATGCTTCAAACTACACAGACCTGTAGATGCCATTAAGACAAAGAAAGACAAAAACTGTATGCTCATTTAAGTAGATGTAGAAAACACATTCAAAAATGATTAACATCTTTTTGTGGTAAGCATTCACAGAAAAATTAGTTAGGAAAAGAATATACAACCCCAAGAGATGTGTATGACAAGCCCACAGCTAACACCACAGTCATCAACAGAAAGCTGAAAGCTTTGTGAACTTTTCACAATGAGATTCTTCCCATTTCTCTCCCTCATATCACTGAAAGTCCTAGTTGAGCAATCAGATAAGAGAAAGTAAAAAGAACATGCAAGCAGGAATAGGAGAGAAGTGAAATTGAAACAAATTTAAGAAGAACTGATCTTGTTCCAATAGATTCTGTACAATTCAAAGTAATACTCAGATTCATTCTTAGAATATGGCATTCTTCACAGAAATGGAAAAAGTAATTCTTTTTCTTTTCTTTTAGTTGAAAATTTTTCATGCAATATTTTTCCTCCCCCAACTCCTTCTGATCCTTATCACCTCTCCATCCACCCAACTCCATCTCTCCCCCTTCTCTCCCTCTCTCCCTCCCTTCCTCTCTCTCACTCTATTTCTCTCTCAAACAAACAGGCAATCAATAAAAACCACAAAAACAAAACAAATTGCCAATTTGTATCTTCTTAACTGATGATAAGCCCTGGTTCTTGATTGCAATTTACTCACTTTGTCGCTAACAAGGGGCTGACATCATGCAGAGTTATATCATGCATATGCCCCCATAAGGTAATGGGAATCACACTTGGAAACAAAGACATGGAGGCTATACATCTTCTCTTAAGACAGTGGTTCTCAGCCTTCCTAATGCTGAGACCCTTTAATGCACTTCTGCATTTTGTGGTGACACCTAACCATGAAATTATACATATTACTACTTAATAACTGTAATTTTGCTACTGTTAGAATCGTAATGTAAATATCATGTTTTCTGATGGTTTTAGACTGGACCTGTGAAAGGGTCATTCCACCCCAAAGGGGTCATGATTCATAGGTGGAGGAGCACTGTCTTAAACTATATAAACATTTGTATGTTTATTTACTCATAAGCCATACTCAATATGCATGAAATTTCTACTGAAAGTGTATGAAAACAGCAATTGGACATTTAAGAAGCCATTTCAACACCTAAGCCATTTCAACACCAAGGGTAAGTTTGGGGACAGAAGCTCCCTGGAAACTCATATTTTACTTATTTCATATATTTCATTTATTTCATGGCTTTAAGCTTTTTTTCTCTCTTGGCTCTTCACATGTTAGCGCATGTGCACTTACATTTTCCTGGTATAAGAATATGTAATTCATTGTGTCAGTCAAACTTGGTGGGGCATTATTAGAAATACAAAGAGAGGATTGTTTTAGTGCAATCAAGAACCAAGACTTTTCATCATTAGGAAACAAAAAATTAATGATAACTTTATAACAGAAGAATTTCTATCATTGCCTGGCTAGCTACTTCTATAAATTCTGAATACTTGGAATAAAATTTAACCAAGGCCATCAATTCTATTAACATTTCAGCTTTCCCTGTTTTGCAGTGTCATTCATCTATTTATTTACTTCTCTCTTACACTACAACCTGACCACATTTTCCCTCAGCTCTACTCTTCCCAGGGTTACTCCACACTTCCCCTTTTCCTCTTATTTATTCATTAGTTATCACTTGAAGCAGTTGTTATATCTACATAGGTTGAGTTCTCACAATAATTCTAGATTTACTCAGCCCTGCTGTCATTTAAGATGTATAGTTGAGGCAAATACGATAACCAGGCTGGCGGGGAGCTGAGTACCCTTCTCTTCCCTGAATCACGACCCCAATATAATCTTTCCTATTGTGTCCTTGCTAATGTAAAAGTGTTTAATGCTTCCTGGCTGTAGTGGGTAGCATGAGGATAAGAATTTAATTGGTTATTCTTGAAGTTCTTTTACAATAAACCAATTTTTATAATCTTGAAAGAAAAGATGTATAGGTGAGAGATAAGTACTTTTGTGTTGGCCTCCCTGGGAATGAGACTATCTGGTCTGTAGCTCTTCATCTCTTTTCTCCACCAACTCTGTTTCATGTTCCATGACTTTAGAGCAACTCAGGGTTCCAAATATTTGAAGGAGAAAACAATTGACGAAATGCTCAGAGGTTTAAAAATGAAGAAAACTCAGCTTTCTGCTTATTCCTTCCATGAGGGCTTAATATTCCAGCATGACTTTCAGAGGCAGCCACCACACCACTGTCCTTCCCTACACCCATGAGCATCTCTTAATCAAAAGAGAGTACCAGAGGAAAAGACCCTTCCTTCTAAGGAGAACCGTATATAAATTACATCCTCTGATTTTCCAAGTAATTCCAGCATTTCTCATTATAAAAATTAACGTCTTTAATCTAAAAAGTTTTTATAAGCACCAGGCAATTTAAGGAAGCTAAAAATTTAAATGTTTGATCTTCCAGGCTAACCCACCAATGATTCTTATTATGCATTTTAAAAATGTCTAATTCCAAACTTACTATTGGAAGAATAATGAGAATCTTTTTCTTTTTTGTGTAGTGCTGCATCAATCAAACACAAATATTTCACAGCTATTCTCTTGCAAAAAAACCTCAGTTGTTATCATTCAATAGGATTTCTCTCCCAGTGAATGGGTTCATGGCTGTCCAATTCAATTCAAATTTACATTTCTTGTTTTTTCTGGTACCCCCAAAATTAACATGCATTTTACATTGAAGCCTTATTGAATCATAAAATCTCACTGCACTGAGCACTGCCATTTTTAAAATGAGTAGCTGTTTAAATACAGGGAAGTCTGGCCCTCATTTTGAGGAGTAGTTGTGTTAATTGCAAGCACTACCTAGAGTGCCTTTTCAGTGGCTTTGTCCTTGGGTTTATGTACAGACAGACTTTTAATTCCATCACTTCCCTTGACTACTTCTATATTGCTCTCACAGTTAACTTTCTATGCCTCACTTTCATTATCTGCAAAATATTAACATTACCAAAGCAAAATAGTAGCATGAATTTAAGATAAAATGGAGTCACGGATACAAAATATTTTCATGGTGTGGCTGCATAGAAAGATTCTCAATTTTTTATACTTGTCATATTATTGGCAAATTAAGTAAACAAGTTTATATGGCAAAACAAAAATGTTATGCTAAATTCATTCTAGGCAGGATACTCTACACCTATGTTCCCTGAAGATCCCATACATAACCCGTGTCATCATTTCTGACTTCATTGTGGAACACCCCAGAAGTTTATATGTACAATCCCTGATGCATCGTGTCCACTCATGACAGGTTGTGTGAGAGCTGATTTCACTGTGATGTCTTCCTGGGCTGTTCTCCAAACAATAAGTGTACTCAGTTGACAAGATAACACTGTATTTCTGAAGTTGCTTTCATACACTCCTGTTAAATGATATTCTCTACTGAAAGCACTTAATAGACAATCTTAAAAATAATCCTGCGGACTATAGTCATTTAAAATTGTCAAAATAGAATGTTTCTTAGGCCTAATGAACCTCCTTAGAGTTCTTTATCTCCACTTACTTTTGATCAGGTAACACTTTGGTAAAGTCCCTTTTTAACTAAATTACTTAGATATTATACTATTGGTGTTCTCCTAAAGTCCTCCAGCGACCCAGTATAACAGCCACAAGGAGGTACCTTCAATTTATCTTCAACTCATGAAACAACTCCATTTGCTGGAATAGAAACCTTATACTTTCATAGCTTAGCCAGCTTCCCTATCATTCTCCTATAAATCACAACACACAGTATTAAGAATATGAAGCACCCATGTGCATTGTGTGTAATTTAGGTAAATATAAAACAATACGATTCCAGAGGCTTTATTAAATAACATTTGTTATTAATATGTCCCCACTTCTCATTCTATGTTGACCTCTGTCCTCCTGCTCAGGTTGGAGCAACCTTGCCATTATTCCATTCTCCACTTCATATTTCCTGTATCCTGTTATTCACATCCTGAGATACTCTCTCTCTCTCTCTCTCTCTCTCTCTCTCTCTCTCTCTCTCTCTCTCTCACACACACACACACACACACACACACACACACACACACACACACACTTTTATTGTCCCGGAATACATTCCTTGCTTCCATGCTATGTGTTTTGTACACTCACATCTGAGAATTCAGTGCTAGGAACTGCTGATAAAACAGAACACACAACATGCAACAAGTACCATCAGAATTTCTGGGTCTGGGTTACCTCAATCAGTATTATCTTTCCTAGGAACAGTATGTCTGGGTCACATGGTAGATTTATTTTTATTCTTTTGAGGATTCTTCAACTGATTGCTAGAGTAACTGTCCCAATTTGCATTTATTTATATTCTCACGGACAGTAAATGAAGGTTCCTTTTTCTTCACAACCCGATGAGCATTCTGTGTGTGTGTGTGTGTGTGTGTGTGTGTGTGTGTGTGTGTGTGTGTGTGTGAGAGTGTGTGTGTGTGTGTGTGTGTGTGTGTGTGTGTGTGTGTGTGTGTGTGTGTGTGTGTGTGCATTAAAGGACATTAAACCACTTGGACTGACAGTGTTCCCTACAAGAACCACAAACTAACAAAATCTCTACTCCCAGAAAATAGAAACCCTCCTGTTGAATGGTTCATCAGGATGCTACAAGGGACTCACAAAACAATGTAAAGAATGCATGTGGTTGATGGGACAGGGAGGTTGAGTTGGGGGAAGAACAAAAGAGAGCAAGATAAGAGATAATATAATAGAGGGAAACATTATGTTCAAAGAGAAATTAGGCACTAGGAACATGTCTGGAGAGCTACAGAGATGACACCAACTAACAATTTAAGCAACAGAGGAGAGGCTACCTTATATACCCTCTCCTCATAATGAGATTGATGACTAAATCATATGCCATCATATAGCCTTCATCCAGCAGCTGGTGGAAGTAGAAGCAGACACCCACAGCTAAACCTTGAACTGAACTGAAATCCAGATGCAGAGAAGGAGGACTGATGAGCAAAGGGTTCCCTACCAGGCTGGCGAAACCCACAAAAACAGCTGACCTGAAGAAGGGAAAACTCTTGGTCCCCAGACTGATAGCTGGGAAACCAGCATGGAACTGATCCAGACCCCCTGAATGTGGGTGTCAATGAGAAGACCTTGGAAATCTATGGGGCCTCTTGTAGTGGATCAGTATTCATCACTAGCATAGGAATGGACTTTAGGAGCCCATCCCCACATAGAGGGATACTCCCTGAGCCTAGACACAAGGGGGTTGGCCTAAGCCATATCCCAAAGAATATGACAGACTTTAAAGACACCCTATGGAAAGCCTCACCCTCTCTGGGGAGCAGAAAGGGTATGGGATAGGTAGGGCATTAGTTGGTAGGAGGGAGGGGAGGAAAGGAGGGAGAGGGACCTGGGATTGACTTGTAAAATACGGGGCTCCAGTGAGTTGAGCTGGATCTGACATGAAAGCCTCTTTCCTGTAGTAAAACTTGCATGGCTCTAGGAAATGCTATGCAAACTATTAAGGGAGGGAAGAGATTAAACAACCCTACTCAATCACAGCATCTGTGAACATCACAATAACCATATGACAAGATATGCAGTAAATAGCACTCAAATGTCAGTGGCAGCCAATAGTTGTCTAATTGTACTTAAGGTCCACTCAACAGGAAGAAAATCATTCCTGGTACTACAAATCTTGTTTCCCAAGACAAGTGAGGTCATTGACCTTAGAAAAGAACCACTACTGCCATTTGTTTTTAGATCAGCATATTTCCTTACTATGTTCCAAATACTTTTCTTATACCCACATAAATGTAGCTACCACCCTCATCAATGAAGCTTCTCTTTGCAGCAGAAACTGTACCAGAAACCCACACTTGGACACAATGCAGAAATCCACAGATCATGGGGAGCCCAGGTGCACTGGATGCATCTACATCACATTTCCTACACCCATGGCTCAGTGAACATAGTGGAAGAGGGACTAAAATATTAAGAGCCAAAATACCAGAAACTCTGCTGCAAAACAGTCTCTCCTAGAAATGACTGCATAAACAAAACCAGGAACAGTGGTGACACGTGTGTACATGTTAACATGGAAAAGGGGAATTTCACAGGATCCTACTCCTAGATGAAGAACTACAGGCAACTAATGATTCCTGGAAGAGGAAAAATCACCCCCTCTCAAGGATGAATTCACTATTCTCTGTCCAACATGGAGTGGTTGGCCCTGAAACCAAATACACACAAAAATAAAAATGTGCTCAGAAAATTCTATTTACATGTATTTGCTAAATGTTTACAAATGATTATTGTTCATAGAACTTTTTAAAATTAAATTAGAAACTAGCTTATTTTACATGTCAATCCCAGTTCTCTCTACCTTCCCTGCTCCCCTGCCCCCCCCACTGGCTCCCTATCCCATCTCGTTTCTGCTCCCCAGGAGGTTGACAATTTGCATGGGGGATCTTCAAAGTCTGTCATATCACTTGGAGCACAGCCTAGACCCTCCGCCCTGTGTCTAGGCTGAGAGGGTATCCCTCTATGTAGAGTGGGCTCCCAAAGCTCATTCCTGGACTAGGGATAAATACAGATCCACTACCAGAGGCCCCATAGATTGCCCAGTCCTCCAAACTGACATTCAAGTTCAGGGGGTCTGGGTTGGTCCTATGCTGGCTTTCCAGCTATCAGAGTGGGGTTCATGAGCTCCCACTTGTTCAGTTCAGCTGATTCTGTGGGTTTCTCCAGCCTGGTATTGACCCCTTTGCTCATAACTCCTCCCTCTCTGCAATTGGATTCCAGTTCAGTTCAGTGTTTTACTTTGGGTGTCTGGTTCTGCCTCCATCAGCTACTGGATGAAGGCTCCAGCATGGCATATAAGGTAGTCATCAATCTCATTATCAGAGAAGGGCATTTAAGGAAGCCTCTCCACTATTGCTTAGATTGTTACGTGGGGTCATTTCTTGTTGATCTCTGGACATTTCCAGAGATCTCTTTAAACCTATAATGACTCCCTCTATTATGTCATCTCTTTTCTTTCTCCCCTCTATTATTCCCCTGACTCAATCTTTCTGCTCCCTCATGTCCTCCTCTCCCCTCCTCTTCTCCCCTTCTCTTTCTCCTAGCTCCCTCTCCCTTCTCCCCATGCTCCCAATTAGCTCAGGAGACATTGTCCCTTTCCCCTTCTCTGGGGGACCATGCATGTCTCTCTTAGGGTCCTCCTTGTTTCCTAAATTTTCTGGTGGTGTGGATTGTAGGTTGGTAATCCTTTGTTCTATGTCTAAAATCCATATATGAGTGAGTACATACCATGCTTGTCTTTCTGTGACTGGATTCCCTCACTCAGGATGGTTTCTTCTAGTTCCATCCCTTTGCCTCAAATTTCAAGACTCCATTTTTTTTTGCTGCTGAGCAGTACTCCATTGTGTAAATATACCACATTTTCTTTCTTTTTTTAAGAGATACTAATGTATTTTTTTTACTTTTTCTTTCGTTTGTAGCTCTTTTAACTAAATTAGAAACAAGCTTGTTTAATATGTGAATTCCAGTTCCCTCTCCCTCCCCTGCTCCCCTGCCCTCCACCAACCCCCATCCCATCCCCTTTCGACTGTTGTAGCTCAATTGATGCACTCTTTCTTTTAAAAAACTGATTTGTCCCAGCATTCTTATTGCTGTTATTTAAACAAATAAACTTTTGATACCTCTAACTTATGATAACAGAGATATCCTATATGCTGCCTTCCACTACAATATGGATTATCATTGGTCCTTGAAACTACTCCCTCCTGGTATCAACTTTCACTTCAGTGGGCATGACCCCTTCCTTGACCCAGTCATTCCTCCTCCATCAGAAACCACCCTATGTCTACCAAGAGCACAGAAATAGAAGGACATTTCTATGAAAATGTCTGGACCCTTCACATATGAGGAAATATCCATACTTAATAGAAATTACAAAATATTCTAAGTATATTATTGTAGACCTACAGTGTCTTTATAACACAAAGACAAATAATGCATATTGCTAATTATTAGTCATGTCTATTTTCCTATTACCATATTTGAACTAAGAGAATATGCCTTCACTACATCTCTGTATGGATATCTATTTTATATAAGAAACTATGATGTGAACTGAAGATAATGGTATTCATCATTTAAATCAAGATTATTCGTTCTATTTTATCTTAAATATATTCTGTGCCAGCAACTTGCTAATCACTAGAGATACTATGTAGAGTGCCTTCATAGCTTTACAACATTGAAAACAGCCATGAAGAAAAGAACCTGAACACAAGGTACAGTGTGGCAAAACAAAATTTTGTTTAGAATCTAGTGTGCAAAAGATGTCTAGGAGCACATGGAATCCAGGAATGATGTCAGAGAAACAGACATTTGAAAAGGGCCAAATGCAGGGCTGGCAAGGTGGCTCCCTGGTTAAGAGACATACTACTGTTGTGAAAAGCCTAAATTCAGCTCCCAGCACCCACTTCAGGCAGCTCACAACCACCTGTAATACCAAGCACAAGATATCTGGTGCATTCTTCTGGCTTCTGCAAGCATGTACACTCATACACATACCCACACAGGGATGTGCAAGCGTACATATAATTAAAAATTAAATCAAGTCTTTTTAAAATTCACTTTCAATGTGAAGAAAACGAGGAGCCAAATCTGTAAGCAGAGTGAGAGTGAGGAAGGGGCTGTCTCTGCACAGCTGACCCCCAAGCATCTCTTGAACTGCCTGCTCTCTCTGTTCGGGGAATTTCAATAAAAAGACGGTGTTCTATGAAAAACATATCTCTTCATAATCACAGATCAGTTACCTCTATTCTCTTTCTATATTTAGAAGTATTTCATATTCTTGAGAGAAAAGACATAGTGGGGAATCTTGACTTCACAAAAAGCTGAATTTCTGCAATTCTATGATAAACTATCTGAGTAGTAACGTCTTCTTAACCTTTGTTTTTAAACAGTGCCTTTGCATTCACCCCCTTGCCTTGCTGGGTGCTATCATCTTATAATGCACAAAACAGCTCAGCCAGCAGCATCATAGCAGCAATATCAGCAGATACTGCTCCAAAGCCCTCTTTTCCCTAAAACGCAGTCAAAATCATTCAGAGGATGTGTTCCAAAGCCTTCATTCGCCATGAATCCCCAGGAACCCAGCTCAGAGACACAGAATGTAGTTACTCAGTGCCAATGGAAAATCCTTAAAGGAGACAAATGTGCCCTACCTGGACCTCCCTTGCCAAAGAAGGACCTATGGAAAAAGGAGACTTCAGTGGGGATAAAAACACTAGAAAAGATGAGACCACTGTCACTGTGGCAATTGTTACGTGCATTTTAGCATTTAGCTACAGGCCACACAAAGATGAAAAGCCAGGCATGCCCTATCAGTACCTGAAGATATAGGCTGATTTTTAAAGGAATGAGTCTTATATATGTATGTTTATGTGTATGTTTATATATAGGTACGTATTATGTGTTCATTAAACTGAATGTTATCTTCATGGTGTTAAATTCAAAACAGGAATAAGATAATCATATCCATTTGTAGCATTCTAAAAAATCAAATCTTTAAAAAAAAAAGTTGAGCTATAATAAGTGCCTGTTCACTGTTTCATTGACTACAACTAAAAGATCTTCTTAAATGCCAATTAAAAATTTAAATGGTTGTTGGAATCTGACCTCATGGAATCTATAATAACTGCTAACTTGAAAGGATCTAACAATCTGTTTTCAGAAATACATAAACATTAATACCAAATTACCCAGAATAAATGACACATGAAATAAGAATAGCTAAAAAAGTGAAACATTATTTTATGCTAACTATAAAAATAATCAAAAAAGATAACACATCATTAAAGAGTAGATTTAAGCTCACAGATAACACACTACGAATAGGTTTAACCCCAAGATATGATTTTACTGTTTTACATTTATCTACTTTCTCTGTCAGTGTGTGTGTGTGTGTGTGAGAGAGAGAGAGAGAGACAGACAGACAGACAGACAGACAGAGACAGAGACAGAGACAGAGACAGAGACAGAGACAGAGACTGCACTTATGGAGTTCATAGGACACTTGCCAGACTTAGATCATTCCTCTCACCACATAGGTCCCAGACACTGAGCTCAGGTCTTCAGATGTGGTAGCAACTCCCTTCACCAGATGAACCGTTTTACTTGACCTATACATTTATGTAATGTTAAAAATGAATGTTTGTTCAGCACCTTAGCAAAATGAGCATAAATTAATATCACTCTCTCAATAAGATATTTATGTTGTCTTATTGACATACTAGCCTATGAACAAAAACATTAACATGTGAGGAAAAATAAAAGGCAAATCTTCAATGAAGGCACAATTAATTCTATTTTAGTGAACTTCCACACAATGAATAGAAGCAATATATCTTAATATTAGTAATATCATAAATTGTATCCTAACTTTCAAAATGTGATAGTTGACTCTGGCCATGCAAAAATACAAAAAATGGAGAAACTATTCTGCTGTTTACTAAAAAGAATGCAAAAAAAACCATAAATGATGTCCAAGGCATCTCAACTTTATGAAAAAACTGAACAATTCTCCAAAGAACTCTTTATTAATCTGAAGATAGATTTAATTGTGTAGGATCCTGTGAAACTGTAGGTAAGCATTTAAAAGATCAAGTGTTTCCCAGATTTTAGAGAGAAATGGATGTTACATACATACAGTAGTCTGTAGGATAGATGATCATTCTTTGAAACTATGAATGACAAAGACATTATGAGTCTTGGTCACAGAATATGGAGAAGTAAGGCTGGCAATCTAAGGAAGATCCATAACCCTCCGACTAGTTTCCATAGTGCTGGAAGGTGTTATGAAGGCTACCAGAGGAAAAGAGTAATCATCAGTTACACCCAGCTGTGAAGCCGACAAACTACAACTATCGGATTCCACTGGTACAATAGTAGCAGGGATGGCTTTGTTTTGTGGAATGAATGTTATAGTAGTAACCAACCACTCTATTTTATTAAATATAGGACCCATTCTATGAGATGGAATCCATACCTGGCACTGTGAATGGAGCTAAAAGTGTCTAGATAAATGGGTCATGATCTCTAGAGAAGATGAATACTTCTCTAGAAAATGAAATAATATTATTCATTTAAATGTACATAGTACTAAAATTACTCTGAATGACTCACTGCTATACTCATGGAGCAGCATATTTCTCAACCTTCTTCAATAAAGATGATTCTTTTAGTATATTGCAAGGAACACAGAGCCCACAACTGGTCAACATGTAGAGAATATATGGGAAGTACTCAACCCTAAACAGGGTGCATATCACACCTTTTCCACCAAGGCTCAGGATTCTTCCAGGAAGAGAGGGCAGAAAGATTGTAAAAGCCAGAGATGGAAAACAACTTCAAGGAAACACTGTCTTCCAGACACAACAGGGCAGCTCAGAGTTTGTGATAGCATGCATAAGGCCTGTGCAAGTTCAAACCAGAGAAAATACAAGATGGGGCTTAAATGGACACAAAACCCCATCACTAGCTGAGGAGCTATTAGCTTTGATAGCTGACAGGACAGGAAGAGTCAATGTTCTATCACTGTGTGTTCTTCTGGTGTGCCTACTATACAGCTTATACTGCTATACGCCCAGGCAGATGTTACTCCCCAAAGTAGCCAGGCAGCACACATTAGATTGGATAAGTTTATAAATAAATAAATAAATAAATAAATAAATAAATAAATAAATAAATAAATAAAAGAAACCCCTAAGTCGGGTGAGTATGGAGTTAAGAGCAGACAGCATGTATCTCAGAGGAGTTGGGGAGAGATGAATATAATCAAAATACATTCTATGAAATTCTCAAAGGATAAACACAAATATTATTATAAAAAGAATTTAAAATCTATTTCTGTAAGTTATTTGACAAGTTATTCCCAGTAACCATATAGAAAAAGTGATATATGATCTTAATAGAAAAAATTGTTTACTAGATATTCTAAAAGCCTTTTTAAAACCAAGTATGACTTTATTAATCAATAGTATAAACCTTAAAACTGTCATTTATCAAAATTAAGGAATTTAATTAGTATCAAAGTACCTAAAAAGCCTTAAAAATATGATACATACATACATATACATACACACACATATAGATAGATAGATAGATAGATAGATAGATAGATAGATAGATAGATAGATAGGAAGAAAGAAAAAAGAAAGAAAGAAAGAAAGAAAGAAAGAAAGAAAGAAAGAAAGAAAGAAAGTAAGTTTTAAACAGAGGTTACCAAAAAATACAATACAGATAGGATGATCAAGAGAAAGATGAGAGAGACAAGTGGGAGAACAACTGAGTCTAAGAGTAAATGCAAACGTGTAGAACTACTGATTCATAGAGAAATGAGGGTAATGGAAATGACTTGTATCTGCCTCACAACATAAACTCAAAATCTAAATTCCACATTGGCCAGACACTCAAACAGGAGAAAGAAAAATACTGAAGTTAAAACATAAAGTCAGAATCAGAGAGAATATATTTGGAGCATATGTGATAGTCTTTATATATATTCAGAGATGAATTGATATCAAAAATTTATTTAACTAAACTAAAAATGAATTTAAGACACAAAATGCCAATGCCATGTGAAAATCTAAAGGCATTTCATGAGGAAATAATTTGAATATTATAAATATATGATAGATGCTTAAAAAACTACAAATTAAGAAACTGAACATAGAATAGAGCCTTCAATCTCAATTTAGCCTTTATAGAGCTATGATCAAACTTGAAAATCAGACACTAGGGAAATATCTGGATATCTACAAAGATGACACCAACTAACAATCTAAGCAACAGAGGAGAGGCTACCTTAAATGCCCTCCCCTGATAATGAGATTGATGACTGACTTATATGCCATCCTATAGCCTTCATTCAGCAACTGGTGGAAGTAGAAGCAGACACCCACAGCTAATCACTGAACTGAACTGGAATCCAGTTGCAGAGAAGGACAAGTGATGAGCAAAGGGGTCCAGACCAGGCTGGTGAAACCCACAGAAACAGCTGACCTGAACAACAGGGAGCTCTTGGTCCCCAGACTGATAGCTGGGAAACCAGCATGGGACTGATCCAGACCCCAGGAACGTGGGTGTCAGTGAGCAGACCTTGGAAATCCATGGGGTCTCCTGTAGTAGATCAGTACTTATCCCTACCATAGGTGTGGACTATGGGAGCCCATTCCACATAGAGGGATAATCCCTGAGCCAACACACATGGGGGTGGGCCTAGGCCCTATCCCAAAGGATATGACAGACCCTGAAGAACCCCTAAGGAAGACCTCATCCTCTCTGGGGAGCAGATGGTTATGTGATAGGTATGGTTTTAGTTGGGGGGGGATAAGGGATGAGGGGAGGGAGAGGGAACTGGGATTGTCATGTAAAACAATCTTGTTTCTAATTCAAATAAAAAATAAAGTAAAGGGAAAATATTGATGAATACATGGAGCCTTGAGAATGTATGGAACTAGTAGGTTTATAATATGAAAACCTTAAGGAAAATCAATATAATTAGAAATATATAGATATAGGTGAGTGTGTGTGTGTGTGTGTGTGTGTGTGTTTGCACGCGTGCACACGCTTGTGCATGCATTCAAGTGCATCTAATGGCCTAACCAGTCTATACCTAAGGAATAACAACAGGAATTCTTTATAGTAAAAAATTTTCTAAATGGGGCTGGAAATGGCTCAAAAGTTAACCCACTGGCTTTTTACAAACATATGTATCTGCCATTCCAAGAAATCCAATGCCATCTTCTGGTATCTAATGGCACAAAGCATGCACAAGGTGCACATACATAGATATAGGAAAAAAATTTAAATAATACATATTTTTAATATAACCAATACTGTTTCTAATAAAAAGAAATACAGAAACCACTTGCATTTTTGTCAACAAAATAATGAGATTTACCTTTATTCAATTCAGTACAATACTCCATAACAGAAAACATGACAAATTAATTGGAACTGCATTTATAAACATGGATGAACCACAAAACAATTTATTAAGCAGAGTATAAGATGTCAGAGCAGACGTTCTCATTATATACAGTTAAAACTATATAAAACTAAA
This sequence comes from Cricetulus griseus, assembly GCF_003668045.3. NCBI lineage: Eukaryota > Metazoa > Chordata > Mammalia > Rodentia > Cricetidae > Cricetulus > Cricetulus griseus. The sequence goes on from NW_023276806.1 coordinate 216,071,616, forward strand.
TATAGTGTCTAGAGATGTAAGTATAGGTACAAATATAGTAAAAATTATTATTGCCAGGCATGTTAGGACATATGTTGACTACATTTAGCTGGGAGACTGAGGCAGAAGGATTGCAATTTCAAAACCAGCTTAAAATATTCACAAAATTAAGCTGGGAGGTGGTGGTGCATGCCTTTAATCCCAGCACTCAGGAGGCAGAGATAGGCTGGTCTCTGTGAGTTCTAGGCCACATTGGTCTACAGAGTAAGTTCCAGGACTACCTCCAAAGCTACAGAGAAACCCTGTCTCAAAAAACTGAAAAAAAGAAAAGAAATATTCACGAAATTATATCTCATGAACTTTAAGAGAACAATTGCCACATGGAACAACGGAAGTATAGTTCTAAGTACTGCACAGCAAAGCAAAAATCACTAATATATTCTATTGCATTTTTACAATAAATCAATTTTTAATTTCTTATTTATTACTTCTATTTTTGAGATAATAAAATTGCATAATTTCCCCTTTCTCTTTCCTTCCCCTATATGCCCCTTTCCTCTCTCATATGCCCCTTCTTGTTCTCTTTCAAATTCATTGTCTATTTTTTCATTACTTGTTGTTACATGTAATATATAATATGCACACATAAATATATCCCAAATAACACTTATTCAGTCTTTAGCATGCTACTTGAATGTTTTCTGGAAGGACTATTTCTCTTATACTCTGCTTCAATTTTTATATTATTTCTGAGACTTCGATATTATACAAGACGAATATTAAGATGCCAGGTTGAAAAAAAAAAGTTGTTCTCCAAATCCCAGTATATCAAAAGAAAATGCACATATCCTAAAAAGAAAAATGAGTACAGTCCTCGAGAAGAAAAGATAACTGTGACCAAACCTGGAAGACAGAACTTATAGAAGAGACACTCGAATGGAACCAAATTGACAGTAACAACAGAGGGAAAAAAACCTCAGCCCAAACTGGCCTGAGCAAAAGCTAGTGCCAAGGTGAGAACCTTTCCTCCCACAGAAGCTTCAGAGAAACCTCAAGCTCAGAGTCAGCAAATTCAAAGGGCAGACATTCATGGGTACAATTAATTAGAAGACCATCAGTCAAAAGCAAGCACTGTGCCAGGACTGGCCCTCCTTCCTCCAACAGAGCAAGAAGAAGGCAGCTGTAAGCACTGGCATTTGCTACTGAGGATGACTCCTTCAGAACTATTTGCAAGAAAGGAGAATCTTTCCTAAGAGGGTTCTCAACTTAGGTACCCAGGTCAGAATGCAAAACAAAGGAATGTCCACCATGTCGGGAAAATAAATTAATATCATGTAAGTTACTAAAACCCAGGTGATATACTCTGAACTTGTCCCTGTGAGGAACTGTTTGATGTTTTTGGTGCAAAAATTTATGTTGTGAAGGTAAGGGATAATTAGTGATATATTCACGGACGAACAAGCAGAAAAAAATAAAACAATTCAAATAGGGGGCAAAAGGATAAAAGCAAGTGAGAACAAAATTACAAAGCTCTATAAGTCAAGCTCATGTGCTGGTGTGATCATAATAATGTACCTGAAAAATGAATTAACCAAAAATAAGAAGCAGCTATAATGGGGGAGGAGTGGGAAGCAAGGGGCTGATATAAGAGAACAAAACACTCATCGGTCAGCGTAGGAGGCAAACTCCACAGGCAATGGCTAAATATAAAAGAAAGAAATTGGAGGAAAGGAAGGGCACAGCTAATCATGGTATTTAGAGGCATGTGTGCGTAGCTAGTAGACTGCTGGAATCATTGCCCACTGTCTCCAGTGGGTTCGGGAATTGGCATATGGCCCTGTTGTTCTTGTGATAGGCTAGTAAATGTTTAAAATTTGTTCTCTGGGGAAAAAATGCCCAGATTTGTGGTATATGTGCCAAGAGACCCATACAAACTGGCAGTAGCCCACCAGTGTTTAGATCCAAGGTTGAAGCTTTTGTTACATTTGATGTTAAAACCTTATTCACATATTATTTTGATAAGCAATTTTAGTAGTTAATTTAATAGCTGAATGATTAAAAATACTTTAAAAGGTGCTTTCTCATGAAATAACTAAAATTATAAAATACTTAAGAATGCATGATTAGAAACAGGTTGAAGGTCAGTATGAAGACTGTGACAAACCTTCTCTGAAGATATTTTCTAAGACATGGAAGAAGCTTTCTCACACAACAGACTGTGTAGAATCAAGATGATGAAGCTCAGCCTAATCTAAATTTTTCAGCTAATTCTAAAACTTACTTGAAAGGGTAAGAAATACAAGGTAATCATTAAAAATTAGCACATGAACACTTTATTATATGTTTAAAATATAATAATATTATATTTACTTAAATATTTTATTAATAATTAAAATTTTAATGTGTTAATTCAGCCAATTGTGGTTATTAGTGATCAACGCAATACATTAATATAAGGCAAAAAATTAAGATCAATGGAAGATAATTTTACAACTGCACATATAGTTAATGCCTAATAAATGCAATCTTAAGATGATGATAAGAAAAAAATAGACTTGCCAAGAGTGTTGTGAGTGGGATAGAGATGTGTTTCAACAATGGAGCATTTGGACAGCACGAAGAAGACCATTAGTATAATCCTAAGGATCACAAATGCACAGAAATAACAATAAAATTCTAAGTGTTCTAATATCAGGAACAGCAGCATATAGACTTCTGTCCCATGCATTAGAAAGTCAGCTTAAATTCTGAAGACAAATAGTAAAGCAGTTTTTTAATTAGAAGGACTTAAAGTGCATATTTCTCTGTAAACTTGAAGTTAAGAACATCTTCCTAAATTAATCATAAAACTCCGACACCTTAAAGAGAAAGCTCACAGTGACATAAAATTAAAAGCAATCATTTCTATGAAGCAAAGCACAACACAATCAAAAATTAAAAGGGAAGTAGCAGATCTGGAACAAGAATCTGTAATATACATTGAGCTAAGATTTGCATGGCAGTTTCACAAGGCAATAGGAAAACCATAAATAATGGACAGAAGAGTCGTCCAAGGACATGGTCAAGCAACTAACAGAATCTATAGATAGATTAAACAATAGAGTGTATTTTAAATAGTTTCAAACTCATTAATAACTCAGAAAGTATAAACTAAAAAATACATTTTTAGCTGTTATATGGGCAAAATTGACAACATATGTCAATGTTATTTTTTATTTTTATACTGCAGATAGCAATGTGTATTTGCGCAATCTTTTACAGGTGAATTCAGCAATGTCTGTATAATGTGTTCTTTACAGTTTCTGATGGACAACATCCCAATCAGAGTGTGAAAACCTATTTGACTACATAGAGATGTAAATCTCCAGGGATTTCTCATTTTTCCAAATGTTATCTAAATAGATAAGATAATGAACTATTTTTTTTCCAAATTAAAACAGTTCTAGTCAGGTCTGAAATTTGATAGTATGATATTTGGATGTTCAGAATTCTCAAGATAATAATTATATCAGCTAGCCATTAAACACTTCACTGATATGATATCACTGATATCATCTTTCACTGATATGAATTTTAGTAATCATGTGATTTTTGTTATGTGCTTGTAGAACACATGGAAAAGAATGTTATACCAGTCTCCCACTGCTTGCTGTATGTCAAACTATGCTAAGCCAGCTATTGATGCTTTGTGTCAGAGCATAGATGTATTTATGATGCTAATATTGTATCCTCAGTTTGGAGATGAGGATACCAATGGTTAGAGAAATTGAGGAATTTGTTCAAGGTCTCACAGCTTATTACAAGGTATTTCAAGACCGGGTCTGGCTGTCTCAAAGGGTTCTAAACACTATGTTGTGCCTGTAAAATACAAGTGAAAGATGTTTTTCAGTGGGTAAAGAATGATGCATACAAACTGATTTATTATGAATTGCAATTTATAGAATTAACTAAAACATCAAAATCACTCATTGAAAAATTACATAATACAATCGTTCACTAAATTAACGTACAAAGTACTGTACAAACAAAAGACTTTTAAATATCCTCTCTATCTTCTAAGAGTACCTGTATTTGTTACCTTGACCAAAACACAAGTATTTATTCATTCATTCTTCCCATTCTTCACTAAATGTCCCCCTTTATATTACAATTTTCATACGATATATTCCATAATCCCTTGTTTAACTAGAACATTTAAGAGAGGATGCACCATGGCTGTTATCCTTTGTCTCTACATCAACCACTAGGTCATAATGAACTGAAGCATCTACCGATCAGTGATCCCTCTGGTCTTTTTCTCCCTAATCTGCCTATGACAATGAGCTTGCCAATGCCAGTTTGGAATCCTAGCTCTTGGACATGTTTGCCGAGGTGCTTGTTCGTTTTTATTAGTCCATTGTAGATGTTGGCTCTTCTCCCAGACGGGCTGCTTTGTTTTCCTTGCCTGTGATTGTTTGGACCATCTGCTTCAGTAGATCATCATTGTCCTCTTTAGGTTCTCCACTGAGAGTTGCTACAAGTTGGAGTCTTTCTTTATAAAGTCATGGCCACCTGCATCATATCAAATTCTCTAATTTTCTGCAGCTGACTTTTGCTTTTTGAAGGACTGTCTTATTTAAGGACTGGGATTTTTAAATCCTATGCACTTTCAAATAAATTCATTAGGTTTGTCGTAACTGTATCATCAGAATTACCACTAGTACATCCCCTAGCTTAATAAATACCCATGCCTCTGAAAGCAGGAAACTTGATAAAGCTTGACAGCATGGGTAAAGTGAGCTTGTGCTACCAAGTAACTAAGATCAGGGTATGTCAAGCCCAAAGGTTATCTCTAAACCTGAACAAACTCTTAGCACAACATGTTGAAGAAGGGGTTAATCAGAGAGAGATGAGTTTCCCTAGTTAGATAATAAAATTAGAGTCAGCAGCAGCAAGCAAGATCAGAAAAAAGAAGTATAAGCGACAAGACTTCAAAGAACAGAGATAAACAAGAGGCAAAAATCAAACACTTTCATGGTTTATAAGATAAACCTGGCCCCCATCTGTGGTCAGTGGCATGGGGAGAGAAAGTAGGATGTTAATAAGAACTACAACATAATATAGGTTGTGTTCATAAAAACCAAAACCAATATACCTAGTTCTGAAATCTTACAGCCCAGTTACCAAAGCTGGCCGATTAGGAAACCTTCGATCATTGTTCATATTTTAACATCTCAGTAATTAAGGAGATCCAGTGACCCTAACTGCTAATGGATGATCTCACTCTAGTTAAGTCTTAGCAGCCTAAAAGAAAAGATGAGTAATGTACACCAGAAAGCCAGAAAGACCATGAAAATGGTAGAGCTGTAGAAATCCGTGCTGAGCGTCTTCAGTGGAAGCATAATACATGGGTAACATATGCCAGCACTTGCTTTCCTACACCCGTGGCAGACATCAGCAGTCAACCACAACATGCTTTCCCACTGAACCCAAATGCAGTCTCATCATCTCCCTTGGCTCACACTTCACACACATTTACTAATTGATTAGAATTGGCATTCCATTGGAATTGAAATCAATTTGCTATCCTTGAGTTGCCCTTTCCTTTTCAGAGTTTGCAGTTAAGTTCCCATGGAAATTTTTAAAGGAATAGCATTATCTTCTGCAGGCAGATGGCTGTAGATTCCATCCCTATTAATGTGGGAAGAAGGTGACTTGCAAACACCAGAAGAGCTATGGAAATTCTGCTGACTGATGAGCACTTTTGTGGGCCAAAGAGTATTTTTTTTCCAGATCTTATCTAGAAGACAGTTCTCCAGATAAATTTCTTTAAAGATTTCCAAAGTGTCCTGAGTTAAACTTTTGTTTAAAAGGGATACAGAGACAAACACAGGGCGCTTTCACTTACATTCACTCAAAAATCCCAGAGGGCTGTTGCCAGAGTTTGGCTATTGAGTGGAATAGTCTCCTGAGTCTGTGAGCTCAAACACAATCCTTTCAGAGTGGAAATGAAGCTGGGCACAATTAGGCAGAAAACGGTATCTTTTAAGGAGAAAGAAGCTCTGTGCAGGCTGCAGTCCAAATTCAGTTAAAAAATAAGAAGAAAGTTTTTACCCTTGGACAGAGAAAGTGACCTTCAGTGGGTATAGCAAAACATAATGCTTTTAGGCATTGTACCCCTGGATTTTTCTTCCTCTCAAGGAGGAAGTGAAATTAATACACATTTTAAAATCTTACAAGTGCACTATAGCAAGCAAGCAAATTTTTTAAGTAAACATATTCTAAATTTAGCTCAACCAATATTCCCATAGATAAAAAAATCTAACCAAAATGTTCCCACAAGTCAAAGATTTTGATGTTTATTTTTATACATTTTGTTTTTAAATGTTTCAAACACATTTTCTCCCAATATTACTCTATTTATTGTTTTTAACCTTCTGACAGGTAAATGTGACAATATGTCTTCCTCTATATTCTCAATCTGTTTGACTTTTCAGTTGACCATGGAATTCACAGAAACTTTAACAGTTGTCTCACTAGTGAGGGAAATCCCATAACAACCTAGAATTTTAGATAATTTACTGACAATCTTGGTAAAGCTGCTGAATGTATTTAAATGAAAGAGAAAGACGGAAAGAGAGAAAGGTTCACTTGAAAGAAACTCTGAAGTGTTTTTGAGTTCAATAGCTATCCAAGCAAGTTGAGTGACATTGAATGTGATGTGAAATTTTAGGCCAAAAAGCAATAAAGGCTTGTGTGTGTGTTCATCCTTAAGGATTTGTACCTCCAGCCTCCTGATTGCTGTCATTCTCATAACCTTTGAAGAAATACACACCACAGACTCGGGTTCCGAGTTCACCTCTATGTCAGTGACACAGCATTTTATTTTCCTATTTCGAACTCTTATTCAGCAATTGAAGCTCGTGCCTGAGAAACTGCCTCCTGCTTGACTGTTTCAGATAGATAAGACCTCTAGCCTGGTTTGTAAATGAATGGTTTAAAAAAGTTAATTCTCAAGATTGTAATTATAGCCTCAAAAATTGTTTGCATGCATAGTAATATGGGAATTGTGAAGAGCAAAATTCAATTCTATCCTTAGTACAGACTTACAGAAATTATTTGTCATGTAGTACTTCAATATTGCCTAGTAAGAGAGTTGAACTTGTAAATTTGAGAGTTCTCCATACTTAAAACTAGTGAGATGATCTGGGATTTGGTGGGAGGAAGTCTTTGTGTATGCATGCTTTCCTGTTAAGTAAGCAGACTGATACAAGTGCTGTCATTTTCTGCACAATTTCCATCTTCAAGCAAAGGCACAACAAAGTGAGGCTGTCCTCTTTGGAAAGAAATGCTCTGGAAAATCTCTATAATGCAAAGAGCTGTGCAAGAAAGAATTCTCTTAAAGGATGTTATTCCTATGACCGTATAATTTAATGCAGATGTGCCTGGCTGGTGGGTTTCGAAAGCCACAAAACAAAACAAACAAACAAAACAATTTCATTTCCATCCAGCATATGAGATAAAAAACTGAACCTCCCATGAGATGAATTTAAACATAACCTCAGACCCAACTTTAGACCATTTAGATATTCCCAAATGGTGAAGCAGAGGGTCCAAGTATGAAGAGAAATCCTTAATTCCAAGTGCTTTCCAGTAAAGATTTGTTCATGAATTTTTAAATTGTCCAAATACTTCCTATGCAAACTAGAAAAGTACTTAAATTTAGTACAAGCAATAAGGTGTTTTCTTAAGCAAACCTCAAGGTTCTATGTACCTGAGAAAGGAAGTTAAACGGGTGTATGCTGCCATGTGCTCATCTCTGTCAAGGCACACAAGGATCAGCTTGGTAAGCTGTGTATCAGGAATCATCAATCCTTCCTTCTGCTCTTAGGTGAAATTAACTGGGAGTTTCTTTTTACAAATGCGCAAAAGCTACTAAATAACCAATTAGATAGTATGTGATGCGTTTGAACAATCGAGAATTCAAGTGACTTTTAGCAAGTCACTAGAACTTGCTGAGGCTAACATGCTGTCCGGTAGGAGCTTATCATGGAACACTGGAACACCTGTATGAACTTTGACATTGCTACAAATGTAAGCACAGAAGTTTACTGTCTGAACATCAGTGGGGATATCTTGTTTTTTCAACTGGTATCTGTATTTTAAAACATTATGGTCATTTAGACTTCATCATTATTAATGGCTCTGTGTAAGTTGTTTGGCTATGCATACAAGTACATAGCCACAACATTAATTATTCTTTAAAATTCTAATAACTATTTTTACATACTAGACACATGCATTCACTACAGTTTGAAAAGGACTTCTCTCCATGTACACCTACAGCAAAAGTTAATATAAACCAAAGAACGAAAAGGTGTCTGCCCTGGTATAAAAACATGATGGTTCCTTTCCATTTGTCCTTCCTTGTCACAGTCTCCTTCTAAGTAAGCTGTGGCTCAAAAAGAGGATATCTGAGGGAATTTCTAACAAACTAGAAAACTTCTAGGATAGGTGAAAGTTCTATTTTATGATTTCAATTCCATGCCATGGAAGTCCTTCCCATAAGAGTAGAGATGAGTCAAAATGACAGTGTGACTTTGAAGGAAGAAATCTTGACACTCCTGTCATCTCTTGAGAAGGGTACTTTCTGGAGTAGAAATGACTCAATTACCATGGGCAAACTGAAATCAGACATCAGAGATTCCATGCTTCAGACACTGCCCCATATGGCCCATTAGGAAGTAGAGGAGACAGAGGAGGCAGAGAGAAAAGAAAAATCTAAGATAAGAGCTAATGTGACAAGGATGCCACTCACTTCTGACAGCACGAATAGTCAAAGGGGAACTACTAGATAAATCACAGGAAGGTGCAGGATGATACTTCGGCACAGAAATGAGCGAAGACTAGGTGGCACTGATACAGAAGTAAAAACTGGAGTACTTGGTATTTTAACATACAAAATAGTCAGAGAAAACACTACATGGCCAACAGTGATATAGCCACCTTAAATCTTTCAAAGTATCAGCCATTCACTGCTTGGGGAAAGAGTCAGTTAGTTTCCTTTAAGGTTGTGGCCTCTGGTGGGTTGACAGGGATCCAGTGGAAGGCTAAACATGCAAGAGTATAGGGCCAATGCTAATTGTACTTGATGGATTAAAAAAAGAAGAGAGAGAGGACAGAAAGTTGAGTGGGTATGCAAGGGGTGTATGTGAAAAGAGTGGGGGAGGGGCAGCATGGTAAAAATACATGCTACAAAATTTTCAAATAAACTAAGAAAAATAAACAATTCCTTAATTAAAATAGGCATAATTCCTCCCCCCCCCAGTAAAATGAGAATTTACCAAGAATGTAAAAGGATGGATTTTACTATGTAGTTATATACTTGGAAAATATTTTTTCTACAAAAGCCATCCTGAGATGCCTGTATTTATGCTTTCATTGCTTCTTATACATGTTTCTTGTCTTTTCTATTTTACATTTGGAAAATATCCAGTATTGGATCTAGTACACATAACCCACCAGTAAGTGTTTTGAGAATAATGAGAATTTATAAAGAACAGTTTGTGGTGGATTGAATGACAATCTCCCCCACCCCATAAGTTCATATATTTGCCTGCTTCATTTCCAGTTGATGAATTGTTTGAGGATTATGATGTGTGGCCTTGTTGGAATAGGTGTGGCCTTATTGGAAGAGGTATGTCACTGGGGTGTCCTTTGAGGTTTCAAAAGCCTGTTCCAGGCCCAGTCTCTGTCTCTGTGTCACTGTCTCTGTGTCTTTCTTTGTCTCTCAGTCTCTGTGTCTCTGTCTCCCTCTCTCTAGATGTAATACTTTCAGTTACTACTCTAGCACCATGCCTACCTGCATGCTACCATGATGATAATGGACCAACCGTCTAAAACTGCAAGCAAAGCCCAGTTAAATACTTTCTCTTATAAGACTTGCCTAGGTCAAGGTGTCTATTCAAAGAAATAGAACAGAAAATAAGGCACAAATATTTCACATGCAGACTGATTTTTACATTTAAATTCAACCCAGTATGAGAAGAAAATTAATTGGGAAATTAAATTGTTTTATAAATCCTCATTATTTTCAAAACACTTACTGGTGTATTTTGTGCCCAGTACTAGATGTTATTCAAGATGCAAAGTATCCCCTTAGGGATGAAAAAAGAAAGAAATGTGTGAAAAGGCAATGAAAGCAAAATACTGGCAGTTTGGCATGGCATTTGCAAAAAAAGAGAATATTTCCAAGTATGTGAATACATAAGGAAATCCATTCTTTAACTTACCTTGATGAGCACAAGACCCCAATGTATAATGTCACCTGATACTGAACCTATTATTATAATGTTATTTCAGTGTGATGCTACCAAACTACCATCAGTCAGCCTTAAAACATAAATTATACTAGAAAAGTTAATAATGTAAATTTTCTAAACCCTTGGGTAAAAGGCAGGGGTGGAATACATTCGCTAACTTACCCATCTGGATTTCTATACCACTGTAAACAATCTGACAAAGGGATATATAAATTTACAGCCATAATGTAAGATATCCAGGGCAAGATATCTAATTCCACAGAAGCAAAGGGTTGTAGAATCTAAATTATCCACAGTGACTGTCTAGGCTGATAAATGCAGCAGATAATTTCTGGCCTCTGTAGTTCACTTTGTCAGCATAGCTATGACTGTGTTTGGAGAATCCCACACAAGGCTTTAAATTGACTCATTTGTAATATACGGCAGATGGTTCTTCCCATTTGTTACTGGGTGTTGCTCTATACCCTCTCATAACTCCAGCCTTTGGACAGCAATCTGAACATTTTTCACCAAGTAGCCTCCACTTTATAGATAATGCTTTGTAGTTACTGCCTACCAATATAAAGAGCAATTTCAGTAATTCTGGAGAATTATCCACATAGCAGCTTGTAATGTCATTTTAACTCACCAAACTCAAAATGAGTTTGCACTATTTTTAACTTGCTACAAAAACCTATCCTAAGATTTTAAAAGAAATGGTATTTCCCCTAATAACACATCCATCACTATAAGCTTCCTATGAGGAAGTATTTATTATGGTTCATACATAGTCAATTTTAGTAGCAATTATAAATTAGCTATAATTTCTAAAAGTTGGTCTCAGTTAGAAATAAACTTTCTAGAGCTGTGTTCAGCCTATGTTCATAGTCCATGAACCTTTATTTTCAAAACCCTTGACTAAATACTGCAAACTTTTAGGGATAAAAAGAATTTTCAAGAAACAAACTCTGAATATCGTTTGTGTCTATGCACTGGAGTTTCACAAACACAGGCTTAAAATCAATTCCATGCTAAAATTAATAGTGATGGCAATGCAAATAAATAATTTTAAAGTTATTTTGCATAAACGCTTCAAAAATGAAACCTCATGAACTTTTAAATCTATCCCTCATTTCTTTCACTAGTTTCCCCTAAATAAGAAAGAAGGCACAAAACATTAGAACAGTTTACTGGATTTATCTTAAATTTTGCCAAGAATTAGAATGCCTGTAGCCTTGACCAATTTCATTTGCCTAATGATAGTAAGATGTATGAGGCTTTTGTCATCCTGCCCCCATATGGGGTCTGTTATTCATGAAATAACAACAGCAGATAACAACTGCCCCACTGTCTGCTCAGACCATGCTCAAATCTCTGCTCAGTGTATGCACACTAGGTCTGAATCCTGGCTCTTCATTTAAACAGAACAATTCATTTGTCTATCTGTTCTTTCAAGTACATCAGGCTTTTGCATACCAGTCAAAAACATGGTTGAATTATCTTGATGGAATTTTTGTGTTGGTTTTTGATACATGAATGGAGTCATTTCTTGACCCATTTCTTTGTACATATAAAAAATCTTGCTCAATTATTGGAAATGGATGTTCTAGCTTAACTACCCATCTTTTAATACTATCAAAAGAAATTGTATTTTTCCCTTGATGGTCCTTTTATAAATGGTCTTCATATCTCTTCTTACTTATCAAGGAACTATAAACAAATGTTCCAGTGCTCCCAACCTGGTTGGAATACTAAGAAATTTTGTCTGCAGATAGTTGACATCAAAAAGAGTAACACATTAGTGATATTTTTATTTGTGATATTTTTTATTTCCATCTCCTTTTACTGTGAAAACCCTTTGCAGAAATATTAGCAAGTTACGAAGCCATCACGTACTTTGCTTTACATTTCCTTGGCTTTGATTCAAGAAAGAAACTGTGGCTGCTGTGTTTAAAAATAAGACCAACTTCTAACACCCTAATGATCCAAGTTGTCATGATCTCTCATTTTGATTCTGGCAATTATTCTCATATGTACCCGAGATAAGCTCACCAGTCTAGATGCTGCTTCTTCCTTGTCCTTCGCTTTTGCAAAGGTACTTTATGCCCATGCCGTGCCTTTCATCCACAGACCTCAAAGTGCTTCCTTTTCTCTAATATGCCTTTATATTCTCTAGAGAACCAAAAAGGCTCTTTTTATATTGTAACTCTAGCCTTCTTTCATAGGTGAAATCTGGTCTGGTTGCTAAGAAGCATGGATTTGAATACACTCTGTAGCAGCGTCTACCTTCTGCTTTTAAAATGGTTATTCTTTTTAATCCATTGAAGTGCATTTGACTATCATTTTTAAAATCTCCTTTAAAAGTCAAAACGCAACTCTCTGGAAACCAATGAATCTCATTGCCACGGTATGGTAGGTCTCCTGCTTCCAGATCTATAATCATTTCTTCAGTGTCAGTAATAAAATGCTTCAGTAACCTCTCCCAGCCCCTTGGCAATCTGCCTAATAGTGTCAGGCCATTCTCCCCTGAAATCCTATGACTCAAAGAGCCAAGAGTGATGGTGCTGCTGCCATGGCAACTTGGAGCATTGAAGGCCTGGAAGTCTAGTCTGTTTTACATGAGATATTAGGTAAAGAATATATGCTACAGAATTGAGGTTTAATTCATTACAAATGTCCCTTTGGAGTCAATTTTCTCCTCCTTTATAGATTTATGTATGTTAGTGTATGTGTGTTTGATTTTTGTTTCTGACTTAGTGATTCTTTATCCTTCCTCATTTACCATGTGAATATTGTTCAAAATCACACAAGTCCCAATTAAATAATTGAGTTACCTTGAGCATATGAAATTCTGCACAGATATGAAATTGTATTCATCCTTTCATCCTTTTTATCAGCCAGTTCTCATGCTCTCTCTCTGTCTCTCTGTCTGTCTCTCTGTCTCTCTCTCTCTCTCTCTGTCTGTCTCTCTCTCCCTCCCTCCCTCTCTCCCTCTCTCTCTCTCTCTCTCTCTCTCTCTCTCTCTCTCTCTCTCTCTCTCTCTCACACACACACACACACACACACACATACACACACACACACACACACACACACACGTGCGCACATGTGCGCACAAGCACACATACATGCCATTAACCTGCATGTCAAGCACTCAAAGAATCTTGAGATCACTCTCTAGGTATAGAAGATAAACAAAAAAGGCAGAGCAATAAAGTCAGAGCTACTCACAGTGTATAATTAGAATGGACATAGAGTCACTTTGCCCATTTGAGAGAAGAGGTCAGAAAGGATAATTTAGCAATGATTGTATGACGTGTAAGTAGAAGTTAAGTAGGCATGGTATGATGGAGAAAGAGTCTTGAGAATAAGAAAATGTAAATAAAGTTGGGACATGATAATGAAAAAAATCACATCTGGATAATTTCTAGGTTGTTCTTATTAAAGCATGAAATCTAAACAGATCATGCCAGAAGGTGTAATGGAAGAAACAATCAGGAACTGTTCCATGGAGGACCATATACAGCATGGGAGTTCCCAAGTTGGTTAAAGAATATTTCAGTTTCATATGACCTAAAGCCTCAAACTTGTGTACATTAGCACCAAGAACTAGGAACATGTGCTAATGAGTCACTTAAAGGAAAAGAATGAAACTTCAGTGTTTGGTAAAGTCATGAAGCCTAAGCAGCAGCCTGGCACTTCACCTCAGTCAAAAGGGAGGCCTGGAGAAAGGGTAGTGTCATGAGATGCCAAAGTGTGGGGAGGCACAGGGGAGAAAGCTGTTAACAATAATTCTATACTACTAAGGCACCAAAACTAATGTCCATTTGTCTTTATTTTATGTTTTTGTGGCTTTCATTTCAATTGGGTGATTTTATGTAGTGATACCTTCTTTATACTCTAACAAATAAAGGTTGCCTGAAGATCAGAGGGCAGGGCTAGCCACTTGCTAACCATAGAAGTCTGGACATCTGTATGGACAGACAGGAAGTGATATGGCTGGATGGAGAGAGGAAGTGATAAGGCAGGAAGAGACAGGAGTTCAGTCTCTTTTCGCTGGGAGGTTGAGTAGGTAAGGTGGCTGTGGTTTTGCTCCTTTGTCTCTCTGATCTCAGCATTTTCCCCTATATTTGACTCCATGGTTTTATTATTATGGCCTATTAGAACTCGTGTTACACTTTTATTTAGTAAAAAATATTAAAAAGATAACTGGAGAGATGGCTCAGCAGTTTAGAGCATTTGCTACTCTTACAGAGGACCCAGGTTTGGCTCCCAACACCCACATGGAGGCTCACAACCATCTGTCACTCCAATTTCAGGGGATCTAATTCTCTCTTCTGGCCTCTGTGGGCACAAGTAATGTACATGGTGCACATACATACATACATACATACATACATACATACATACATACATACATACATGTGGCAAAACTTTCATATACATAAGAAGAACACATGTTCATGTTTTTAACAAAGTTATTACTCCCACTAGAGACAAATACCCAAAAATGCACAGTCCATTAATTGCATATGGCATCAAACCCCAAGAAACCTAGTTAGGATGCCAGGACTTTCCTTGCCTCTTTATGAGACTGGCTTTCCTCATCTGATTTAATGTAACTTCTCCTTGCTATTGAAGTCTACACACTCAAAGGGAAAGATGTCCTCTAGCAGATATTCAAAGAATGAATCACCTCAAACCTGAGAACTAACAGCACCTTGAATTTCCCATAGCACAACTGAACCAGGAGAAAAGCAAAGTTCATGTGTCACAGATTAGATAACCGATTTGCAGACCAAGGGATGATTATGTAAGTAATTGAAGGTCACAGGGAAAATCAGTCACCTCAAGATCAGAGGCCAAGCCTCTGACTCATTGTTCTAAACCCCCATTATGCCATTTACTTAAAGGAATGCTGTGGGTTAATACACAAATGCACTTTCACAAAATCCTTTCCAAAACCTTTAGATTGACATTGTTCTAGAACAGCAGATGATGCCTGAATCACAAAGAGGATTTGAGGCTTTTTGTCTGTTTTGTGATAACAGAGATCTGAAGGCTTTGTTAAGCAACTTGGTAAGGATCCAGTTTGTGCTCAAGCCTCTGGCAAATGTTCTGAGAAATTGGGAAGCATAGTTAAGAGGAATAGGTGGATTCTTAATGGAACACCTACCTCTTCAGATCTATAACCGCACACTTCAGTCTTCTTAAGACGTCCACACATTTTCTCCAGCCACTAACAGCTCTGGCAGGAGTTGGCTAGGGAAGCATTTGTCATTGCAGGCTAGTGACTTAAACAGAATAATACCAACTGTACATTTGTCTGCATATTTAGACCTAATAAGGTATAGAGAAGTTTATAATGCAGTAAAGATACAAGGTTGGGATTGGTCTCCACCTAACTTCGTATTAGAAATAGTTACAAATGCATAGCAACTTGTTATGGGAGTTTCTCAGTTCTTTTGTTTTTAATAGAAATTGGAAATAAAAACTAGAGCATTATTTTGCTCCTAGCAAAGGTATGGGTTTGTTTTTCTAAAATATTGTATGCTTCTGTATACTGACATCCTAATAACGTAATTATAAATCAGTGAGATTCTAGAGAAGAAAAAATATTTCTGTCTCTAAATATGGTGCCAGTGGTCAAAACAGTGGTTCCCACAAACCGTGCACCTTGTAAAATTAACACAGGGGCAGGAAATGACATGTAGCTGGTATATATGTATTGCTTTAAGTATCATAAAAGCCAGTGGAATATGTGTTGGAAGAATGTTAGAGACTGCTTCTTTAAGCATGGATTTTTTAAAAGGGGCTCTGTTGAAGTTTTATTAAAGAAAAAACTTTCCTGGTTTGATTTTCACTAGTCTGTTCTGACATTCTTCTAATAATATCAGAATCACCCGAGTCAATGATAGCCAGTGTGTGTACTCTGGAGAAGTTTCTGCCTGCTGTGATCAATTCAATAGTATTGCCACTGCAGTGCTGGACACCAGTTTTAGCCAACATGGCATAGTTTTGTTTTGTTTTATTTCAGAATTCCTCAACATTGGGCAGCTGTTGGTGAAGCTAATCAATTTCACTGTGACCTGCCTATCGGCTTCACACTCTGCATCCCAGCACATACGTTCAAGTTTCCCTGTCAATCCACTCCAGAGACATTTTCCTCTTCTTTGGGGTCACCATTTTCCTGCCTTAAGTGTGGGGCAGCCACCAACCAAGAGCAGCTGTCAAAGTGGCCAGGGAGTGAGAAAAGGCTAACCCTGAATTTTTTATTAAAACAAAAAAATAATTGAATCCCAGGGTAGCCTTTTACGACACAGAAGCTATGACTTCCTCCTCAGCTCAGTGTTTCCTCTTCTTGGTGTGGTCCTGTGCCTCCTCTCTAGGTTAACAGGACAGCCTTTTTGAACAAATCTCTAGCTCAAGTAAAAAATACACTCTTAAATAATCTCCAAAGCCTTTTGTCTATGCCACACCTGTCTGTCTTTTTACTTGGGTGGTCTCTACTCACCTTCAAAATGTTGCCAGTCTGCCTACCGTGCTGTGTGTGTTCCCTCCATTTCTTTTTATGCTATGACTTCTGCAATTTCCTTCTGATTTGGTCTGTTCATCTGCTCTGCTGGCATCACATCTTTCTTCTCATCACCTGGTGGCACTCTTAAAGGTCATTCTCAGTTTTCCTTTTGTATACGGATTTCCTGTATTACTCAGCTAATTGTATGAATCCAGCCATCAGCTTCTGGGGCTGACCACCAAAGTGGTGTCTCTAGCCCAGATAACTTGAGAGCCTTCCTCCAGCAAGTACTCTACTGGGAGACTCTTCAGCACTGAAGCTAAACACTTCTGAAACGGAATGATTTCTCCCCAAGATTCTTTCCCAAGAGACTTTCCTGTCTGTTCAGAATGTGCCCACATCCATTCTGCAAGGCCCCAACGTCAAGACTCTACTTAGGAAACTCGTCTGATGCTTTAACAACTCACCCAGTGCTGCCAATTATCCCAGCAACAGCTGTTCCTTCTTTACCACTTACACTGCTTCTGCTTTAGGCTCTAATGCCTGACCTGTTTCTTTCCATTTTCTCTAGCTTAGTTGTCATACGAGTCTTCAGCATAAGGAAAAATTGCTCAATGTCCATATAGGCTATGTTCAGTAATCTTTAATATTATGTCAAAATTGGGTTTTGTGTACCCTGATGAGGCTGTAGGTATTGAAATTGACATAGAGGTGACTAGAGTTATAATTGTTCATATACATATCAACATAATTCTATGACTTGGAACTCAATTGTTTTCCAAAGATCCATGTGTTGTATACCTGATTCCCAGTGGGGGGTGATACTGAGGGATGGTTCAACCTCTGAGTAGTCAGACTTATAGAATGTTCCTTGAGTCATTGGAGTGTATCATGAAAGGGCTTATAGAACCCCTGTCTCTTTCTGTCCCTTTTTATTCATATACAAGAGCACGTGTGCTCGCACATGTGCACACACACACACACACACACACACACACACACACACACACACACACACACACACTTTTCAGGACAATTTGAAATAATGGGGTATTTAGTTATTGGCTAACATCCCTAAGAGAAAGAATTTTTCTTCCATTGCCCCCAAATGTTATCATAGCTAAACATAATAAAAATAAATCTTGCTAATAGGACCTAAAAACTAGCCACCAGTCAAATATTCTCACTAGGTCACACAAAATGGCTCCATGGTTATTTTTTTATTTATTATTTATTTTTTCTTTCCATTTTTATTTAAATTAGAAACAAGATTATTTTAGATGTCAACCCTAGTTCCCTCTGCTTCCCTCTTCCCCTCCCTCCCCAACTAACACCCTACCTATCCCATACCCTTTCTGCTCCCTAGGGAAGGGAAGGTCTTCCAAAGGGAGTCTTCAGAGTCTGTCATATCCTTTGGGATGGGGCCTAGGCCCACACCCTTGTGTCTAGGCTCAGGGAGTATCCATCTATGTGGAATGGGCTCCCAAAGTCTATTTCTATGCTAAGGATAAGTCCTGATCTCACAGTTATTTTTTAAAACTATGATGCAATCACATCTTAAAAACCATAATGGTATCTAGCAATTTTGTTTCTTTGACTGCATTGTCAAAGAAACTGCATTCTCTCTCTCCTGTTTGTCATGACAGTTTATACTCTGTCTTGCCGAATGTCCGACAATTTGAGTTTGCCTGTTTCCTTAGAGGTTGTTTATCAGGTTCTCTTTTCCCTTATAACTTGTGGGACTCTGACCAGTTATAATTACTCTCTAGATTATGTTATTTATTCCTCCTTCCACTGCTCTATATCACATGGATTCTTATTTCAACTCCCCTCAAGTTTTAACCTCCTCTCCTAGAATCCTTCTGCCCTCACACTCTACCTATCTGCCTCCACCACACCTATTCTTACATAATCAAACTCAGGCCCCTTGAGTTTGCACTTAAGACCCCCTACAAACTGGCTCTGACCCACTAATTGGTTTTGTTTCTAGCTATCCCTATCCCATGTTTAAATCTTGAATCCAGAGAAACTCCTCCCTAGAGCATGCCTTGCTCCCTCACCTCTCTGCTTCTGGCCTTTCTGATTTCAGGGTACCTTCACCCCCAAGTCTAACCTCTTCTCTATGCAAACCTTCTTCATGAAGTTTCTTCAGAGCCCTGCAATATTTTCAGTCAATTTTTCCTCTGAACTCACAGTTCTTAATGCCCAGACCTCATCATTCTTTCAGTAATTAGTCATAGACAGTCTCTAAGCAGATGTTTACTATTTTCTCATAGAAAATTTATGACTTCTATAACTTTTCAAGTCCCATTGACCACTGTGTCTTTAACTACATTTTACATTCTACTATGGCAAGATGTGTATGTGTGTGTGTGTGTGTGTGTTACCTGATAAAATGTCATTCAATAGTAGTCATTTATTGATTTTTTCAGAACAAGTAATATTTGGTTTTACTCTAAGTACATGGGGTATCTAGTCTCTTGTTTTCCAAGCTGTGTTGGGTATATATTCCATAGCAATAACATGAATCCTAATGGCATTTTGTTATACTTATAGATCAGTGTCTTACTCAAGCATCATCAGAGAAGCTTCCTCCTGTAGCAGTTGAGAAAGACACAAAGACTCACAGACAGACATGCAGAGTGAGAGACCTCAGAACATGCAGCCCTAAATGGGATGTCTCCATCAAATCCCTCCCCTCCAGTCTCAGGAAACCCGGGGGAAGAGGAAGCGGAAAGAGTGTAAGAGCCAGAGGTATACAGGATACTAAGAGACCAAGGCCCGCTAAATCAGGAAGATTAAACTATTATCAGTTAACAGACTGAGGTGACTTGCAAAGTGCCTGCACAGGTCTGCACCAGGTCCTCTTTATGTATTAATGGCTTCCAGCTTAGTGTTTTCATGGGGGAAAGTGGGGCCCTGGTTCTTGTGCTTTCTTCTTCTTCTTCTTCTTCTTCTTCTTCTTCTTCTTCTTCTTCTTCTTCTTCTTCTTCTTCTTCTTCTCTCTCTCTCTCTCTCTCTCTCTCTCTCTCTCTCTCTCTCCTTAGAAGCCCTTTTTTCTAATGAAAAACAGAAAGGGGTAAATCCAGATGGGGGGGGTGTGGAAAGGAACTAGAGGGAAAGGAAACAGTATGTGAGTGGAAAATTCTATTTACAATGAAATAGAGGGAGAAATTATATTATATATATATACATATATATACATATATATATATATTATATATATATATATATATATATATATATATATATGCAACTAATTGGGATATTGGAGAACATATACCCAGACAATTGTAACAGTCAGATTTAAAATTTGAGAGAAACTTGATCTCTGTCAAGTCATCACAAATATGTGAAAATTACTCTCAGTGTTAATAATAACTAATGATGCATCCAAATACCAAGCTTTATCTGTATGTTTTGTCTACTCGTGAGCAATAGTAGTAGAGAAAAAGTAAAATGAGACCAAAGGAACTGAACCCAAATGCCAGCTGAACTCACAGCAAAGGTATGCATTTAGACAAGCTACTTAAGTATTTTAATTTTTGATTTTGCCATCTATAAAATGGGAATGATAACAAATTTCTAGTGTGATGGAGAGGTGATGAAATCATAAGAATAAGGGTCCCCAAATTCAACCCTTAGAAGTTGCAATATTCTCAATAATTGCTGGATGAATCTAATTGAAGGGAATTGTGTGCTTGCCCCAAGAAGAGCAAATCTCATGTTAAAGAGATACGCTTCAAGTAACTTGAAATCAAGTCACCTGAAGAGTTCTTAGCTAGTAACTGAATGTTAAACTCTGTTAACCCTGAATATTTGCCAAATCCGTAAATGCTCGCTGAAGTGAGGAAGAACTAAAAAACGCACATTGCTAAGAGACTACTCAATTCATCTGAAGGAGGAGAGACATTTTCTCAGCACAAAACCTGCCTGAATTTTCAAGGCAGACTAGCCTCAGCTTGATCTGATAGACTCAAACACTTACAAGGTTGGTGAGTGTGCACAATTCTGTATTAGAGATGTAGAAAACCACAAAAACTATTGACAGGTACTTCAGTATTGCAGAGTGAGATAATCCACATGACATGTTCAACCTAATGCCACATATACAGCCAACACTAAAGAGCATTGTTACATCGTCATGAGTTTTGTTCTAAGGATCTTATAAGAAGATATGGAAATTCCCAAGTTATTTCTTCCTCACTCTTCTCCTTTGCTGCAACCTCTCTGTTCATTCACTAACTTCATCAAGAACATTCTTCTTTACTCCAAGTCTTGGCTGTCCTGGAGATCTTAGATAGACTTCCTCCTCATCACCAACTCAAATATTAATAATTAAAACCAGTTCTGTCTCTTTCATGGGGATTGTCACTTCTCAATCTACCTACATTGGCCTTATCTGCCTTCCAATTCTCCTAATGGCAACTATCACATTGACATATATATATATATATATATATATAATATATATATATATATTTGAGTCAACACATATATGTGTATGAATATATTTGAACACACACAAACACTCACACACATCACATATATATAGTCAAAATTAGTTTTTATTCCACAATAAAATGTCTTTTCTATTAATGAAATTATTAACTTCACAGCTGAAAATGTCTTGTGACCCAAGTGTCACAAATGGCAATATTTGTTGAAGTAAAACAAATTATGACAAAAATATCTTTCAAAACTCATAGATCATGGGAAACTTTATAGAGATACAGCTTGATAAGAATCATCTTTTCAAGCATAAAAGAAATTTTTACTAAAGCTAGAAGAGAACAGATCAAATTGGAACATTCATTCTAAATCATTCCTAATTCCCCTGGGCATAAATAAGAATTTTTAAATATTTTAAGACGATTGTGTTGTTATTGAACTAGAAGCATATTTGAAGTCTTTATCTTTTATATGATAACAGCTAAATCTAATCATCATAAAAGGAAATTTGTGTTTCTTGTGATCTTGTCTATTTTTTTAAATTTTATTTCATTTTTTGTTCTGTGTTTATGTGTGTATCTGTATGTGGACTTGTGTACATGGGTGCAGGACCACAGGGGCCAAAAGAGGATACCAGATTGTCTAGACTTGGAGTTACAGGCAGTTGTGATCAAGCATTCTTGTGAGACAAAATGAACATGGGTCTCCTGCAAAAAACAGTATGTGCTCATAACCACTAAGATATCCCTCCAACCATTGCTTCATGTAATTTATAGTGCAGAATTAATATCAGCATTTTTGTTACAGGGGTGGGGATGGGGGTGGCACTCACCCACATTCTAAACACTCCTCAGTGTTACTACTGACTTTGTCATTAAATTTGATACAGTATACAATTTTTAGACATCATTCCAAGTTTCTTGTACACACTTTCTCACTTCAAAAATAAATTAGATGATAATATAAGATTGCTACATTACTTTCCCATGCACAGTTTACACTATTTTCTGTATCTGCTTCAAAGTTCAATGTGTTCGTAGAAGTTGAAGAGGTTGCTCAATAACAGGTACAGCTAACACTATATATACATGTGGATAGAAAAGGGTCAGTTAGAACATGCGGATGTGTTAACTTTTAAATTATTGATCTCCATCTTGTGAGAAGAGCTGAAGGAAACACTTTTGACTTGGTGGTGCTCACCGAGTCAACCCGTGGGAGAACGCACTGACAAGCCACCATCATGCCTGGGTACCTACAGACAGAAAGGGTTGGTCTGCATGGTTACCAACTGATTTGACCAGCTATGTGACTACGAATGGGACACTTTTGAAGTAATGAAGGCAGCAGAGAATAGAAAAAAAAAGAAACAAGCAGGGCAGCATTGAGGGCTCTGGGGCCAAGAGCACAGCTCAGGCCACAACCCAGACAAAATCCAATGAGGCAGGCAAACAGATGAAGAGTCCCAGAAAGACCACAAAGCCATTGACATCAGCTGACAAAACAGAGGAGATACTGCCACCAATGGTGCTTAAGAAAGAAGGGATAAGGTAATTTGGAAGAAGACCTGATCAACAACTTCAGGGTGAAGAGAAAATAATTGATAGGAGACCAGAGGGGACACCACCTCAGGAAAGAAGATTTCAAAAGCCACTTGAAGAAAAGGGTGAAGGAAGTGAATTTTCAGTTAATAGACTGGTTATTGAACCGCCTATCTGAGGCCAAGGTGGTCTTGGGAGAGGTCGAGGAGACCGTGGTCTTGGGAAAGGCCTTGGCGATGGATTTGATTCTTGTGGTAAATGTGAATTTGATAGGCAAAGGGGGAAGCAATAGATATGGCCTGATGCATGAGGACCAAGGTAGAAGTAGCAGATCTCACAACTGGGGAACTGTCAAAGATGAATTAACAGAGTCGCCTAAATACATTCAGAAACAAATGTCTTATATAGCAGAGATTCAAATCAATCAAATGTGGCTGAGGAAATGCCTGAATGTGAAGAGCACCCAGGGGCAGACCTTGGAAATAAGGAGAATGAAGTTTAAGAGGTTAAGATGAGGGTCCAAAAAAGATGACTTTGCATGAATGGAGTGTTAATCAATAAAGACTGAGAAAAAGTAGAATTTAATACCCAAAAACCAAATGAAGGTGTTGAAAGGGAATAGAAAAAGGGATTTGTTCTGCATAAGTCAAAAAGTGAAGGTTGAAGATTAATTGTGGGCCATCATTTCCAGAAGTCAGCAAATGATACAACATCTCAATTGGAGATCAATTTTGGAGACCAATTTTGGAGACCTACGCCTCCAAGGATGTGATAGCAGAGGAGGACATGGTGGACACAGACCTGGTGGATGTCCAAACCATGGCAGCAGGACTGGAAAGTTGAGCGCTTCTGCTCCTGACATAGAGGACCCAGAGGCTTTGCCAGCTCTGGCCTACGTGGATGCCATAAAACAAGACTGGTTCCTTTGTGGATCCTCCTGTTCAAATCTTTTGCTGAAGGATCCCAAACAACTAAGATTTACAAAAACAGGACTGTCATTGATACCATTCACACCTAAAGGCTGAATTTTGTCTGTTCTGAAAACGAACTTTTCTAGCTACACAGAAGTAACAAATATGTTAAGTCAGTTTTGTATTTAGAAATGTATTGGTAACAGGGATGTTTCCATAGTTTTCAGAGATTATGCATCCTTTGTGAATACTTTTGTATTGCTGCTTGTCAATATGCATTTCCAAACTTGAAATATAGATGTGAACAATGTGAAAATAAATAAATAAATAAATAAATAAACTGTTGATTACATGACTTTACAGATCATCTGAAAAATCATTTGCCTAAGCAAACATAAACAAAATAAAATTAGGATTAACCAAAACTCAAGTAATGTTTTGTAAAGGACACACATTACTAACTTCATTCCCTAAGAAGAAATAATCATTAATAAGAGAATAGGAACAAATTCCTATAAAGGAGGATGACAGAATATTATAGGCAATCTGAGGGAGAAAACAAGCAAGAGAATATGAGCTAGATCACTTGCCCAATACCTGCCCAATAAGAATAGCTGACCCTTCAAAATGCATGCCACTTCAGACTACACAGTAGACATCTGGTAAGGGTAAAGACATTCACCAAAGGTAACCAAACCTGAGAAAGCAATAAATGGATAGTGTCTAACACCACATCTTTTGTACACACTAAAACTTTTTTCTGCTTAAAAGTAGTAATGCATGGCTTGGCATAGTAGCAGATGACTTTAATGCCAGCACTTGGAAGGCAGAAGAAGGTGTATCTCTGCAAGTTTGGGACCAATCTGATCTACATAGTAAGTTCCAGGACAGCCAGGGCTATGTAGGGAGTAGACCCTGCCTCAAAAAAAAAAAAAAAAAGAAAGAAAGAAAGAAAAGAGAAGGAAAAAGAAAGGATGGAAGGAATGAAAAGAAAGAAAGAGAGAGAGAGAAAGAAAGAAAGAAAGAAAGAAAGAAAGAAAGAAAGAAAGAAAGAAAGAAAGAAAGAAAGAAAAGAAGAAAGAAAGGAGAAAAATTTTAGGTTAAGGTATTCTCATACCATATTCAGGCACAAGCTATTCTGTACCAGAAGAGATCCTAATACTTTCCACTACAGCAGATACAAATCACCATTGCTTGAATCTGGATAATATGTTCAGCATAAATGCTAGCAACAAGAGAGAAAAAAGAACAGATTCTTCAGTTCTTCTTCTGCCAATTCAAAATATAAACGCATTGGACTGGATATTTCTGTACTCCCAAGAGATCCTCACAATGAAAGGGTGCAGCAATCAAACTTGTGGGAGAAACAATACATTTGCTGAAGGGTAAATCCTGATCCCTTGTTTTCAGCTCCTCTTTTTGCAAGTGAAATTTAAGCCTCATGAATGTCTAAGTGCCTGAAGGTTTATTCACAAACACAGTAAAGCTAATTTGACTTCTTCCTGTCAACACAAGCCTATACAGGATGTAGGGAAATGTGATGAATGTGCATGGGGTTGTTTTATATGAAGTTAATAAGATAATTATTAATAATTGCTTACATAAAGCCACCAATTTGCTGATCATCCGATAACCTATTGGGTCACGTTAAAACTCTCCAAAGGAAGGGTTCTATGGCTATATTTGATTAATGCTCTTAGAATCAGTGCTACCCACATCAGATGTAGGCAGTGTGGTGACTCACTGGCACCAATACATTGAGTGTAAATATCAAATCAAATATGCTTTCTAACCCCTATACCATTGTCACAAAATATATGGTCAGATATTCACACTTCAATTATGAAATACAAACATTAGTAACTATTTTTACCCTCTCCGATGGTTTTATCTCCACAAAAGTGAAGGTAAAATACAGGATAAAGAAAAGAATTAATAACTACATGTATGCAGAATCGCTCTGCAGTGAACAAGAACCTTCTCCACTCAGCTGTAAATAGCCAGAGCTAAACGTGATTATACAACCCTTCTTAATTGTCATACTACTTCAACACCATGTGCCAAGTATTGAACACTGAGCAGTTTGTGTGGTCAGGTCTAAAATGCTAGTTTCTCGACTAAAGTACCACTGATATTGGGGTTGGATAATTCTTTTGGGGGAGGGGGCAGTTGAGACAGGGTTTCTGTGTGTATCATTGGAGCTTGTCCTGGAACTTGCTCTATAGACCAGGCTGGCCTGGAACTCACAGAGATCCACCTGTCTCTGCCTCCTGAGTGCTAGGATTAAAGGCAAGCACCACCAACACACGGCAGGGCTGGATAACTGTGTGGAAGGATGTGCAGTGCTGTACAATGGCTTACAGAATCCATGGCCTATCTTTTGGCCCTATGTTGTTGCTGCTGTTGCTATTGTTGTTGCTGTTTTGTTGTTGCTGTTTTGTTTTTGCTGCTGTTGTTGTTGTTGAACTAGAAGTGGTGCATGCTGTGACATGCAATTGGTGTTCAAGGAGTTCAAAGGTCAATTTTGTGGTATGGATTCTTTCTTCCACATTTATGTCAAGCTGTAAGTGCCTTTACTCACTGAGTACATCTCCATGCCCACAACTTTTATTTTAGCTGCCTCACTTACTTGTTCTTATTTCCTCTTGCCCCATCAACAAACCACCCTGAAGCCAGAATAACTAAGGTGCACTTCCTTCTCAGTTTAGGACACAGTATTTTCTATTGGCTTGTAGGGAGGGAAACCTTCACAGAGCCAGATACAGTCCTTCTCTGCCTCTTTAACCTCAATCGCTCTGCAGTCTTTGGTTTGCTGTTTTAAGGAGTGGCAGTGACCCTCTGCAGCAGGCATGCTTTTTCCACCTGCTTCCTAGCCCTCGCATGTGCCCCTTTCTATGCCCTGTGCGATCTCGCCTCGATGTCTGTTCTTCACAGGTACCTTAAAGGAACTGCTCTGAGAGCTTGAACTTTAGGAGTCAGCATCACCTGGTCCCATGAGTTTTTAATAAAGTTGGTGGAAATGGACAAGGCAGGGCCTGGGAGCATATAAACAACTAAATGTATAAAACGTGGGCCTGTGATAACTGCGGGGTAAGGATAAGGGGTGCTGATAGAGACAGACTTAATGTTTTATACAAGGTCATCAGGAAAGAGCTTACTGATAAGCCAAGGGGTTATCTGGAGAAGGCTGTTTTGAGCTGACAACAGCAAGATCAAAGGCTCTAACATGAATTTATCTGTATGCTCCATGAACACCGGAGGACAATTGTAAGAACAGAGTACCGAAAAACGAGGTCAGATATGTAGCTGAAGGCAACCATATAAATAAAGCTCCATAAGATGAAGTAGCGACTGGAAGATTGACCCGAGGTGGGAATTGTATTAGGAGGGATTTGAGCAGAAGTCTAGTATAATCTGACTTTCCTCTTAATGGGATCACACTGACTGCAATTTGGAGAAAAGACTCTATAACCACTTGGTCAAAGAGGACAACTAATTAGAATTCCATTGTTTTTTCTACTTAGCCCTCATGATTTTTTTTTTTTTCAAAATGTGTTTCATTTCCATTAGACACTCAAATATTCAAGCTTTTATCATCTATGTAACATTTGGTATTCCTGAAACTTTACACTTATTTGTATGATTATTTGATTAATATTTGTCTCCTTTGTTGGTCCACAAGCTCCTTTAGGAAAGGATCTGATATATTCTTCCTTCTATGCCAAGTAGGCATAGAGCACCACTGATTCTCAGTAAACACTAAAGAAGGCACAGAACCCCAGAAGTATGGAGAAAAGGAATTATAGTAAAAAAGGATAATATCAACATGCTACTATTTAGAAATGTGTAAGTATCAAAAACATTCCAACAATCAAGCTAGCAGTGTCAGATTTTTTTCTAAAGCTTATAGGAAAGATTATGCCTTACCTTCCATGGAAGTCTGGTACCAGGACATACCAGTTAGAGCTATTTAACATTTGTTGAGGGCCTACTATGTCCTAAGTACTAGATGTCTCATTGAACCATAGCCACAGCCTTAAGATGTTTATATCATTGTATTTTTCAGATGAGTGAATGAGCTTAGAGACATTAGTTACACAGTCAACAAACAATGGAACTGAGGGGTGCAACTCATGTTTAGCCACCATGCACACTGTGTCCTACAAGGACAATCAATGGCAATTGTGTTAAAGATTTAGCTTCAGCAATCTGTCCTAAAACAGCATCCTTGGGTTGAAGAAATAGCAGTGCTTATCGCTGATGTATTTCTGGGCAGCTCTAATGTGTAAATTTTCTCCTCACAGAAACAATTCCAATCAGTGCCATACAATTTCATTTGAAATTTTGATGAGGCACAACATGCAAAATGTAAGAAAAAATGAGAATTAAAAAAAAAACTGGGCACACCTAACAGTGGAAGTTACAAAACTGTATCTGCTGCTGCATTAAAATACAAAACAGAATCTTTCATCTCAAACAACATTTAAAATACCTTAATGGTATAATACGTTAACAAAAATATAATTTAATACTACTTTGGGGGCATAAGATAATTCTTATTTTTGTATGTTCAATAAGAACAATAACCATCACAAAATGAACCTCTATTTTTGATAAGTCTTTCAAAAGATACAGAAGAAAGTCAATTTAAAGCTACACTTTGGAATTTTTTCATGACCGTTGCATAATGAAACATGGACTTCTAAAATATTTACGACAACTTTCATGACTTAAACATTTTCAGTCAATTTCATTTTCCCCAAAAAGAATCTTTCTATTTTCTGTAGAAAAAAACATTCATCTATCTAGAGTTAGAATTGTTTTGGTATAAATGTGTATAGCCATGAACATATATATGTGATTTCCTCTCAGAAACAGACTTAAGAAATAAAAACAAGTTCAATTCTTAGGAGAAAATTAGAAAGCACATATAAAATTCTTCTTATGCTCATATTTTGACACAATAATATATTAGGCATTTGTCTTATTATAAATATTCAAGTATCATTAATGGCAAGGTAAAAAGATACAGTCTATCTAATAAAGGATGAATCATTAAGCCATAAACATCAATACTATGTTAATGGTATATTAATAATTAAAACACGTACAATCTAAGACAATTATGATATATTTCAACTTTGTAAATGCTTGCATATCACTGATAAAAAACAAATAAAAATAATCAAAAATTAGTTCAATATGGAATGTAAGAATATGGGCTATATTTTGAATTATATACATCTTTACATGTGTTTAGGATACATGCATGAAATTTCTGTGTGTATGAATAGCCAAGATATGTTTCTTTCTAGATAGAAACATAACAATGTTATTGTATTTTGTGTGTGTCTGTATTCATTATAAATAGTACTGTAATGGGATGTTTTTATAGATTGTGCATTAAAAATATCCTTGATGCCCTGTACTCCCCTTTATCACCTCTTGCTCCTCTTCTCAGTTCTCTTTGTTCCCCTTCACTGTTATTTCCATGTCATATGGACATACATGATTTTTGTGAATTTATATGAAATCTAGGAAGCACTTATGAAAGAAAACATATAACAGTTGTTCTCTCTGAAACCAGCCTAAGCTTAATTCCCTTAATATGACAATCTTCTTTGGTCTGAAAGAATTCTAATATATATTCTTTCAATGCTACCTTTTAAAAAATATAATACTCACAGTCAGCTACCTTTTTATTATTATAAAAAATAAAAATACTCATAACCAAGTCAAAAGCTTAAGATATTTAATAGTTATACAACGAATAATACAAAATTTACCACACAGCCTCTCATATACTGAACCACAGGTAGATAATGGTGCCTTGATCATTTCTACATTAGTCAGTCATTTTATCTGATCTTCATTTCCTTAGGCTTTTAAGAACATTAAGAGGCTATATTGAGTATCTTACTATAATAAAAATACCCACTGTGTTCCCATTCAGGTTGTTAAGAAATCAAAGAGAGAAATTAGGTTAGTTTGGCATGATTTGTTTTTGATGAACCCATGTTGCCTTCTAATTATCACATTATTTTCCTCCAGATGTTTGCAAATTGAGTGAGTGTAGATTCTCTTTGTTGAAATGCACTATGAAGCTCTGGACAATAGCCTGTGTTTGAACGCCTTTTATTTTTTTAAACTGGGTTTGCTGGCATTAAAAATGGAGTTTATCTGGATGAAAGAAAATTCACACATGCCTTAAAACATGGTGATAATTACTAACAGTAGACAATTAATGGAGTAAATGACTGAAGAAACAACCGAATTCTGTAAGAGAAACACCAAAATAATAGCATAATGAAGGTTCAGGCATAGCTACATAAACGTAGAAACAGATGTGTAGAATAACAGGAAATTGAGCAGTGCATCAATCATCTTCCTTCAATTTATTAAGATAAAAATCAAAATGAGTTTTTATTCTTAGATAACCTGCTGCCTAAATAGAGTCACAGTAACACATCCCCTAGCTGATAATAATTGAAACCTAACTTCAAGTAAGATAAACAGAGAAATGAGACTGCAGTGGCAGTGAGTGGGCAAAACATTTGCCAGGATTGTTGACCTCTGTGTGTGTCTCTTTATCTACAGAGCAAGGTGAATGATGTCTGTCTGAAAAAGACTTTAATGAATGAATGTAGCACACTGGGAGCACAGAAGCCAAGCATGATAGTATGCAAGTGTTTTGCTTTTGTTTTGTTTTGCTTTAAAATCTAAACCTTCTAAATTCTCTCTTTGCATTGTAACAGGAGTTGATGCTGAAGTCGCTATTGTGCTGCAGGTGTTTGGGGGTCTCTTATAATCTGAGAATATAAATGTTTATTTAATTAATTACTGATAAAAGCAGAATAAGTCAATCAACCCTTCCATAAAGTCTTGATAAGCTCAAGAAAACTCATAAAATTTAAGCTACATCAAGGTTTTTAATTTCAGTCTTACATCATGTATCTGGGAATTTTTGACATAATAAATAAATTGCCTAAAATTTCACTAACGGAATTGAAAAAAAAAAAAAAAAACCTCTCCATAGTGTTCAAGATTACTAGAAGCAAATAACAAAGCACTCATAAGACGCAATCCCATGTGGCAGTCAGATGTACTTCATGCCCAAGCAAGGCAGCCAGTTCCATTGCCACCTTGAATTTCACAAACATCCAGAAAAGTTACAAATCACAACATTCCAAGAAATGGCTTGGAATTCTTAAAACATACTTGTGTCAAGCACTTAATCTGGATTTTTTCACCTAATTGCAGTCAATGGAAATCCACAGCCCGATCAATTCTCTATCTCCATTGCCCTATCAAGATTCTTTTATGCTCTTTTTTCCCCAGAGTTTTGGTGTCTGGCAGGTAACCTATAGAATGGTTTTCCTCCCATAGAGCTCTTCTACTGTCAAAGAAACTTTCTGAAGACACAATGATTTCATTTAAAAGACAAGGGCCACGGAGAGCCCTAGAAACAACTGGTAGTGTGAGTTTTGAGCTAAGAGCAATCTTCACAGATTCCATCAAATTATGTTATGCAGCTACCTGCTTGCCCTTCAATAAAAATGTACAAGCTACCAACCACATTAAGTGTGGTGCAGTCCTTTACAATGAAGATAGGTACATCATACATGATGTGGAAATGTAAGTTTGCAGCTAATTCAACCTCATGCCATGGAGAGTGCTTGGATTTCCATAGGAAAGTTACAATTAGGTTCCCAGAAAGGCTCCCAGTTCTTCTAAGGAAGTTCATATTCACCACTTCCTCTAATTAAGATCCTCTTTCTTGGTGCTGTTAAACAATGGTAAATTGCAACCATTGTTGTCTCAAAGGATTATAACATAATGTTCATTCTGTTAGCAACTTCCCACTTAAAATAGTATGAATTCTTCATAGCTCTCACTCTACCAAGCAAACAAGTCAAAAAATAAAAGTTCATAACTCTTACCATATCTGATAGCAATACCTCAAAATCAGACAACTGAATTTTAAAAATGTAATACCATCTCCACCAAGGGATTTCAAAGTCTAAATGGCAAAAAATAATCATTCCTCAGTTATTTTAACAGAAAAATGCTATTCTGCACCCTAGCATAAAATAAAGGAAGAATTTCTCTCTTAGAATGATAAAAATAAGAAAACCATAGTCTATTGTGTTGGATTTAATGGAAAACGGATTCAACAATTTGGAAAAACTCTTCTAAAATTGTGCCATGTGAAGTATCCCATCTTCAAAATGGCAGTCATTGCCAACACCACAGCCCCACCATGAGAACCTTCACACAGCCACTCAGGTTAACAAAACAGTTGAAGTGGGTCTTGGAGCTGACTGAGGCTTGTATTTCTCGCCATTCTTTTGTTGTCAACATTTTATACTGTTTAGTTGCCCTTTATATTTCTTGTGCAAAAAAAAATGGTCTGAAAAGTGATCACATACAGTCTATAACATAATTTCGGAATAGAAGTTTATAGAATATCTGAAATTACATCTTTGGTTTTATGGGGCTGATTCGACATTCTGAGCTTGTAAGATCATTTCTAGATGTAAAGCCTGGCTAGTACACATCTTATTATCATAAAATAGTAAGAAAGATAGACATATGTCTAGACCTAGGAAGGACATGGTTCAAGTTTCTGAGTTCAAACCTCAATCTGAAGTTCTACCTATTTATAAATATGACTTTTAAATGTGATTAAAAACTCCATAGTATAACTATTAATACTTTTAACATGATGGTTTGGATTTACATCTAAATTAAAATTACTTATAATCACTTATAATTCATTTGGTATCAAAAGCAAAATCTTTTGTGCTTTGGGATTAATTTTGTCTGCATATTTTAATAAAGTATTTCCTTTATAAAATAGTTTTACAGGCTTGCTGACTTATTTACTTGTCAATGAGTGCTTTGCCAATGTGTGTGTGCTTGGTGCCCATAGAAGTCAGAAGATTGCATTATATCATTTCGAGTTACAAAAAGGTTATACTAGAGAGGCTGTGGAGAAAGAGGAACACTCCTCCACTGCTGGTGTTAGTGCCAACTAGTACAGCCACTTTGGAAATTGGAAATTTTCCTCAGGAAAATAGGAATCATTCTTCCACAAGATCCAGCAATTCCACTCTTAGGCATATACCCAAAAAATTCACATTCATAACTCAAGGACATCTATTCAACCATATTTATAGCAGCATTATTTGTAATAGCCAGAACCTGGAAGCAACCTAGATGTCCCTCAACTAAAGAATAGATGGAGAAAATGTGGTACATTTACACAATGGAGTACTACTCAGCGGGGGAAAAAGCAATGGAATCTTGAAATTTGAAGGCAAATGGATGGAACTAGAAGAAATGATCCTGAGTGAGATAACCCAGTCACAAAAAAAGACAAAAGTGGTATGTACTCAACCATATAGATTTTAGACACAGAGCAAAAAGGATTACCAGCCTACAATCCATACCAGAGACTCTAGGAAACAAGGAGGACCCTAAGAGAGACATGCATGGTCCCCAGAAGAAGGGGAAAGGGACAAGATGTCTTGAGCTAATTGAGAGCATGGGGAAGGGGAGAGTGAACTAGAGGAAAGAGAAGAGGAGTCTAAGGGGGGACATGAGGGCACCGGAAGGTTGAGTCGGGGCAAGAATAGAGGAGAATAGGAAAAGAGATACCATCATAGAGGAAGCAATTTTAGGTTTAAAGAGAATTTGGACACTAGGGAAATGTCCTAAACTAACAATCTAAGCAATAGTTGAGAGGCTACCTTAAATGCCCTTCTCCAATAAAGAGATTGATGACTACCTTATATGCCATGTTAGAACCTTCATCCAGTAGCTGATAGAAGCAGAAGCAGACACCCAAAGCTAAACACTGAGCTTAACTCTGGAATCCAGTTGCAGAGAGAGGGGAGTGATGAGCAAAGGGGACAAGACCAAGCTGGAGAAACCCACAGAAACAGCTGACCTGAACAAGGGGTTGCTCATGGACTCCAGACTGATATCTGGGAAACCAACATAGGACTGTTCCAGACCCCCTGAATGAGGATGTCAGTTTGGAGGTCTGGCAGTCTATGGGACCTCTGGTAGTGGATCACTATTTATCCATAGTCCATGAATGGACTTTGGGAGCCCACTCTATATAGAGGGATACTCTCTCAGCCTAGACACACAGAGGAAGGTCTAGGCCCTGCTCCAAATGATATGACATACTCTGAAGATCCCCCATGGAAGGCCTCACCCAACCTGGGGAGCAGAAAGAGGTTGGGATAGGGGGTGGGGGAAGCAGGGGAGCAGGGAAGGGATAGGGAACTGGGATTGACATGTAAAAGAAGCTTGTTTCTAATTTAAAATTGGTCTGATTACAATTATATAAATACAAAAAGAAAACAGCACAAGCACCCCTCACTAAGCAATCCCACCATGAGAGCAGGAGAGGTGCAGCATGGCCACGAGGACGTTTCTTCGCTCTTGAGACCTACTCAGCTAAAATGATCTTGCTGTGGCAAACACACATTCATAACAATAGGTTTTTCAGTTCCAGGAATGATTTGCACAAAATTTGTGCCAGTGTAGGGAGTCCACATTTGGTTAGTGAAATCTGAACAGGAACAGCTGCCTAATACAGGATACCTGACCCACCAGGACTGTTATTGTCTAAGCATCCCCAGCTTAAATGCATCCACACAGAGAAGCGCTTGGGAACCTCAACGTGTTAGTTTATGTCAGGACTGAGTGAAATGATAATCACCCAGAGAAAAGACTGCTAGTCCTTGTCCATGGTTACACAGTATGGAGACTCTTTCAGAATACAAAATAGAGCCATACAGGTCAGGCTAAATCAATAAACCAAGTGAATGAATGAAATAATTCTACCCCCAAAAAAGGCTATAAACCACATCTGGGTGGTGGGAACTGAACCCAGGTCCTCTCCAAGAGCAGTGACCATCAGCCTTGGCATTCATTGCCTTACAGCTATTTCACTCCCATATCTGTTTCTGCCACCCCAAGGAGTTCTCCCTATGTCTGTTTGTATACATTCTCATAAAAGGGCACTAATCATCTTAGATTCAGAGTTACCCTGTTCCAGTATAATCTCATCTTAGTCTAAATCTCCAAAAGAATGTGCTTCCAAATCAGATCATATTTATGGATTTTGGGAGTTAGGATCTCTTTGGAAAAAACTATGTAACAAACAGTGTGGAAACCATCACAAAGTGACATATAGGCTATTTTGTATTTTTTTAAGGAAGTGTAACAGGGAGTTTAGAAAGAGATGAAGTAACGTTCTTTTGCAGGGCTGAACTGAGTTCTCTTCTAAGGCAATGCTTTTACAATGCAGAAGTCTGGTTTCATTAATAACCAAGGGCAAAATGTGGTCTGTAGTAATTATACTGATAACATGATCAACTAATGAAGTTCATTAGTCTAGTTGATGGAAACAGGGATTTATTGACTTCTTTATTTGTCACTGGTAAATGAGCACTGTATAAAGTGGCACTACTGAGACAAAATATAAAGCCAAATGCATTCTTACTGCATCTCATCAGTCTTAATTAAATTGTGCTTTTAACTAATTTAAGCTGAAATCATCCAGAGCATATAAAATTTAAACACCTATTTAAGCAATAATCCATATAAATACTATATTAATTGTAGATAGGCCAATTATTGTTACTAAATTTAAAAGGTCCCAATGTGATTTCTCACTGTTCGGGTTCAAAGTTCTTTGAGTTATTTGTAATAGCTTTACTATGTGTTTAAACATCTTAGTCCCAAGACAAGCCAGAATCAAGTC
Source organism: Cricetulus griseus (assembly GCF_003668045.3). NCBI lineage: Eukaryota > Metazoa > Chordata > Mammalia > Rodentia > Cricetidae > Cricetulus > Cricetulus griseus. The sequence continues at coordinate 216,107,075 of NW_023276806.1, forward strand.
CCCAGTAACATACACACACACACACACACACACACACACACACACACACACACACACACACATATAAATATATATGGATTATGAAATTTACTAAAACTGAAAATGTTTGTTAACAAAATCCATAATAAAACACCAGAAATAATATGAGTAAACTTAGTGTTTTACTTCTTGAAATAGAAAACATAAATCTGATTTAAAAGGAATGAACATTTACAATGTCCCAAGCAATTGCATGTTCTCATTGTTTGATCATGGCTTTTCCCACTGCCTAGTCACTCTTTTGTGGGTTACATGGTATCAACAACATCATTTTTTAACTTACATGTATTATTCAATACATAATCAATGACCTAAAAGAAATACACTTAGGTTTGAGTCTAAGTGCACATATTTCAAATTTACAATATGACCAATCTAATTCATTTAAGAAGCTTTTACAGGGCAGAGGACAACATTCCTATATCCTAACCCACTGCACAAAGAGGTCTAAACACCATGTCTTTGCGGCCAAAGCCTGGCAGGAATTTTTATGCTGTATTTGTTCCAGACTGCTTTCTTGATCCCCATTATGTTGTTAGCTCAGCAGAGGAAAGAGATGGTTTAAAAAATGTCACAGTGGGAAGTGCTTTAATATTGAGTGGTAAATCCCCAGAGGCAAATGCAAAATATATCCACATTGTTAGCCATGCCTTCCAAGCAGACGCAAGATTGTTAAAATAAGTGACTTTGGTCTCTTTTCTTTGGATGAAGCTGTTTGTGGTTTGAGGTTGCTTGGCTGGGGAAAGGAGAAAGTATTTTCCATGAACCATCATGTTTTTGTGTTCTTAGGTATTTTATAATGTACCACAAAATAAAATTCTTCTTTTGTCTTGCATCTATCATTCTGTACATTTCTGTACATTTAGTAGAGCAACAAATATATATATATGTGTGTGTGTGTGTGTGTGTGTGTGTGTGTGTGTGTGTGTGTGTGTGTGTGTGTGTAACTCTTATTAAATTATTCATCAACTCAAAAGGGAAATTTGTCTATTATACCATGTTTAATAGTGTCATTGTAGGTCATTGTTACCCACCCACCTCCCCCTTCTGCAATCACCAAGAACTATTTTTACATATTAGACACGGGAAAATTATGAATATTCAAATGTGATCTAATTAATTCCCTAGAATGACAGATTCTGTCTTTCAGGGCAAAAAAACAGCCTCCATTTTTGGGATTGTTTTGTTTTGTTTTGTTTTACACTGTATTGAAGAAAATAAGAAAGATATTTCAAACACAGCTTCTTGAAATTAAAACCAAGAATTGTGCTCTAGCAAAGCTGAAAATAGCAATATCAAGGTCTTCTGGAAAATCCACACATCCCTTCTGATGCCTTTTGATGCTTTCTCTTTCTGATATCATCAGATTTTTTTCTGTCCCCACTCTTAAAGATTCAACTTATCTATTTTCAGAAGTGCTTAGGTTTCGAGATCCATTGCAATTCCTTTGTAGGCAAAATTGGTATTTTGATCTCTGATGTTGAACATCTGCAAACTACATTTATATGCACGGTAATGACACCCAATCATAAAGGATGTGGAATAATCTGTCTGTGTTACAACAGATGTCAATTTTTGTTGCTTGTTATTACAAGAGGAAGTGGCGCTCCTCTCTGTGACAAGCAATGTTGCTTCTAATCCCTAGCAATAAATGTACCTAAAATATGTTCAGAAATGGCATTCAGCCTGAGTATCCATCACCATTCTGATTGTTTGAAATGCATTTGGAACCTTTGAGTATATTTACTATGATTACCCAGTTCAAGCCTTTTCACACTATTGTGTGTGTCATCAAATAGCAGTAATGAGAGTAACTGCATCCATTATTGTAGGTTTTAGGACTCTGCCATCTGTTGAGTATTAGCCTTTGCCATTCCCCAACTGGCATTCCAGTGATCCAAAATTACACAGAAGCCACCCCACGACAATGCATTTTTATGTCACCTTTCACTCTCTCTCAACAAAGAGGAGTCCTTCCTTAAGATGTCCTATTAGGAATGTAATGATTAAGAATGTATATCAGTGAACTGATTTGATCTTATCTTAAAACTTAACATCCAAGCTTCAGAAGTAAAGAAGGCACACTAGTGTATAGCCCATCAATCAGTGGTGGTGCATAAGGTTATGGTATCTAAACAACTATCTAAATAGACAAAAATTAACAAGCACCTTTCTATTTCTATAACCTATGTGGAAGTACTCTATGAATCCCTTCTATGAAGTGAGTAAGTGGATCATGTTCACTTAAGGATAATATTCCCAATTTAAATATAAACATTATTCAGCCACAAGGTTGACAGCGATTTATTTATATTCTCAAGTCAAAAGACTGATGTTTGATTACACTAGTACCAGTAGTAGTTTATTGTCATGCCAAAGGCCACAAATAACAATTATTAAATAAAAGTTTCCAGTGTAAATGAAACATTGCACAAAAGGTATGTGATAATATATTAGATATTCTAAAATTCCATGAAAGGATGTAAATGTGAAGTCTAAATTTTTAGTGAATTTTTTATTTTCAAAAATTTTCCATTGAAAATTTCTTTTGTTTAATTCAATTTTAACCAAAAGTCTGGTGAAAGCAAAGCTATATTGATAGTGTAATGAAAATAAGGAATAATGTAGTAACAAATGCAGGAACAGTCCAGCTTCAGAGAAAATGCAACTGAAACTCATTTTAGTCTGTTTTCCAACCACAACACTTTATCCTCTATTTCTATTCTTCCAAAAACTCTATTCAGTATTAACCATACCATATGTTCTCAAGAAATATTATAGAAAATATCCTGGGGTAAAAGAACCAGGAAATAGTAGAAATGGCTACAAAAATCTTAAATCAACAGACATATTTTTAAAGTGTTTATGGGGCTGGACAGATGGCTAAATAATTAAGAGGTGTTCTTCTGAAGAAGACCCAGGTTTAGTTCCTAGCACCCCTATAATGGTTCATAACCATCCATAACTACACATCCAGATTATCTGATGCCCACTTCTGGCCTCTGTGAGCACCAGGCAAAATACTCACACACATAAAATAAGAATAAATAAATTGTTTATAACAATTGAATGGATCACTTCTTACTACATAAAATCCATAATTTAAGTAAAATAGGACCCTGATCTGCAAAACCCACCAACCACTCGGAATGCAACAGCTAGCTCAGTCCTTAAGAGAAGGGGTCATATAATTGTCTCTCAATTACATGGCCTACTTCTAACATGCAACATCAATACATTATCCTCTTTACTTTTTCCAGTCAAAGAAAATTATTTCGAACCATTTTACAGGACACAAAAAAAATTTATTTCAAGGACCAGCCACTAAATTGGCCTGAAGACCTTGAGTTCGATCTCCTGAACACACATAGTAGGAGAGAAGTGACTTCCACAGTTTGTCCTCTGATATCTACATACATGCCATGGTATTCACACACACACACACACACACACACACACACACACACACACACACACACTCGCGCGCGCGCGCGCGCGCGCGTGCACGCTCAATATTTAAAAACCATGGATTTTAATATAAAATTTGATTTTTATGTAGAATTGAAAACCTTATTTGCTCAATTATTTTGTAAGGAATTAAATGAAGAACGAACAATATCTAAACAACAACAATGACAAAATAGCCATCCATTTTTAGTTAAATTTTTTCTACAAATAAAAGAGAATCTGAAGAAAGATCCCAGTGAATTTTAAGATAAAATCTACCCTTTCTTTTTAGGAGCCTAGAAAGGGTGGGAATATATCTCTTCCAATGTCACTTCAAGCACAAACAAAGCAGACATGAGTGGTCTTCTTAATGTGTGGCTGATGATATAGTTATTGGTCCAGTCTTAATGATGATATGGCCAGCTGAAGAACAACAGAAAAATAGTAAAAACAATAATGTTTCAAAGGGCTATATGAGACACTGAGGTCATTAGTAATATTCAGTAACACACAGTGCTATCTGGAATAATGTTTATTTACTGTATTTCTATCCAACATGCTTTATACTCCTAAGTATATTACAAAGCAAGAAGCTTTCTTCTTTTGAAACTGTTACAATAAATTTAAATAAGTTATAGTACTTTGGCATTTGGAGTTTGCCTGTTTCTTTTAAAACAGAGGAAAACATTCCATTCAAACACATATTGAAGGCACTATGACAAGAATTGCAAAAGACACAGGGTAAATGGCACATATCTACCATTCATTTTGAATTATTAGATCCCCAACCAGTAAGAACATGGTATTAGAGAGTTATTGTGGTGGATTCTTGTGTTGCCCAGCAAAGTAAGAAAAAACAACAGTGAGCAACAAGTTCTGAGAAACGAAGTCCCTCCACTCCTCAAAATAAGGGAAAAAATATGTATGTGAACACATCTAAGGAAAGCCCAACACGGATGTATACCTAACAGAATTGAGTTATACCACCAAATGAAGTCAGACATTACTTCTAACTCAGAGCATTTTCAAGGGAAAGTCTTTCCAAGATGAAGGATGACTGGTCCAAGGAGGGCACAGATTGACCAAGTGCCCAAATGTCATAGACAAGAAATGAGTAAGAGGGCTTAAAGGGAGAGACTCTTTGGAAAACAAGAGGTCTCTTAAAACTCAACCAAAAATATGAGTTTACTCTAAAAACCAAAGTAAGTTAGACAGCAAGCAAATAATTTTGAGACAAGGAGTGAAATGTTCATGCTTCTAATACTGGGGGGGGGGCGTGATTAAACACAATTGTGAAACTTTTATATTTTTTAAATGAAGAGAAATAACTAAAAGAATATTCAGTGATATATTAACAAAACTGGAAGTTTTCTTCTCTAATGATACTAGTGAAATGAAGTTCATTAGTCACATTTTAAAGGTGTATTATATTATATTAAACTATATTACACTATATTATATTCTACCATTTTCGCCAATAGTAAACGTACTATTTCTGATTGTTGTCACCTAAATGTGAGGGATTAGAGACAAAAAATGTGTAAAGCCATATAAGTATTTAACTTTCAGTATTGATTAAGGCAAAATGTGGCCATTGGCCTTTGGTCAGGACACTTACAGATATTGATTAAAAGCCAAATATTTCCAGCAGTCAACAAATGATGATGGCGCTTTTCCAGATAACCTGCAGTCTGCTCCTAGAATAGCACTGTGACTATGCGTTACAGGAAGGGGATTCAGTTGCATCTGGGAAGTCAAGGTGTTTCCCATCACAGAACAGGACAGCAGGAAATAGGCACAAGGACAGACAAATTCCCTGACATGATGTACTGCAAGGTGAGTACATGTCCCTGTTAGATACTCTGTCCCCATTCTGAATAAAAAGCAATTGAGGCATAGCCTTGATGAGAAAAGGGATCAGACACTTGACCTTTGTGAAACAGTAGCAGCCGCTTGCCATGGGGGGAAGTGGAGAAACTGAGCAGAACTAATCTTAAGCAGCAGTCATGAAGAATGAAACCCCTGGAAAATTCCTGCAAACACCAATTCAGAAGGGTTGTTTGACCCAATATGTTTACCTTGAGTCATCAAAGGTGGTTTGGGGGAAAAATCATTCTAACTCATGTCTCCTTAGTCTTGGTTACCCTGTAGCTTAACACCATGGCTGATAAAGGTTCATCTGCTTAAAAAAATACATTCGCTTAGATTCTTAATTGGGGTCATCCTTGTAGATCTCTGGACATTTCGCTGGTGTGAAATTTCTCTTTAAACTGAACCAAGCCCCCTGAATGTGGATGTCAGTTGGGAGGCCTGGGCAGTCTATGGGGCCTCTGGCAGTGGAGACAGTATTTATCCTTAGTTCGCAAATGGACTTTGGAAGCCCATTCCCTCTCTCAGCCTAGACACATGGGAGAGGGCCTAGGCCCTGCCCCAAATGATGAGACAGACTTTGTTGATCCCCATAGAAAGCCTCATCCTCCCTAGGGAGCAGAAGGGGGATGGGATGGGGAGTTGGTGGAGGGCACGGGAGGATGGGAGGGAGAGGGAACTGGGATTGATATGTAAAATAAGATTGTTTCTAATTGAAATAAAAAAATCTAGGAAAATGCATTTGAATGGTCTACATTCTTTTTTTTTAAGATTTACTTTATTTCATATGTATGAATGTTTTGTACACATGTACAGATGGTGCCCATAGAGGTCAGAAGAAAGCAGCAGGTCCCCTGGAACTATAGTTACAGAGGGTTGTAAGGCACCATGTGGATGCTAGGAACTGAACCTGGGTCTTTTCCAAAGTTTGAGCAAGTGCTCTTCTCTTAACAGCTGAGTGCTATCCTGTCACCCTTGAAATGGAATTTTTGAAACACATTCAGAGGGGATGGTAGGACTGTAACTAATTTCATGGATTTGAGTAAGGAAAACAATGATCTTAACATGAGACTAGACACAGATATATGCTTTTCTTTATAAAAACAATATTTGCATTTGTAGAGTGTGCTGAAGACAAAGTAGTCTGTTTAAATATGTCTCTAAAACCAAAGCCTGGACATGAATGGTAGAAAAGAGAGAAGGCTTGTGAAGGCAAATTTAGGGATACAACTAATTGCTCGCACCACATGGCCCACAAACATCCTCTTGATAACTGTGTCTGCATAACTATGCCTACCCTGGCCACAGGGACTTAAGTAGTTGATGCTGCTGCTGGCAGCAGGTTTATTGGATAAACTGGCCACTCACAGTCGTGCTGCTTGGAAGTCTGTCTAGATAATGGTGTGGGCATACAATCTAAAGCCACTAACCAAGTCAAAATTATCAGACAGAAAAGCCAACACCACAGGAGCCAAGTAGGTCAGGAATGGAATGAACTGAAGCATGTATTAGGAGGAAAGAAACCGAGCCTTAAAAACCCACTGAGCTGGATTCCGATTCTCAGTTGTTTGTTTTGTGTTTTGTTTTGTTTTTTAACAGGGTTTCTCTCAGTTGCTGGAATGAAATTTGTAGGATCTATTACAGGAGTCAAGAGGAGGGAAAGAAAGTAAAGAAAAATCAAGCAGACACCCAAGTAAATGTATCCCTTTCAATAAGTCTTTTGAATAATGATTCAGTGAATGAATGACTGAATCTGTTCTCTGTTTGATGACCATATCAATGTCATGTAAGTGCATAAGAAATGTGCATTAAATACCTTAGAAAGGAGCTTTAAAATACTGGAGAATGCCTCTTACTATGGCTACCCACCCCAAGTAAAGTTCTCTCTGGGTGTTTCTCAGTCCTTCATCCCCATGTCTTTTCATTTTTGTATTTTTGGTTGTGAGCCTAGCCTTCTACAGCTGAGCCATATCCCCAGCCCTGTCCTTTCATTCTTAAAGTCATCTTTCAAAACTACCCTGTTCTGCCTCTGCTTCATTATCACACACATAAAAGATGCATTAGTAATCACTAAAGCTGAGAATTCTACCTGATATTTAAAAGCAACCAATCCTTTCTCCCTCTAAAAAAAAAATCATCACATGACAATAATTTGAAAACGACTAAACAGACATAAATAGGTTTTTTTTTTAAAATAATGCTGTCTCATGATAGTTTCTACCCATTCTAGCAATAGTACTTGAAGAGTTACCCTGTTCTTCATAGCTGAACATAGGACAGGTGCAAGTGATTGAACTCCCTGCTGGAGAGATGAGCACAATAAAGGCATAAAGATAAATAGGTAACCCTGAGGCAGAGTAGAGAGAGGCATGAATCAGCAAACAGATCATATGTTAAGAACTTCTACCTCAATTTGACAACCATGGGATCCTATTGTACTTATTAAGCAAGAAGGCCATGATAGAAGTTGGGAATCATGATACTATGATACTAAGATGGAAGTCGTGAATCGTTTACTATGATAACAATATACAGAATGATATTATGAAATTGTTTTAAGTATATTACTGGAAGGAAGTCAGAAGTTCAAGACATAGAAGGGCTCAAGAAAAGTGGTGACAGAGAATAGAAAGATGAAATCACACTGTTCAATGATATAGTTGTATCCTCCTGGCATCTTTCAACCTGAATCTCCACCCAATGCCATGCTGACTATAAATATTCTAATTTAAGAAAAACAGAGCACAGGAGAAAGACACCATTTGATAGGGTTCAAGCAGAGGAGTTTTTTCTTAGGGAAGTGATGGGGGATGTCCTTCTGTATATATGTTTCTCTTATTGGGTGATGAATAAATCACTGTTTGGCCAATAGCCAGTAGAGGCAGGAAGACAGGTGGGCCTAGGAGATGAGGAGAATGCTGGGGAAAGAGGCACCTTGAGGAGACTCCAGGTAGCCGCCAAAGGAGCAACAGGGCCAGGCATTCTCAAGACAGCAGGACCTGGCAGGAAAGTGACTCCAGCTACAGGGAAGGGGGTGATAAAAAGGGGAAAGATGTTGGGGTACACTGGTCTCTAGGGACAGGAGTAGCAGGAGAGAGGAAAGAGAGGCAGGAGGGAAACAAACTGAGGGGCACAGACTGGGTGGGGAGAAAGAAAGGGAGGGAAGGATGGGAATTGGGCAGGGCCATATAAAAGGGAACATAGTGTATAGGCACAGGTGGTGCTCTTGGTAGCTGCAGCTAAGGGTGTATCCTGTCAGGACCCCATGGGCAGGCCACTACAGACACCTGAATACTAACAATAAATATCCTTCTAATCCTCAAGTTCATGACAAATATCTCACCATCCAAGTCATCTACTGGAGATCTGTCCCTTTGTATGTTCTCACACAAACTTCTGGTTGTTAATCTTTTAAGACTCAGTTCACTGGCATTGACTTGCGGTGCTTTGTCTATGTGTCTTGATGTCTCCATCTACTACAAATTCCCTCAGTTTCCTTGGCAGGTTCATTCAGTTATACTCTTTCTCCCAAGAACAACCTAGACACGCCCTTTCACAGAACTCCATAACCTGTGTGAATAAATATTTCAGGGACAATTGGCTACTTTTGCACAGCTGAAAGCAAAACCAAATTCCATAGCCAAGAGCAAGTAAAAATGATGAGGAATAATTGGGTTAACTTGAAAAAACCCCACATTTGTGTGTGGGGAAAATAATTAGAAGAGGAAACATTTTTAGGTAAGCACCAATGAACCAATGTGTGATGCTTATAGACATGTTTCTCTGTGCATCTTCCTACAAATCACAGTGGCAGCAGTGACCCAAGGCTATTTTATTGACAAACTGCAAACAGATAAACACTGGCATTGTGAAGACACTTGAGATTCACTACAAAATAGTCTTTTTTTGTAACCATGGCCCTCCATTCCAGCACTAAAATAGAAAAAGAAAACTCACCCTAATGATTTCCAACCTAGATAAAACCAAACACAAACCCTTGTGATGCTGGAAAAGTTAGTTACAAGGGCTAAGGAAAAAGTGTCAAGAATAACAGTTTCTTTTCAATTGCTGCTCAACCACCATGAAGAGAACAATGTCCATTTCCACCAATATTACTCAAAAAGATGACAGCGCATCAAGCTATTCATTATTGACTTATGGAGTACTTTGAATTTCATAGTTGGGAAAGGATGAAACACAAAATAAAAGCCATCTAGAGCCAGTGGCTTCCTAAGAATTCCTCAGCATTAATACCACTCTGCCTAAATCCCTTTGAGGATATGCTTAGATGCTGAGAGAAAATAATTGAACGATTTCATGGTGACATTAAACAGCAGCTCATAATTGACCTCAATATGAATAGCAATAAAGATGGAGAGAATGGCATATGCTCTATATAGTCAGCTTAGAAAGGATCTAAATCCAGATGTCTTTGTCTCCATCACAGGGATGACATGAGAAAGCTGCCTAACGATCATTTGCTTCCTGTATCAGAGCTGGATGTTTTCATAATACCTCAGCTCAATGACTGCATGGGAACAATAGGACCACTCTCCCCAGCAAAAGGACTCAGATTTGCACCGATCCACAAATTGACCAGTGTGGTAGTACTACTTTTTTTTCTAACAGGGCATTTCAATTGGCCATATCAAAGTGAAGTGTTTCACAGTTCAGAGTATAATTAGCATTTACTGTAGCTAAAGAATGACTGTTCCTCAGAGTAGTAAGTTATGTTGCAAAATATAAAAGTGATCACTGATGCTTGCCCCTCCCCCACCCTAGCACATTCTCCCAGACCTGAAGGTCTGAGCAGAGATGGAGACATTTACTTAGTGTTCTAGATCTTTAGACAATTTTGAGGACTGAGTAAACAAATAAAAATTGCCTGTTTGGTTTTAAGCACTGGTTCCCCTGAGTGTCTATCACCATGAAATAGGTCATGTAAAGCCAATATTTTGAAAAACTGCATAATTGAATTGGCATTTAAGTAAGGGCTGAACACAATGCATAAAAATAATAATGGCAATAATAATAATAACAATACAAATAAGTGATTCATTAATTTTATGACCTTACTCAAATTTGTCGTCTTTCTCAAGCCCATTCATGCAACATTTATTTTCAGATGCACTTCTGTCTACTCCATTTCCCTTGACACACACCAAGAATTGCCTTTTCCTAAACTCTGGTACAGGCCACCTAGTTGTTCTCCCTTCCATCATGGTTGACCACTGTGTATCTGCCCATCAAAGCAATCTAGCTTATTAAAAAGTTGACCCTTCAGTAGCTAAGGCCACTAACTTTAGGAAAGAAGACCTATGTCCCTGACTGGGATCAGTCTCTCCATAATCATCTCCTGGACATCCCATTTACTGTTACCTCACTCTGAATCAATTTTTTAGCATGGAATTACTTGAGCTGGAGAAGTTCTACAGAAGTGTCAGTCACTTGGATTTGCTACACTCTTCCCTGAGCCATATGGAATTTAGAGGTGAAAGCCAGATGGCAAAACAGAAACTATTAGAAATGCAACAGAAGATGAGGTAGAAGCAGCAGTTAGGCTAGTGGAAGGGTAAATATCACCAAAGTATGTTATAATGAATGAATGAGAATGACACAGTGAAAATTTGTATAATTAATATTTATTTTAAAGTGTGGTGAGGAAACTTCGGAGCTCTCTAATTTTCAAATCTGACATCATCCCTTATAAACAGTGTAAAACTAAGCCAGTTACCCAACCTCTCTGGACAACAGTGTGCTCAGCTGTTAATGACAACTGTGACAATATAGACACTACAATGAGGATTATGAATATTGGTCTTTGTAAATGTCCAGCCCAGTACTGTTCAGATGGTGCTAATTTTCAGATTGGAAAGGCAGTGAAATCTATCTTTAATCTCCAGTATGGTAAAATCTCAGATTTGATGTTGAGCTAAAGGATATAGGCTGACTTAATGAAAGAAGTTACAGACAAGTTCATCCCAGCTGAAACACTTCAGAGGTTTTGAAGCTATGGTTTTTGGGCCATTTAGCAGGAAACATTCTTCCAGGGGCCCTAATACTTAAACATTTTCATTACCTCCTTCAAGGAATGCTACTCTGTCTCTTTTCAAACTTCGATTCTCAAGAACACTCAACCTTTTCAGAGTTTTATTTCTCTGTTATTGTGCTTTGATTAGAACTTCCTAGGTAAATCAAAATGAGCTAATGAACTTACTCACACAGCGTGAATGAACTTCCCAATCCCAACTTCACTGTTCATGTCAGAAAAACACAATCTAAAGAGCCATCAACCTTATCTAATTTTACATCAGTATAAAAAGAAATGACACAATATACCTAGAAAAAATACATAATGCATAAGTAAATATGTAAACCATTTGTCTTCTCTGTGACATACACTCCACACATATCAAACTTACATACTAAGGTTTAAATAGCAATGTGTGTCAGGAAACACATTAAATTTATAAGTAATCTCATCTGTAAAACATAAAATCATAGAAACCGTTACTTGTCAGTCCTCAGAACAGCCATTAAGAATGGAGAACAGAGTATAAAATTGAGTCACAAATGGACACAGGGACATTCAAAGTGCTGAAGAGTGATGAACTCTGTTCAATGATCTATTGAGTGGAAGGTCAAACCTTAAAAGTTCAGAAGGAAGATTGCCCGCACCACAAATCACAAAATAACATTAACTGATATAAACTCCACTGTATACTCTGATATTACAAAAGTGAATGTAACTTTCATGAGCCGTGGTATCACAGTATTATAAATAGAAGTTTATCAAAGCCTTCTCAAATAAATGCCTCTTGCAGTGAGTTGATACCATGCACACGCTCAATAATTCGTATCTGCAGTGCTTAATGCATTTACATAATACAGATTAAATTATTAGCTCTTGGCCTTCATGTACTTTACATATTTTTAAACAACTTTGCAAGATCCTTTCTAGATGGTTGTCATTTCTCACTTTTTCAAATTGTGGTATACATGGCTTTAACATAAACTTTTAAAGTCAGAAATTAATTACTATCTTAGTCAATATCATTCTATTGGTGTGAATAGCAATAGAACCATGACCAAAGGCAACTCTTACAAAAAAGGCATTTAATTGTGGGCTTGCCTACAGTTTCATGGGATAACTCGTTATCATCATAGCCGAGCACAGCAGCATGCAGGCAGATATGGTGCTAGAAAAGTAGCTAGCTTTTGAAACCACAATGCCCACCCCTAATGACACACTTGTTCTAACAAGACTACACCTCTTAATCCTTTTCAAATAGTGCCACTCCCTGATGACTAAGCATTCAAATATATGAGCTGGTAGAGTCCAATATTATTTTAAAAAATAACCCACTACTTTGCACTCCCTGGTCCCCATAAGCACGTAGCAAAAATGCATTGTTCAACATGAAAAGTCCACTCCCAGATTCTATCACAGTCTCAACACATTTAAAAGTCCAAAGTTCAAAGTCTTTTCTGAGACTCAAGGCAATCTCTTAACTGTAAGCCCCTGGAAAACCATTAAAAAAAAATGATCACATACTTCCAACATTCAATGGCACAGAATACGCATTACCATTCCAAAAGGGAGGGAAGGGAGCCTAGTAAAGAAACACTACACTAAAGCAAAACTGACACTTAGTGGGGCAAACACCTAGCAATGCAAACAAATTCTGCATCTCCAAGCATAGTGTCAAAATACTCTTTAGAACTCCAGCTCCTTCCAGCTTTATTGACTGCAACACATATCCCGCTCTTTGGCTGGTGTCATACTTGATCGGCAGCTCTCCTTAGCATCATATACTCCATGAGTTTGGCATCTCCAATATCTTGGGATATCCAGCACATTCCATGTTTCACCTTCACAGTTTCATGCAATGCCTTCTCCAAGCCTACATGCAGGGACACCCCTGACAGACTCCTGGTTTCAAGCAGTTTTCCTCAGCCATAGTTAGATTCCACAACCCTTTTCTTATATCCTTGACTTTAAAGCCAGAACCACATGGTTGAAGCTGCCAAGTTCTAATGCTTGACTAGGGTGGACCTTGGTCCCCTTATTCTTTACATCACTTTTCTGTTGTTGATGGTTTCCTGTAATGTTTAAGCTTACTTTAATTAATTTACACAAGTTGGAAGCTCAGCTGGGTGAGGTCTTGCTCTAAGGTTATCACTATCTTAATTCTATTTAGCATCTGGCTCATCTTTAAACTTTTTATCTCCTTGAGCAATTTGGGCTTAAGTACATTATACTTACAAGTGCTCCTCCTCTCCTCAAACTGTATTTATTGTACTTGTCTTTGTCCAGTTTGCTCCTTTTCATTATAGATATGCACAAGAATGATACTAATAACCATAGTTGATGGTAGACTGATTTAAAACCTCCTCTGCCAACACTATTAATCCAAAACTCTTTAGCATTAGGCAGATTTTGGGGGGACAAGGTTAGAAAGCAGCTACATTCTTCACTAAAATACAGTAAGAATGGTCTCTAGGTCACTTACTAATATTCTTCCCCTCTGAAACTTCTTGTGTTGGACCCTGACAGTTCAAATCAGCCTCAGCACTGTTTTCCATGCTCCTACTAAAATGACTCATTAAACCCTGCTTAAAGCATTCAATCAATATTCTACTTCAGAGTCTCAAAGTCTTCCATAGTCCTCCAAAGAAAAGCATGGTCATGCCTATCACAGAAATACCATACTTCTTACACCAACCTATATATTAGCTGTTGTTCTATTGCTGTGAAGAGACACTGTGGCCTAGGCAACTCTTATAAAAGAAAGAATTTAATTGTGGCCTTGCTTACAGTTTCACTAGTTAGTCCACTATCATTTTGGTGGGGATCATATTCAGACATGGTGGCGAAGTAGCTGAGAGTTCTGCATACTGACTCATCAACAGAGAGAGAGAGAGTGAGACACTAGTGCTGACATGGAAATCCTACTTCCTCCAACAAGGACATACCTCCTAATCCTTTTAAATTGTGCTACTTCCTGATGACTGAGCATTGAAATAGATGAGCATATTGGGACCATTCTTATTCAAACCACCACAAATATTATTTGTATACCACTCTTGCAGTACTAAAATTCTATGTCTTACTTCTTTAAGTGGATATTTTTTGCATGTATTTCCCATATTCTTAAATTATATTCACTTAAAGTGAAATAATCTTGAATTCTTAAATCCAGCTGCCTGTGTTAGTTAGTGGCATTTCATCTTCATATGATTAAAAATCTTTCAAGTTTGTTCACTGGTTTCTTTTGAGACAAAGTTTTACTCTATAGCCCTGATTAGCATGGAACTCACTGGGCAGGCTTTCCTCAAATCCATGATGACTCTCAGCCCCCTGTGGATTATAGACATGAGCCAAAATATCTGTCTAAAATATGTACTGTCGCTTTTGAAAAATAGAGAAAAAGTATTTCTTTAAAAATGTCTCAGGGTTATTTCAATTAAAAACTATAGCCACATAACCCACCACAGGGACCTTGAGATTCTCTTCAACAGGGCAGAAGCTGGACCTTCAGTTTTGTCATCTACAGAGGTCTTAGTCAGGTCCTAGAGCTCTTGACTCTTACTTGGATGTGCACATCTTTGGATTTTTATGCCCCTTGCATTGATAATTAATGAAAATACATACTCAGCCTGCAGCCAGTGTAGGAAGTTTATACTAGAGGATGATAGAATACTGAAAAGGAATACTGACATTCCACATGAGAATAATGTACTGAAATTGCCAATTGGAAAGAGTATAGCTTTCTTTAAATAAAGCAAGAGTCTATTAGATACAATTTTCCTTCACTGAACTGGGGTAATATTAACTCAACTTCTGAGGAAATATATCCTGCCACACACTCTCTCTTGAGAAAATTCCATATAAGGTGAAAAAACACCATGTCTCTTCCCATCAGGCCTTGCTGCCATTTGGAAGAAATCAGCTATCGAGGCCTAATGCTATTCAGTATGTCTATTTTTATCACAGTCTTTTCCCTCAAACAGCAAAGAGAAGCATATCTTAAGGGGAGAGGGTCTAGTGTTTAGAGGCATAAACTCTGCATCTGTGGGACTACAGCACATTATAGTTATGAAACGGGCTGACCTCTGTGCACAGAACAAGCCAACATCAATGCTCTCCTCCACCTGATCAGCATTGTCATGAATGGGGTACTTCTACAGATCTCACATATGTGCAACTTCCAAACAGCCCTTTTGAGTTCCCAACCAGGGTCAAAGTCAGAACATTCCATCTTCCTGAAAATACTACAGAGCAAATGGAATTTATTTCCAAAGTCCCATACTGTATGTACATGTCTCTGAACCTGCTTTCTCTCAAATTTATAGTTGTAATTTAGCCACACCAATGAGGAATAGACTAGGTAGTCCTATAAAGAAGAGGCTCTTAAAGACAGATGGTCATTAGACATCCAGCTTTCATGGGAGATCTTAAAGGAAATACCTTAATCAATGTTTTTCAGTTTTTATTTTTTTCTTCTCATTTGGAAGAATTTTGACTCAATTATACCCACATTTTAAGATTTGCATTTATAATTTTTATCTTTAGCTGAATTGTAGGTTAATTTATAAAAGATTTCTACTCTTGCATATGGCATGTTATATATCTGCCTTAAACATACTTGTCCCAAGCCTTGGAATTATGATTTAGGTATTCCAATTATGGATAACATGGGACATAACAAACCAAGCTTACAAAGCTTAAATGGCCATTGTCTATGTGTTAACACACCCCTGTGACAACTTTAAGGTAAGAAGGAAATAAAACAGAAGAGTGGGGGACAGCATGGCAATAAGATAAAGTCTCTACATAATCTTTAATGATTATAAATTTTGTTGGGCTTTTTTGTCATTCACTCTTTTCTTTTGGTTTTTGATTTTTGATTTTTTGAGACAGGGTTTCTGTGTGTTTCAGCTCTAGCTGTCCTGGAACTCACTGTAGACTAGGCTGGCTCATTCACTCTTTCTTTAAAGAACTTAAACAGCTCTTACATTTACCTTTAATTGACTCCACAGGCACAATTTCAAAATAAGAAATTATTAAAGAATCCCCCATGGTTTAGAGGACTGGAGGGCAATTCATTCCACAAAGGAAGGAAAATCAATTTTTATGTTTTCTTAGATTTGCATGTGAAAACGGGTAATATGACACTGATTCTACATCTATGACATGAAAGTTGCACCTCGAATTTTAATCATCTTTCTAATCAGTCCTCAGGGCTGTCTTTGAGGTGGCTAAATTCAGTTTGTAATATAAATACGATTTCAATGTATTACAAAAAAGAAATCTACAGTTCAGAGTCACTTTCAGATTATCTGAAAGATGTGTGTGTGTTCTCCATGTCTACTATGCATAAAGAGGAAAGAAAGCAAACAGGAGAAACAGCCTCTTCTGCTAAGAAGCAGGCATTCTATTAGGCAACCAAGCTTTGTACAGAAAATCAAGTAGAATTGGTTCTAGAGAGAGAACCCAATGAGCCACTAGGTCATGCAAGAATGAGACTTTGAATTCAGATCCCCAGCACCTTGGAATAGGAAGTTGGAGACATGCAAATCCCTGAAACTCTCCGGCTAGCTAACCCAGTTGAATAGGAGAGTTCCAGGTTCAGTGAGAGACTGACATCATTTGCCTCAAAATATAAGGTGGATGGGAAGATTAAAGAAGCCATCTAACAATGACTTCTAGCCTAAAGAAGCATGTATACATACACAATCAATCAACTGATCAATAAACAAACTAGGAATTTATTGTGCAATCCCAATGTAATTGTTAATAAAATGAGACCTTGGAATTTACACAACGTATCTTGCATTCCATGATACCCTTGTTTGGATTTTCTCTTTCCGTAAAATGGAGACAGAGAAAAGCAGAGGTTAGTAAGCTCTAGTCCATTAGCAAAATTATACATGGTACTTGTATTCAAATAGCCTGTCAAGTTATGATTGTCTTTGTGTTTCTATGTGGTCAATTTTTTTTAATTTCATAATATCCAAAATTAAGTTGAGCTTAGCTTTCAAAGTCAAAAATAAACTTTTATTGGCACATGGATAGCCATGTGCACAGCCAACCCTAAAATATTTATTACATGGATTTACATCTTTACAGAAATTGTGTGGAGGTCCCTATTTTATATAATTAAAAAATAGCATAAACAAAGTGGTAAGCATGCTATCTGACATGTAAGGTTCAATAAATGGTAAATGCCACTGCTTTTTAAGAACCCATACTTTGAACCAAATGTATAATGTTGAAGTTTAGGATGCTTACAAAAGGGAAGACTTACCTCTAGGAGATTCCATTAGAGACCTTAATAAAACTGAAGTATTGGTGTTTTATTACCTATATCTATGCTGTATTTATACTGCTTATCATGTATAAAGGATGGAGAACAAAAAGTAATTGTCTATTCTGTGGCATCAGAGTGGATAGTCACACAGCATGTTTCATCTGTTAACTGTATTCTTTATCCTATTCCATCCTTGTTTCTCCACCCAATTCATTACGTTTTTGCTTAAATGATGCCTCCTTCACCATTCATCCTAGCACCACGTGTACTATTATATTTAGGTGGCACTTACTTATTATGCTCTAACTCTGCCTTTGGATTCTGTCTAGGATTCTGTCAAGATATGTCTAGGAATTAGAAGACTGAAAGGTGACAATGAGTCGGTACAGAGTGAATGCCTATAACTAAGGTAGAAACAAAAGACAATAGCCATCTTCTCCTGAAACAAAAAAGAAAAGCAGCTATCAAAATGAAACCAGCTCTTAAAATATAATGTTCACTACTTTGTTAGCAAGCTTTCAAATCACTCATAACAAAGTGTCTCCTATGTTCAAGACATGGTTCTTGGAATGAGGGGAGATGAGTCCTGTGTAAACCAGGAACTAACAGTCCAGAAGTCCACAATACACCAATTCCAACACAAGGCAACTCTGAAAATGTTAAAAGATTGTAAGGGATGCAAGGTCATATAAAGCAATGTTTCTAACCCTTCTGAATGCTGTGACCCTTTAATGCAGCTCCTGGTGTTGTGTTGACCCCCAAATACAAAATTATTTTCATTGCTACTTCATAACTGTAATTTTGCTACTATTGTGAATCACAATGTAAATATCTGATATGCAGGATATCTGATATATGATCCCTATGAAGGGGTCCTTCAACCCCCAAAAGGGTCGTGACACACAGGTTGGGAACTGCTGATATGGAAGTTTATAAGATTAAAGAATAATGGTCTGCTTAGAAAACAATGGAAGGTCCTGGGGTGAACGAGATTTAATCTGAATGCTAAATAATGTTAAAATTTTAAAAAGTGGCAGAAGCAGAAATTTCCAGCCCAGATCAGCAAAAGTCACAGCAGGGAACTAACTATATAACATGTTTAGTGAACAGCCATCTTACCCAACTAAGATATTGAAGCATGATTGAAATTGTAGAATCAAATTAGGTAGACACCCTGGCCCTGTGTCTCAATGCCAATTTCTCCCTCTCTGTATTAATTACTTTCTGTGTCTCTGTGACAACATATCAGACATAAATTACATAAAGAATGATTTATGTTATCTCACAGATAAGTATGATTCGATCTTGACCCCTCGTACCTCAATAACCTGTCTCATATAACTAGAACCCGCCACAATTTCCAGAACCTCCACCAAAAGTAACATCATTTGGGGACCAAATGTTCCACACATGAGCCCGAGGGAGACAGTTTATATGCTAACCACAACATTCTCTAAACCTCGGCTTTCTCATCAGCAAAATGGAGATAAAAATATATTGGACACCTCAAGTCACTCTTGTGGAGGTCAAGCACGATGAACCACACAGTGTGTGTCTACTCCCATGGCTTTTGCTGTCTTTCCATTCTAACTGCAGGGGTGAGAAACAATACCCTCTTTTCTCCTTTCTATTTCCCTCATGCTATTCTGAACCAAGCTATTCCCTGGTAGCAAATGAAACATCTCTGAAGCTGCATGCACACTTTAAAGCTTCTGGGTGCCATTGTATACACAGAAGCACTACCTAATTGAATAGTAGCCTAATAGCCTCAGAAAGCTGCTGCAATTAAAAAAAGCACTGTTGATTTAAAAATAGCAACCTTTAGAGGGGTGGAGGAGTGAGCTCCTGTGAGTTGCCTTGACATTCTTCTCAACACTCTTTTTTAAAGAGCAAAATTAAGCTAAATATATGTCCAAATCTAAATTGCTCACTAGTTCAACAAAATTGGAGTCAATGACTGTGAAAAGGTTCCCACCCTGAGGAAGAATCATTGATGAGACCAAAACAGACCTAAGTTAAAATAAACACACAAACAAATGAAGTCAAATAATTAATGTGTTGAAGAGGCAAAGTATGGATTCTGTTTCTTTAAAAATTGTTTTTAAGTGAAGAGACTGAATTTATTATTTCTTTTTAGGATCTTAAAGTTCTTTAATATTAGGTGAGCAGGCACTGCCTCTCTTTGTGAAGAAACTTGAAGGTGAAAGGTCTGATTCTGCCACTAAAACCCTGACATAATTTCCTTCATGAAATGAGGTGTCATCTAAAAATAGCCTGTCCACTCAACTGTTTTACATGGCTTAAATATAGCCTTCTCTAGAAACAGGAGCTATGACCATAAAGTCTGGCTATCTGGAGTCCTTGCCTAGTAGCCTTCTGAGAAAGAGACTGATTTATGAAGCAAATAGAGGACTCTAGATGCAGATGTGCATGCTGGAATATGCCTTAGTGTTTGTGTCATGAGTGATGCTTGTCCACAGATGTCAGATTAATGCCAAGGTGTAAATGAGTTCCCAAGAAGTCTCTGACTGGTGTAAGAAGGAAGCCCAGATAGGAGCCTAGCCATCAGGTTCATGGCCACTTGGGACTCACTATGGAGGCCCTCAGCTCTAGCCTACAGAACTTCTGGTTCCAGGAAAAGGTTCCATACCTGCAATGGCAGATGCAACAACCTCAAATGTGGTCAGTAAAGTTATGGGATTCAATTCTTTGTTTTATTTTCAGATATCCTATTTTTTATTTAAAAATTTTATACAATAAATTTTGATCGTATTCTTTTCCCTCCCCCAATCCCTTTCATATTCTCCCCCACCTGCTCTACTTCATGCTCTTTATCAAAAGAAAAGGAAATAAAAAACAAACAAAAGCCAATCAGATAAAAAATACCAAAACAAAAAGTACATATGAAAATTCATGAGACACATTTTGTTAGCTAACTATTCCTTGGGTTGTGGCCTGACCTGGAAAGTGTGGTTGACATGTCAGTGCCACTCCATTGAAGAAAGTTGACTTTCCCCTTTCCAAGCAAATATCCATTATAAATAGCTTCTAGATTAGAAATTGTGTGTCCACCCTTCTTCTCCAGACTGAGATGATCTGTTTTGAACTTGTGTATGTCTTGTGCATGCTGCTATGTATTCTGAGTTCATATGTGCATCAGTCCTGTGGTCCTTGGATGATGCTGTTTCCTTGGAGCCACTAACACCTCTGGCTCCAACAATCCTTCTGCCTCCTCTTCCATGTAGATCCCTGGGTCTTGGGGTAAGGGGTTTCATAAACTCATCACATTGGTCAAGTGTCTCAAATTCTCTCACTCTCTGAACATTGTCCATTCTCGGGTCTCTGTTAGTTCATATCTATGGCAAGAACTTTCTCTGATGAGGGTTCAGCAAGGCCTGATCTATCAGTGCAGAAATATGTCATTATAAATCATTTTATTGCTATGTTCCTTTATCAGAATAATAGTAGTAAGTTTTCTCCTAGAGCCCACAAAATATTTAATCTTAGCTTCTTGGATACTTCGCCAGTGTCAGGTGTGAGTTACAGAATACTGTAGTAAGTTGCTACCTATTTGGTGATGCAGCTAGACATCATCCTTTGTCATTCACCATCTAACTGTTTCTTGTCCTTTCCCTGGAACTCACATTTTAACAAGCTCAAGGTAGCCCCAGACAGGGTCTCACTACATAGCCCTGGCTGGCCTAAATTCACAAAGACCTGTCAGCCAATGCTTGGGAGCAAGTACTGAAATTAACGATACATACCACCGAAGCCCACATCTCTTTGGGCCGTGCTGTTAGGACTCCAATGTTTGTTAAAGTCATATCATTTGCTGTCTCTGGAGTTCAGGACTGCACAGCATTCACTTCACTCTTCCATTTTGGGGGATGGATATTCCATCTCTGGTGTTATTCTACCAGAATCTCGGGTCATCTACATGATTCCATACACATAGTTCTCAGCTATTTTTTCCCAGTTGCTGATAAGCATAGTTACTTTCTTTCTCTAAATAGCAACACTGCAGAATCCAATCTTACAACCACAGGAAATTACAGTTTCCAGAAATTTCCTCCTAAAACCTTACACCCTGTGGCTTAATATAATGGAAGTAGCCAGGCCTGCCAAACAAAGACACTTCAGCTCCACCTCTAAACTCCTTGATTCTGCATCTACCTTAGGTGTCAATTTTCATCTTATACATCGAGTTTAGTCTCCTTTTTTATTTTTTATCAGTAGTTGGGTTTTCAGAGCTCAGAGGAGAGAGAAATATTTTAGAAGTTAATTTTTTATATTTCTAAAGGTCAGTTATCCAAGTGTGAAAGAAGGCAAACTTTATTCCACCAGAAATCTGTTTGGAACCTTTTCCTCTGCACTGATAACAACACATTGTTTTATTCTTAAATGACAAATTGGAAAACCCTAAGTTCTTTCCGCATGGATGTCTATAGGATGCTAATAAGAAAAGGGTTGGTTTTTAAAGAAAGAGGTAGATGCTAATATGCAAAGAATTTTTAGGAAAGGAGGTAGCATGCACATATACAAATTATACATCAACCTTATAGTATAATTGTAAACAATAGACTGGAAAAAAAGCTATAATTTTCATGGTTGTATAATTACCTTTTAATTGTTACTCCCTATTTTTCTATATGTAAACTCAATTGTAATTTTACAAGCCCACCTGACAGCAATGAGAAGAGGGAAGCTGATACTAAGAAGTAGGTTATCTACTGCCTATCATACTTCCTATGCTACATGACTTCAAAGAGGATTAGGCACATGGCCTAAGCTACATAAAATTGTCATGAAATTTTACAGGTTAGAGGAGCTCAGGCCATCTATCCTAGGAACCTTTAGCAACTATATTACCAGGTGTACACACATGTGATCTACTGTGCAAAAAGAGGCCACCATGCAAAGACAACAGGGATTTAATTTCTTATTTTCCCTGCACTAGAGTCCATATTACCCTGTCCTTCCCTGTTGCTACCTGCAAATTCCATCCTTTCATTCAAGAAGCTGCTGCCACTCAAGCACAGGAGTAGCCATCCATAAAATAAATTAAACATATTAAAAAAACTCCACTTATGAAAAATGTAACACTGTGAATAAGAATTAGAAACATATATATATACAAACCCAGGAAATTCAAAATGAAGAGTCCTATAGCAAGCATTTTCAAATAAATGTCACAGATATATTAAGGTTATGAAAACACTATGCCAGAGATGTGACTAGGCGGTGGAGAGAAATGTCACTTTGAAATCTCTGGCATGTACACTTCCAACTATATTTTCAAATTAGTGATTGCTAAAAATAATAAAGAATAGAACTTTTAACCCTGTACATTATGATTCACTTTTATTAAGTTATTTCTGACTATCTGGCATATGTGTATATGTGTATGAGAGTGTAATACATGTGTGCATGCGTGTGCTCATGGGTGTGTGTACAAATACGTACACTTCAGTTATTTAACTAATGTTGATATTGGACTCTTTCCAATAACTGGATTGCATTGTGTTGTAATTTTTTCTTCATAGTTTTTTGAGTTATAACTTAAAATGCTTTATTCCACATGCATCAAAAAAGAGTGCAAATGGTTAAATAAAATGTTTTGAAAGTCTCTAATTTTATTTCAAAACAAATTTTACAATTTGTTTTACAGTGTTTAAAGTTTCTTTTTAATGTGCTTCCATTAAATATTCTATTATCATGCCACTCCTATCCCTGGAATATAGGACCATGGTATCTAACCTGCTTTCATCTTATTGTTATCTCATTTTCAATACTAAATAAAGCCCACCTCTTCTTTGTAATCTTCTTTGACCATCCCTGTACTTTGAGTTCTCATTTACTTTTTCTTCTTGAGTCCTCATTCAGAAATCAGTAATACAATTTGGCCTATGATAATATGACATGTGATTTTGCTAGTTAATCTTCAATGAATCAATCCTGAATTCCATACAATACGTTCTTTTAGGTCCAGAAACAATTTATAAACCCTTGGTGTGATAACCTCCCTTCATAAATGTCTCTCCTTCCGGCCTGACTACAACTTTAGTATCACTTGCCCAAAAATACATATTATTTATTGGGTTAGAATTTTCAATCTCAGGGTCCCCATATTTTTAATTAAAATATTTAGTCAGCTGTTTCAGTTATTATATAACCAACAAAGACATGCTGTGCCTTTGACAAAAGCATTCACACTTTCTCCATCCCTACAGTAAAATCTATGTAAAAATATCAATGTCTGCCCCATACTGAATTTCCCATGATAGTATTCTCAGCATTCCCATGGAAATATGTTTCAGGAAGAAGTCATTTAAATAACCCTAGCTGAGAAGCCACCTAGTCACTTGAAGAAGTAGTCACTTCCAAAGCTCAAAAAAAAAAAAAACCCTCCTGATAAAATGTAGCTCCATCACAAATTGCAAATTGGCAAGAGAAGGAATCTGAAAAGATTGCCAAGTCTGGCAGCCTGCCTTTTCTGCCCAGTCACTTAAGAGAGTAATACCAACTAATTGCAAATGTTCCAACATATGTGATGTACAAACATCCTTTTATTTAATACACAAAAGAAGATCCTTGAAATATAAGCAGTCCAGCCAAAACATACCATATTGCCAGATGGAAGATGAGTCTGTGAATAGATTCACAAACAGATTAAAATTCAGTAGAATGGGGATAATTATAGCAATAAGATAGCAAACTTGTATTGCATGCTTGGAATTGGTTAAGATACTGTGGTGTAAAGTGGGACACCGAAAGTGGGCCAAGGTCTTCTTGGATTCTTTTTGTGAAACCTGGCTGTTCCATTGATAAGTTTAATGAAGATTTACCCAGGAATGATCATATTAGGAGCTACCAAAAGAACTGACCCTCTCAGTAAGCCCCAGGTCACCAAACCTAATTAATTGCTTGTAACAGAAACCCTAAAACTCCAACTGAACTCCCAAGCAAAGGAAAAGTATCCCCATTTTGAATGTCACAGGTAGACATGATTACTTATGGGCAGATTATTTGTATATTGATAACAAAATCTAGAAACTAATTAATCTGACTGTGTTTTTTAAAATATAAATGATATAGACATATATAAGCAGTTCAGATGAATGACTTTATGTTATCAGGCATTGAGGAAACATGATTTAAAATAACAAAAACAAATAAAAGCTGATAGACCTCCCAAGAAAAGCTATATGAAAACATTGCATAGACCTATTTTCCAGGCTTTGAACACTATTGGCCTCCCAAAATAAAAAATAATTACCACAATGAAAAAGAAAAGCCCTTTTTGGAAAGTCTGAAGACCTCTTTTTTCATTCAAATGATGTAGGAAGTCCTGGTTCACTAAAAAATTCCTATGCAGTCAGCATGAAGGGATAAAAATGAGACACAAAAATATTTTAAGACACATTATAATGAAATGTAGCATCTTGAACAATAAGGCCACTGAAATAGACAATTTGAGAAAGTCTGGCTTTCTGTAAGAACGCTGAACACAACTAGATAGCCAAAGGTGGACACAGTCGGTCTCACTCCTTAAGGAAGGCTCCATGCTGATCCCACAAATTCCAACTAAGAGTTGTGAATGCCTTGTGTATAATTCACAATCTACAACACTAATCAAACCTCTACACAGCTGCCCCTCTGTGGTGGCACTGCAGACTTTGCCTTATGGAGGACTGCTGGTTTTCTACTGTGTATTAAGCTCACTGGATCTTAACCTCTATCAAACATTTGATTCATCTCTAAGTCCAGGATGAAGATCAAACCAATCACTTACCTATACAATATTTTCATAGTCTTTTTTTAAATAAAAAAAAGATTATTCTAATGAAGAAAATAGTTGAAAGGAAAGAAAACAATAATTTATTCTGATCTTCAACAGTGATTTGGGTCACAATGTTACTGGCACCTCCATAACCAAAATTCTCTAAGTGTGGTAGGTGAGACGGTAGGACTGGAGACCCAGGGTCTAGGGCCAAACATGA
This sequence comes from Cricetulus griseus, assembly GCF_003668045.3. Classification (NCBI taxonomy): domain Eukaryota; kingdom Metazoa; phylum Chordata; class Mammalia; order Rodentia; family Cricetidae; genus Cricetulus; species Cricetulus griseus. The sequence continues at coordinate 216,132,744 of NW_023276806.1, forward strand.
TGCCACTTCCTTGCTATATGAGAATGTACAAGTTGTTTGACTTCTATATGCATTGACTGATGATTTACAAAAGGATGGTGATTATCCCAACCTTACCAATGTGTTATGATTAGCCATTGAAGTAATATCTACCTATGAAACACACTGCACAGCAAAAGTGCAGAATGGCCTTTAAAAACATTAACTCAGTATGGCTGGAACTGAGTCTCAGATGTGCTAAATTGCCTGTCTAAGACTGCTATTAGTTACCACAAGTTTGAGCACCTCTTTTAGTTTTGTATCTTCTCACCTCTGTACAAGAGCTCTATGGCAAGGCTGAAGAGTATGCAAAGCTAATTTTGTTATCCCACCACCCTGACCTGTCATAGGAGTTACAAGAGATGCAGAGAAATCTGAATTCACCTTGGCAGTCCTTCCTGCTTTATTAGCTTGCACATCTAGACCTTGAGAACTTTGTGGGCAACACTACCACTGCACTCAGGCCTCTAGGCTCCTAGATTCAAAGCTAGCCCTATCTGCAAGCAAAGGCTAGTACATCTTTTGTCAGGGCACGGCAAACTCTAATTTTATCATTCAGTGTTGAGTGACATGCTCTAAAAGGCCTCTGTAACCCAATCTCTGCAACTAGGAAATGTGCTTAAAAATAACAATAGTACTATTAGCAAGTGTATACAGAATGCTGTGAATCTGCTCAACACTGACATTATTTCATTTAAACACTGATTTAACTTTGTTCCTCTACTCATAAGATACAGTATCATTACTACACATAATTTGCATACAGATAAGTAAAACAGCATAAAAAAAATCATTGCTCAAGGACACATGATAAATAATGGGTAAGACCAGTATTTAAAGGCTACTGTTGCACACAAAGCTCAGCAGTATAGTTGGTGCTCTGTAAATGCTGGTATGTTCCACAGCCTCATTATGCCATTATCAATCTAAAGAATGACACAAAATTTAGAAGCCAGGCAAGACTCTCATTATAGCCCTAAGGCTAAAAGGTCCACTAACCTATACTTAAACACATATTAGAACATGATCATCACAGTCTCCACACATTGTTTCCCATGTATCTCCCTGGTACCATGTCTCACCTCTAACATCATCCTTAGTAATAACCTTTCCCACGACTACCAAACTTTACACTATCCATGTGAACCCTTTATACATTAAATGCTTGGAGTTACCATCCTCTTCCTGTAATGAATTTCTTTATTTTCCCTTTTGTAAGGAGGGGCAGGGTATGTGCCACGAGATATGTGTGGAGGTCCAGGAACAGCATGTGGCAATGAGTTCTCTCCTTTGATCAAATGGATTTAATCAGAGCTCTTCAGGCTTGGTGGCAGGTCACTGAGCCATCTCACTAGCCAGGTATTGAATCTTTTCAAAGTTTCACTCTTCTGAGAATACTGTCGACCTCCACATTACCAAGTTTTCTATTAATTGGTTTACACTTCTTGGGGTTCCCTTCAACAGCCCTCATACTATCACCCTCCCAAATAAGTTTTATTTGCTTTATCCCTTACTTCCCTACAGTTACCCACAGTGATTCTTAGCACAATACACTATACCAGCATGTTTCATTGTGTGCCTCCTGCTGGAGTCTGCCGTTTCCCAAAACCATATATCTATCCTTAACTACGTAGGTATACAATGATATAGATAGAATTTTATGTTATATAATATACATACTTAATTAGTATCTGGTATAGGTTATGGAGAAAGAAAGGGATAGAAAACATGAACAATACACCCTATCTCTTCTTCCATACTTAATCATCTGAATAAAATTTCAATAAACCTTGAGTTCCCCAGGCCAAGACTGAAGGTACATGATGAATGTAACTAACTTCCATTTGGAATTTTAACATGACTCCTTTTGCCACCTAGGGATTTAGCATTTTCCTTTTTTATATAAATTTTTTAAAAGTAAAACCAATTTTATTTTACAAATCAATCCCAGTTCCCTCTCTCTTCCATGCTTTATGCTCCCTACTGACCCCCCCAACTCATCCCTCATCCACTCCCTAGGGACTTCCATGGGGGATCACCAAAGTCTGTCAACACCATTTGGGTTAGGGCCTAGGTCCTCCCCAGTGTATCTAGGCTGAGACAGTATCCCTCCATGGGGGAATGGGGTCCCAAAGTTCATTTATGTACTAGGGATAAATGATACATTTACACAATGGAGTAGTGCTCAGCTGAAAAAAAAAAATGAAATCTTGAAATTCACAGGCAAATGGATGGAAATAGAAGAAACCATCCTGAGTGAGGTAATCCATTCACAGAAAGACAAACATGGTGTGTATTCACTGATATATGGATTTTAGATATAGAGCAAAGGATTACCAGGCTGCAATCCACACCTCCTTATAAGCTAGGAAACAAGGAAGACCCTAAGAGATACATACATGGTCCCCCAGAGAAGGGGAAAAGGACAAGATCTCGTGAACAAATTGGGAGCACAGGAGGGGAGAGGGGAGACAAGGGGGAGGTAGGAGAAAGAGGAGGGGAGAAGAGGAGGGGGAGGAGAACATGAGGGAACTAGCATAGCATTTTCTTTAAATGAAAATCCATTCAAAACAACTAGAAGTCCATATAAAGTGAAGGCTAGATTTACATTAAAATAAGGTCTCCACAAATAAAGGAAAATGTTAAGAGAACAAGAATAAGTCTATCTCCATGGGCAAGATCTTCAAAGACTTCACTGAAGACAGGGCTGAACCTGGAAAGATGTGTCACAAATGCTCTAAAAGGAATTTAATTCATTCAGACACCTTACAAATCCCAGTGTCACCTATGCTTTTCTCCCTCCCCACAAGAAAGAAAAAAGTGACCAATGCCAAGTCAGCCTGCATGAATAGAGCTGATTCACTTGGATGTCAGGAAACTTCAGTCAAATGCCAATCAACAGAATTCTAAGCTATCCAGAGATTTAGCTGGATCACTGCCAGTCAGTACTATGCCTGATATCTTTTTCTTCAGACATCGAAACATTGAAAAATAAAAGGAAAATATGTTCAGCTACTGCCTCCTCAGCAGCTTTGCAATTTTCCTAGGATCAGCCTCTCTTCTCCTCTTAGCCCCCTAATCTCCAAGCAAAGCAGTAGCTTCTCCTTGCCTAAGGAACACAGGCTCTAGTTACTAATTCAAGAATCCTTGGTTCCTTAATCTTTTGCTGCCAGGAATAAGTCAGTAGATGTTAGTTAAGTATAAGACCCAGTATGAAACTCTGTCTCTTTCCCTGTCTTTCTCTTCAATCTTTCTAGGTGTCACAGACAATGCAAGTATATACTACTAATAATAGAAGCCTATGGAGATCTCCTGTAGACTCTACATGTAATCAGCATCTTCTTTCACCTGGATTCAATGCCCTAGTTAGCTTTAACTGTCAACTTGACACAGACAAGAATCACCTAAGGGAGTCTCAGTAAGGCAATGATCAGATCAGTTTGGCCTTTGGGCATGTCTGTGGGTGAGTGTCTTGATTGTTAATAGGTATAGTACAGTCCAGACCACTCTAGGAGGTACTGGGCAGGTTACTCTGGACTGTGTAAAACAGATATGAAGCCTGGGTGTGTAAACCAGCTAGCAAGCAGCATCTTTCATGGTTCCTGCCATTATTCTTTGGCTGTAAAGTTAGTCCCTTGGTCAAAGGTAATGCTTTATGAACTAGAAAAAAAAAGTCTGCCTTCAGATAACTGTCTTGGCTCCCTCAGAGATAGAATATAACATGTAAGCTAAAATAAAACCAAAATAATTTCCCTATGTTGCTTTTGGCCAGGGTCTTTTACAACACAGTAACAAAGATGAAACTAAAACATCCAGCCCTTAAAAGACCTTGAGAAAACTTAATTCTCTGTGTTCTTGGACATGTATGGTCACTGATCCCAACTGAAATGTTTAAGTAGCCCTTCCCCAGTGGAACAAACATGGTCAAAGCCGAAGATGTGCTCCATAACTGGCAGTCGTCCTCTCCATCAAAAGTTGTTGTGGAAGACCACAGGTGACTCCCAGATTCCTTTAATCACTGGACCTCTTGATAAATACATAAGCAACTCTTTAAGTAATGACTTGACAGCTACTCTCAACAAGTATTGAATCCAGGGGTATGCAAAGCTGGAAAATGCTTGCTTCCCTCTTATATGTATCCCAGTAGCCCTCAAGAGACTTGTCAGGGCTAGCTAAAGCCTGACAATTCTCTGGGCTTCCTTACTGCCACTCTGCAACCTGTTGTCTGCAACTCACTGAAGATGCTTATGGGAATCAGCTAGAACAACCATGTGGATCAAGTGAAATCCAACAGATAAAATGAGTTTTAGAGTCTTCATTTTGACTCACAAAGAAAAAAATCTATTTGCACCAAGCCAGTAACCAAATGCTTGGCCTCTGCTTCTGATGAGTTATCTATCACCTTTGGTAAATCTTGTCCTTACCCTCACTAAATCTAAGCTTCTTCCTCTCTTTCAGAGAGAGCATTTTAGTGTAGTCTAATTGGCAAGGACATGGTAGCAGGAAATACTGAGTTCTATATAATGAAAGGTGTGAAGAGAAACTCTGAGTTCAAGTTCTGGTTCAGTCAAGTTCAGGTGTACAACTCTTTCACACCTTCCCCTTAACTCACATGAGGTGCCGAATAGCTGGCGTCCCTGCTTGCATTGGGCCACAACAGGCTCCTCTTACTCACTCTTATCCATTCATAGCTGACTTCTTTATCAACTCTTCATACACTACCCTAACTCAATGCCTTAATAGACTAGAATGGCCTGTCTCCCCTTCACCTGTCACTCTTCCCCTTTAGATTGGACCTTTAGTATTATAAACCTCAACTGAACTATAACATTTTCAGAGAAGCCATTTCTGACTCTCAGATTAGTTTGTCTTTCTTCATTTTATATTTCAGAGCAACCTGTACTTGAACTGTAGCAGTAAAAATTACTCTTGTGACCATTTGAGTGTTTATCCATTCTTCAGTGAAAATAGACTTCATCCTTCTTTATACATGTATGACCCCATTACTTAACTCACTGACCAAAATGTGGTAGTCACTCAACGCATATTTATTAACTCACTCCTTGTCTGTAACATCTGCTCTGTCTCCAGAATGTCACTGTTATAGCACATGAAAGAAATTTGCAAACTGCAAATATAAATTATAAATTGCTGTAAGAGTCCAATTTACTACTATTGTCTATGTCTGTTTGGATTCCAAAAAAAAGCATAAACTGTAGCAAAGTCTCTATGTTCTGAGTCTTTGGTTCAGCTTTCTTTATTATTGCTAGGAACACAGATGAGATGTGAGTATAACTCTCTCTTGATACAAATGAGGGAATAATATGAAGGCAAAGCTCAACATCCAAGCCTACGGTAGCATAGCAATTTATTCCAACTTAATGACTTAAACTAATAAGAAATATTTGAGGAATTTTTGTAAGAAAAATAATTTGAGTAGCTTACCTCGATATTTGTTTCTCTGAATCTCTCATGAAATTTCTACCAATCCTGTGAAAGGGCTAAATGAGTTAAATAAAAATCCAGTGAGCTAAAGTTAAAGTAGGCATAAGAGACCTACTTCCCAGGTGGCTCCCTCTTATGATCAACAGGAAACCTTGGCCCCTGTCTATAAGGCGCCAGGTAGACAGCATGGGCTGTTGAAATGTCTGCACAGTATATTAGCTAGCTTCTGTTGGAACAAGTCACTTATAGGAAAGAAGGTAGAGAACAAAATGCTTTAAAAAGTCTGGAAAATTAGGTAGTATCATCCCTGCCATGTTCCATGTCTTGATTCACTGTGGAAGGTGACATCACAGGAATCCAGCACCAGGAAAGCAAAGAAGCCTGGTGGCCCTGAACCTCCAGAGAACCTTTCTCTGCCCAAATTCTCCTGCACATGTGTACTCTAACACTAAAAACCAAAGGGATCCATGGTTGGACCCACAGGTCAACAGACAAAAGAATGGGTTTGTGAATGGATGCCATAGAGTTTCTAAAGCCAGTAAAAGAAAAGCCAGAAGAATGCTGAATGAATTAACAAGACCAAATATACAAATTCCACAGTTGCCCCAGCAAAAAAAGGAGAGCAGAACTCTACCGATTTAAGGAAAGGGAATTATTGATATTGGGAAACAGTATGTATCCCTGAAGCAGATCAAAATAGTCCAAACCAGACTTCCTCTTCTTAAGCCACTACAATAGCTGATAATTAAATACATAAATGAACAGGTTATGTCTTTAACGTAAGAAAATGATGATTAAAGATTTAGATGTTGTCAAAAAGCTATCTTTTGCATCATCTTGTGATAGAAATTTATAATTTAGTCACCCTTTTTAATGTTACATAAATATATTAAACAGTACAGGGGGTCTGAGCTTTCAGAACACCTAATACAAGCCTTTCTGTAATTACCAGTTCAAAGTTCTAATAATAACATTACTTGCATTTTCTTTGACACTTTTTTAGGAGAATTTCTAGATACATGAGGAAATGTTTTAAAATTTTGACTACAAAATAGCAAGGGCATTCAGAATAAAGAAGTGTTGCATGCCAAAATTGATTGTATTAATATTTAAACTTGTAAAATCACTCCAGAAACTGGTTTACTATCGAGTTCACAATCTAATGAGCCAAATAATAAATAATGCAGCATTCCAACAATTAATAGCCCTTCAGTCAAAGAACAAGTCAAAAACCTGCTCCTCCCTCTGCCTCCTGGTCCTTGGTAGAACCGCCATTATTTGCTTGGTCCTTTCTCTCTGATACCCAGTCAGGTGTGGACATGGTCATGATCAGACCAACACAGGATGATTTTGTCTCCCTCATGAGACTCCCTTGCATGCTAAATTCGGTCTTCTTCCAGTCACATGGTGCAGTATTTTGCCACTTTCTTCACTAGGCTGCCCTGGCAAAAATGTCCCTCATTGCTGCTTAAAGGAAGCCCTGGCTGGTCTTCAGTGGGAATTTGTTTGTTGCATTATATGCATTCTAATACTGTGTATCTCTTTGTAAGCCCTTAAGACAACTGCAAGTTTCAGTCTCTGAATGATATTTTGGATGGGATAATCTGCACATTAAACTCACTCCATTTTAAGGGTACAAATGGTGTCAACTTTGCCCTTTATTCTATTCCTAGTGCTTCTATTTATTCTATCCCAGCTGATATTCACCAGATATTGACGGGATGAATTTATGTGGACTTCAAATGCTTATCTGGAATGTAGGTTAGACTGTGTGTGACATTGGTACACTTAATTAAGAAAAAGGAAGCACAAAAGCAAAATCATAACACTTCTCTTGAGTTCTTGTATAGCTATCAACAGCTGAAATAAAAAGAAACATGATATTTTGGTAAATGAAACTAGCTATCCCTAGTTTACTTGAAATGTGTATGTTGATGGCAGAACTTCCCTTTGCAGTAGGCTTTCGAGCATCTTATAGAAGAGAGGAAGAAAGGGAGTAAGGGAAACTGTGATTGAGGCAGAAGTGCAGAATATCTTATGCAGTATCCATAAGACATTCTTCATAGATGACCCATGGCTAGTAAACCTCTCCCCAGTAAGAAACCATTCCCTTAAAAAGAAAAGCAAGGTGGCAGACCAATGGCATGTCTTTTGGTACAACTGTGTGTGTGTGTGTGTGTGTGTGTGTGTGTGTGTGTGTGTGTGTGTGTGTGTCCAATTCAGTACTTCTTATAAAAACAGGAAAGTACAATTAAAAAATTACAGAGTATCTGCCCAGAAAATCCAGTGGGAAACTAAAGATGTGTTTTCAGAAATCCATTCTGTAGAAAAATTACCAGCACACTCAAGAAGAGATCAATACCTTTCCTATAGGTAGAAATCATTTTTACATATTTCAGCTCATTAAATGCATGTCTCTGCTTTCTATTCATTTTAACAAATTCTAAACATGAACTCCAAATTTATATTAGGACAGTCATATGTAAAACAAAAGAATTTTAATGAGTTTTCTACTCCAAATACCCAGAGGTGCAAATCCACATTAAGGATTAATGACCTGTCATCGTGGACTTAAAGAAAAGACGTTTTAGTTGCAGAAATTTTTAAAAAAGAGTCCAAAGTGAGAAAATACCATTTTTCCTTTTATGTCATAAAATGACCTGACCTAATTTATTTGCTTTAAATTGACCAAAAGGAAAAAATGTGTTAAATGGTTTGCTTTATGAGCAAAACTTCATTCTAGGGAAAGTTTTAGGACAAAATTAGAAAGAGTAGTCAGAAATACTCCCACTTACTTAAATGGTGCAGCAGTTCTGTCAGAGTCAAAAGGCATACAGGCAGAAGCTATTTACATTTTAGGCTTAACACAATGTCAGCAACGGCTGTTCTAATGTTGAAGAAGTGCCTCAGACTCCTAGCCAAGCATGTCTGGTTGCAGGTGCCATAAAAATACTTGAATAGCTATTTCAGACCATCAATGCAACTTTATCCCTATTTTTAACGTCTTATCTATTTCAAGTAAACGTTAATGCTTGGTTTTCTGATTCATTTACACTTGATGTCAGGCAAGCTCTATTTGAGGTGCTCTGAATCTCCTTTTCCCCCCTTTGAATTGAGAAGCCATGTTATGACAGCAGGCGACAGAATCCAAAGGCTGAAAAGATCAAGTTGAATTTGAAACTCAGAACCTTCAGCGTTTAAATAGATTTCAGATTGGGCAGCTTGCATTCTTCCATCGCCAGAGTGTTCGTGATACAGAGACACAAGGAAACACAATATACCTGTAATTGTTCCATCTTCCTTTGCTACGCGGTTTATTTCACCTCCTTTTTGTGGCAGGTATTTATATAAAAGAAGCAACAGATTCTATCTTCTTTTTACTCAAAAGCTGACAATGTCCACACTGAACAATATTTACCTGGTTTCCCTGAAAACATCGGTGTAGTGGTGAAAAATAAGAAAATGAAATAAAAGCAGCTGGGGTCAGAGGTCAGGGAGGAGTGCTGTAAAATGATGTCTTCTCAACATGGCAAGGCATCACACTCATGACATCACAGTAGCTGTGCTGCCTATACTAGATCAAACCAATCAACAGCCCAACATGGTGGGAGAGACTTAACAGTGCTCCATTGCTAACCAAGGAGCAATTACCAGTTGATGCCTACTAAGAGAGGCGGGGTTTGTTTTCTTTGTGGATATGGCCACCAGTAGGCTGACCAAGCTCTGGTGGATAGCACCCTGAACATATATGTACATAGACTCAATAGGTTATAAAACAAGAAAAGAAGAAGAACACACAAAATTAGAACAGGGGTGTGAGGGGCGTTAGGAAGACGGGTAGGAAGTCTGGTAGGAGTTGGTAGAGACTGAGGGGGAACGGAAGTAGACATGTTCTAAGGACATTGCCCACAAAAAAATAAAAGAACCAATTTAAAAAGCAGCTCTGTCTAGAAAAATATAAAAGATCTGTGTACAGGAGTAACTTATTTCTTTATATTTTCATGTAAATGTTGTCATAAAATGAAGCATGAAAAATGACACACTGTGTGCTGATTCTAAAAACAATGTGTATGTGAACGGTCTTTTGAAATAGCATTTGTTCTCTTCTAGTCTTTTGCACAACCAGGAACAACTTTGGAGTACATCATTAAACAAGAAGGTCCTAGAAATATGTTGAATCCTCAATAAATCTTGATCACACTCACAGCCCTATAACCACCAGAGTATACATTTAAAGGTCTCCATGACATAGAGTTGCCCTGCCACTTTCTGTCATCCAGGTGCTTTATGCAGTCACTGACAGAAGTGTATAAAAATCAATTTATGTTCAATAAAGTAAATGTCAATGGTATCTTTAAACATGATGAGCCCACAGAATAGTTTATTTCCAGACATTCAAATTGTGATAGTTGATGGCCTTAAATATTATTTGGGCATGATCAAAAGTTCAGAAACATTTAATAACCTATAATTAACTGGAAGAAAGTTCTAATGTCATGACATTGTTCTGCTCAGAAATCCTCCATGGCTCTTCACTCCTTAGTATAGAAAGAGAAACTCACTACATTAGTTTGGCATTTAAGATCTTCTGAAATCCAATACTGATGTACTCTCTCTCTGCCTGGTTTTCCCCATCCACCACCCATGACATATGCCGCCAGCATCATATTCTCTGGTTCCTTGAGACTGACTATGTACTATATTTTCCTGCCTCTGAATTTCAATGGTCACTTACCCCCTCTCTCTCTGTATGAACAATTAAGCCTATATTGGGATAATCTATTTAGAAGACAGTTTGATGGTATATGTGGTAAGACCATTAATGCCATCTTATAATATTAGCCCAGGAATTCTACTTCATAGACTCAGAAATAACCAGAGTTATATAATTCTTTGAATATGCAATGATGCATCTTATAATGGCTACAAAAACCCTGAATACCTAAAACCCAATGTTAAAGGGTTATTAAAAATCACTATTCATCCATACAATGCATTACTGGTTTCCGGTGTAAGGATATTAATGGGGAGTTTTTAATTTAAAACCAAAAGACATTCGTTGAGTGAAGTGGGCGGTAGAAAATTTCATATATATAACACAATCTCTACTTTAAGGAAAAAACACTGCAAGGCAATGTATCAAAATTATCATTGTTTCTATGTCTTCAGATCTAAGGTAAAGGTTTCTTTCTGCTTTCATCATCTCTATTTCACACAACCTTTGCATCTATGACCTTAGTCATTAAAAATGCACTGAAGAAGGTTTCTATCCTATATTTTAAAAAGATCTTTGGATGCTTCCATCTGGCAAACCTCTCCATGACCCTTAATGGAATTAAACCTTAACTTTTCTATGTTCCCACATCTTACTTCCAGCTACTTTAAATTGCATTTTCTCTTTGATGTAGTTGTTTAATTTGATTGCAAAAAATAATATATATCCAGGCCGAAAAATTTCTAAAAAGGGATCTAATTAAAGAAACATTTTCTATCTATATTAACCACTACCTGTAATAGAGTTATTTTCAACACTGCTTTCCTTGTTTGGAAGGAACACATCTGCTAAACACTAGAGCTGCCAGTAGAAAGCAATCTCCAAGCTTACCTTCCATTACACTTTTACATCTGCAGTCTGTTTGATAACTTATGTCTTAATTATAGGCTGTCTTCCCACTCAGTGTTGTATTAAGATTATAGAAGAGGATGATAAAATGTGTGGAAGGTTTAAAAAATAAATCAGCAATTTTATCACAATCATACGAAGGAAAATCATGGTATAAATTTCCCAGAAAGCCTGTTTTGTTTCTTCCTTCAAAACAGACATATATGTGCTTTTTAAATTGATATTATAAATTTTTACTTGACACTTCATTAATTCCTCAGTTTTGTCCTTAAACATTATTGTGATATTTTATATATGTAAATATGTTTACAACCATCACTTAAGGCACTCAAAAAGGATGTCATTTCAAATAAATAATATACAGCTCAAATTAACTTTCAGAAAAGTGTTTTATATTTTCCTTATGTGTATATTTTCTGAAATATTGGGAACAAACTTCGACTAGAAAAATTATTTATATGCATCAGAAATTCAAATTTATCTGGGTGTTCTCCATTCTTATATGCTAAATCAGGCCACTCTTGGCTGGTGAGAAATTGGTTGTCCAGAAATTCCACAATCTGTCTAGATAACCTTTCAAACTCACCCCTGAGGAACATTTCATTTCAACTCAGCAAATAGTTGTCCCAAATACCTAAATTCTCTACATCTTTCTAAAGAAAGCTTTAAAATATCCCCCAACACTGATGCCAAGCTTCACCAGGATTCCTGACCTCTCCCAACTGCAAAGCCTGAACCCCTGCCAAGTCTATACAGGAGAATTACACACAAATTACCAAGCTCTGTTGCGCCTTATGGTTTTATTTTCATGCATTTATACTTAACAGCAGAGCCAGAGATCTTTGACTTCATGAACTCAATTTTTTCAAAGTATTTATTGCATACTAGAAAACCAATTTTAACATGTCCTTGTTCTTTCATAGAAGGACAGTGGAGAAGGGTCATTTTGGGGACTCTTCCATGACATTAAGAGACTGACCAGATTTTCTCCTTACTAACGTGACTCCATATTGACTCACACATTTTTATTGGATCCTCTGCATGTAACATCGGCTGCTTAAAAATACTATGCAATAAAAAGAATTATTTTTCTCACCTTTCACTCCCCAAAACTTCTCATTTTATAATTGTCATCATCATCTACCTAAAAATGCAAATAGAGGAACAAATTTTCCTTGCACTCTCTTTGCCACACATCATCCTTACTCCCTACTCTTCCCATTTTACCACTTTCTGGAAGTGACTCTCATTCTCTACTCCTGCATTAAATTGTATTTGCCTGTGCTACCTTCAGGCCAGTGTTTGTCAAATTTCAGTGTGCTTATTAGTCACCTGGGTGGCTTGTAAAGATGTACCTTCTGAATGTAAAATTTCAAGCAGGTCCATAGAGATACAAACACGGGGAACAAGGTTCCATGTTACTTTTCTGGACACTCAGGAAAGTATTCTTCCACTGCATTGTATTGTTGCTCTTCTGGGTAAGATTCCTGATGACCCTCTTTGTCTACAGAATTACCAAGACAAACCAGTCTATCACGAAAACTTATATACAGCCCCAACTCCTCTTCCCCAGGGCTAAAATCTACCTTCTAACTCTAACCTTCCTCCCCTTCTTTTTGCAACTCAAACTCCTCTCTTTGGTCCTTTGTGCTTTCTGGGCTCTCAGCCAAAAATGCACATCCAGTCTTTGCCTAAACTGTGTCACTTTTCTGGCAAGTCAAAGATGTCACACTTTCTCTGTGGAACTTCCTATTCTCTATCTCAGGATCAATGCCCAGCACCCAATGTGAGTAACTGTGCCTTTTGTAATTGGGTATTGTGAGCATCAGTTCATAGGTGGACTGATTTCAATAATATGTGGGGTTTAGTGTGTACAAAGTATTGTTCTGTACATTTTATATATAAATTTTATAACATCCTAAAGTTAAGCATCATTATACTTAACAAAAAAAGGTGACTTTTTAAAAATTACTTGTTGAATATGGCTCTAGAAGCTTAATTGGATTCATTCTAAATTATTTTAGGAAACACTTACATTCGTGGTCCTGTGCATGTCTTATATCATGATAATGTCTGACAATCCCAAATATTGTAGAATGATGGTAAATTGAAGGATTTTCAGCATGGCCAAACATGCTGGTGCACACATACAATACCAGTATTCAGAAAGCTGAAGAAGAATTACTGCCACAAGGTCAAGGCCAGCAAGAGCTATAGAGACAGCCAGACCTTGTCTCAAAACTAAAACCCAATAAACAACAAAACCAAAGCACTCCACAACAGTTGAGGTGATCCATTAATCTGTGCTTTTACTGAAATTGTTTCAAAAGTTATCAATCTCCATTGTCAAGGGTCAGTATGTTAAGGGTTTTCTAAGCTAGCATATTCTTCTAATTGAACAAGCCTTTAACATTTGTAAGATGGACTCTTCTTGATTTGTATTATCAATCATCCCCTACCATATTATTCAATAAATAAGACAGGTACAAATGCAAATAAATATGATATTGTATTCAGTATTTTAGGCAGTTATAAGTTTTCAGCCTTAAAACTTATTATACACATCAGAACCATAGAAAATTTTCTGTTATCAGAGTGTAGTTGACACATACCTCAAGTACCACCAGCAAGTTACTTGGCTCTGCACATTTTTGAAACAAATTCAACAATCACCATCCTATTAAGATGGGAAGCCCTTGCTACAGATGTGAGCTTTTCTGCATCACAGAGAGGATATCTGATGACCTGTTTTTTAACAAAAATATCAAATTTGAAGATCTACACACTGAAAACACAGCTCCAATTAGGAGGTCATAATGCACAAAGAGAAATTTAAATAAGAAAACTTCTCCCGGGTGCATTAGCAAGGCTTGCACTACTGAATACAGCCTTTGCTTTTCTAAATCTGCATGATAAGCTGCTGTGCAAGTCATTGTGTGAAAAGTCATCATTTATAACATTTGCATTGCACATCAGATAAAGAAAATCATGGCATCAGGAGAAGAATGAAGCTAATGAAAGTCCATTATTAGCTCTTGTTTGCCTGTTCTTCGGCAAAGGAAATTGGGTCCCAAAGAGAAACATACAAGAAAAACTTTAAATACAGAAAGCATTTGAGGAAATTAAATCCCAGCATCTTGGTTAAGGACCAGTAAGAGGAGACAAAAGTTTCAAGTTAGCACAAAGTTATTCCCTGCGTTATTCACCTGTTGAAAGGGAGCTAACAATAAACTCCACTTTTAAAAGCTCTATGTTTTACCTGTCTTTGGAAGTAACACAGGACATGCAGAAAAGCTTTTCTCTGTATTTCAGCAGAAGTTTCCTGATTTTCACAACCACCTTGATTGTCTGAATTTCCATAAATTCTTTCCTATAATTATGACAAGATTGGACTTCATCTGGACTATATGATCCAAGGCCACTCCGGGGTAAAATGGCTTATGACTTTGTTAAGTCCTGGGCCAGAAAAAAAAAAAACGTACACACTTGAAATGATGCCAATGAAATCATGCCAGAACAATATCAAAAAACCATCTGCTCTTTAACTGACCTATGCATATAATCGTTGAAAACAGCACACCCTGCGCTGTCTCAGAAAATAAACTTCAAAGACATACAGTGTGGCTGACGTCAGAGACACATGCATATTTGAGTCTGGTGGCATCTAAGATTCAAGAGAAAAGGACTGCACTTCTAGAAGCTTTCATGTCAGGCACAACATTTCATAATTTCAAGTGCATTCATTTGTGTCATTCATTCAGAGTATAACAGGAATGAAGTGTTCTACTTTGGAATAAAATATTTAAATATGTGCCTGACTCAGAGGGATCCTACAGAACTAGCTTCCTTCCATGGATGACATATTCAGGGCCACTGAATATGCTGTCCTTGCCCACAGCCTCTTCCACAGATAACTAGGATTGTATTTACCACAGGGTCTCTGTCAGGGGCAGAAACATAAACTAAAACTAAAGTATCCAAATGAGGCAATCACAAAGATGTTAGCATAATGTTTACCACATGAATCTTTCCTTTCGTTTTTCTCCCATTCATTTATTTCCTTGAGAAAGGAATGTGTTTCTACTGGTGCTGTTGAAGGGAAGAAGCAGTTTAACCTGCAGAAACTATCTTATGGACAAATAAAAGAAGGCATCTCCATGTGGCCACATAGAGAATCTTCCAAAGATCACTCCATTTGGGAAAGTCACTGAGTCTAACAGGAAGCAAGGAGGCATTGTTATCCTAATATGTGCCAAAATAAACTTCAAACTAAAACTCATCAGAAGAGATAAAGAGGGATTCTTCATTCTAATCAAGGGAAGAGTTAACCAAGAACATGTTAGTATTCTAAATATATTTGCACCAAATTCTGATGTACTCAATTTCATAAAAATATACAATTTAACCTACATTGTTAATTGTAGATTATTTCAATACCCAAACTTCTCCAAGACAGGCTGTAGTATGAATGAAAATGGCCCCATAGGCTCACAGGGACTAGCACTATTGGAAGGTGTAGCAAGAGATCTTACTATGTACCTGTGGCACTGATCATGCCCATTTGGGTGTGGTCACAGGTGTGTACATGAGCATGTGAGATTTTGGTCTGGTCTGAGGTCAGGGACAGGCTTGCTCTCTCTCTGGGTTCCAGTTGGGTCTCGGAGGGCAGCTGAGATTGGATGCTCAGAATACTGATCCTGGCTTAATGGTTTCTCATGTAAGTGATTTCTCCCCAAATAAAATTAACCTACACTATCCCCCCCCCAAAAAAGAACTTGATTTTCTTGATAGTAGACAACCTGTTTGGAATCAAACCACAGAAATTCCAACAGCCATGGCCACTAAAAGGCTTCCATGTATATCCCAAAGGAGGGGGTTAGCTACAATAAAGTTCCTGGAAGAAGACTGAACCAATAGAGTGCTTCTTATTTTGTGACCCCCACAATTCACCAAGCTATGGCCTTAAAACCAAACCACCATAAAGGTGCATTCCCCAAAACTCTGGTAAGATGCAACAATTACCTGAGAGATGATGGCAAATTTTTCTATACAACAGGCCACTGGGCCTCTGAAGCACCAGTGGAAACCCAGAACTCCATAAGCAGATGTAAGCAGCAAGAGTACATTCTAAGTTCTCGTTTTCATTTGGCTTATGCTCTTGGGAATGGTTTTGGCCTTAGAAATGCCAAGATCCTTTTGCATGGATGCTTCCCTATGCCTTCCTGGGAAATCCTCTTGAGAGGACAGAAGTGGTACTCTAATGACAGCCACAGCACATACACTTGTCTTGAAAAGTGACAGAAGCCAGGAATCTACCTTTACCCTCTATATTTCTGAGAATGACCCTGAAAACTGCCAGCAAAATCATGAGAAATAATTCAGTGGTTCTCCTTTGCTTTGAGGTGGCAATTTCCAATTGTAACTCCACACCTATCCCTGACCCAATGTTTACCGGACTCTTGAAGTACCCTTCCTGAGAAAACACAATCCAGCAAACAGGAGGACACAGTAGAATGGTTTGACATTGACAGCTGATGAGTCAACTAAACAAAGCAAAAAAAAAAAAAAAATCCAATGCCTCTTGCTTCTTCATTTGTTTCCAAAAAACAATTAAGTAAAAATAAATAAGTTAGAGTGTATACAACCTGTATACTCCTCCTTTTATGTTTGAATGGCCAGTAACTAACAAGATTTTTAACAGAAATAGGCCACACGTCCCCTGGATAGAGTTCGGAAGTAAAAGAAAAAACATGCAGCCCTAATTAATTGCCTATCAGTAACACACTCAAGTGATACATATCATTTCCCTTGCTTGATTTCACCTTCCCATCAGGAATTTGGAGAAGACATTCAATCCTGTGGGAAAGCTAGTGTTTACTAACTGAGATGCCAGCCAGGATTCCTCAGTTTGAGATATGCCTTCAGCAAGGTATTGCCAACTTTCCTTGCAGTCAGTTGTTTTGCACCCTCAGCCAACAACTGACACAGCTCCTGGCAGCATTTGGGAAGAACTGTGAGCAATGGCAAATACTGAGGAGAGAGCCAACAAAGCCACATCTTCTGTACAGTTATTCTCAGGCACCACACGAGTTCTATTGTTATTAATAGCACCATTAGACTAGGCATGAAATTAATTTATTGCTACAGTGATTTAAAGTACGTGTTTTTAAAATTATTTCTGCAGTTTGGCTTGAACCTGTTTTGTGGCAGGAAAATAGGATGGTACACGGACAACAAACAAATGGAGAGTAGGTCAAAAGATGCGTGAAGTTCTTGTCCATGGAGGAAGCAGTTAAGAAGATATGGGATAAACCTATCATTTCAGTGGTCCAGAAGCAATTAGAAGGATGGGATGGCTTAGTTCTAAGCCACAGAACTAGGGATGACATTTGCCATGCCCTTTTGCACATAATCTACCACCTTCAGATTCCAACTGGCAGGGAACACTTTTGGCCTTGGCAAACTGAAGAAGCATCACTTATTCATTTGGTCTGTAGCTGTTTGTTTTCCTCTTTTAATCTCAATGGCCCATCAATTTTTAACTAAGCTCTCCCTGGGGTTTATAGCTCAGGCAAGCCAGTTAACTGGTATAAATAACTCTCCTGAAGAATTTCTTGATACATTACTAGCAGAGCACAGTAGCCACTGCAAACTCTGGGGAAAGGCAGACGGCATCTTGTGATGAAAGTGAGTAGCCCTTTCCTTATCAGAAAGTCACTGTGATGCAATCTTATTGCTTTTGAGATCATGTCCATTCATCACATGTCTCATACTACATGCTGACATTATAATTTTTCTTATTGACCAGAGTCATGAAGTGCTTTCTAAAGTCCCATTTGCTTCTTCATTTATAAAAAGGGTAACATTAGTATAAGAGTATTTTAAAAAGTAGCTTTATGCTTTAAAGATATTATATATTATTTTTATTGTGCATCCTAGAAGCTTAGAAGAAGTGTAAACATCTAGCTGTCTAGTGAGTGGAAATTATCAAAGACCTATGAAGATTCAGCTTCAATGACCGGATATAACACCATCAAATAAGACTGTTTTTTGCCTAAAGAGGCACTTTCCCTTGCATACAGTTAACACATGGCAGCCTTTCATCCTCTGAACTAAATGATGTAGCAGACTAAGAAAGAAGAGAAAGCCCAAAGAACCGGAAGTTTAGAATGGGACCCAACGGGCTTTTTGTGATATTTGATAGACATGTGGTTCCCCTTGATATTCCCAGGCTTCACTCATCCTGTTATAGATATGGAAGACACTGTTCCCTCTTACTTCAAAAATGAAACTTAGTTCAAATAAAAATCTAAACACATAGTTATTAGGATTTATAACTTGGTTAAGTAAGTGTTCAATGCATGCATGTATTAGTACCGGTAATTCTCATGTGTGTACATATATGTTGTTTATGTATATGTATATCAAAATGTCATATAGCTTTACTATAAATAGCTATTCATTCTTTTATTTCTTGATAATTATCTGTACTGAATCATCATCTAGGTTTCTTGATTTGGCAGAACTCTTCTTAGACAATGTTTTTCCTTTTATTGGTTCTCAACATTTTTTCTTTTGTATGAGCTCATATGGATCCTTCCAAACATGTATCAATCCTTCTACAAAAGTCTTTTAGTCAGCCTAGAGTTAAGGGGTCTAAAAGAAATGTCAGCCACAAAAGATTCAGTCAGGGAATCTGTTCTGCCAGCCGGATCCCTGGTCCATGTGACACAACCAATTTTATAATCTTTACTCATTTGTTTTACCCTTAGGCTGAACATCTCTGGGTAGAGGGCCTGTCTCTCAGGTGGCAGTGGAGTCAAAAATAAAACCTACCACTTGTCCCTGGTATACTATTCTAATTACTGTAAACAGCCCAGGGGAAGAGAGAAACTGTGAGAAAGGCAGAATGAAGTACACAGGCTTCCCTCATCTCCCATAGGGAGAGTTGTAAGAAGAGGTAAGGAAACACAAACCCCACCCCCACCCCCAACCCAGCCCAAGCAACAACAGGCAACTGCATACACAGCTAGCTCAGCAGTTGTGACTCTCTCCCTCAGCAGCCAAATATCCTCCTTAGACCCATTTTTCTCTTTTAGGGCATCAAAACACCAAAGCATAAGGAAGCATTCCATTACCAGTATTAGAGCCCAGCTGAGTATCCCTGTGTGTGCATCTGTGTGTCCTACTGAGACAATATATAGGATTCCCATAGCTATAATTGATGTTGCCCTTCAGCTTCGAATTGCATTGCTTGAAAAGCAGAGGGGATGCTCTTGTACTTGTGATCATTAATATTTCAGTCCCAAGGGTCCTGTTTCCTAAAAACTAGGAGAGGTAACAGAGATTAGTATGGTAAAAAGCTAGCCAAAAAGTCATAACCTGCAGCCAGATGAGTTGTAAAAATCACCATCAGCGGGGGAGGGAGTGTTAAAAATAGGTAAGGAGAATGGGTATCAAGTGTTAAAAATCTTAGTAAACTGAGTTTTTGGTTATGTATGGAGGAGCTAAATGACAAAGAATAGGCCCTTACTAAGCCACTTCCTGAGAGTGGTTGCACATCGTTCAACAACTGTGCTGGGAAATTGCACACAAAAGGTTGAAGAAAGCTCACCCAATAGGCTGGAAATGGCATGGATGGAGGTTTTAGAAACAGATATCTCCTCTCGCACTTCTCTCCTGCTCTCCCTTTCCTTGACATTCCAGCAGGGCCTCGTGTCTCCCAAAAGGAGTTTCCCTTACATTCTGCCAAAGGGTAATGAATACTTGTCTACAGTATACCATTCAAGAATGCACTCAAAGTAACATGGCTTCAACTTAAATGGCTACTCCTGAGATCAGAGGAACCAAGGGTATACCCCTTCCAGTATGTCACATCAAATGCAAGCACAAAGATTAGAGCAATTCTCTTGCATAAGGAAGAGTGTCATTGAGAACGTTGTTGCTCAGGTCCTCTGGCTGCAGGTGTCAGGGATTTTGAGACAGCTACAACAGGGAGAAAGACAGTCTTAGACTGTCTTTTATTTCAGAAAATGAGATGGATGGGTCTAAAATGAAAACATCACAACATCACAGCATCTTTTGATAATGCTAAACTTCTAGTTATTTCCCTTTTAGGTGATCCACCTCTACCATATAAATTCAAGCAGGTGTTGAAGACGTTCAGAAATGTTTTCTGTAAAACAGAATTCTGCTCTGCACCTAAAGCAGCAAATCGACCTGAAAAAAAGAGGTCCTTTTTTTTAAAGTAATCCCTGAACAGTGAAGGGGATACAAGCTCTCTTGTTGTCATTTTCCCCTTGCTACTCCACAACAGATATCTATAATCAATTTTGGCCATCTTTCATGTCAGCTTCATTGTGATTTCAGAAAACCAGTGCTACAAATAAATCAGAATGAGCAAACAGGTTGAGAACTGGCCTGGTTATACCAAATCCACTTCAAATGGTGACATCACAATGGCTCAATATATAGTCAATATTATATTTTAATTTCTGTTACTGAACTCCATGTCTCTGTAACAGTGCCTTGAAGGGGAAAATATGATATAAAATTTACAGAACTAACCCTGCAGAGATTTAGTTGGTTCCACTAAATGAAGGAAAAACTAGAAACTAGACCCAGCTCAAGTTTTCTAACCACCTGGATGCCTTAATAACATCCTAGGGACTTAAATGCTAAAAGTTTTAGGGAACTCAACTGAGAGATTTTCTTAAATAAAATATAGTATATCTCAGCAGAAGCTAAGTGTGAAGTCTGAAAAAATAAGGAATAAAGAAAATTCAAAAGAAGCTACATTTCTATTAAAATTGGGAATCCAAATAATAACGATCCTCAGCTTTGTCCAGTACATATGAATGTTGGTGAAAACACCTAAAAGAAAAACAGTGGTTGCTAACCTAAGAGAAACTGTAAATTCATACCTCAGAGGCCTCTAAGGACATAATAGGAGGAAGAAAACACATGCTTTCTAATCCTATACACACTATTTAGTGAGGGCTGGTATTCTAAAGTTAGATCCCAATATTACAGTACGATCAATTTTCCAATATTTTTCATCTTTCCTTGAAGTTTGCTATATACCTGCAAAACCAGAGCAAGAATGATACAAGACACACAGCAGAATAATCAACAAAATGGATGACAGTCATCCGTCTTTAAAATAATTAAGGTGAAAAGCTCAGAAATCGATTCTAACCAAACACACCTTGAAGTCTGCTGGAGGCTGATGAACTTAGTAGAAAATTATTAAAAAGTCACATGAAAAACGAAAGGTTGGCCCATTGGTTTCTTGGGCCTATGAGATGTCAGAATCCAGCTCAGGATGAAGTCACAGTCAAAGTTTTAAGGTAGATTTCTTCTTCTAGTCTCCCTAGCCATAGGATTTTTAAATGTTGTTTATCTGATAAGGTGCTTGGGATCAAACTTGAACTTGATGAGTTCTGAAACACCATTCTACCTCTGAGCACTTCCCTCAGCTGCCATCCATAGGAGTTTGTTTTGTTTTGTTTTGTTTTTTTAATCATGTCTACAGCACCAGCCCTTAATTCCAATAAAAAGTACTTAATTAGCCCACACACTCACACCACTATTGTTCCACTAGGTACATCTTTCCTTACAGGTTGGTATGGGAACTCACAGCTGAGTAAGACATTAAGTATCTTTTCTCTCCCAGCAGCCTGAGTACCATCTTTTAAGGCAATGAACACTAGCCAGCAAGAAGGAAGCATCCAGCTCAGATCTAGCTTGATTTTTCTTCTGGGTCATGCATCCAAAGTTTTAAAGTTAAGACTACTGATAACACAAAGGCTCAAGAAAAAGAGAAGTTGCCAGGCATGATGGCTCGTGCCTTTATCATAGCACTCGGGAGGCAGAGGAAGGTGGATCTCTTGAGTTTGAGGCCAGCCTGGTCTGCAGAGTGAATTGCAAGACAGCCTTGGAAAAACTGTCTTAAGAAAATAGAAAGAAAAAGAGTCTTCTAAACCTTCTTTTGTTAATTGTATCAATCATAATCAGTTTAATCAGCCCTCATGTATACCAGATATGCCAGGAAAAATCAATAGCTAGTTGCACTCTTAACCCATCCTTAATCTTCTCCCTTGGATCCCAAAGTGTCTGATATGTCAAGTCTAGAAAGATTATTCTTAAGAAAACAGACAGATAAGGGCTGGGAGAGTAGGTTGGTGGTACAGCATTTGACTAGTAGTACTTGGAAGGTACCAAGTTCAATAACAAGTACTTCAAAATGAAATAAAAGCTTTCTTAATTAAAATAAATAAGGAAAGGAGACAAGATTCTGCTTCATGAAAGCTGATAATAAGGAAACCCACCAAAACCTAAATAATTACTTGCCGGTTGTTGGTGGCACATGCTTTTAATCCTAGCACTCAGGAGGCAGAGGCAGGCAGATCTCTGTGAGTTTGAGGCCAGCCTGGTCTCCAGAGCAAGTGCCAGGATAGGCTCCAAAGCTACACAGAGAAACCCTGTCTCGAAAAACAACAACAACAACAAAAAATAATTACCTGAATTGAAAGGGATTTTTTTTTTGGTTCTATTTTTGTGATAGGACTGTGGGGAAAGAGGAGGGGCTCTTGGCCTACAAAGAAGAGATTCAGTGCACCCAAAGCTGGAAATAAATTGGGAAGGGTGTTCAGAAATTTAAGAAGCTGCCTGGATTGATTTCCTCATACTAAATTTGAAAAGAGGTTTTGTCCAAGGAGTGGCCTAACACACCACTAAATACTGAAAAGTGAGCTAGGCAGCATGGAGAGCCATGTGGGATTGGGTATATGCACTTCACTGGGGTGTGTTCTGCCTTTAGAGGGAGCAGCTACTTCAGAGGGAAATGTTTGCACTGCATCAGTTCTGTGCAACACTCAAAACACCACTAAAGGAAATGGCACTGGACAAGACCTATTACTGCAAGGGACTCTGTTGAACACAGTTCATTATTTTGTCCTCCCAGCCCTTTAAAGTGATTGTCATTAGTTCTAGTCTACAAGCCAGGAAAATCGGGTCCTGAGGGGAGGGATCAGAAATTTACCCAAGATTATAAGAATTAGAAAGAATTTTTACCTAATCCATCAGGTCCCAAAGCAAGTATGCCTCAAGACACCATGCAACCGTTCTTATGAAGGTTTTAAAGAAATGTGTTAATTGATCTTGTAAAATATTTGAAAGTAATCTGGCCTTAGGAAGACAGACTATCTACTTTTTTAGAGTTAAGCATTTATAATATATATCCTTCTTAGAGTATGATAAAGGCCACACACACACACACACACACACACACACACACACACACACAAATTACACTCTATAACAATCACGTGAACTCCAAACCCAGTTCTTAACTCATGCACAAAGGACTTTTTGATCACTTTTGATGCTTCAAGAAGGAGCCAGAGGAGTGAAGATAGCAGAGTCCTAAATATACAGCCCACCTTTGGCATTTGACTGTTATTTTGTAAGCATGTCACTCCTACACATCTCAGTCTCTTCCTCTGTAAATGCACAAAAATCAATTCATAAGTTGTGAGAATTGGCTAGGAAATCATGTCAGCACTAAATAAAAGTTACCCGCCATCATTTTTAGTGAACAAGGTTCACTGACAAAGGTTTACTTTACTTACGCAAGGAGACTTTATGTAGTTTCATTATGAAGTAATATGTAATAAACTGTATTTTTCCAAACATGTTAAAAATGCTTCTTCAATATGGTTGTACTTCAGACACACAGAGACACACAATTTGTTTCTCATGGAGTGGTGTTATTCTTGCCTTATACATAACCTTGAATTGAATTTGCCTTTTAACTGTGACCACCAGCCTATGTTACCTGGTTCCTCTAAGCTTGGTCTAGAAGAACCAGGGCCACAGCTAACTCCATATGGAACAGAGCATTCATGTCAAAACCCTACTAACTGACTGGTTGCTGGGCTGAGCCATACTCCGATGGTAGTTTTTCATGCAGGGGAGACCCTCAGAATACAGAACTAAGCAGCCTCTCTTCTCCACTTCTCTGCTTCTCCCTGAATGAGTCCATCATAAAAAAAAAAAAAAACACTTCATATTACAGCAGGTACTCAGAACCTGCACCTAGGTACTTAAGGCCTGTGTTGGACAGAGAGGGTGAGGAAGCCAGCGTACTGCATAAGTAAACACAGTCAAGGGCATCCAGCAGAGCTGGGAAGATAGACTTTACCTAGGGAGCAACAACTAAACACAACTGTCAACCTTTACCCTCGGTGCAAATTACAGCATCTGAAACTAGGTCCATTTGTTCCCAACTACAGATAAAAAGACCATCAGGGACTCCAGTCCATGGCTAGGCTCAGTTTAGTTACAAAATTCTGTCCCATGAATTCTATTTAAATCAGATTTTAAAGGAGATCAAAAACATGGTGGAGACACATAAATTGCAAACAGAATATGTTAGAAATGGACAGTGAGAAGGCTGGAAACCAGGAATGAACAAGTCAGAGACAAGATCTGTAAAGGAGACAGTCTAAATTCTAACAGACGGTCCTTGCCAAGAACAAAGAAATAAGGTTGGCGAGAGTGGAACATGGGGTCACCAAATCTCAACTCCAACTTTAACATCCCAGTGTGCTTCAGCCCACTAAGTTTTTCTTCTCTCCTTTCAGACAAACGCCTTCTCTCCAGTCCTCAAAGACCCACAGCCTGAACAAGGACTTTGGTGCTCCTGTCACACAATGCTCAGCCTCTTTACAAACCAGCTTGTGGTGTGTTACTCGGCAGTCTGTGTCATTGCTTTTGTGGCATCAGACTTGCTTAAAATCCAGCCCTATCTTCTGCCTCTTATGTTCTGTCAGAGGTGTCTAAGTGGATTCCTTACGCATCCATCAAAGAGTCACACTTCAAAATGGGAAATAAAAGCAAAGTGACCATAGCAGAAAAGGCTGTTCTTGGTTGATTCACAAATGCAGCCACCAAAAGAGTAGTGAGCAGAACAGAACCCCACAGGAAGGCAGTGCATCAGCTGTGTTTATTTTCCAAAAGTCACTGGAACCAATTCACTCCGGGCCATTGGAACCACAGGTTGTTGACATGCACAGAACTGAGTTGCAGGTGATCTTTTCATCTTGTGACTTTGCTGATGACATGCCCTTTGTCAGGCTCTACCACACTGCTACACAAGAACTGACATTCACTGTTGTCAGGTTCTAGTGGAAGAATCTGGATGTGTTCTGATTCAAAAGGAATCCAAGGTTCCCATAAAACATCATGGAAGTATACCATCAACTTGAACACTAATAGGACTCAGACAAGTGTGTGTGTGTGTGTGTGTGTGTGTGTGTGTGTGTGTGTGTGTGTGTGTGTGTGTGTGCTCCTGAGCATAAGAAAAGATGTGGCAGGGTGAGAAAAACATGAATACCATGTATTACCAGAAAAAGAACCTTCTACTGTAAATGAACTGGTGTTCACTTCCTGAAAAATCTGTGAAGCACCTTAGAGCCATGGTGTCCTCAGTATCAAATCCAAAGAGCCCTGAAGGGCTCATCCTGATGGATGGGAGGTGATGTCACACCATATGGCCCACATCTCTTCTCCTCTGATGAGTATATCATCCCCCCAGTTTATATCCCATCTGTCTCATTAGACTGCAAAACTGCTCCTGGCTATTATTGTATTTTTAGGCAACTTCAGTACATCCTAAATGACTGAAGTCGAACACTGAAGCAATACCAAGCATCCATACAGCCCCCTTTCATTTCTTTTGCTTCATTATTTTAGGTGTTCCAAGATTTGTGTGTCTTGTAGGGACTAATACTGTACCTCATACCAAGCACGGTGCCCACCCTGAGCCCCTCACACATCCCTTATACCTCTATGAGTTGAACCATACCCTACTTGCTGATATAACAGCTTTGGCTCCATAGTATGAATATTTTAGTGTTCAGTTCCACTTTTAAAATTTTTAAGAAGTCTGCTCAAAAATAAGGACTGAATTTTTTTCTGAGGACCACAAGAAACCCCAAGATGTTCAGAGAGGTATTCGACCCTTTGAATCCCTAATAGATCACAGCTGCAAATGTCCTGACCTGGAGACTGTGATCTCAATAACAGCAAACAATCAAGTTGATCCTGACTTAACTATTGACCTGGTAATTCATTAAATCCATCCAGTTGGAAGACTAAAAGAGAAAAGGAATGCTGAACATGTAGATACATCTAGAATTATGTAGCTACATGTGTTCTATTAGTGGCCTGGAAAACTTTTCATTAAAAAAAAAAACCTCCATTCCTATAAAAAAAAAAAATCCTAACTATAATTAAAACTTGGGAATAGTCCCAGTAGACCAACTAGTCATGGATCTTGTTCAGGTTTCAAGCAAAACTGTCAAATAATATTTAATTAAGCAATTATATATTTGGGTGGTTTCTGCTCTCACATTTAAATATAGGAAAATATAGAATTATATTGCTTATGACAGACTAGTAGATATAAGAAAATTATGAATACCAACTCTCAGGAAAACAATATGAAATCCTTGGTTAGAAGGAACCAGGTGTCTTTTGACTGGTGAGATAAGTCAGCATTAAGAATGCTTCTTGGTCTTCCAGAGGACCTGAGTTCAGTTCCCAGCACGTGTAATCACCTGCAACTATAGCTTCAAATGACTCATTGTCTGCCTGCCTTCACAGGCAACTGAAAACATCTGTCATAGACATGCACAAACAAATAATAATAATAATTTTTAAAAATCTTTAAAAAGCTACCAAACTTCCAGTCTTTTGGAATATCAATTCTTTCATCCTCAAGAAGGACATAGTTTGCACACTAGAATCTGTTTTCCATTCAATAGACTAAATATCAAAAAACTTATTTTTTGTCCATTTTATTCTTATACAACTTCAAAACAGCTTTATCAAAACTATGTTTCATTTTCTCTTCATCTCCTGGAGACATATATATTATATATATAATAATATATATATATATAATATGCCATTTGAAGAAGAGTGAGGTACATGTGTGGCTATTTTCTTCATCCTTCAGTTTTACAGTTATACTTAGTTTGTTAAAATGGATAACTGAGTTATTAATAGCCTGTAAATTATCATTTTCAGAATATTTCAAACTTGACCATTAATACCTGAATATGGAAAAAGTAGAAGGAAGGAAGGAAGGAAGGAAAGAAGGAAGGAAGGAGAAGAGATCTCCCAATCTGATTTGCTTAAACTATACAATATCTACAATTTAATCCCCTTGGCCAAAGGGTAAACACAAGGAGTTTTGTGTGCAAGGAGTTAAATGGTGACATTGAGGGAGTCGTGAAAATGAATATACCAGGAAGTAATCATGAAAAACAAAACAAGTCATTTTGTTTTTCATAACTGTACCCTCATATTTAAGAGAAAAACATGACAGCCCGGACTGTATTTTTAAACTGTAGAACTGATTGGCCACTGCAGAGAAAAAACAGTTTAAGAAATCATAACTCTACACCACACAAGGTTAATGCTGTTTAAAATGCAAAAGCCAGAGTGATAGTACCCATATTACCTGGTGTTTTAGCCATTTGTGCACTAGGAATGGACGTGTTTATCTTTTTCCTTGACATCTGATTGCTAGGCTAATGCCATTTAAAACTAGATGGAAGAAAATTATATTCTCCTGAGGAGTCAAGCGATTTTTTTTTCTTGAAAGCCGAGAGAAAAATAAAGATAGCCATTTTGATTCAAACAAAGTGCTACGTAGAAACCTGTGGGCATAAATCACATCAGGCCTCTGCAATCTTTGCTTGCCATTGGTTGTTGCAGGGATAATTGCATAGGAACACGATTTGTATAATTGCCAGCAATAGTGCTCCTGGACCAAGGACCAAGGCCTCCCACAGATTTCTACAAATCATTACTCGCCTAACAGTTTTTGCAGAGTTTTTTTTTTCTCCTTACAGAACCCTGGAGTTAAGCCAAGTAGAATTATTATTCTCAGACTTGGGAAGATTCACATTAATTTCTGAAAGTATAGACAAGTTGTGCAGTTAAGCAAACATGTGCCCTTTGTTTAAGGGAAAAAACAAAAACAAAACACCAGAGTACTGGAGAAGGGGAAAGGGGGAAGAAAAATGTTCAAGGAATACATGTCTTCAAAGCTATAGATCCATGCGAACAAACTAAAAGCTAATTTGATGAATGTGGTCAAAGTACTTGCTGCCAAGCCTGAGGACCTGAGCTTGATCCCTGGGACCCACAAGGTGGAGGGAGAGAACTAAGTGCCTTAAATTGTTTTCTGACCCTTACTATGCTCTGACATGCAGCACATCACACCACACACACACACACACACACACAACACACACACACACAAATGTAAGAAAAGAAGAATAAATTACAAATACATGTGCTGCCCACAGATGTTATAACTAAAAATATAACTCTAAAAGTTATATGTCAGTTTCTAATAATACAATCCTATTCATTTTCCCTTAGAGTCATTTACATATGAAATGTATATTCTAGAAGGTATTATTTTAGATATAAGTCCATCTTATCATTGAAGTCAATAAGATTCAAAGATGCTAGGCTTCCCATGACATCTAGGAAGGAACTCATAACAATGCCAATACATTTTTGTTAGTTAGTTTGTTTGTTTGTTTGTTTGTTTCAAGACAGGGTTTCTCTGTGTCTTTGGAGCCTGTCCTGGAACTAGCTCTTGTAGACCAGGCTGGCCTCGAACTCACAGAGATCCACCTGCCTCTGCCTTCAAGTGCTGGGATTAAAGGCATGCACCACCACCGCCCGGCTAAAATCGACCATAATTTTGTTTTATGTCAAGGATTGTTGGTAAAGTCATTACCATGATCCACAGGCCTGTAACCTAACTTTTATACACCTTATATACCTGCATTCCGTGTCCTGTCACTTCCCTCTGAAATCTCTAATTGCTGCCTAGATATTTCTATCCCCTGCAGTCACTGATGGCTGTCATCAGGAAGACACATTCTCTAGTGGTTTTAGTAAAGAGAGAGTCTGTTGGAAGCTTATACCTGTCGCTGCTTTCTCTACAGAATCCAGATCACCGCAGGCAAATCTTATAAACCATCTATTAGCTGCGTCTCCTATTTGAAAACGGAGTAGCATTTGAGATCATATTCTACCTCCCTGGGAGACAAAATAAGACATAAATATCACCAGATAAAACCTACATTCTACAGTCCCTATCCTCACTGTTTCAATGTGCAGTTTGTTCCTTTTTTTGCCTAAGGAAACTGAAACAATGCAGAGGAGAAGTAGAGAAACAATAGTAGTCCAGTCATTACAACCACAGACACAATCCACACTGCCTGATTAGAAATCTGGTTCTGTCACTCACTAACTGATCTTCGGATAAATCTCTCTATGCTTCTTTTTTTCCTCTACAAAAGCATTGAGTTACCCAACATGAATATATGTACTTAACATGCACACCATTTATAACCATTTCTAGCATAGACAAATGATAGCTATTATTAGCAAGCAGTCTGCCTTCACTTTATAGACTATAGATGTATTTACAAACTTATTTGCTACTCAAAAAAACATATTAAACTGAGGGGGATTCTGTTTATAAACAGTTCCATTTTCAAGAGAGGAAGAAAACACATGCGGAGCTTATTCTTAGCAATAACTTAGTCAAAGCAGGAGCCCACACATTGTTTTATGTTTAGATTTGATTATTGACAGAGGCCTCATTAAACAGTATTGGTATTCAGTATACTTACTCAGGATAAAGACCAGATAAGGAAGGATTCAGAGAGGTTTTGCATGTGTTAATGTCTATTTGTGATGGGCAACTACAGTCCAATAGGAACAGATTTAAAATAATTACACTTCATTTGGGCTCATGTCAGCCACGAGTTGGCTCAGCACAATTTAATGGAAAAGTGCATTGCCTCTTGCACTTAATGAGGCTACATTTGATAAGAGACTCTGGTGGGATCTGGAATCATAACAGTAATGAAATCCAAGGTTTGGGTTCTTGGTTCATTAGGCAACAAGACTCTTCAGTGTACTCATTCCCTAAGCGAAAGAAAGAAGCCAGTAACTAGTTGCAATTTTTAAAACATGCTTTTAAATCCAGGGAATGACTAGATTTCTGTCTTGTAAGTGTTAAAGACTTTTACAATAGCTACAGCTTCAATTTCTTTATGAATTCCCATGTAATGATCAAAGCTGCTCTTCACACAGCACTGTACGATTACTAACCATCATTTAACTGTTCCCTTCACTGATGAGGAAATGGAGGACAACAAGGTAACGTGCTCACCAGTATGAAGAATGTATAAGAGCCAAAGACAAAAGTAAGCACATTGTTAGTAATTACCTGTCACTTGCTAGTTGAGATGTTTTTGATGATGAAAATGCAATGTTATGATAGGACTAAATGTTAGTGCAAGCTGCAAAGGAAGCAGCTGAACTGTGAAGCATCTAGGAGTATCAGCTCCCAAAACTGTTACTTGAGCTTGATGACACTAACTCTAGCCTAGTGAACTGAAGTCCATTCCCCAAGCATTTGTCCAAACACTTTGTCCACATCTGAGGTACTCAGAAGTTAACTAGGTCAGAGAGTTTTGGTATCTGGAAGAAATAACCAGGCAACAGTCACCAAATTAATTCCCTTTAATAGTGAAAGGGCATGTGCAGTGGACATTTCCTTACAGAACTAGTGAAGCTCCACAGACAACCTTTTGAAATGAATGCAACAGGCATAGATTCCAATCAACGTGGGCTGTACCAGCAGTCCTGGCCACTGAGAACACAGTAAAGACTGTAGGTTGAGCTTGTTTGCTGACTTTTAATGATTTTTGTTTGATATGTGACTTTACAAAGGTCATCTTCAATTTCTCTTCTGAAAATCTGGGAGGACAGTAACCATGCCAGTCCTATAGATGCATCCATTTATGGTCTATATGGTTTCTGCAGTTGCCAGATATGCATTACTGAATGAGATATTCAGTCACACATGAACTAATAAAGTTCAACCTTCAGTGCTCCCAGCTTAGAGGAAAGGCTGGGCGAGAGGCCCAATGTATTCTCGTGTTAATATTTTTCTGTAATTTGACAAAGAAAATACTTCAAGGACAATAAGTCAAGGCTACTTTGTCTCTCCTCTGTTTGAACATCTACATAGGAACCCAATGTGTTGGCAAAAGATGTATTAATTAGACCTTAAAAGCACATAATAGCCATTTCCCTGTAAATATATGTCATTTCCTGGAAAACATGTGTCATTAAACATTTCAGTTTAGTATCCAGGATGATTCTAATTTCTGATGGGCCAGCTCATCTAAGAATGGCTACAAGAATACCTAAAGCCAAATTTACTTTAGGTTATGAGGTTCCTTAAACTTGGTAGCAGACTGTGTGGGCAGAAGAAATGCAAGGTTTGAAACATCTAGAGTGCACTGTCATCATCAATATGCTTATCATTGTCATTGTCACTGTTGTAGCTGCTTTTGTCATCTTGACATTATTTTTGTCATTATTATTGAAGAAGAAATGCTAATAATCCAAGTCCTAGTCAACAGACTTTTCTCGAAAGCTTACTAAGAAGAGATAACCATATGGGAACAGGGAAGGAAATGGGCTAATGTGAGATTAATGAGCAGAAAAGTGGGCAAGGAGAAGACAAAATATTTGACTTACTTAGCTCAGGTGGCTATGACCTATTTGAGTTCTGAGAAGTCATGATAAGTTTCAGAATCACTTGGTATTTTTGTTGGAAGCTGTATGTCCTTGAGTTCAACCAACACCCTCAGGTGACTCTAAAATTGGTAATAATAATACCACACTTAGATGTGAAGATCTGTTGTTTTGTTTTACATATTTTTAGACAGGTCTTCTTTTATAGCCCAGGCTACCCTGGGCTGCCTGGCCATCATCTTGCTCATTCTCTAGAATTACAGAATTACAGAGAATTTTGGTATCTGGAAGAAATAACTTGACAGCAGTCACCAAATTAATTTCTTTTAATACAAAAAGGGCCTGGGTGGTGGACATGTCCTTACAAAACTAGTTAAGCTCCACAGACAGCCCTTTGAAATGATTGTAATTCCATTCATTCCAAAAGGATTACACATGTAAACCAACATTCATAGCTTTTAGAGCATTGACTTTTAAGAAGGCTAATACAATTGATTCCACTGAGGTGCCCACAAATGTACAAGAGGCTCCAGAAACACCTGGGAAGGATGGCCCCCTCAGGTTTCAGTAATGATTTGATGAAACCTACTTTTCCTTGTGTTTTCAATTATCTCCAAGTTTCAGAGTGTTTCCCAAATTTGATTTACCTTTGTCATGAGTCAGAATAATATATGTTAATGTGCTCAATTTTGTAAATGACGAAAACTCAGGACCAGGGATATTTATCTGAATGTTCTTTAAAAGGCTAGAATGTCAATCTTCTTGGCACTTATATCTATAATTAATTACACCAACATGCAGAGTCCTGATGAACACAAAATGAAGTTTTGACTTCAAACACCCAACCTAAAACAAGTTTACAAGGTACCTAATTATTGATATTTTCATTATCTAGCATCAAAAATATTCCAGACCTTTTGCTGCAATCTTTAGGGCAAATCAAAAGTGCAACAGCTACTCTCCCAACCTTCTGTACATCCTATACACAAAAATGACTTCTTTGTTCGTCAACATAATTAAGCCCTGATACTGACTTCCTATGTCAGACTGTGGCCAGAAGCTAACTTGAAGGAGACTTTGATGTAATTGTGTTAAGGGTGAACAGTGTTCAGCACTAAGGAATGAGTGAGGAAAAACAACAATATCAAAAAGGGATGCATGTATTCTCCACTAAATGTTAATACCCTAACTGAACTCAAGCAATTGATGTTCATAACTTCTATATCTTAGTTATGATGATCATCAATAATATAATGATCAAATATTTGCTTTACTGAACCACTGGTTGATCCCACAAAACAGGGTATGGCTAAAAGGAATACACTGTTTTTAAATCATAAAGAAGAAAGTCATTTGAAGGCTAATATTTGACTTTATTTTAACTAGAACCATGGTCTACCAAGTTCTCTCTTTGTGTACATCCTTCGAGTAAATCCCACATTCAAGTATCTGATAAAGCTTACATTATTATTTGAAACTTGCTTTTAATAATATTTTGTCTTTAGTGTAACATGATTTTATTCTTGGTAGTATAAACAAGAATTTGTACTGTAGATATGAAGTACAAATATGTACAATAGAAGGTACTTGCTCAACACTCTATTAACTGATGAACAAAAGTGATCCCAAAATGACAAAGTGTTCCAGTGACACAGCTGGGACTGGAACTTAAAGCTTAAATCTTCCCAAAGGTTGGTGGGGGGGAAAGAGCTCTTCAAAACTAGTTATCTTTCTTTATTTTAGAGCCATAATAAAACTAAAGAGATGTTTCCCTCGTTATTGTTTGATAATGTGTTGCTCATCTGTTAAACCTCTGTGCAGATTTTCTACTCTATAAAAACAGAAAGCTGCTTTTCCTTCAAAAGGACACAAACATGAGCAGATATCCACTGAGCAATGATTCCGTTATGGTCAAGTTTAACTGAAGTGAAGTAACCCATCAGTTTCTACATTCAAGATGAAGAAATAAACAAGGATAAAGACTTCCATCAACAGGGCATTATACATGTTTACATTTCAGAAAAGTAATATCTGCATAGTCTTTCTTGGCTTTTGAAAAATTCACAAGATTAATTTTTCATGTTGAGAATACATATGCACTGCTTTATAAATGCTAAAATAAAACACTCTTTATACCATAGCATAATGCTCCACTTAGAGAAATAACAAGCACTTTTACACTAAGAAATAACATTGTAAAAGAGTATAGTAAAATTCATATAAATAAAAAAGCCATAAAATCTAAATCACACAATCCTATGCTTTAGTGCATTCCACATTCCAGCAGTGAGTTGCATTCCTAGCTTCATCGCTCCCCTGTTTACAGTGTATGCATCTGATGTCTTCAAATAACGTTTCATATGCAAAACACCTTCTCACATACAAATCCTTCAACCTTCTTCTCAGGAATCTATAATCTATGTCCTCTTATGACAAAGCAGAGATTTTCATTTAGTGGACAGTCAGTGATACCTAAAGACATTTTGATTGCCGCAGCTAAGGTAGGTGGATGATCCTGACAACCAGGGATTCGAAGCCAGAGATGCTGCTAAAATGTCTGTAGTGCATAGGAGAGCTTCCACAATGGAGAACTTTGGGCCCTGTATGGGATGGTTCTGTGTGTCAACTTATAGAAGCTAGAGTCATCACAGAGGAGGGAGTGTCAGCTGAGGAAATGCCTTTATGAGATCCAGCTGTAAAGCATTTCCTCAATTCATGATCAACGGGGCAGAGCCCAGTCCACAGTGGGTGGTGCCATCCCTGGATTGGTGGTCCTGGGTTCTATAAAAAAAATGCATATTAAGCAAGCCAAGGGAAGCAAGCCAGTAGGCAGGACCCCTTCATGGCATCTGCATCAACTCCTGCCTTCAGGATCCTGCCCTGTTTGAATTCCTGTCCTACAGTGATGAATAGCAATGCAGAAGTGTAAGCCAAATAAACCCTTGCCTCCCCAACTTGCTTTTTGGTCATACTGTTTCTTCGAAGCCATAGAAATTCAAAGACAGGCCCCGAATTTTCCACAGCAAATGTCTAAAGTAACAGTCTCTAGGAGTTCTTCAGTGTGACATGTAGTTTAAAGTCACTTAAGCCTGACAAACGCATATTTCAATGGTCCTACTGGTGTGACTGCCATGCAATTTTCTTTGACTACAAATAGAGCAATGAAAATACTAAGATGAAGAACCTAGAGATTTTGGCCTCTAGCTTTCTCACTAATTAACTGGGTGAACTGGGTAAGTCACTTAGCCTCTCACAACCTCTGTTGCTTATCAGAAACTGAAAGAACCAAGCTAAATTAATTCTAGAGATCCTTTCCAATTCCCAAATTCCATTACTCAGATGAACAGTGAAATCACAACTGTAGAAATTGTTTTAAACAAAATAGCTGTTATGTAACCATTTATATTATTTAAAGCCAAGAGTTCAGAGACAAGAAAGTTTAAATGTCAATAAGTTGATTGGGATTTATTATGTACCTATTAATAGACACAAAACGTTCAACTCCACTCTGTCAATAAATTGATCAGCATCTGTTATATACTAAGCATGCTGCCTATTGATATAAAGAACAATGAGATACTCTGTATCCATGTGCATGGAAATATACTGATGAAATCTGGGCTTTTCTTTATTCCAGATCATTATATGATAATCATTGCATCATTATTTCCCTAAGATCTTTAATCAAATACAAATTCCTGAAACCCATTCTTAATAAAGATGGAGTCTCTGAGAATTCAGCCCTAAAATTGCATTGTTACAATCCCTCAAATTAGTATTATATGCTGTGGTTTAAAATTACTGAATTTAAAAATTCATGAATAAAGGCCTGTATTATAATATTGTAGTCTTGATTGTATATGAAACCATATGTAGTACAGACCTCAACATAAGTGGCAGGTCATAATAGAGGAAAAGTCCACTGTTGAAAAAATGGAGATTGAATGGATAAGGTTTGGAAAGCAAGATAAAACTAGGCAAGTGCATTCTGTGGTTTCATCACAAACAAAGGCACAGAGGGAGAGAGGTTGAGAATCAAATGGTCGTTAGTGAAGAGTCTCATAATAGTATCTGTGCAGAGCTTGGAATGGTGAAAATATATATAGTAAAGATAATTGAAATATCAAATCAAAAATACCTAAATCTTCTGCTGCTTTCAACCTTGGGCAAAGAAGCAGTTTTCTTTTGGGGTGTGGCCTCTGATAGATTGTCCATGCCTCACTGAATGCCCATAAGGGCAACACTAACTGGACTCAGGGGATGATAAGATAATGTTTTTTTATTTAAATGAAGTTGGGAAGGGGCTGTGTTTGGAGATCAGACACAATAAAGGTATACTGTATGCATGTATGACTTTTCTTTTTTGTTGAAAATGGGTTTTTCTCTCAGACAATATACCCAACCACAGTTTCCTCTCCCTGGATTCCTCCCAGCTTCCTTCCCACCTCCCATCTCCCTCTACCCCAGACCTGCTCTCCATTCATATCCTCTTCAGAAAATAGTAGGCCTCCAAGAGACCACAGCCAAACAGAACAAAACAAGGTTCAATTAGACAAGGCAAAAGCCCTCATAATGAGACTGGACAAGGAAACACATAGGAGGAAAAGAGTCCCAGGAGCAGGCAAAAGAGTTAAAGACACACTTGTTCCCACTATTAGGAGTCACACAAAAACCAATACCCTAACAGTCATAACAGGCACACAGAGGACCTGCAACAGACCTGCATACCCCAAGCTTGCTGCTTCAGTCTCTGTGAACCCATGTGAGCCCTGCTCAGCTTATTCAGAGGGACATGTTCTCCTGGGGTCCTCCATCCCCTCTGACTCCTACAACCTATTTTCCTCCTCCTCTTCTGAGGGGTTCCCAGATGTCCAAAGGGAAGGCCCCAATGGAGACCTTCAGTTTAGATTCTCTTGCCACATAATGTCTGGCTATGTGTCTTACACCCACTCCCAACTACTGCTGGAGGAAGTCTCTCTGATGGTGACTGGACAAAACATCAATTTTCAAAGAATAAATAAAAATATTACTTTAAATTACTGTGTTTCATTTAATGAAATTAATTAAATGTTTCATTATTTTTGAGACTATATATGTGTAAAAATAAAATGAGGACCAGCAAGATGCATGTGATTATTATTTTTCATCATTAGCTTTTAAAGTAAAATCCATTATTTAAAAAGCTTGCAAATAATAAAAACATCACCCACCAAAATTAGCTCAAAGTCTATACAACCCATTGAATGAATATAGAGTTAAAAATGGCACTCAAGCTAGGCAGTAGAAGTTCATGACTTTGATCTCAGCACTTGGAAGGTGGAGGCAGGAGGATCTCTGTGAATTCAAAGCCAGCCCAGTCTAAAGAGTGAGTTCAAGAACAGCCAGGGATACATAGAAAAATCCCTGCAGTCAGGAATACACAGAAAAAAAACTATTTTGAAAAAACATTATCTCTCAAAACAAAACTGTGAACCTTAAATTTTACACTTTCATAATCAAATATGTTTTATGCACTTAAGCAAAACCAAAATCCTGGGAATAAGGAATTTCATTTGGGAAATTGCCTCCAACACATTGATCTCTGAGCTTAGCTGTGAAGTGTTTTCTTGATTGCCAATTGACATACAGGCCCGGTCCATTATGGATAGTGTGGTCCCTGGGTAGGTAGGCCTGGGCTATGTGACGATAGCTGAACACATGCCTGGAACAAGCCAGTAAGCAATATTTCTCTGTGGTCTTTGCTGCAGTTCCTATAGCCAGCTTCTTGTCTGAGTTCTTTGCAGGCTTTCTTTGATGGTGACTGTAACTTGTGAGCTAAAATAGATGCTTTCCTCCCCAGCTTGTTTCTGGTAAGTGTTTTATCACAGCAAGAGGAAAGTAAGTAGAACAATGGGCCACCATGCCTGACTTACTATAAGCCACATGTGAAAGGGTTCCTTCAAGTGGTCTTCAGTTCTGCCCTCCACACAAATGCTATGGCAAATACACACACAGACATGAATGTACACTCCCATGAATGCACACACACATACACACACACACACACACACACACACACACACACACACACACACACACACACACACACACAAATAATTAGAGAATGTCAATTTGAGAGCATCTGGAATCTAGGAGAAAATTCTCTGGGCACACCTGCAAGGGATTATTCGGTTAGGTTAATTAGGGTGTGTAGAGGCACTCTAAAAGTGGGCAGCCTGTTACCTAGGTTGTCTCTTCAACTACATAAAAAAGGAGAATTCATAGCTTTATTTACTTGACTCCAATGCAATGTGTCCAGCTGTTTCAAACTTCTCCTGATTTGTCCTGAACAGACTCTCAGCTCTGTCTCCTCATTCAGAAATCCACTAGGCTCCATGTCAATTCTGTTCTACATACAGTAGTCTGGAAATTCTCTCAATGCAATAAACTGGGGAAGCGGCAGGGCTAACCTTGTTTTCCTGCTTTCTGAGATCCTGGAGACCTCTGACTACTGTGCCCCTGAGATTCTGGAGACTGATGTGTACTACCCCATGTCTTAACACTTGCTGCACACGTTGTTGGTTAGTTGTGTTTGACTTGGCCACTATAATTTCACCTTTATCCAAAGAAGTAGTTCTAGTTTAAGTAGATTACTTTACAATAATAGTTTACTTGACTTGATGTCACTAGGTATGTGGAATAAGCCTCATGTGGGGATATCAGCTTTCATTACAATGTTGAACATAATACATTGGCTTTACAATCTAGTTTTCATTAAAGTCTTTAAAAAATACCCCAGGAATATTTCTACTTCTGTTGAAAAGATGCACCACTGACTCCCCTGGGACTAGAACGATGGTTTGAATATCTGAACCAGTAGTCAGTTACTTTCCCTGTGATTTTCCAGACATTCATATGCCTGCACTGTGACACCACTCATTTCCTTCCCCAAATTGCTAACATATTGTGTTTTAAAATTACAGAATCTGCTAATGAATACAAAATTAATATGTGACAGGATAATATAGCTTCCTAAGTGACATAAAATAGAAACCAGGAAACATATGAAAATAGCCTTTGCAGTGAAAAAAATATAAACTGAAGCATGAAGGTTTTCTATACTGCATATGCATAAGCAGAAATAGCATTAAAGTTATTCATGAAAGAAACATTTATAATGCATATATTCAGTGTCATTTTTCAAGAATTACTAAAGATGAGAAAGACTCAGTTTCTGCCCTCCATAAGCTAAACATAAGCAGAAGAATATTTTCTTGGCTATAATGGCATCTGCTTGCAAACATTTATAATTGATATTTTTATTGAAGACATTTGTTGATTTCACAAATGCAGTGCAAGTTTTTTGATGTTTTATTCTACATGTGCTTTATTTCCGACACTAATAACACCTTAAGTTTATATCTAAATACCATAAAAATTATATTGCCCAATTCTGCATTTTTATAGACAGCCTATACTTACTACATGGAAGGTAGCCCTGTAACCATTATTTAAAAAATCCAGTAAATATTCTGACAAGAAAATCTTCATACAGATTTTACTGGTACTCAGATTAACCTCATTTAGGAAAGATAAAAATGTATATATTGGTGCCTATTATCTATTTTTTTTGTAATCAAAGTTATTGCTATTTTAGGTCAGTCTCTAAGTTTAAAAGAGAAGACAGTGGCCTCCATGACAAACCCTCACTCCCAAGCCCTGTTCTCCAATTCACCACCTTTAGTGCAGCTGTTTTTCCTACTAACATGTTTCCAAATCTAAGCATTGCTCTTCAGCATCAAGCATAGACAAGATAAGCAATTTAGCTTGAAGCATTTTCATTCTTTCACCCTGATTTCTAACCACACATTTTTTTTCCCAGATAAGTTACCGTTCTTGGTTACATAGATTGCTCTCCCTGTGTATTAGGCTACAATATTGTTCACTGTTCAGACCAAGGATTTGTGCAGTGGTAACATTTATTTTATTTGTACATGTCCTTTAAATAGTTGCCATCATTTTCTCAGATCTACTTGAGTTGTAGTGGATATGTTTAAATCTTTCCACATTTCACTTTTCAGATCTTCAAACACATCAAGCAAAGAACCAGTTTCATCTCCCTACAACTTCATTACATCTCTTTCCCGCAGACTGATCTCCAACGACCTTCCCCTTTCTGCTTGTTCAGATCTACAGAGGTTGATGGTTGGCCTTCAAGATTCTTGTCACCTCTTGACACTAAACTAGAAAGTTCTGACAGTGTTTGCCGGGGAAGCATTAGATTCAGTATCTTTTGCCTGCCAAGAGGGGTAGCATTCAGACCATCTTCCAAAAGTACAGATAACTGCTGTGTCAGCACTGACCCAGTAACACCAAGAACATTTGTTGCTGGAGAATGAGGAGAAACAATTTTCTTTCTTGACATTTTTCATGCCATGGCCAGTGCCAAGCATGTGGCAAACAAAGCATCTAATCTCTTCTCTATACCTCATTGAAGCTGGTATATATGACTTTTACCCCTACTTACAAATGGTGAAACAAAGATACCAAAACAATGAGTAATTTCTCCAGTGTCCCACAGGTAGTGATTAACCAAACCAAGATTCAATCCCAGAATGACTACTACGCCTAAGATATATTCATCACTGAATATGCAGTATCATCACATTGTAAGAAATATGGTTCAGCACTGTTTGCTGGGGAGAAAATCAGAAGCAAAACTGGAAAAGAAATGAACATCTTTTACTGTGCTCAAAAACAATCTAGCAGGAGTTCCGGCACTTCCTTAGTCAAACAATGATATTACATGCCATAATTATTGTGAGCCAATGGTTACTGAACATCTATCCCTAATACTGCATGCTGTATTAGTTGATTTTCTCATTGCTGTAAAGTAAAATATATACCAAAGTATCTTAATGGAGAAAAGATTTTTTAATTCTTTAATTACTACTCCTATTTACATTTCCATCCCCCCATTCCCTTGCCCTCCCACCCTCCAGGTTCTCCACCCCCAACTCCTCCCCAGCGATAGTGAGGCCCTCCACAGGAAACCTTCAAAGTCCTTCATATCATTTGGGGGAAGGCCTAGGCCCTCCTTGCTGTATCTGGGCTGCAATAGTATCCCTCCATAGAGAATGGGCTCCCAAAGTCCATTTGTGCTCTAGGGATAAAGACTGCCTCCACTGTTAGAGGTCCCATAGACTGTCTTGGCCTCCTAGCTGGCACCCGCATTCAGAGGGCTTGGTTTGGTCCAATGCTGTTTCCCCAGCTTTATGACTAGGGTCTCCATGCTCTCACTAGGTCAGGTCAACTGTTTCTGCGGATTTCTCCAGCCTCATCTTGGCTCCTTTGCACATCCCTCCTCCCTCTCCACAACTGGATTCCAGTAGTAGGGCTCAGCGCTTAGCTGTGGGTACCTGTTTCTGCTTCAAAAAGCTACTGGATGAAGGTTCTAGGAATGGTAACCAAGGAAGGCATCAATCTCATTATAAGGGAAGGGCATCAATGGCATCTTCTCCACCACTGCCTGGATTCTTAGTTGGGGTCATCCCTGTGAATCCCCTAACACTTTCCCTGCGCCAGAAAAAGATTTTTTATGGATCCTTATTTGAAGGGGTAACACCTATCATGACAGAGAAGACACAAGGGCAGAAGCATTAGATCACTGTCTGCACTGTGTCTAGTTAGAAAGAAGAAAGAAACAAACCTCATTTTCTTCTTTGCCTTGTTAAATCTGAGACCCTCAGAGCAAGGTAGAATGCCAACCTTCATTTAGGGTTGGTCTCTGTCCTTATTTAAGCCTCTCTAACAACTCCCTCAAGGCCATAGACCCTGCTATGTCTCCTAGTTGATTCCCAATCTAGTCACAGTGTAAGTGGAAGATTAAATATTACAGTATGTTTACATTTTGATGTAATTTTATTCTACAAGGATGTATGGAATTACAGTTATTACTATTTCTGTTCTTGTTGTTACTAATCTTATTTTACCATGAAATGAATATCATAGGGCTTTATTTTACTCACCTTTAACATAAATAAGTTGAACTAATTACAGCTGTTTTATTCTAAAATTTAACTACTTTGAAAATACAATGTAAATACATATTATATTTAAGTATCTCTGACAGAAATAAATACCATTGACACAATTTTTAACCTAATAGAAAATTCTTCTTTTCCAGATTAAGAAACATGGGCTCCAAAAAAAATAGAAGTTTGAGTTACTAGCGGGATATAGCTAGCACCCAATATACTGATTCATACATTAATATTTTTCTTTATATTGTGAGCTATTTCAAAAGCAGAAAGATATCTCATAGAGCTCCTTAGGGGAGGAGACAAAATAGAGAAAGAATGAACAGTTTAGAGGTCTGGATCACCATCCAGCCAACCACAAAACCATCCATCCATCCACCCAACCATTCATTCATCCTATTCATTGAAAGATGACAGAAATGTAAAGAGTAAAAACTGAATGCCAAAAAAATCAAAGGCATTCCAGTCTTGGAGGTAACCAATATAAATATAAAAGAGATTAAGAATTTGTTTTTAAAACCTCACAATATACAACACTTTACAGTCATCTTAGAAGTTTGTTATAATTTGACATTTTGTACTTCAAATTCCTGTAATGGAACTCTTATTTTTCCATTTTTTTAAATTAGAAACAAGATTGTTTTACATGTCAATCCGAGGTCCCTTTCCCTCCCCTCCTTCCCTGCCCACCCCCAACTAACACCCTACCTATGCCATACCCTTTCTGCGCCCCAGGATGGGTGAGGCCTTCCATGGGGGAATCTTCAGAGTCTGTCATATCCTTTGGGATAGGGCCTAGGCACTCTCCTGTATGTCTAGGCTGAAGGAGTATCCCTCTGTGTAGAATGGGCTTCCAAAGTCCATTCCTATGCTAGGGATAAGTACTGATCTACTACAAGAAGCCCCATAGATTTTTCAAGGCCTCCTCACTGACACCCATGTATATGGGGTCTGGATCAGTCCCATGCTGGTTTCCCAGCTATCAGTCTGGAGTCCATGAGCTCCCTTTTTCAGGTCAACTGTTTCTGTGTGTTTCCCAGCCTGGTCTTGACCCCTTTGCTCATCACTCCTCCTTTTCTTCAATTGGATTCCAGTTCAGTTCAGTGTTTAGCTGTAGGTTTCCATCAGCTGCAGGATGAAGGCTCTAGGATGGCATACAAGTTAGTCATCAATTTCATTATCAGAGGAGGGCATTTAAGGACACCTCTCCTCTGTTGCTTAGATTGTTGGTTGGTGTCATCCTGTAGATCTCCAGACATTTCCCTAGTTCAGATTTCTCTTTAGACCTACAATAGCTCCCTCTATTATGGTATCTCTTATCTTGCTCTCCTCTATTCATCCCCTGATTCAACCTTCCTGCACCTTCATGTCCTCCTCATCCCTCCTCTTCACCCTGTCTCATTCTCCTAGCTCCCTCTCCCCTCCCCCATGCTCACATTCACTCAGGAGATCTTGTCCTTTTCCCCTTCTCCAGGGGATTATGTATGTCTCTCTTAGAGTCCTCCTTGTTTCCTAACTTCTCTGGTGGAGTAGATTGTAGAGTGGTAATCTTTGCTCTATGTCTAAAATCCATATATGAGTGAGTACATGCCATTTTTGTCTTTTTGTGACTGGGTTACCTCCCTCAGAATGGTTTCTTCTATTTCCATCCATTTCCCTGTGCCTTTCAAGATTCCATTGATTTTTTTTTCCTCTGAGTAGTACTCCACTGTTTAAGTGTACCACATTTTCCCTATCAATTCTTCAGTTGAGGGGCATCTAGGTTGCTTCCAGATTCTGGCTATTACAAATAATATTGCTATGAACATAGTTGAACAAATGTTCTTGTTGTATGAATGTGCTTCTTTTAGGTATATGCCTAGAGTGGAATTGCTGGATCTTGTGGTAGACTGATTACCATTTCCAATTGCCATACTGATTTCCAAAGTAGCTGTACAAGTTGGCACTCCTACCAGCAATGGAGGAGTGTTCCCCTTTCTCCACATCCTCTCCAGCATAAACTGTCATTGGTGTTTTTTATTTTAGCCATACTGACAGGAGAAAGATAGTATCTCAGAGTTGTTTTAATTTGCATTTTCCTGAT
Organism: Cricetulus griseus; assembly: GCF_003668045.3. Lineage (NCBI taxonomy): Eukaryota > Metazoa > Chordata > Mammalia > Rodentia > Cricetidae > Cricetulus > Cricetulus griseus. Next base: position 216,176,584 of record NW_023276806.1, read on the forward strand.
GGCAAAGGATGTTGAGCACTTTCTTATGTGTCTTTCAGCCATTTTAGATTCCTCTGTTGAGAATTCTCTATTTAGTTCTGTACCCCACTTTTTAATTGGGTTGTTTGGTGTTTTGGAGACTAGCTTCTTGAGTTCATTGTATATTTTGGAAATCAGCCCTCTGTCAGATGTGGGGTTGGTGAATATCTTTTCCCATTCTGTGGGCTGCCTTGTGTCCTTTGCCTTACAGAAGCTTCTCAGTTTCAGGAAATCCTATTTTTTAATTGTCAATCTCAGTGTCTGTGCTACTGGTGTTATGTTCAGGAAGCAATCTCTTGTACCAACTCATTCAAAGGTATTTCCTACTTTCTCTTCTAAGTGGTTCATTGTGGCTGAATTTATGTTTAGGTCTTTCATCCATTTGGACTTAAGTTTTGTGCATGTCGACAGACATGGATCTATCTGCAGTCTTCTACATGCCAGCATCCAGTTATGCCAGCACCATTTGTTGAAGATGCTTTCTTTATTCCATTATATATCTTTAGCTTCTTTGTCAAAAAATAAGGTGTTCATAGGTATGTTAGTTTATATCAGTGTTTTCAATTCGATTCCATAATTTAACTCTTAACTGACCCATATTCTAGTCTTTCCACCTCAGTAAATGACACCACTATCAATTAGCCACTTACGAAAAAATCACCAAGTATCCTTAACATTTTAAAACCTATGTCTAATCCATCAAACAAATGCTTTGGATTCTATCTTAGAGATACAACACACATGTGTGTTTCCATTTCTACTACCTAGTGTAAGCCATGCTATTTACTTATCCAGGATATTACCATAATTTCCTGCATCATTCCTCTCCTTCCACACTGCACCAGAAACCCTACAATGGATTTTCTACCTTGCCTTAGAATGTCTTGTTTAAAACACTGAGATAAGACTGTATCACTCTCTTTCTTAAATCTATTGAAGGTCCAAAAAGCCCCTTTCCATGTTTTCTAACAACACTTATTGAGAGCTTCCCTAAATAGACACAATAAATCACAATTAATACCTTTAGTCAACCAGTAATTGACTAGGCAACCGACTAGCAAAAAGAGTCATTCATGACCTCAGTGACCATAATATATCATATCACATTTTCATTACAACAACAAACAATAGCATAAAGGATGTTGCTAGTCCAATTTTTATGATGTAATCATTAATACAGAAATATTCTAAAACCATTTTTATAATGCAGAATCTAGCTACTATCAACCATCTTTGATCCTTTAAATACGTGATCATAACTGAATTTCAAATATGCTGTATTATTATGTTCATTTACACGTGAGTTTAATGCCCTGACTGGAAGATAAACTCTTCTTATCTTTATGTTCCATATTTACAGAGATCTATAAAAACAAATACAAAGTTAGATGAGCAGCATGAACTTAGCACTCTCCCAACAAGATTGAGAAGGTGGCCTGATACTGACACCTAATCACTAGAGTGATGATTATTTACAAAGTGAGCATGAGGCATTAGGAAGAACTGGTGAGGCCATGACTGCCTGAGCAAAGGGTCATTTAAATTTGGACCTGTTTAAATAGAAATTAGCAGAGTCATCCAGGTAAAGGGAGAGTTGACAGGGGTATGGGAACAAAGGAGAAGCTTCCAATAGGCAAAGCAGTCAGATGCCTATAAAGTGAACATGATGTGGCCCTCATATCAAATGTCACTTCAGTGTTTTATTCACCATCTACTCCCCACCTTTGAAAATGCAAGGAGGCATTTTCCATAATGACAAATTGATTGAGATTATTACAATTTATCCTTTACTAACTTCCCCTATGAAAGAGCACCCCAGTCGCATGCTGCCTCCGTCATGTCCTTCATTTCTTTCCAGGACTTACCTCCATACACAGTGCAGAGATTTACTTTGTTGTCACGTTTTATTTCTTTTGTCTTCCCCTGGACTCTAAGTAGTGAGAGACTAAAACAGAATCTTGGGTTATCACTGGGTTGTTTTATATGCAGTGATTTCTTTTTCTTTTTCTAGTGTATATTCTGATCAATCCCAGCATCAATACACAATAAGAACCTAGAATCCTTAATATTCGTCTCTGTTCTACTAATAGTCAGTTCATCATCAAAAGCATAAATTAGATAGTCTTTGCACTAATATTTTGCCAAAAAACCCCTAAAGCATGAGATTATACTATATATCTCTTTATTTTGTCTTTATTGTTTTTATTGTTTGCTTTTTTTACACAAAATAACCTAAATCAAGCATACAATTTCTACTATTTGTATGGTTTGATCAAATAATCATTAATGTTTTGTCTCTAGATCCATCCATGTTCTAACTTCTGCTTTATCTAAACTATCCCAAACTATCTAGCCAAAAAGAAAAGCATTTGTGAATTAACCAGACTTTGGAATAATGTGCTTCTTTTCTTTTGGTATATTCTTAAGTACTAAATGTTATGTAAACAATACAAGCCAGGTACTGCCCCCCCCCATACACACACATCCTGTTTGGATATTTTTCTTGTCTTCTTTTGTTTTTCATAAGCATTTTTGTGCCATAATGGCAAATGCCCAAGGTACACAAAAGTATAAATAGGCCCAATTTAGTGGGTCAGTTGAAGTGTTTATTCTACTAGTAATATTGAGCAAATGCTTAGTTTTCTCATCAGTAGCTAGCTACCTACCTACCTACCTAGCATAATTCTATATCTAGAGCAGACTCCTAAAGTAGATTTGAAAACATCTCAAATATTTGAGAGGATTATACTTCACAAGATATCATTATTACAAGGTATTGCTGTTTTGGCTCACCCAGATAAATAGGATTTTCTTCTCAAATTTCTCAGAAAATGACAATAACATCTCTCTCCACTTTAGACACTCTGCTTTTATATGAAAGATTATAAAATGCCTTAGTTCCAGGGCCCTTTATCCCATTAGCTACCAAGCAACTCAGTACAAAGTAGCTTAATGCATCCCTTTCCCTGGGATGGGATTACTGCTCAGGTGAATTGTTCTACACAGTCCACAGTTTTTTATACCCAAAGGTTTCCAACCTAGTGGTAAATGGTTTCACACTGCCACTTTACAGCAATCACTTTGTCAAAACAAGATGTTTCCAGGGTGATTTTTTATGGCCCCAAAAGATGCTAGAACCTTTTGCATTATGTTTTCTTTTGCAACATGTTATTTTCATAATAATTGTCTTTGAGGCACAAGTATTTGCTCAGAATTCAGGATGACCTCTGCATATACCCAGTGATAACTAAACAAATACATAAACAGTAGAGAAATTCCATCTATCAAGTGGTAGCTTGATCTATAAAATAACAGTCATATTGATTTTATGTGTTTCCAATAACTTGATTGATGTTGTTTTCATAAAACTTAATAAGTTTTGGCATCATGCATCACAATGTGTTGTTAACATTTGGTCAAAATTAGAAATGAATTATCTCCTGTGTTTGTTTATTCCATGGCTTAGTCCTCTGGATACCCCAGGTTAATTTTCAAGGTCAGTGAACTGAGGCATACTAACAGAGCTCACAGAGAGTTTTAAAACATCCCTTCTCACCATCCCCTCCTTCTTCCTTTTGGCATCAAGATATTGATAGCTTTTAGCTTTTCTCTGTGTCTTATGGAGGTGACCAGGATGTATACTTGGGAGTGAACAGCAGGCTGAGGAAGCAGGGGACTATCAACGTGAGGGTCTACTTGCAATTAACTTGCTTTTTTAAAGTGAAGAAATATTTTTCTACTCTACAAGTAACAGAAGCTCTTTGTAGTATATTTTTAAAGGCATAAACTATAATGACTAGATTATGGCAGCGCCAGTAGCCACAGGAAGCCATAAAAATGAGCAAATTTTGTTTGGCTTTCAGACTGTCCCTTTATCATTCTTTTTGTGGATGCACACAACTTGTAATCAAAACCTACTCTAAATCTCTCCATGCATGACTTAATGTTGATCTGGGATGATGAGAAGAAGGAATAATAGACTACCTGCACATCTTAAATTCCATGGGGCACATTTTTCCTTTTTAATGTTTATGTTAACTGGAGAACTACAGGATCTACACAAGAACAAAGGATTACCCAGGAGGATGATATCAGTATGTGATTAAAATTGGATACGGTGGCATATGCCTATAATCTTAGTACTTGGGAGATAAACACAGGAAGAACAGGAAGGAGTCCAAGGCTAACCTCAACTACATATCAAATCTGAGGCCAGCCTGGGCTACATGAGACCCTATCCCAATTAAAAGAAAATAAGAACAAAAAGTTGGGCAGAGGACAATCAGATATATGCAAGGATAAAAATAAAGGAAGGAATGGAAAGATTATATTGAAATCTCAAAAAATAAAAGGAATTTTTAAAAGCAATAGGCCAACTCCAGCTGAGAAAATCAGTAATAGTGAAAGTTGATGTGTGTGGCATCTGAAATTACACAAACCTGGAATCTTGGCTTCATTTAACCACTTCACAACCATGTGACTAAAAACAGCTTACCTTATTTCTCTGTGCCTCTGTGTTCTTAACTGTATAAAATAAGTGTAAGTGAACTAATGAGGTTTTAAAGGAGGAAATACTCATATGGCACTAATGACACTGCCCTCAGGGACTAAGTCCTCAGTAAGAATTAGCTGCTGGCCATAGCAATGGCACCATGTTCACCAGACTCCAAATTTGACACATATGTGCATTACCTCAGTTATTCCTACACTTGCCTGGAAAACAAGGTTAAATGAGAATGGAAGGAGGATATTTTATCATCTCTAAGCTGTAACTACAAGTGAAAACATCCATCACCCTTCCTAAAGTCATGGAATTTGTTAAATGATGTATCCCTTTCCTAAAGTCATGGGGTTTGTTAAGTGATGGATCCCCCGATTCTCACCCGGGATTACAAATGACTGCTTTTCAAAATATGGTTTTAAGTACTTCCATCAGCATAATCAAGATCAAAATAGAACAGAGACCAAAGAATCTACAAGTTAGTCAAATCCCCAGCAGATCTCTGACCATGGTTCTTGCAGAGACAGCTAACCTCAATGTAAACTCAGACTCTTGAATTCAGAGCACTGTACAGAGTAGGACCCCAGAAAAATAACAAAAATCCTGTGGCAAGTGAGAACATGGCTCCAGTAAGAGACTGATGTGTAATGGCACATTGTAGGGATAGGGCTGCAGCAAAATGCTATTCTCCTTTCCTTCCTGGAGGTGTCTGCTCGTGTGTGATTGATTTTTATCTTACACTTGATGGATTGATACATAGATTTAATTATATTATGTGTTATCCCATCAATACTGCTTTAGCTGCTTTACATTCAGCCTGGGTACCAGATTGAATTAAATGGTTTTTTTAAAGCCTATAAAGCAGGGAAATATCTTTCCCTGGTTGGTATTTTTTAACATGTTGGTTACGAAGAGTCTGTAAGCTAAAGCGGGTTGTAAAGTTCATTTGCTAGTGAGTAAGCCGATTTGACTTTTATGGCTATTAATTTTTTATGGAGCACAAGGCAGAATTACTGGTGTTCCTCCTAACTTAGAGACATCTATAGCTGCTGGAAATAAAAGCACCTGCATTTGGGAAGCCATTAAACTGACCATATCAAAGAAGACAAAAGCTCATACACAAAGTGTCTCCAAGACCTGGTAATAATAGCCAACCATTTGTACTGATAACTAGGAGGAGCCAAATGAGGAAAAATTACTGTTCTTGTTTTAACATCAAACGCTGTAAATCTAAAGACTCAAGACTTAAATCTAAAAACTTAATCATAACAAGGTCATTACCTCAGCCAACGCATCCCCAAGGTCAATGAAGTGATCTCCTTTTGTGTACCTACTATGTGCTGTGTGGTGCTACCCATGTAAAGATCTTGGTAATGAGGAAAAGATAAAATCAAAGTACCTTCTTTCACAGATCTCGGTGGAGTAAGATGATAAGCAATTTTAGCAAAGAGTACGAAGATGGGAATAAGAACAAGGTAAAGCATAGACTATAGTTTTAGATAGGGCAGTCTTGGGTGGTTTCTCTGATATGAGGTGACAAGGTAGCAACTATACCTTCCTCCTTATCAGGTAGAATGAGATGTCAAAGGTTTGAGGTGTTTTGTATAAATCTCTTTGTGTGAAAGTAGCTGCCCTACTCAACATGTAGAGTATAACATTTTATACAGCACACCATTTGTTAGTGTATTTTAAATGTCACCGTACTGTTTATTTCCTGTATTCATTCAATAGCTCTTTATTGACTCTTTCAAATCTTGCAGGTACCATATCAGGGCTGGGAAAATAACAGCTCTCATTTATGACATATTTGATGAGTGAAATATTGTACACAGCACTCTACATAGCTTACTAGACTGTTGGGCAGAAATTATTATCTCCTCATCACCAATAAGGAGTGACACCAAATGGGTTACAAAATGTCCAGATTCCCATCTCAGTTCAATGCCAGACTTAGGATAAAGAATATGTATTGTGACACTTCATTTGAGTTTTCCTGAGAGCATAATCTTCAAGAAAATTATTTATCTTTTTTTGGAGACAAAACAGATCCTCTATATACCAGGATAAACATAGCTCTACTTCATTACTAAATGGATCTCAAAAATGCAGTATAACTTAACCCCCTGTGTTCAGCAAATAAATTAGTATTAGTCTCATGTATAAATGAAGCTCTCACCAAGAGAGTTCAATCAGTCTAGGAAACAGGCTGCTAACTTTATAGTACAAACCAGATGTCTGAATAGATGCTCCCTGTAATCAGAGAGGCAAGGCCCTGCGTGACATCATTTATGTTCACCTCTCCATGAGACCATCTGCTCTTTTGACTTGCCTCCTCCCCGTGCCCTCTCTGGCCTCTTCCAGGCACATTTCCACCGTCACTTTCAGAAACCACACAGCAGCCCTCTCTACAGCCTGCTTTCTCACAGTAAGCCTCCTGGCACACCTGCTGCCTGCCAAAATGGCTGTCCAGTTTTTACAAATGATATCAAAAGCCCAGCAGCCTGGTTCATGGGATATTTTTTTCTTCAAAGACAAGTTCTCACAATGTAGTGGGTGCTTGTCTTAGGCTCAAAATCCTCCTGCCTCTGCCTCCTAAATACTGAGATAAACATTCACAAGATGCTCAAGCTAGACTGACCTCCTCTGTTCACAAATAAAACCAGAAGGCATGTGTAACATCCAGCTAATGAGGATTAAAGTCAAGCTAGACTCTAGACTTCATTTTCTCTATAAGTTCCCTTTGTCATCTGTCATGTTGCTTTCAGATCTTAATTCTTGTTCTTGTGATAGCATCTGTAAGTAAAGGTACTTCCCAGCAGGCTAATGACCAGAGTTCATCCTTTCAGACCTATCTGGAAGGAGAGAACTAACTCCCACAAGCTATCTGCACAAGGCACACACACACACACACACACACACACACACACACACACACACACACACACACACACTAAATAAAGTAATATATCTTAATGTTAGGAAAGAAGATAGCTCCAAGATACCAGAGAACATAAGACATACTAAAGCAGGATACAGAATCAACTTTTTGATTCAGAATTATACAACAGCCATTCTCATCATACATCTCTACCCTTCTGTGTGACAAAATAGTCCTCAACATATTCTTCATGATGACAAGTTTTATCTGCCTGCAACTGACTCTGAATGACGAGCCAAGAGGAATTTCCTGAGCTTCTGTCATTGTAGAATGTGGATGTTTCTGCCTCATTGTAACTCAGATCAAGAATGAACTGAGATCAGGATTATTTTCAGATACATTTCATAAAATAACAAGTGACTATTTCAAAGTGTTCTAAAATCACCAATTTGCTTTTGACACATTTAGCATAATTAACATCATTTTCATTCTAAAAATGACAAAACTGTGACACAAAGAAGTTCACACAACTACCTGGTAGAGAAATAAGAAAGAAATTAGACTCAAGCTATTCTCATCACGATATGCATTAATCCAAGCGTTTTTATTTGATATAGGGGGAAGATTATAGTTTTTAAAATTACCATATTTACTGAGCACTGACTATAATACAAGATACACCTTACTAATTTGATCCCCACAATACCTCTATGAGTAAAATTCATTGTTATTATCCTCATTCTATGCAGGAGATTGGAACACAGACCATTTCATCCTTTCATTCACACTTAACCACTGTAGTCTACTATAATGCAGACCTCTCCTGCCAGCACAAATAATGGATGGTAAGCACAGATCTCCATCCTAACTCCTAACCAGACTCCTTAACCCATTGTTCTTCCTAAAATAGAACTTAATCACACCCTCCTTTCCTGTTTCATGTACACCATGCAAGCAACTTACCTCTTGTTATACTTTCTACCTGATTTTCTTCCTCTCTTCTATTTCAGGCAAAATTTTGGCCTCCTGGTGTCTTCACTAATCAATAGGTTTCCTTTAACTTGGCAAAAGAGATCTTTCATAGGTAATACTTATTTCTAGGTAGGGTATCCTGAATTACTAGCTTGATCCCATGGTGATCAAATGAACTTTATAAGCAAAAGACATAAGAAGAAGTCATGATAGGTTATGACAGAGAAGAAAACAGTGAGATCTGTATGAGAAAGAAGGAAGACACAATTGCTGGCTTCAAGACAAAAGAAGCCATGTGCCAAAGAGAAAAAACCTACAAGGAGCAGATTAAGCAAGTAAATTCTGAGAGATTAAAGTTTCATTATTTTGTGTCTGATGATGTCAAGACCCCCTCTTTTAGTTACTCATGTGTCTGGAAGGTGACTTATAAGGCAGATGTGAATGGCCACCCTTACAGCATGAATATGTGGACTGTGTAAAGCTGGTCGATGTCACTGGATGTAGTTGGTATCCATGCATGTACTGACATATCTTCAGGATCCTGTGTGGTACTAAACTATCTCCATGTTTCTCATAATTCTAATAGTAAGTTGTTTTATGTCTCATCCCAAACACATAGTGAGTGTCCTTGGGTGAGGGACACAGCCCCCTTAACCTGCCACTTTCCAGGTGTCCTTTGTCACTTTAAGGGCTTCTTTTGTCTGTACGAATGACCTGTCTTGGGATACTTCTAAACTTTAAATTTGGGTGGTTTTGTTTAATATTTGTATGTTCAAATGTATATTGTGTTTCCTTAAAAACTAAATAAGGTTTTGACGTTTTTAACTGAAAATAAAACATGTGATAGTCTCTACTGGGCATGGATCACACAGCTACAATCCCACAGGAAGGAGAGTTGTTGGTTCAGAGGTACCTTGGGGTACAAAGTGAGACCTTTGACTACAAAAGAAAATCATATGTACACACAAATATATGTGTGGTTGTTTATATTGAACTGCAGCCATCCTCTTATTCTACACACCACTAGAAATGGTGGTTTCTATTGCCTATGTTTGGCTAACCTTTTATGCTGATTATTTTTTCTTTTTGTTTGCTTGTTTTGTTTTAGTGTGCATATGTGTCCATGTAACACTACTAAAGTCATGAACCTCCCTGAGAAGATGCCTCCTACAGATTGGCCTGCAGGCAAGTCTATGGGTATAATCTTGATTAGTGATTTATGTAGGAGGACTCAGACCACTCTGGGAGGTGTCATCACTGGACAGGTGGTCCTGGATTGGATAAGAAAACAGGGTAACCAATTTATGGGAACAAGCCAGTAAGCCGCATTCCCATATTGCCTCTACTTCAGTTCCTGCCTCCAGGCTCCTGTCTTGAGTTCCTATCTTTATATTCTTCATTGATGAATTCTACTCTGTAAAATGTAATGAATCTTTTCCTTCCCCAAGTCACTTATGGTCACTGTTTTATCAAAGCAATAAAAAGCAAACTAAGACACCTTTCTCCAACCTCCCAATATTCCTCACCCACAGCCTCTAGTAATAGCTGTTCTACTACATCCATTGACTTTTACCCCTTCCATGTGGAAGAGAACTTGTGCTTGTCTTTCCTTATCTGACTTCAGTTAGCACACTGCCCTCAAATTCTACCCATTCTGCTGAAAATTATATTCTTAATACAACTCAATTCTATGTATTGCACATATATAGCACATTTCTTTATCAAATAATACATTAATTGGAATGTTGATGGATTTCATGTTGTGTTGTGAACTTTTCGGAAATAAGCCTGAACATGCTCTCTCTGATATATTCACACCATGGACATGTGGTGAAGTATATCTCAGAAATGTAGATAGAAATTGTCATAGTTAAAATATTGTGAATACTTAAAGAGATGTAAATATTTATCCTGATGTGATCATTATTCACTATATATACCTTTAAACTGTTATCATACACCTTGAGTGTTCAACATTACACAGGTCACTCATATGACCTCAGACTCAGGGAACACTTGGAAGAAGAGAAGTAACAATATTGAGTCAGATGCTGGGGACATGGGCATTGAAACGCTGTTTTATGGGCATGGCAAGATTATGGCACTCATGAACTCAAAGGAGAGGCAGTTGCCTGCAAAGGGCCTATGAAAGACTGAACCTAGAAGTTGTCAGTCATAGAGAGGGAGGGGCTTGCAGGGCCCCACCAAGGGGAGTTAGGGGTAGCCAGAGAAGAAATCATTTTCTTCAATGCTGTAGCCACTACCAAGTTAGACACACTGCAGTGGATAACTCTGCACCCAAAACCTCATGAATGATACTGCTTAAACCCAGTGGGTCACAGAGCAAAGATAAAAACAAAACAGAACAACAATAAGGACAGGACTTATTGGGAGAAGGATAAGACAGGGAGAAAGGATGAGTGTGTCAAGAGAATGTGCTTTTAAAATAAACAGTGAAACATTTCATTGATTTTCAGCCAGGATGTATTGTAGAAGAGAAAAATAAATTTTAAAAAAACAACTAGTGAATTTTAAAGAAGACCCTGAAACTCAGATGGGAGCTGGCACTCAGATGGGAAACTGGTGAAAGCCTAAATGAATCAGGATTACGTCATGCTGAAGTTCTAAACTTCAGAACCATTGAGACAATAAATGGGTGCTGTTTTACTGAGTTTGCTATTTGTAACCACAGCAACAGAAAACCAACAAGCTCTCTTCCAGGAAGCTCTCCTTCCCTTCTAAGGTCTACCTAAAGTGCAAAAGCAGATGTGTGAGCTTCAAGGCAGAAGTTAAGGTTATAGGCAAGTATGTACAATTTCTCAAGGGTCTCTCTTTCTACTCTCTGATTAAATAAAAACCTTACGCTGTAAACCCTTAGTTGCAACTGAAAACTGTTCCTTGAAAGAAAAACTGAGGGAGAAAAGCTGATCCCATGAAAAAGCATATTTTTCACATGCAAATTAAGCATTTCTGAGATAAAAAGTCTTAAAACAACGAAGATCCAATATGGTTCAATCCCTCTCTTCATCTCTGTGTTTTGTGTTAAAACAAACCCTGTGTCTATACATGTTGTTTACTTGTGCAATACAAGCTGTTAGAAAAACAAAAGCAATTCTGCAATCCCAAATCCTGTAAATCCCACCACCACAGCCTCCTGAAAAAATGTCCAGCTTGGAGCCCTAGATTGCATGGGCACTCCTGCCTGCTCAGGCCCCCTGCAGATCTGCCACAGGCAGACAGCCAGGGACTGTGGAGGATACAGTCTGTGCTACCTGAGCTGGCCAGCACCAGGTCCCTCTACTCTCTACTCAGAGAGGAAAAAGGGGGTCTGCCCAAGAGTAGCCTTCTCTTCTTTCCCTTCTCTGCTGTCTGTTCCCAACAAATAAAACTGCCTCCCTCCACAGCCCTCCCTCATCCCATGTCTGTGCTCTGGGAGCTGAGGAAAAGAGACACTCTTGTGAGTTCTGTCATCTATAAGACAAAGACCAAAGCAGAAAAACTAATCCATAGAGGGATGTCTCTTCCTCATGAGAGTATTCTCACAAAATCAACTTAGAAAGATAGTTGGTCATTAACAGGGAGCCCAAGACAATATGATTAATTTTCACAGCATACTCGGAAGCAGATCAAGCTGTGGGTATCATTCCTTTGCTGTAGCTAGGTTTCTTCCACAGGGAAAATGTCAGCGAGGTCTGACTTGGGTACTGGATGAATGAGCTATTTGAAGAATCTACCTCTGTCAACTCATTCAATAAGCTTGTTTCTGGCGGGAGCTATAAAAATATGTCCATTGAGGAGGCAATATAGAATTCTCATTCAAAAGCACAAATCCCTCATAGAATTATAAAACATGAAGTCCTGGTTTCAACACTTAGTACAGATTCCCATGCTGAGTGAGTGGGCCTGCCATGTCCTCTTTCTGCCAAAGCCACATTTGCTGTCACCTTTTCATGAGAATATGTTACTCCTAAGTAAAAGAGCAAATGATTGCAGCTGAGATATCAATAATTCTGCAGAAGACAAGATGCTGAAGGTAACTCTGAACCACCTGAGCTTCTTTAAGCTTCCTCCTGCTTCTGCCCATTGTCTACCCATGTGCATCCTGGAGATGTACTGGCCCAGAACACATTCAAGAAAATACAAGCCAAGGTGGGTGCATGGTCCGTTCCTTGTGAAAATTACCCCAACTGAAACCTTCACAGAGTAGGAAGCTGCCACTCAAAATACCCTGGCCTTCTACCCAACGGAAGTAGTTTCTCTATTCACTAATGAGAGAGATGTGGATTTTAGATCAGGTTTTGCTGGATTTCAATTAGTAGGAATTTTCTGTGTAGTCTAATTTGGGAAATTACTGTGAAGAAAATGCTGATGAGCTATAACCACAGTAGTTCAGAACTACATTAGACAAAGAAGAGAAATTAAAAGCTGGGATTGCTCACATCACCAAGGGGAAACAATACTTCTTCCTGTGTCTTCCTTACCTTCACTGAAATACTTTGGCTTTGCCTCTAGAACATCAGTAGTTTATTTCTACACATACTCTACTGTGATTTCCAGAAGAAATTGTCAAGTCTGTGTAAGGGGAGAACAGAGGACATGTTTGCCTCTGAAGCAGCTCCTTGCAGATGGAACACTGCAAGCCTTCTTAAGGATGCTTCATTCAAGAACTTAGCCTCTCCAGAAGAAAGACCCAGGCTGTAAGAGGATACTAGCTAAGACTTACTGCGATTGCCGCACCCATGCTGTAAGGATTCATGAGAATGTAAATAGCTTTTCTTTATCCTTAACAGCTCCCAAACATTGCTTTCTTCTACACTTGACATTCTGGCCAAAGGCTCATAGGTCTCCAAAAACGCACCAGTAGTTGAGAAGGAGAGACATTCTGGGCTATGGAAAGGAATGTGAGGAAAACACAGGAGGCTCTAAAATTAGCAGAAAATCAGTCTACATTTAAGTCGGGCACTTGGATGTCTAATCATTGAATATCAGTTATTTGCCTACTTTCATCATTTGTCACTTATTACAAATCAGTATACAAAATAGCTGAGATATGTTGAACTGCAAGAAAGATAATTGTCACTCCCTCAAGTACATGTAGTGCTTAGAATCCTACTTTGGTTTTCTTCTAAAGACTTAAAATATATCAAATCAATACTGTTTTTGCTAGAACACATGTTTTGAACTGTACAAACCAAACTCTATTTGGCTATCATTACAAAGCAAATGTATAGACTCCAAGTAGTCTTCATATTATTGTGAGAGAAGAACATTTAAGAATTTTCATGTAGGGAAGGCGTGGTTGGGAGGGTCCTGGCTTCAAGTTGCAGGTGGCAGTAGATGTCTGAATAGCAACAGGGTTAGAGAGTTCTGGCTATGTCTGTTTGTAAGACAGCATGTGAGAGAGGCAGCAATAGACTCTCTGCCACCCTTCTGGAAGACTGCAACTCAGTATGGATACTGATTCAGATTTGGAGCAGTCAAAGGAAGTCCTAGGTCAGAATTTGCCAGTATTGATAGTTATATCCATTTATTCACCAATCATACCAAGTGCCTGTTATCATCAATAATGAATAGCATCATTATTTGCGATTTTTTTTTGATTTTTCTGACAGGGTTTCTCTTTGGAGGTAGCTTTGGAGCCTATCCTGGCACTCGCTCTGGAGACCAGGCTGGCCTCGAACTCACAGAGATCCGCCTGCCTCTGCCTCCTGAGTGCCGGGATTAAAGGCATGCACCACCAATGACAGGCTGTTTGCAATTCTAACAGCTACCATTCTTGCATATTTATTTTATATATGAAGAAACTCAAACACATGTTGATTTGCCTAAATTATGTAACCAATACATGTCAGAATTGTAATTAAAGTTCCAGTCCATCTCCAACCAATGACATTTCTGTGCACATTGTAACTCTTGCCTAGGGATCTACAGAGCCTGGAAATCTCTGTGCTCAGACCCTGATACAATCACCACCTTCAACAGAGATATGAGATTCATGTGGAGCCTGCCCGTTAAAATAGAGAGCAGCAACAGGTCGGCCTTTGGCACTGTGGAAGACAGCAGGCTAAGGAAATCAGGCTGGAGGTAACAATTTAGACTTCTCATAAAAAACTGGTTTTCTGTAACCTAGGAAGAAATTAATCTAAATGACAATGGATTAAAATTAACAATCTCAGAATGAGAACTTGAATTTTGAGTCTCTCACTAGCACCCCATGTCCTTTAAAAGGAATAATGTTGCAGCTGATACAAATTCATAAACATATCCCTCAAAGAATTGTCTACTCTATAAAATCAATAATGCATACTCAATAAAATAATATTAACTACATAAAACAAATTAGATATTTCCCTGTGGGAGTTTTAGCAATGTCGAGAATAATTAATTGTCATATTGAGTTATATGAACTGATTTGTAACCCCCTATGCCATACAATGATAGTGTTTGCTGAGAATCCTACAAAGCCCTGAAGAGCTAATCCAACAGGAGGAAGCAAATAATAGAGCTGTATTCATACAGAATTCACACTGATATCATGTACTCCACTTGATGTCCTCCTGTTGCCCAAATATCATTACTGCCTTCGTTCCATTCCATGTTTTGCTCTCTTCCAAACAAATGATGATGCTCTCTATCCTGAATGCTAGTAATGGATTCCAGCTCTAAATATTAAAACATGCTGCCCCTTAATAATGAAACAAAGTTAAAGGTTTGCAGATTTGGGTATTTTAATGAGAAATTTCTGATCCTCCTCCCCATACCCTTCTCTCCTTTCTGAAATGATCAATCCTGCTCCCTCTGTCTCATTAGGGCTGAGAATATAGGCACAGGCTGCCTTGCTTGGCTTCGTACCTCTTCTGTAAGCCAGAGCTTTGTTCTCCACCCTGGAATGGGGTGTCCTGTTCCTCACCATCTCCCTAGCCTTCTCATAGAATGTCTCTTCATCTTTCCATCCTCTGTCCATCTGTCCATCCGGTTCATCCTTTTCCTTCAAAACACTTCCAATCTTTGTTTTTTTTGTTGTTGTTGTTGTTGTTTTTTGTTTTTTGTTTTTTGTTTTTTTTTTTTTTTTTGAGACAGCGTTTCTCTGTGTAGCTTTGGAGCCTGTCCTGAAACTAGCATTTTTGAACTCAGCTGATCTCAAACTCACAGAGATCTGCTCGCCTCTGCCTCCCAAGTGCTGGGATTAAAAGTATGCGGTACCACAGCCCAGCTTTTCTCTTCTTTCTTTTCTTAACCTTGTATGCAAGCAGAAAATACTAGAGTAGACTGTAACTTTCAAAACCAAAGCTCACTCTATCTCAAATGTATAGTCATTCATAAGTCCGTTTTCACTCACATGAAACACAGTAAATACCATTAGGCTTCCCATCTTTGACCACGCAAAGATCCACTCCCACTCCACCCTGAAACTCAATCATTTCAAACTTTGATGTTTAAGTGTGCCATGGAGGAAAAGAAGGAAGCCAGACATTGTTCTCTCAAATTTTCAGTGCCTTTCCCTGGAAGTAGCAATCATCTTACCCAGTGATCAATCAATCAACTAGCCCACCTGACAAGGGGTCTGAGAACTACAACATTCCCAAATGATCCAGAAAACAGAAAAACCAAATACAAGTGCTTCTATAGCCTTTCCCACAAAAATCCATAATGAGGTCACATCTTGTCCTACTAGATGAGGACATGAAAAGTGTTAAAATGAAAGGGAGCCTTATTTTCCTGATTCCCCAGTTTCTTTTTATTTTTTTAAATATTTAGGCAAATTTTATTATTTTGTGGTGCAAAAACAGAATGCATGTATTTTTTTAAGTCTCTTTCTTGTAGGTTATCAATTTGGAGAAATTTTGTTGAAACTATGACTATAAACAACTAAGAGAAAACAAATACCTTCTAATGTCATTGGTTTTTATTGTTTGCTTGTTGAAAATGTTTAGCTCAATTTATTTTGTGGTTTCTGTTTATATGGTTTTAATTATTTATTAAGAATTTTATGTGTTTTGATCATATTTTCCACCTCCCCCTAAGTCATGCCAGATCTTCCCCCATCCTCCACCCACCCAACATCATGTTCTTTATCTCCTATAAAACACAAAAACAAAATAAGTTCAAAAGACTTATTGTGTTGGCCAAGTACTCTTGAGCATGGGGCCTGCCCTGGAGTTGACTCTCCAGACTTCTTAAACACAAAGCACCCACCACACCTATCTACAGGCTTGCACTGGAGTTCCCAGGACTAGCTCTCACATGCTGTACACTAGGCTCACCCATGGGAGGATTTTTTGATAGTCTTAATTTAAAAACAGACAAAGAAACATTCTATCTGACCTCGTTGGGCCTCTACCATATGCTTTGGCTGCATAGTGGACCACGAGAGGCAGAACGGCTCAGTGACTCTCAACATTAAAACTTTCCTCTCTGCTCCTTGGATTCTGGGAGAGAAAGAAACTAGCAGTGATGGACAAAGTCCTACTGAGGAGAAAATAAAGTGATAAAACCTGGCAAGAAATAGGTGTATAGTACAAAGCGACCTGGTGATATATTCCTCCTTAGCTGCCTCCCACAGGAAGGCGCCAAGCTAAGGCTGTTGTGCCCATTAACAGATGAGGACAGCAATGCCTGAAAAGGTCAAGCTTCTCGAGTGTGGTCTCACGGCCTTGCATGGAATGGCAAGGCGAACACCTGCAAGGATGCCAGCTTGGAGCCGCTCCTATTAAATGAGATGATGTTCATTCGTCACTGACAGCTTTGGGAGGAAATGGATCAATAAGCACTTCCTTTGGGTCACTTTCCTACTGAGTTGGATTTATATCTGCAAATGTTTAAAGAGTTCCCATTTACCTGGGGTTTTATGACTGTTATAATTGTCAGAGCTGAGAGAAAGCTGCCTTCTGTCTGGCTTCTCCTCCTGCAGGGAGCAGTCCAAAAACCATGTCATCTCAGTCCCAGAACAGAAACTCTTTGAAGGAAAACAAATGCTGCTTTTTTTTTTCTTTTTTCCTTAAAAAGAAATTGTTGAATTGCCTGGAAAAGTCAGACAGTGACTTGCAAAAATCCTTTCTTTTAGGTTGTCTAGTTACTGGCAAAGATCACCCATATGGAATGTTTGACTGGCTCTTCCAGGTCAGCATTAAAGATTGGAAGCTTATCCCATTCTCACCTAACATCATACTCAAGGGGCTTTGTCGGTACAAAATTCTTGTTGCTAAAGGTGGCATCTATACAGCCATTCTCTCTGTCCAGTGAAGAGTATCTTTGTTGCATGTCATCTCCACATGCTGATGAGCACAGGTGTGAAGTAACTGAGCAATACTGATGCACTTGGTACAGCAGCTTCTCACTATGCCCCTAGGGATTCCCTCATATTACCAATAACTACTTAATCCACCAGCAAGTACGTGAGCTCCAAAATATACATATGCACACATATGTTTACCTGTGTGAGTGTATGTATCAATATCTACATGCATGTAGATATTCTTTCATGGTAACAAATGGTGAAATCCAGTATGTTTGTCTCTTGTTTATTTTTTTCCTTACTAATGCCATCCTTCAAACTGTGCTGATTTTCAAGGAGCACACATACATATGGAAAGATAGATAAAGGAAAAAGAAAAAAACACAAGAAAAGGAGTTCTGACCTCCAAATTATCAAGACAGAAATATTGACAATTTCATTTTTAAAATGGTCCGATTGCTTGCTCCAAATTATACATGTGGGATTCAGGTATGTGTGTACAATGTGCGTGTGTATGTGTTCGTGCGTTTTTACATGTCTTTTTTTTCTGTCTTCAGAATTCCCTACTTTAGGTGTATTTATAGTTTAGATGGGTTCATTGAAGAAAACAAAACAGCATTTGTAATGTTGACAAATGTTGTGGGAAATGTTACTAAATCAGACAAGGCAAAGGAATTCTGAAATTGAACAAGAGAGTAGAGTGTGTTGATTAATCATCTTTTGAGAGCTCTCTACATAGGAATCAGTTGCTTTCATTAATGGCTAGCATTCATTTGCTTCAATATTCTTAAAAGCATGGATATTGAGTAAATTTAAATTTAACAGTTAACTTTACATGATTAATTTAAGAAAGTCTTCTTTCATAGAGCAAATAAAAGAAAATTCTTTTTGCCCCTACCAAAGAAAATAAAATTGAGATATGTTAAAAAAAACTAATAAGATTATGCATAAGAAGTGATAAGAAGGCAAACAGTAAATACATTTTCTATACAGGTATTCTAAATGCTGTCTGTAAAACCCACTATTCATCACACCTTCCTCAAAAGCCCGTGCCAGTGATGCTATCTTCACGCTCGAAAACACAATAGCTTTGAGAACTTGTCCCAACATCCTCACAACACTTAGGCTGAATCATGAACATCTGCGGTTCCAATGATACTCTGCATATCATGAAGAGTTACTGGAGCTGGAAGGCAAACACAGTCTCCACACATTTCTCAGTTTCTGCTATCCACACTCTCTTCTTTCATCTTTGCAGTTTTTATGAGGTAGGACAGGTACCTACAAATACACCTCAGAAAATGTGAGACACTGTAACTGTACTGTTGACAATGGAGACTGGTATTCATGCTTCTTAAGTAAAGGCACATTTCTTCAATATGACACCTAACAGTACATACCCAACACAGTAAGCAGAGATATAATGTAAATATACATGATGAAAAACATAGTCTAGATATTTCTTTCAGTTCCATATTGTTCATGGTCTTCATTAATGTGTTAAAAATACATCTTTAATCCAATAACATTTTACACACCTATCATGCACAATGCATTATGTCATAATCTAGATTAGAGCATACTTCATTGCTCCAAGTATCACAGACAAACTACTAAATTCAGCTCCTAAGCACTGTTCTTGCTACCTCCCTTTTATCGGCCTCTTTGCTAGCTATTGCACATGTGAAAAATAAGAGCTACTTAAAAGCTTTAAACATATGAAAAAATTCTAATATTTTTCCATCAAAACATAGTGCCAGGCAGCAAAGTACCCCCTTGACACTTCTTCAGAGATGTCAGCCCTCTCCTCAGCATGTGTTTTATACTATCTCAGAGAATTGCCAAGAACTGCCCCCTAAATGTCCCATGAATAATATAAGGAAATTAAATGTCATTCCTGTCTTCCCCTCTGTGAGCCCCACTCTATCATTCCTACGAACGGAATCGCAAACACAAAAACATGGTTGACTTTGACAGAGACTCAGTATTTCAATACCACATGTTCTTTTTTCCAATTATATTTCTCTTTTATTCTTTTTGCTATTCATCATTTTTTATTTACTTTACATGGCAACAACAGTTTCCCCTCCCTCCTACGGTTCCCTGTCTCCCTTGTATCCCCCACCCCATCCATTCCTCCTCTGTCTCCATTCAGATGTGGTAAGACCTTCCATGAGAATCAACAAAGCTGGCATATCGAGTTGAGGCATATTAAAGAGAAACTACCCACCCCAGATCCTCCTGCATCAGCCTCCTGCTCAGGATTACAGGTGTGTACCACTATGCCCATGTTAGGCAAAACAAATTTAAATAGCACATGAGTCAAGTCAAGTAAAACACCAACAAAATAACAAAATTTTGACCTCAATAATAACAAAAACACAGACACTGAAGAAAGTTTGAGGAACTGTTTTACTTAATTTCCTAGCATTTGGAGGATTTTTAGCTTTTTGTTATCATGGTAACTAATTTTATTTATTGTTTATTATTGGTAAATAATTTGATTCAGGTTGTAACAGTAAGCAGACTCTGTGTTGCCTTAGTCTTTGATATTCATTAAAACACCCACTTTTCTGTTTGCTTTTTTATCACCCAGAAGTAATTAGTATTAGTAAATAATCAGTGCCCATTTGAAGGTTATGTGTTTTCCTGTTGATATGTGGAGTTTCTAGACGCATCAGTTAATAAAATTAAATCAATCTTTAGCTTTAGTGAATTTTTCCTATGTTTCATAATTTTACATATTTATACTCTGTTACTAGCATGCTTCAATTTGAATGCTTGCACTCTATTGAAATAAATTCAAATTCATTGAAAAAAAAAAGAAACAATCCAAGTATACTTTTGATCTTCACGCAGTTGTCTGACTATCCCAAACTCAGAATGAAGTATCAAATAACACAGGTGAAGGCTGGAGTAGAATGACTTTCAGACTCTACTTCTTGCTCACCAGTACAGAGGGTAAGCTCCTCATAATAAATGTCACATATCGATCTCTGTACCTTAGTGACACTGACCTTCACAAATGCCATGTTCCTGTACTTCACATATGTCTAACCTTCCAGTTACAACATCCTTTTCTTTATTCTGGCCACTTAATTTTACTTATCTTTCAATCTCCAATTTATACATAGCCCTTCCTCTGAGCCCTTAAATATAGCTTAGGAACCTCCATTGCCTACACACCCTGTCCTTCCCCTTTAACAGCATTGCTGTACTCCAGTGTAGCTCATTGCTGACCTACTGCTTTGCACAGTAGTTAGGTCATTGAGAATAAGCAGAGAGTGTATCTATCTTCTACACTATTCGACATTTGGTGCCTCATTATGCCTGCATATAGTAGGGATCAGTAAATATTTGTGGCTTAATCAACCAATACTTCTTAATCATATCATGTCATGATTTATGCACTTTAGTTATTAAGTGATTAGTTATATCAAATTTAACCTTAAAGTACAAAAACTAAGTCTCCATGCAGACCACCCTGGAGTGGTAAAGGGGAATGTTCAGCCCTTTTTCTTTCAATTAACTTTATAATTCCTAAACCCCAGACAATGTAGTCTCTCTATATTTATCCTGTTTTTCTTTACAAAAAGTTTATATTTTTTTGTTTGAGTTAAAATGAATGGAGTGAGAATTATTCAATTCCTCTCCTTCCTACTTCAAACAAACAAACAAACCTCTACTTCCTCTTGGCAACTGAGCAAGTGTACAGCAAGGGCAAAAATGAATGAATTAATAATTTCTCACTCAGGCATAGGCCTTGGGCAAGTGTTTTCATAAAGGCAAAAATTACTCTTACTGATCAGCTTAGAAATCTCTGCAAGATCAAAATATCTCTAAGCCCTCAGTGATATATAAAGAATCTCAATTGGTATTTCATAGAACACCATTTTATTCATAATTAGCAAACATATTGGGGAGTGGGTTCTTGATGCTCACTGTTACTTCAGAGTGGACAACAACGCAAAGCTCTGGATTTTCTGGCATCCGGAGTGATAACTTGAATGTTTTGAAGTTAAGCAGGGCAGTCAACTAGTGATAGCAGATATGCAGCTACAAATAAGCAAAGATTAAATATATAAAACATAATGGGGAAGAGAGAGGAAAGTTGAAATCGATGATCTGAGAGACAGGCAATGGAAAAAGAGTGAAAAGACCTTTCGAGTAATGTGAAGAGGGGGCTTTTTGGAGAATCTGAGCAACAACATAGTGATGCTCATGATTGAAACATAACTTGGACAACAGTGTTACGGGGATAAGACCAATAAATTCAAAGGTACGGTGATAGTAAAATAGATGACTAATACATTATAACATGAATGATCTCCCATGGCAAGAGCACCAAACATGTATTTGAAAAGGTAAGTGGCTGGTAAAGGAAGGAGGGAGGCCATAAAGGGAAATACAAATGCAAAGAAACAAACAAACAAACAAAAAAACTATGAGTCATCCAAAAGAGAAATGTGTACTTTACTCAATTTGCCATGTCCTAAAGGGCTGATGTGATAGCATCTATGTCCCATACTTGAGTGTGCTGATGTTGTTAAAATGACAGACTCTACAGTTCTGTTACGTGCTAAATGAGGAAGATGAAAACTCAGACAATGAGTATTTCCCAACAGTGATTCCCAATATGAAATGGGTCTTGGTTTTGTTTTCTTTGTTGAAATGGGATCATCCTGAGTAGACAAGGCTGACCTTGGACTTGCTATAAGGTCCAACATGATTCTTAACGTGAAGGTACTTGCAAGCTTCAGCCTCCTGGGTGCTGAAATTACAGGTGGACCTCACCATGCATTATGTGGAACAGCTCTTAACCTACAGCTCCTTAGACCATTCTGGTAAAAAGTAATACACATGTCAGTAGTTGTATCATTACTTTACTCCCAAGGAAGAAAGATGATTTTAGTGTGATATATGCATTCCCCTTCCTCTTTAGAAGAGAGGGGGATTGGGAGAAGGAAGAAGTGTCAAGGAACAGTGGATTGCCACCCACTGGGTAGATGTTACATACTTTTAGAAGGTTTCTCTCAATTCCAAAAACATGGGAAAGCATTTTTATAAACAAGATATGAACCATCCCCTTTAACCAACTGCTCAAATATCCACCATTTAGCTGTGAAATGTAGCAACTCTCCAGGATCCTCATGGCAGGGAATAAAATATTGCCATTTGGAACAGCATTGAATGCCACAGGCCCCATGATCTATCACTCAATAAACAGTAATTGATGATGATGATGCAGAATCCCACAGAACAGGGGGAGTTCTGCAGAACTGCTCTTGTGTCTATCCCACCTCCTACCTGGACACACATCTGGCCAGAAATAGACTTTTTGACTCATTCATAACTAGTCCCCATGGGAAATAATTTTAGCCCAGCTACATTAGAAATTTCTTTATTAAATAGTCCTTTTAGGTAGACTGTTTCTCTAAACTGCCAAGCATCTATTGGCCTGTTTATTCATCTGTTTGTGTGCCTACTAGTTACATAAATACTCTCTCACACAAACACTCACTCACACACACACGCACACACACACACACACACACACACACACACACACACACACACTCACAAACACACACACACTTTTAGATAGAAAAATGGCACTATGGATGCAGCTGTGTCTGTCCAAGCCAGACATGAGTGAAACTAATCACAAAATGTTGGGGAAATAGACAATAAATAATTTTCTTCTACAGCGGGTAATGTTTATTCATCTCACTTGAGCCCTGACTTAAAGCAGGAAAGGTAAGTGGATGAGTAGCTGGTGGAGCTGGGTAGATCTCTACCTCAAATGAAAAGCCAACATGCTTTGGAGTCTTTCCTAGGTCATATTGCCTTTGCCACTGTCCAGATAGGAGATATATAGAGGACCCACATCATCTCCAAAGCTGATCATTTTGAACCACGAGAGATTCAATACTAGCTGTCTGAAGCATACATCCTGCACCATTCATGAGTCTACATGTATAATCTGAACAACTCGAGTAAGAAGTAAAGTTTTACCTACCATCCCAGGATAATGGACAGGAAATAGATCTCTTACTTTTACCTTTTTCCAGTTCACTGAACAAAAGCCCAAAATTGAATCCCAAGTCTGCTAAATACTGTGTGACCTTGAGAATGTTATTGAAATTCTCTGAGTCATTCTTAGAAATAAGGGTAATATTTTAATGTAAATATAATAAAGAACTTGCAGGTTTCTTGAATAATAAAAGCCTAATAAATGTGGGGGGAAAGAGATGTTCCACACCTTCAGTTACTAATATAAAAAGGAGACTACTGAAATTCATCTGCTAACATGCTGTCTGTCCTTCAGTACAAAGCAGTACAAACATATTTGCAAATGTAATGACGATGATTCCATTAAAATGAGTGCAAATCTATTGGGACATGTATCTTTAAAGGAAGAGGAAGTCGGAAGCCAGATGTATCTGACTGAGGAACGATAACATGAAGGAGGAGACAATGGCCATTGAAAAGCTGAGGAGAAAAGACTCAACAATCCTACCCACATAGCCCCTGGAAGGAACTTTTGTCTCCCAAAATTTCAAGCAATTAGTTTTTGTTGCTCAAGCACCTCCGCATTTCCCAGTTTGTAGTATTTTGTGATAGCAGCACTAGGAAACAAAGGCATGGAACTTGGAGCCAGGTACAGGAATAGTAAGCTGGGGATACAGGTGTGAACTTCAAATTTTCTTCATTGTCAAACCATAGTAAAACTTTCTAGAGTAACCCAAGGGCACACAATCACTTACCTGATATGCTGGAGCCAAATGTGTTTCAGGATTCACAATTTTTCACATTTTGGAAAGGTGCCTTAGTAGCATCCATTACACAAAAGCCCTTATGGAGCATGGAAGTGTACCTTGTAACGAACACACTAGTAGTTCTGTAAGTAACCAGGTGGATATTAACACTAGTGAAATAAGTGTGAACAACAAATGATCCCATTTTATTCCAAGTCAGCTTTTCCCCAAATGAGTTGAGAATTGGCAGGCCATAAAGCTTTTGAGAATTCAGAGTGACTGACAATAGCAAAGAACCCACAGGTTCTTCTACTTCTCCATATTCCTGATAGTCCTGCTTCCTCCACCTGAACAGCTCTTCTCACACCCTCATCCGTGTGAGGTTCCCAGACTCACTCAGAGGATAACAACACCAAGAAGCACATATACAAGGGAAACCCGCCCTCTTTCTTCCTTCATATTATAGCTCTACTTCAGAAACTCTCATGTTCACTGTGATCACTTCCACCTGCTTCCCAGGTTCTTAGAGAAAATTAAGGTCAATATAAAACACCCACTTTCTCATGTGGTGTTCGGAGTGGGTATTTCCTAGCAAAATATGCCAGAAGTTTCTAACATTGAGTATTTATAAATAAAAACCAGTGTTCTTTAAGAGTGTAAATAGGAGGCTAAGCTAGTGCTATGGTTTGGAACTTTATTCTCCCCCAATAGGCCTATACATTAAAGTCAAAGTTCCCAGGATATCTTGATTGGGAATAGTGGAAATTGATAAGAGGTGGAGTCTATTGAGAGGTTTTAGAACATTGAATATGCTCCTTTAAATACTGTGGGAGCCTTTGTGTCCTTCTTTCCCCTCTTCCCTCTCTCTCTTCTGACATGAGGTAGTCAGCATCTCCTGCTATTTGTACTGACAAGCCAAAGTCTAAAATATAATGGGGCCTAATGACCATAAACTGAAACCACCCAAACTGTAACAGAGGCTGATTAATACACTCGGTTTCTAATAAGAAGTCCTCATATACACAAACAGATGACATACAATTTTACATTTGGAAGAAAATTCTTTCTCACCAGCATATTACCAGTGGAATAATAGATATACCTTGCATTTGTTACAGTAACTAAGAATTGGTATTCATGTATATTATTAATTTACTTGGGGTTACTTGAATAATAGTACAGCATCAAAACTGCATTTCTATTAAAATCAACCAGACTCATAGTTTTAAACCATCAGAGCAAGCATTACCATTCAAGTATAAGCCAATGTGTTTTGCCAATCCTAAAATAATGACATCATTATCACTCTTTCTCATTTGTTACTTGCCATAAAGGTGGAAAAGGGTGGAATTGTTGAGACACAATGTCTTTAGCTGCTCCTAACTATTCTATTGAAAAACATTGAGAATCCCTCATTCAGGTGGATGGCTGCACCTTTATCCATCTGGATATTCTCATTGCTTGATGTGTGAAGGGCATTTAATAAACGTCTATCGATTACCTGATTGAAAAATTGCTGTAAAAGTCAAAAAGAGTAACAAGAATATAAAAAGTCAAGCTCACAACCCCTCTGTCGATCACAATGATATGCCAAATCAAGATTATTGTGTGCTCCTTTGTGTTCCCTAAACTTAAAGCAAAAAATTGCAATGTTCTCTTAGCTTCCCTTTAATGCTTCATTTGGAAGGATGCCATGACAATCCCTCCGGTTCCTTCCTGTCATCTCCTTCAGAAGAGCCAACTCATTTGGACACTCTGGGGGCTAGTTTGGCAGCTGTCGAGCTCAGGATTATGAATCTTGAGCCCTGGCATCTGCAGCTGTAGTGAGCCTCATCTCCAGTATCTGCCCTGGCGGAACTCCAAGGGCCCAGGCTGCCAGCATAGGGTCGCCCATTCCTGGACTGTCACAACCTCCTGGTGGCTACTTTCCTTCAGCCAACCTTGATAAAAGGAAATCTGCCTTCATTTCAGGCCTTGAGTCCATGTCACATAGAGGCTGCCTGCACCAGGACTGATTTTTAGTGGGGGTGACAAATCTCTGTGAGATTTAAAGCAAAGACTGACAAAGTCAGAGCAGAAGAACTGGTATTGCCTGTGTCCTGCTGTTTCCAACATGTAGTCCCTGGCAACGACTTCTCGGGGGTCAAAGAATGGAGTGAAGAAAGCTCTTCAGCAAATTATTTAGGGACAATGTTTAGCTCCCCTTTTATTCCACTACCAGTATGGTCTTTTCTACTGCTTACAAGGTGAAGGAGACATTTCAAGGTCTCTGGGTGAATGAATGATCAATCTGCACTGGGCATAATGGCCTCACACCTGAAAGAAGGGCATGGTGCCAATTACACTAGAGCCAAGGCCGCTTGCAGCAGAAACTTAAAATCAAAATCCAGAACAATATTCATAGGCAGAACAGGTTTCACACACAGTAAGACACCAAAACTGTATCTAGTAGTTCGTTTCAACAGTTGTGACCTCTGTAGAAGAGGAGCAAAACTCTCCAGCCATTGATTTAGAGGGAGTTGTGAATACAAGACCAAAAACGCCACAAGTTTTCACAAGCAAGGTATTGAAAATGTCCCATAAGGCTCGCTATCATTAAGTGTCCCTATGGTTCTTTAATGTTCTAAGTAATTGAGTTATTTCTTTAGGGTACTTCTTTACACTTGTAACTCAAGTCATACCCTTTTGGGTTCTACTTTAACCCAAACTTCTTTGCTGTGCTTAAAATAAGGTTTACTTGCAAAGCTACAAACAACTTCTTCAGCTTCTCCCTTATTGATCCAAGGTCAGAGAAGCAAAGAAGATCACACTAGTTTTTGTGTACTCCAGGTATTTATATCCCAGGAACCTGTGACAGGATAAACGGATTCTACCTATGGAAGGGTTCAGAATTAAAAATTACATGAATTGGAACCAAAAGTAGGAATTGAATGAAAGAAAGTATGTATACCTCCAGCAAGAAATAACAAACACTTGAAACCTGTCCCTTCAACTTGATCATACAGAATTCATATTAGTAGTATTCATAAATGCATGCACAACTGTCTGTATACTTCTAAAACTTATAAATCCTTGGACATATATTTATCTGAATATCCAGAAAAGTGTTTTATTTTCATACCTTTGCTTCCATACTTCTCATTTCACTACAATCAAAATGTATTTGTTTAATCATGGAACCTCAAAAAAGTTTAAAAACTCTCCCTTATGGTCCTGTATCTCACTGAGAACCAATAAACACCTCATCCTCTCTGGGACTCAATTCTGCCATTTGTGCAATGAGGAGAGTAATAGTTCTTCAGATGGCACTTCTTAAATAGTATATTAAATACTTGTATTTCATAAAAGAGTGAGAAATATTGGAAATCATTAAAATGATTACACCCATCAATGACTTATGAATAATCATTTCAGAACCATAAACTGGCAAAATGTTGAGCTTTTCTCACTTGCCTCCCTAGGATCATCCCATGTCATACCTGGATTTGACCCTACTGATATCCCTGGTCTATAAAGGCCTTTCCCAGTTGTACTAGCAGAGGCCCACTTCCATGACCAGCAGGGTAAAATGTACACACTCGAAAATCTGGGATTAGCTCAGAGACCCTGAAACAAGAACTACTGACTGGGACCCTTTACTCGAGGATCTATAACCAAGGAATTTTCATCAACTCTTCTCATTTCTTAAAAGCTGCAATTAAGCAAATGCTTGATGAAGAAATAATCACTTTTAATTCTCAGCTACATGACAAAATGCCACCACCCTCCTTCCTGTTCCTCATCACACGGAGCACTGATGAGCAAGCAGGCCCCACAGGGGTTATGCCTGTGTCACAACACATGACAACTCTTGGACTAATACTGGGGAAGTCATGGCAAAGAACATGAAAGTCAGGTCACCATAAATAGCCATGTCATTCCCCACTCTCCCAGTCTCCTCTCTCTCTTTCTCAGATAAACCCCAAGTTTCTGCACTGGGCATACCTTCACAGGCCCCTCTGAGGCACACACAGGACATGGGTAGAGAACTCAATGGGAAAGGGGAGCCATATGCAGCTCCAGTTTCCCTAGGGTTGATTCACACATCACAGTAAACCTTGGCAGACAGGGAGGTGAGACTTCAGAGAGAGAATAAGTGGATGAGAGGGAGGCAAGATGTGGGAAGGAAGGAAAAGTGAAAGAAAGGGGCAAGGAGGGAAAGAAAAGGAGAGACACAGTCTCCAACTAGATAGGTGCATACCTGTAATCCCAACACTAAGTCTGAGACAGGAGCATTATACGAGTTCAAGCCCAACCTGGGCTGCATAATTAGAGTATGTCTTAAAAAATGCATATGATGTTACTGTCTATGACAGAACACAGGTAACCACTGCCTTTAAAATTTAATGTGCTACTGCATAACAGGGGTTTTATTCTAGAAACTTCCACTTGTTCATTAATGTAAACTTAAGCTATTTGCACAAAATTCCATTCAACAGTAATTTTGACTACATAATTGACAATATAAAATCAGAATGATAGATTTTTCAGTAACTGTGAAACCAACATTTTAATTATTAAATAATATACATGAGGGTTTTTCCCCCTGTGGTTCTCAAGCAGCTAAACACCGGACTTGGCAGTCACAAATTAATTCATAAAGTTTTGTTTCTTGGTGCTTCCAACCCAGTGCAAGCAAATGTAGTTATGAAAGACAAGAAAGAATCCAGAAATGTGGTATTGTGTCTACAAATAGCCCATTTGGAATTATGCCATATTATATCATTAATTCTTTTTTTTATCATGGATTTATTTCTATTTTTGTGGCATATCCCCCAACACACACACACACACACACACACACACACACACACACACACACACAAACCACAGACATGTCGTCAAAGCCTCACATCAACACTTTTAAGACTCTGCTTTCTTTCACAAAGACTTGAGAAAAGAAAAGTCTTTATGTCACTGAACCTTGCACCACTTACACTGAACCTTGATCCTGTGCAGCACAAGGGAATAGATGAGGATTCTAAAAGAAACAGCTGTGCCTCTAAGCCTCCCGAAAACCCCATTCTAAACACTTGAGAGGGAAACATGCTGGTAAAATACAAGCTTGAGTAAGTAAAGGATGAGTTCTTTTGACCCGGCTCATCCACAGCTGCTCAGCTCACACGTGTGGCGAAGAACTGTTTCCACCACCATCTCCCCCAGATAGCTGGAAAGGGACTTTTTATCAACAGTTCTAAGTGAAGCAGGCAATGCTCAAAGTGTTTTTCAGGCATTACCTCCGTTTAATCCCAGCAAGTGCTTTATGAAAGGGGAATATTAATATCATTTCTGTCTTAATCATGAGAAAAAAAGCAATCCTGAGAGACGAATCACTCATAATTAAACACTAACTTGGCATGTCCTTGGCATTTTAAGTTTCAATCTAAAAGTCTAGGTGGTTTTTGTGTGTTCTTATTGTTGTTTTAAATACAGATGCAAGTGTGCAAGTGTTTATCGAATTGTAATTTTGTTTCACAGGGGAAGTGACAGTAAAATTGCTAATACAAAGTTACAATTATGAAAGAACTGTTCTCCTGAAGGAAGCATCAGTCATGATTTAATAGTGGTTCCTTGGGAAGTGTCTACTGCTGAAACGCAAAATAGTGGAAGGGCAGCAGGTGACCATCAAAATGAGACCACATAAAGCAGTTTGGCAAAACCTAAGGATCCTTTTCAGAGTGTATTCTTGATTCCACCACTAATCAGCTTATCTCTCCTTTCCCCATTGACTGGCCGTCCACTTAAATAGAGCACTCTAGCTCTCCCACTCAGCCTTTAAATTAGCTAACTGCCTAGACACAAGGCAGGTAGCAATTTATGCCAAACAAGTCATGAGGCAGGAGGCAGTGAGGAAAGACTGCTTAGCCTCCCCTCCCCCCCCCCCCCCCCCCCGCGCTGTCCTCTGAGAAGGGGAGAGGGTGACAAATGTCTGTGGGTTTGTAAACTGCATTCATTTACAAGCCTGCTGTTATCTTTCTAATGTAACATTCCCTAGAGGAGTGCTGAAGAATGATCTAGTAACAGCTTTCAGCTCCAATCAATAGCTGGAAGATTATAAAACGTGGGCACCTATTTAAAACTTTGCTGCCCTGCTTTCATACCATTCCAAGAGCTACTGGAAGGGTCCATGATATAAGTGATTTTGATGTTACAATAAAGAAATTAAACATGAATTCCTAAGTCTCTTCCAAAGCTTCACTGTGAAAATGGCATTATGGTCAGAATCAGCATTTAGGCAGACTGTTAACAGCTCAAGGGGTGAACCACATGATTGTAAAGTCCACTACCCTCGTGGCAGCTACCAGTCATCAAGTAGAAAGTTGAAGTCTACACTTTTGCATGCTTTTACTCATTATAGTCTTCTCACTTTCAAACTCTTGGTCCTTAGACAATGTCTCATATTCTAGTGAATTTATGCAAGTCAGAGATCTAAGGTGTCCTCTCAATATAGTCCACAGCCAAATTCAGTTGTTTCCTACCTAAATTGTTACAGTAACTTCCAGTTGGGTATATGCCCAAGCTGAGGAGATGGCCCAGTGGGTAATAGCACTTACTCTGCAAGCATGAGAATCTGAGTTCATATCCCCAGCTCCCACATAAAAAGGTGAGTATGGCTAATTCCAAGGACCCTGAGATAAAGGAGCGGAGACAGCAGATCATGACCAGTGAACCAAGGGAAAACATGGCCAAATTCTGAGTTAGTGAGTGACCCAGTCCTGGGGCAATTTGGTAAGAGAGCAACTGGGGAAGATACCTTGTATTCTGCTCCGAACTCCATGTAAGTTCACTAGACACATACACACACACACACACACACACACACACACACACACACACACACACACACACACACACACACCGTAGATGCCTGAGCCCATTTTTTGACCTATTATTAATCAAATGATTGGAATGAGTTTCCATAAATCTACATTTTTATTTGAAATGTAATATATGATACTTGTGATTCAGAGACACCTACATGCTTTTCAAAGTTAATTTTCTAGCATACAGTAAGTCCTGTAGTAATTGAGAACAACCCAACCTTGTCAACTTACAGCTATGGAATGTTTATTGTATGTAAAGCCTTAATGAAAACTTAATGGGCATAAGCCTTATAAAACTATGAAATCTGGCGCATCTCCCTGATTTCCTAATATGGAAAATGTGATTTTAAAATTGTTTTCATTAGATTCTTTCTTCTGAGAACCTCTGATTAATGACTGAAGAATCCATAGGCATTCTAGTGCTTCATGGCTCACAAACAGCTGTCTTGCCCACTTGGATTACTCTGAGGCAAATTATAAACACTAAGGATCTAGCACTAGAGAGGAGAGTAAGAAAAGCTTTCAAAGAGCAAGAAGGTTGTTAGTACTGAAAATGAGGTGAAGTCATTAAGAAAGTTTTAAAGGCCAAGCAATTACTGTAGGTCTGAAGAAGTGGGGGAAAATTAGAATTGGGCAGGTAAGGATACAAACAGAAAGAAGGGCACCAAGAGTGGGCCCTGGACCTCACATTTACTTGATAGCAGGAAATGATGATCTTTTGGCACAACGCAAAGTCAGAATTCTAATCTAAAATTGAGTGAAGTGAAATTTAATTTTTCTCAATCTATTATGCACCCAGTACTGCATTAGGAATTCTCCCATCGTCTTTCAAGGCAACTCTGCAGAAACGCATTTAGACAGTGTTATAATTTGACAAGCTAAAATAGAATACAATAGACTGAATGGTTTAAGCTAGAGACATTATTGCTTACAGGTCTGGAAGCTAAGACCTATAAAGTCTAGCCACCAGCAGATCTTCTCTTTGAGAGGAACTAAGTCTTTGTTTCTTGGTCATCACCTCACAGACTCATATAGCAGAGAATGGACTAGTGTACTAATTCCATTCATGAAGGCTCCACCCTCTTGACTTAACTGCCCCCCAAATAATCCCACTCCTATTACCAACACATTGTGGTTTCAGCATGTGAAGTTGAAGGTGGAAGGGAAAAAACATTCTGTATTTGGCAATGAAGGCTCACAAAGTCTGTGGATTCTCTGATATGCACCCATCATAACTCTATCCTGGAACAAGTCCCAGCAATGACTAACAGACAGGAGCTGGCTGCAGCCTCTGAGTCTTATAAGGTTGTCTAAAGATGAAATCACTTTAGTGACCTTTGGAATAAAGGAAATACAATAATAAATACACAGATGGATGAATAAATGATTCAAAAACAAGTAAAACATCATCCTGTCTTCAAGAAAACATACTAATAGAAAGTTGACATGAATACTGCTGTCCTAAAAAACAAAATATGTCATGAGAAAAATGTTGTATCCAGAGCTTCAAAAGAGAAAAAGATTAGAGCAAGAGCCTGAGAAAACGATACCTTTGGTTGAGGATAAAGTGAGCTGTATCAGGAGCTGGGAGGACTGTTTGCTCAGAGTTTGTGTGGTTCTTGTGTTATGATTTACTGACATGTTGATGCTTGTAAACTGGGTACATTTTGTTGCCTCTGTATGTTAAATAGTGACCAATGTTTTTACAAAAGAATTGAACAAAAATACCTTTCAAGACATTTGGAAAAAGAGAGAAAAAGATTGCTTGAAAATAATAATGCCTTGTGTTAGATGAGGCATCTGGGATGGACCCAGGAACCTCACAGAAAAATTAGCAATATGCACATTTTCAACAGAACTGAAGGAGCACCAAATGTTCACCTCAAGCAAGAAAACAGGAAAGCTCACAGTTGAGTTCAAAATTCCAATCTTTTCAGGCTGCATGGAGGGAATAGAGCAGAACAGAACCTGACCAACCAACGGATGGAGAATCCTGAGGGCAAGGGTGAGATGCTCTTCATGGCAGCTCATGCATGATGGTGTTCAGATAGATGACTTAGACCCCAGTGGTGGCAAAACGGGTTCAGGTGTTTTGTGGTAAGAGGTTTATGGGTCTAATTTGTGTGGTAAGGTAAGAAACAGAAAACAGAAATATAATAGGAGGCAGCCTCCTTTGTATTCTCTCCTGTGAAACAGAGAATGTGAAAGGGAAGCAGGTCTAGGTTTAGTTTGGATACATGGTATGAGCAGAAAGAGAAGAAATAGAAAACAAGTCAAGGAACAGATAAGAAGAAAGTAAAACAGCACTCTAAGAAAGTTAGCTGCTTTGTGATACTTATAATTGCAGGAGCCAATCAACTCACACTACTGTGGTACTTGTACAAAAAGACATGAGATAACAGTGCGTATGCATCCTTAGTGAGAGGTAGAGAGGCTATTATCTTAAGAGGAGATAACTACAGCACTTAGAACCCTTGGAACATGTTCCAGTTACCTAGTGACTCAAAGTCATGCCATTCCTCCTGGTCACTCACTCAACAGACAGGATTGGGCCTTTTAAATTATTGTGCTTTTCCAGGTGGCATAAACC
The DNA here is from genome assembly GCF_003668045.3 of Cricetulus griseus. NCBI lineage: Eukaryota > Metazoa > Chordata > Mammalia > Rodentia > Cricetidae > Cricetulus > Cricetulus griseus. Next base: position 216,210,399 of record NW_023276806.1, read on the forward strand.
AAGCTTCATCATTAAAGGGGACTAGAGGAAGAAAGGACTTCCAGCCTGGGTTCAACCTGTGGGCCTCTCCAGTGTCATCTTTCCAGTATCCAGTTCGTGAGGGAATGGCTATTCTCATATCTAGCTTCCTTATGCTGGCAATACCCTGAACCCTGGAACTCTCCCAGCACTTTCCAGGCAGCCAGCTCTGAGGCACAACACATCTTGTGAAAAGTCTGCTGGCACCCAGGGAATTGAATTTCACCTATGAACTCCCTGGCAGCTCTTGTGCTGAACAGTATGCTACAGTTGTTCCCTTTCTGATGAAGTCTCAGGTCTTAAACCTAAGTCAGAGGCACACATTTTCTAATTTACTTCCTTCTGGGACCTTTGTCTCAACTTGAAGTGACTTGCTATTCCTATGTATTTTAGTGTTAATTTCATTTCTTATTAACTAATCTTGCATTGCTCCGATACATTAATATAATTATGAATTCTTTATACTTTATTTTCCCTATTCAAATTACAATGTAATTTTTGTCTCATGGATGGACCTTGTCTATTGTAGCAACACCAGTAAAATTCTCCTACTTTCTAGGCACAAAACAGTGTCGGGTATAGAAGAAGCATTTTTAAAAATGTATGTTAATCTTTAAAAGGGTCAGCAGAAAACAAATGAGAAAGAAGTTACTATAGTTTTAGATCTAACATCATATGGAAAAACTCTTTATCCTGGTAGCCTTAGGTACATTAGGGAAATTGCCTTCCCTGTCCTTTCTGGGGCACAGAAACTCAGGTCAGAGGCTGAGTACCTAACACATTCCCACAGTGATGATTGATGGGTATGAAAACAGATCTGAGATCCCCCAGCTCTTAGTCAAGGCTCTTTGTGTTAACTCTATTCATTCCCCAACTGTAATGGACAAAACTGTCCCAAAATAAAATGAACATTGAATTAACTACTTTTCTCTCTGTGTAATACTCACAACAACTTTAAAATATCCATGCCTATGGCTGCCTGGATACACAGACCATGAGCCTTCACTGATGCTACCACATCTCTCCAACAGAACCTTTACTCTGTCACTGCTGTAGTTGCCCCATTTCTGTAGTGGAGAGCTATGATGACTCTTTTGTGCTTACTGTGCTGAATATAACTGGGACAGGCATACAGCACTCATGGTCTCCATGTATTCATCTGTAAAACATCAGCAGCATATCAGAAATCAAAGAGTTAACTATCTTTCTCCTCTAAACATCTGATTCTAAGTGGCCAAAACACTCCCAATCTTGACTTATTCACCCACCAAGTTCAATATTGTACTGAATACTGTACTAAATTCCTACCAGTCTCCAAATTCTAACGTTTGGAATGACTCCAGAGTTTTGACATCATCTTAAAGTTATTTTTAAAAGCAGCTCATTAAAATCACCACTGAATTTTTGAAATTATATTCTACTGGGTAGGAACCTGGAATTCCAAGGGTGTAATTTGGCCAAAGAATCTAAGTTTCTGAAGGGCCTGATCCCCAGGATGCTGGGCCAGGTGTGGGCAGCACTGCACCCAGGCACTTGGGACTCTCGTTCTACAGCCATATGTTGTATGCATGGCACAAGCCCTAAAAGCTTTCAGGAACCAGTTCTTTGCATTTTATTATTCAACAACAAACTGAAGTTTTTCAGTTTCACATTTTGCACATGAAAAGCTGAACTTCAGCTCCACATTGAGGACTGATAGCCACATTATATTATGAAATTTAGAAGTGACAGATCCTTAGAGCTTGAAAGAACCAGATGACAGGAACCATATCTGTGACAGCTGACAGACTTTTCAAAGCACGAAAGGCAAAAGGCAGAAACATATGCTGAAGATCCCAATTCATAAACAAATACCACAGAAAGATTTAAATGAAGCCATCTATTGTTGCAGACCCAATTTTGCAAGATTTGAGCTTCATGGGCCTCATCTGTGCTTCTTACCATTGAATATTGCCCTATTAGACACAAGGCTAGAGGCATGGGCTTCTATTCAAATTCTGGCAGAACTACAAGCTAAGAGACCCTGGTCTGCTTAATTAACCTTCAGCTGTATGCCTGAAACAGGAAGGCCAACTAAAGAATATATAATCTGAAATTATATTGGTTTATGTAAAGTTAGGAAAGTAAAAGATCATTGGATTTGTATTTCTGTTATCAGAGCTACAGATGATGAATCCAATGAGTGCAAATGTTGTTCTGATTTGCATCAGGCTTCAGTGTGGATTACAGAACATCTGTGCAGCTGTGTGTGCTCATTCACCTGCTCCTACATCTACTGATACACTGCTGATGTTAGGTCAACAGTAAATCAAACACAAAACTTTGGTCAAATCTAACTCTGTGCTAATCTTTCAAATTCATATTTGCCACACAGCTAGGAAACTCAATATTCAGATTCCAAATTGCAGCAGCCAGACCGCAAGCCTGTGTTCTTCATGGTCACAATATCCTGCATCTACCCACATGAACAAAGTTCAAAAACTCCCTGCCAGGAAGAGTGTCCACAAAGCAGTGAGTCATCGGTTTTCCAGAGAAACCTAAAAAAGGGACACTCAAATGTTTGATATTGCTGGTGAGCACACTGTGGGTATCAGGGGCTCATGGACTAAAGGGACCAGTGCTGCCAAAGGAACTCAGAGACAAGAGTGACCCCATGTGAGCCCATGCCAGACACCAAAGATAGCCCTCCTTCTTGGTCCTCTTGAAGTTCCAGAGTCCAGACCCCAAACTTCTGCTACCACAAGTGTACCTGAGTGGATGAGAACAGGTAAACAAAATCACATTAAAAAAAAAAAAAAAACTTTGCTGAGAATGTTTATGCTTACATTATAATATAAAAACATTATTGACTTTATAGTTCAATGAATTGATATAAAGCTACAAGAGATATGGAGAGACTGTTCTGCCCCTGTTTTTTCCCCATGACAGAAGCAGTCCTCAGCTTTGACTAATGTGGCTGTGAAAGGAAAGTTTCTGTCCAGATAATTCTCCTTTCTAGTGAGGTCTGAGGCACAGGATCATACACGAAAATGCACACTAGGACATGAAGCCAAGGCTCTCAAAATAGAACCAAGCCCATTTAAGCTTCCCTGAGTCCAGCACCTGTTTTTCTGATTTTACCAGGCTTCAACATTAACTGCAGGACTTGTGTGCATCCACTCACTTACCTGTACTCTTATCACTGCACTTCTGGGTTTAGCAGCTTAATAGTGAAACTTTTATAGTGAAATATAGAAACTTAATAGTGAAATAATAACATCTAAGACTCCTTGCTAATCTTCAGATCCACACTGGCCTTTGAGGACTGCCTCAACTCAGTTCAGATAACCACTGTTTGTATCAAGACCTTTATTACCAAGGACTCCGCTTGGGCTCTTGATGACAGCAATGTTGACAGACTGGGTGTTCACTGGTGAACACCCTGGTGGCTGCTTAAGTCTGTCATAGCTGATAGTTACTGGATTATTCCTTCCCAGTTGTCTCAGAGGGCAAAATTGTTATGATCAAGAACTTACATCATTTGTATTAGGAGGGGCGGGGACTTTAAAGCTTCATTAAGATTGGTATTTCCTATCTTATGTCACCTAATGAAACCTCCAGTTCCAGGAGGAGACCATTAGCCAAAGGGATCCCATCAATAGCCCCCAAACACCACAGGAAATTGCCAAGGTCATTGGTTGCTGTCCACAATGTGATGCTCTCCACAGCCCTATTGCTGAAGATACAACCTAGTTATGTCATAGAACATGGAGCAATCAAGCTGGTACCCAACTGCAAGTTTCAACTCTACTGGCTAGCATTCTCAGAACAAGAAAGCACTTGGCATGCTATTGGAGGAGAAAAGTATGCATCGTCATCACCCAGCTACAAACCCCATGACCCATAACACCAATATACACTGTAATGTACACTGGTACAACAGTAATATACAACAGTGGCACCACTATTATGAGAGTAAGCAGGCCCTTCCTGATTGGATGTAAGGATCACTCTATGAGAGGGAATCCAGATCTGAAACTGCTAAGGTAAATAAGAACCTGAGTTTAAGACCCTAGGGTAAACCTACTGCTGTTATTCTGCTAAGGGAGCGTAGCAATAAATGACTCCTAATGACATATTGATATACCCATAGACCAGTGGATCTCCAAACCCTCACCAGAGAAGCTTCTTCTTGAAGTAGATGGCAATTAACCAGAAACCCACAACTGGACAATGTGAGAACAGTGGGAGACTTTGGATCATTCAGTTCTACATGGGATGTCTTGATCAAGCCCCTCCTCTCAAGGTTCAGGAATTGGTGCAGAAGAGGAGGCAGAAAGACTGTAAGAACCAGCGGTGGTGGATGACTCGGTGGATGAGAAAACAGCATCATGCAGATATAACAGGATTGATGCACATATGCACTCACAGAAACTATGACAGCACACACAAGACCTGCACAGTTTCAAACCAGGCAAAATCCCATCATGGAAAAGACATGGACGAAAGGTTCTGCTCTTAGCCAGTAAGCTGATTCCAATTGATACCTACCTGATGAGAAAGAGAAAACCAGTTTTCTCCAATGGAGTGTTACTGCATATAGCTTATTGTTTTATTTTGGGTTTTTGTTTGTCTGTTTCTGTACTACTATTTTACTTTTATTGTTTATTTTGATTTGGGGGTTGGCTTTTTTATCCGCTGTCTCTTTTCTGAGAGAGAAAGATTTAAAGTTGGGTGGGTGGGGAGGATCTGGGAGAAGAGACAGGAGACTGAAAAAGTATGATCAAAATATATTGCATGAAAACATTTTTGATAAAGGAAAATTGATTAGAATAAATGCTTAGTGTATAATTTAAAAAACAAATCTGCTTTGAGACAGCTCAGGATGACTGCCTGTCGAAGAGCAGACATCACCACCCAGGCATCTGTGCTGCTTCATTATATCTGAAATTACCTCACATGGGGTTTATGCTGTTCAGTATCTACCCAGTTCTAACTGAACAATTGTCTGGTCCTACTTTCTTTCAACCAATATGCTTCCCTTTCACAGGTCTCCAACTAAATTTGGGAAGAAGCTGGAGCAAGAACACATGAAATATATCATAGATCCTTGCTCATAATAGCTACCCAAAATAGTGTGTTCACTGACAGCTTGCATGCTGGCACTTTAACACACAATTATCAGTATCTATAAAAGCATAAATTCACTGTGCCATAATTTCCCCAAATGAACAGAAAAGATGTTCCAATAAGAATAAGCAAAATGTGATTCTATTTTCAAAATGAAAAGGGCTTTCTATAGTGGAAATTTCAAAATCAATGCATCTCATTTTGAGTTCCCTTTGACTTGCAATTGTTGTTGTTTTTGTTTACCTTACATAAGACTATTTATGCCTATAGGATAGACAGAAACATTTTTGAAAGTAGGGGAAAGAAAACAGGGTGATTGATAAGCCATAAAGTATTAAGCTACTCCTATTTCAACCAACATAAAATCTGTCAACTCTAGTTTTTTCTCACTGAATTAAAGCATTCAGCCATTACGTGACCAATTTCTCCCTCTGATTTGGCCCTTTTTCTTGATACATAATTGGCCAGTGATGGAAACTAATTGACACATATGATAATGAAATGAAAATGATCAGCAAACCCCAGGGATATCCTTTCAAAGTAAAATTGACACCATGTGAATACTTTACTTGTAATAATTGTATCTGTGCATGTGAAGAATTCTGTGGATTAAAATATTTTTGCATGCACTCATATATACACTACTTATATGTATATAACATATACATATGCTATATAGGTATATGATATGGTATGATATTAGTTGTGGTAAAGAAATAACCAGGTTAAATATTTTGTTGTTTCACTACCTCCTTTCCACTTAGTATGTGAAGAAAAGTTATTAAATAGGTAAATCCAACCATGAGAGGAGGCAATTGCTTTTTTCTTGTGCTGTTGCCCAAGCTTGGGCCAATATAAATGTTCTCAAATTTTAGCAAAATCCACAACCACCTGAAGGTTTTGTAATTGCTGATTGCCACCACCTCCTGTGTCTTCAGCTCAGGGTGAGACCGAAAGGCTGTATTTCTGACTTCAAAAACACATTGCAAGTACTCAGGATAGACTCCTTTATCTTCATTGGTTCCAGGGGAAACTATGAGAAGATCCCAAGGATCTTTGTGACTATTGCCCTAAATTATGATGACAAGCTTAACTCAGAAATGAGAAATATATTACAGAACACTGAAGAAAAAATGAGAAATAGAATATGGAATGATCTCCCATATTTGTAGATCGGCATAATTAACATGGCACAAAAAATTTTATTACTAAAAATGATCCACAGATTCAATGTAATTCCCATGAAAACTCTTGTGACATTTTTGACAGAAACAGAAAGAAATCCAGAAATTCATATTAAACCAAATAGGCCTCAAATAGCCAAAGTAATCCAGAACAGAAGAGCAACACCTGATCTCAAATTATACTCCAGCCATAGTAACAAAAACAGCATAATACTGGCACAAAAATAAACATGGACACCAATGGAATACAGAGAGGGCCCAAAAATAATCTCATGAAACTACCACTACCTAACTTTCAGCAAAGATGCCAGGAACATTTAATAGAAAACTGGATATCCACATGTATAAGACTGAATCTAAATCTAAATCCCTTTCTCATACTCTTTTTAAAAAATCTATTAAAAATGGTCCAAAGCCCTTGATGTAAGGTCTAGAACCTTTGAAATAATAGGGAAAACTTTAAAATATAGGCGTAGACAATAACTTCCTAAATAAGACTCTAGTAGCTCAGAAAATGATAGCAGGAATTGACAGGTGGCTACATGAATTATAAAGTTCCTGCACTGCAAAGGACACAATTAGCAAGGGAAGAGGCACCCTACTGACTCACTGCCAGCTGTATACCTGACAGGGGGTTAGCATTTGGATGATGGTCTAGAAATGTTGTTCATTTAGTAGAGTGCATGCCTAGAATTCAAGAAACTCTAGGATTGACCCCCCAGAACAACTACCTAAACTTATCACATCTACAAGCCCAGTATTCTGGAGGTAGAAGCAAGAAGATCAACAATTCAAGGTTATTTTCATCTATATAGGAACTAAAGGCCAGATCTTTCCTCAAAAAGAAGACTGTCCAGAATATGTAAAGAGCACAAAAATTTAAACACCAAAAAGCCAAATTATCCAATCAATAACTGGACACATTAATTGGAAAGTTCTCAAAAAAAAACTAAAATTGATTTTTAAAAAATGGTGGAGGAGCCAAGCATTTTCAGCCAAGGGGAATGTAAATCAAAACTGCAATAAGATTCTATCTCACTCCAGTCAAAATGGCTATCATCAAGAAAAATGCTATTGATGGTGAAGATGAGGAAAAAAAGAAAATCTTGTGCATTTCAAGTGAGAATGTAAATTCAGGTGCCACTGCAGAAATCATGACTGAGTTTCCTTGAGAAAGTAAAATTAGAAGCACCAACATGGTCCATCTATAGCACTTTTAGGTGCCTGTTCAAAGAAATTGAAGACACAGTCAGCACATACCTACAGATATTTAGATAGATAGATAGATAGATAGATAGATAGATAGATAGATAGATAGATAGACATATAGACAGACATATAGATAGATAGATAGACAGACAGATAGATATAGACATATATGTATGTATGTGTGTAATATATATATTATATATATTATAATATATATTCTTATTTTACCACTTTTCTCAACAGCTAGGTCAGCCTAACTGTTCAATAGGTTAATAAAGAAAATTGATGTATTTGTACAATGAAATTACAATCAGAAAGAAAAAAGAAATTTTATCAATTGTACAAATTTGGTGGAACTGAAAATCATCACATTAAACAAAATAAACCATAATCATAAACATAAACGCACATTTTATTTCATAGTCAAAATTTACATTAGAGCACAAAGACATGGCATTGATTTCTGGCTTCCATATGCTTGTGCATACATGTGCACATGCACACACATGAATAAACACATGCACACATGCACACACACACACACACACACACACACACACACACACACACACACACACACACACACACACGGTGTAGGTGATCTTTACAGTCACATAATCATCAAATATCTGCAAAGATCCCACAGTTTCATTTGACACATAGGAAGCTGAGACTCAAATATATCAAGTAGGTTTGCAGAAAAAAAAAATTAAATCCTAAGTCTAACTACTTCATAGGTTAATAGAGAGAGGAAAATAACAAATATGTGCAAATAGTTATCACAGGGTTTGTAGCTTTGTGTATATTCAACAAAAGCTAGCCCTGTCTTCTTTTTGTAGAAGTACATGCTTACAGAAATATGATAATCGACTAAAAATTAATCCCCTGTGAAAAGTCAAGAAAGGAATTTAGAAAACAGATGACAATCATGTCCTTGTGAGCCTGCCGGTCACTTGAGTCTCAGCAAAAGCCTCCTATATTATAAAACAATTAAGAAATACATAAGATGTATGAGCCCTTCCTAACAGAGAAATGGCATTTAAAATCAACTACAGGTCCTAAGCATCACCTTACTTTATTTCTGGGTTCTCACTGTTGCATGAGCAAATGTGCCCTGGATGAAATGCACAGGGCTCTAGGTCTTCTCCAGAAGAACACCATGCCATTGCATTCCAGTCACCTCAAACTTTTAGAAAATCCTCTCAACCTGGGAGATGAGAGGGAGAGAGAGACTGGAAGTAAGGGAGATCAGCTTTCAGGCACTTGCATCTCTAATCTGAAAACAAGTGCATTCTTCCAGACCTTTTTCTAAGCTAAAAGATGGTCCATGATTCCACTTGAACGTTCCCCTGACCATGTAATCTTTCTGATTGCATATATAATGAACATTTGCTATGTTGCTGATCTCTGTGAGCTGAAAACAGGCAATTAATTTTTTTCTAATCTCAAAAGTAGACACTTAGTCTAGGTCAAAGCAGGAAAACATATTGTGTTCCTTTAACAACAAAGTTTGTACTGCTCTCCATAGTTCTGTTCAAGGTAAATTAGCCCAAGCTGTCCCCTTGTTCTGTGAGAACAAAATGTTCTCTCTACACATGGTACAGATGATACTCCAGGAGAATATGAGGTTCTGGAAAGAGCCCTGATCCATCAAAGCCCAAGGCTCTGAGCCTCCAGTAACTTAACCTGCTGTCAGTTCACTATACAAGAAAGTACTATGGAGCTCCTACTTTCCATCTAGCAATGTTTAAATCACCAAAGCTGTCATAAGGCTGAACCTACCATCAACTTGAAATGCACTTTCTTCCATGGCCAACACAGAGCCTTACAAGATTCTTCTCCCAGGTGACTAGCAATCATCCTTTGTTACCTGGCACAGGGGCATGGAAGGTCCCATTCTTTAACCCCTGTGATGACTGAAACAGTGTACACTCTAGCCCCTTAATGACAAATCCACCCTGCCTTACAACAACAGTTGAAAAGATGTTGGGCTGTTTATTACATGGTAGCCCAAGAAAAGATCCTGAGGGTGCCGAGGGACTCTGGATGAAACACGAAGGTTTATTCTTTGAAAATGAACTCCCCCAGCTCATTGACTCTGATAGATTACACTTTAGAAGAGTTAAAGAAAAATGCCTTCCCTTCCTTTTCCTTCTGTCTCTTTCACTTACAGAACTCTGGCTACAAGGCAAATAATCGATAAATAGAGTTTCCAGCCAAACTTAAGGGGATAAGCTAGTGAATGCTATGCTTTGGAGCATTAAGAAGCCTCATTGTGCAGTTTCAGAACCATTTCCATGTCATTAACTCTAACTGCTCCCTCCACCAATGGGACTGAATCTTAGGAGCATCATCAGCACTATTTTCTTCCAGTCTCAGTCATGACAACAACGTGGTAACAGTGATGAGAATGCCACTGTTCACATGGGCAAGACATCAAAATATATGGAATTGTTTACATGCTGTTTAATTCATGCAAGCCCCATGAAGGCAAAGATTATGCCAGTCTTATGCATAATCAAGTCCCAAAGACCTGTCAAAATACATGGTTGCTAAACATTTGCAAAATAAGTGTGTTAAATGTTTCCTTTTATCCTAAAAGTCAATAGCTTCTAAACTGGATTATTTGTTCCATTTTATAGATACAAAAAACTGAGAGACAAAACCAGAGTACCCAAACCCAAGGTCACACAGGTATTAAGTGGCTGGATCCCATCCCAAACCAAGATCCAGATTTAGTATATGTCCCCTGTAAGTGCAAATTTGATACCAACCCTGTGGATAAAGCAAGTGACAACACTAGCATGTCAAAATATAAGAATAACTCTACTGCTGCAAAAAAATAGAAAAGAAAACTCTAAGATTCTTGGGTCATATCACAATAAAAATGCAGGGAGAAGTCAAGTTCAAGAGATTGGTCATTATTAATCAAATTATAGATCAGCCCCAATAGCCCCATATTTCCTTGTGCTTGCACTCAAGAGACCCTTTTGTAAAACATTCGCAGAAAAAGATCGATACCTCTCTGGAGGTAAGTGGCATAAATTATGTCTCAACATATACACCACAGGAGTTTTACTGTGTGTTGTATACAGTAATTGCATTTTATAGATGGCTGTGGAAAGCTTCAGTCCTCATTGATTTCGATCATAAACTAAATGGCGACAAAAAGAAAAGAACAGCACTTTAGATGAAGAAGTCAGCCAGCTGAAGCTGCAAAGGAAAATGAAGATTTGGCATGCTGAATGTGATCAATTCGTGGTTCCTGGAAAATGAATGTAGATGTTTCAGGCCTTTCATTAGGAGACAGTCGCATCACTTCACAGGTACCATGATCATCTAATACTCGGTGGTGCTACTGATCAGCAGGATGTAAGTGACAGGAAGTCAGCCTAAACCACAGCCCATCCCAACTTCCCACATTATGCTCAGTGTCAGAGTGGCTTGTAAACCATGGTAGCTGAATGTCTGTGTTCTCACTGTTGCGTGTAGTGTGTGTTGGAGATTTACCATCAAAAGCAAAGGCAAGTTGTGATGCAATCTGGGAATCATCAATATGTCACTAATGTTTCTGAGTTCCTGCTGAATATTTTTCAAGCATCACTCTCTTGATTTCCTTCATTTTCTTCATGCCCTTCACAGCAAGCAGCTCTGAAGGGATGTTAATGCAGCAGAACAACTCTTTACCCTTTTTCAAGGCCAATTTTGCAATATGGGCAAAATGATTGGAAATGGAGTCCTGGAAACACTGAAACCATCTGTCAGGGACTCGGTTAAGAAGATCCACACTGTTTCACAGCCAAGGATGGAGATAAATTATGCCTGGCAGGAAATGTCCAAAGCAAGTTGGATTCCCATTCAAGCTTATTAGGACCAATTACAATTTTTTCATTATTCATTGCTCTGCTAAAGTCACACATTCAGATGATGATCCACTGTGAGCTACACTGATGGGAAGAACTGAGATGTTAGTGTTAGCAAAAAAAAATTTCTACTAGCAAATGATAACCAGAGCAGGTGTGACTATAATCAACCACAGGCATCTGTCAAAATGTCTATAGACCAATTTGCATTCACAGATGCCTATCCCTGAAAGGTTCCCACGCATTTTGTAAAAATAACACCGTTAATATTTAATCACAAACTCCAGAAGTATTTGGCTAATATTTATTCATGAAATGTATTGGGTAAAATATTAAATAACTGAAGGGCGGGGCTGTTGTGATTAAATTATATAGCTTGGAATGTCAAGTTTTAGAAGACATTGAACACTTTGTCTCTTTCTTTCCTTAAATATTTATTGCCGTTTTAAAACTATTGACATCTTACAGCAAAAACAACAGTGACTCTCATATTTTATGGCACAGATATTTATAGTAGTAAGCATTAGTAGTCAAAATGTTTCCATAAATGTTGGAATGGAATTAATCTTCACAAGAAGCAAAGACACCCCTAATTGTAACTGTGTTGTCATACAAAATGAATCATCACCATCCTGGGCTGAGGGTTTCCTTTCTATGAAGTACCAAGGAGATGAGATGTGTTAGGAAACATCGTTTGTCTGCATCATAAGCATTTACTCCTCTCTTCATCCTCTTACACCACAATTAAAACACTGAACTGTATATAAATTGAAAAGTTAGTCAAGTAATTTCCATATTAATTAGATTACCATTCATGCATTCTTTCCATTTCTCTGGTGTTTTTAATTTTTATTTAGTCATAATAATTTGCCTTTAAGTAACATCTGTGAAAGCTTATTTGAACTAGCAGAACATATTTTAAAATAAACATAGAATTTGAATGAACAGATTAAGCATTTTCCTCAAGAAAAAAAAATGTTCCAAAGAACAAAATTAAGTCAGTCAAAAGCCTAGGTTTTGGGGGCCCAGGAACACCACTGTCCTTGGCTTTTCCAAAGTGGATACAACAGACTTGGGAAAGAAGCACCAAGGTTTAGATTATAAAGAACAAAATGGATTGGGGCTTAATTAAATCAAAGACCAAATACCTAGCAGTAGAGTATCAGACAAAATGTTTAATTTATCCGAAAGCTTAATATCCCAAAGTTACCAAGATGCAGTAAAAACCTCTAGACTGAACCATTAATTGGTCTCTGAAATGTCTGAAATGAGAGCAGTTCTGACTTTAAAGGTGAAGAGAAAATGTCCACCTAAAAGAACGGACGGTGTATTGAAGCAGTTCACCAAGCCACAATTAGTGCTAATAAGCCATAAATCTAAGTGGTACAGTCAACTGAAATACCAAGGCAGAAATCTTGAGCTTCTAAAGTTTCACAATTGTTTTCACAGAGGCCAGTATTAGCTAAAAGGATATTAGCTCCACACAGGTCATGAGCAAATCAAACATTCAAATATAATAACTGTACCACACACTCAAATAGTGGTCCTATTAACAGTGGTCTAAGGGTGTTGGAGGCACTAAATGTGAAAATGGCTTTAATATACAAGGATTGTACCCAGCATCATACTTACTCAAGACTGTCTTCTCCTTTCATTTTGGTAGTTATTTAATGCCCTCGATTAAGCCACCAGAGTTTTCTGAAACTGGAACAAAAGCTCAGTGTTGCCATAAAAATTCAAACTCTTTTGAGTAAGAAGTTCCTCTTCTTTTCAGGAAGGCCTTCTACTTTTTAAAGGCTCTAGGTAGAGTGCTGAAGGAGGAACATTCTGCAGGCAGAGAGTCAAGTTCTCCTTAGCACATGGAGAGAGAAATAGGGAGAGTGTTTTACACTCATCTCAGACATTGAGGCTATCAATCACAAGAAATGTTAAGGATGGAACCCTAAAGCCCCACCCCTATTTTAGTGTTGTATGTGTTATGATGCGTTATGGAGTTTGCTTTCAACATGGCAAGATTAGCCATTTGAACAAGAAACTGTTCTTGCTTGGACTGTTTGTTGCTATATAAACTGGACATATAGGACCCACAAGAAAGTGACTGCTGGACTTACAAAACAAGACAGTACTGAGGGTTCTTGCTGAAATGGAGAAGTGTGCCAGACACACTGTGGCCTATAGGCTAAAGATGGATGCCCTAATGTTACAGAGGAACTTTTGGGTGACTGTCCAGGCAGTGAGGTGTCTCTGTCAGTTCTAGAGTTTATATATTATCCTTCTATGGTCTTTGATGGAGTTGAAGACAGATAGTTATTGTTATAGTTTTCTTCAGTTATTATAAAAGATAAGTTACCCTTCTTTTTATTTAGACAGAAAAGAGGAGATGAAGGGGGAGGTCCTACTGTGTATATGATTGTCTTATTGGTTGATAAATAAAGTACTGTTGGCCAATAGGAAAACAAGATCTGGGAAAGGTAGGAGAAAGCACAGAGTCACCATGTGAGCCCAGGAAGACAGGATGCTTGCCGCTGGTGTCCGATAAGTCTTATAAAACATATAGATTTATGATAATTAAGGCTGAGCTAGCAGATGAGAAATCTTAGTCATTGGCCAAGCAGCATTTGTACCTAATATAAGTCTCTGTGTTACTTGGGACCTTAACATGGCGGCGGGTGGAACTCAGGTGGCCTGGCAGAAAGACTTATTGTTACAGGCCTTCTGTCTATTGTGATCAATTTATAGATGAATAAATTTGATCAATGTGAATTTATTTCATATCCCACAATGATTAGATAATTAAGTGTGTTGAATATCAGAGATGCCTATGTGAAGGAAGCTTGAAAGAGCAAAGTCCTCTATGAACCTTCAAAAACCAAAACCAAATAAATAAAGGAAAAAAATAATATGTAATATTAAAAAGGCACAAAATATAACATCCCCATAGTGGAGCTTATAGTGCCACTGTAAGTGTCCATAGTTGAAAGAAAGAACACAAAACTCAGAGATCTGAGGCCTGAATTTCAATCATTTTACTCTCAACAAGAATAGATTTATTCTTTTTGGAGGATCACTTAATCAATTTATTCTCTAGGGTTGACCAGTCAGTTCACAGTTGGTTTTAAATATTAAAAGGGTAAAAATCATTACTTTTTGAAACTAATGCCACAGTTAATGGATTGTTTACAAACTGATAGTCACACTGTAGTAGAAGGTAGATGTATAGTATCTGATATATGGAGGCAACAACACAGCATAAGACAATGGGAAAAGAAAAGAAGGTCCTACTGGGCCACGTAGCATCTTCATGAATTTTGTATTCAATGGTAACACTAATAAAGAGAGGAACTGAAGGGGATTCAGTCTTGACAACAGGGATTGTCCCACAACCAGAAGACACAGCTGAAAGATGCCCCTCAAGGATATTTATTATCCCCTTTTCACTTGTCTCTGTGTTATTTTACATGATGGTTTGTACTAGGTAGTTTTATCTCAATGTAACACAACCTATAATCTTTGGAGATGAGGGAACATCAATTGAGAAAATGTCTCCATAAGATCCAGCTATAGGGTGTTGTCTTAATAGCGATTGGTAAGAGAATGTCCAGCTCATTGTGGGTGGTGCCATCCCTGGCCTGGTGGTTCTGGGTTCTGTAAGAAAGCAAGCTAAGCAAGCCATGAGGAGCAAGCAAGCAAGTAACACCCCTCCATGGCCTCTGCATCAGCTCCTACCTCCAGGTTACTATCCTGCTTGAGTTGCTGTCCTGACTTCCTTTGATGATAAAAAGTGATATGGAAGTGTAAGCCAAATAAGCCCTTTCCTCCCCAATTTGCTTTATGTTCATGGTGTTTCATCACAACAAGAAAAACCCTAAGGTACCCTTAAAATACCCAAAGAAGAAACTTCAGTTTAAAATTTTAAATAGTGTAATTGTATAACAAGGTACCAGAAACTCAGGACACTTCTGACAGTGAACTCTGAGTGCTTTTGACTATATCACACCAACTGTCCTGTGAATCTCTGTGCCATTACGAATGGGAAAGTTTTCATTGTTAACTGAATTTTAAAATTGTATTCTCTTACCTTTCAAGTCTGAATAGAGCTACTTGCTCCTAGACAAGCTAGTGAGGAATTAAACTAAAAGATTTATATTTCAAGGACTCTAAAGAAATCTTCAATAATGATATGGTTTGAATCTTAAATGTCTCCAAGTACAGGGTCATATTTGGAGTGCTTATTCCCTGGTTAGCTGGCACTTTTGGGGGGCAGTGCCTATAGTTGAGGAAACGAAGGCCTGGGGCAGACCTTTAAGATGATTGCCCTGCTCTTAGTTCTAGCTGTTCTCTGTTTCCTGGATCACGTGATGTAAGGAGTTTCTGTAGCAAGCCCCAACTGGATCCCAATCTGCCATGTGTGCCTTAGAAACAAAAACTATGAATAAAAACAAACTTCCAGTCCTTTAATTTGTTTCTTGACAGTGTTTTAGTCTGGATAAGTAGAAAGTCACTAGCACCTGTGATGATTAAAGACATATAAAACTAATTCTTTGTATGATTAGAGTATGTAACAATACAGCTACCAGTATGGAAACTGGTAAGATGATAACTGGATATAGATTGCATACACACTATGTAGACAGAACTTTCTGGCTCACCTGGTCCTGCAGCCTTCAGTTGCAAATAAACACACAGTGGCATATATTAATTATAAACTGTTTTGGTCTATTGCTCAGGCTTATTACTAACAAACTCTTACAACTAAATTAACCTGTCATTTTTACCTATGTTTCGGCATGTGGCTTGGTACCTTTTCTCAGTATGGCATCCTCATCTTGCTTCCGCTGCATCTGGCTGGTGCCTGCATCTCTGACTTTCCTCTTCCCAGAATTCTCCTAGTTTTGTAGCCCCACCTATACTTCCTACCTAGCTACTGGCCAACCAATACAAGTGACAAATCTTTATATTAAACAAGAGTATTACCCCACATCACACTATGTGCTAGTAGATAATATATTTACTCAACCAATACTTATTGAACAATTACTATGATGGGTTCTCTGTGAGGCTTGCAGAGTGCAATGATAAACAAAATAGAATATAAGTGCTTGTTCTTGTGTGAATAATGTCTGATCATGCAAAATTTATTAACGAAATATTGTAAATATTATGTTAAAATAAATTATTAATGCCACACTTAATTTGAGCAGGAAATAAAGAATTTGCAACTTAAGTTAATTATAGCTGCAGGGTGGCTTAAGCAAAGAAATTATTTCCCCCTTAGAAAGGAACAAAAGGTAGTAACCAACTGGATGAGGAATAATGAGCTATCCAGATAAAAATAACTCATAATCAAAATCCTGAGATCAGAAAGAACCCAATGTGTGCCTGGAACTGAAGAGAGATGGCAAAGAATACTGGAAATCAGGCTGGGTAGGGATAAGTAGGCAAGTGCTAACCCAGGGTATCATGAATGTACTTCACTTAGTCAACCAAGTAGTTATGTCTGTGTTACATTATTCTTATAGACATGAAAACAAGACTCAGCAAACACAGTGATTCAGTGGAAGAACACAGCCAGTCAATGGAAGAACATGGTCTTCTTGAAAGAAATAGTTTTTCCTTTGAGGTCACACTGCTTCCTTCATAGTAATGCCCAGACATGAGAGAATATGAGATCCAGAACAACAGATTATTAAAGAAAGAGAAAAGTAATTCAACAAGTGAGAGATAAAGATATAAGAAAGGCAGAACTTTGCCCTCCTTCCTCTGCTTCATTCCTTAAAGTGCCATACTTTCTGCTCTGAATCACACTTGCCCTACATTGGGAACCACACAGAGCCATTTGGCTGCATGGGGCTGATGGTTATTTTGCCTTCAGCATAATGCTATCCACATGCAAGGAAAGAAAAGTCACAGCTTCCAAAATTAATTGTGTCATAAATAAAGATATTTGGGGATCATTATCTTGATATCTCTCGATTGGTTCAAACACAATCAAGAATATAAGTAGTGTTTATAACAGCAATGCAAGTCCCATTATGAGCAGGAACTCATTTTCTAGGCATTTTACCCTAAAATTTCAGGCTAGAAATGGAAAACCATGTAGACTGAAGCTACACTTAATAATCAAACTCAATGTTGGATGAATATGAATGACATCGAACCCACAAATGTTTCTGGCAGATGCCATTTTTTATGGCATTGATTTGAGCTTATCAACCATGGTTTCCTCTTCATTTTCACAGAGGGTCCTAATCAATACCTGAATCTAAAATGCTGTCATCAGGAGAACATGTTGCACGTATTGCCTCCTGTACTGTAGCTTGGATATGTGACCTGAAATATATTAGTTAGAATTTTTAAAATTAGTGTATTTAACAATGTTTTAAATATCCACCAAAATGATCCCATCCAAGAAGTTATCTTGAGTTTTCTTTGCTTCCTGACCTCAAGGAAGAGAATAGCATCTACCACACTCTACCACCACTATAACATCCTATCTAAGTACAAGGAGCCAAAAAACCAGGGACTAAACCATCTAAAACCATTAGTCACAATAAATTCTTCCTCCCAGAGG
The DNA here is from genome assembly GCF_003668045.3 of Cricetulus griseus. Lineage (NCBI taxonomy): Eukaryota > Metazoa > Chordata > Mammalia > Rodentia > Cricetidae > Cricetulus > Cricetulus griseus. Next base: position 216,228,353 of record NW_023276806.1, read on the forward strand.
TAGTTTCTGTTTGTAGTTTGGTGACATCTGCATACAAGCAACTAATGTATCATTATATTTATGTATATTTAATGTTCTTGTTTATTTACCTAAAACATGATAGTTTAGATGTTAACATGGGAGGTTCTTATTACTACACCTAGAACATGATAGTTTATTGGAGACTTTTTTCCTCTATCATTTTTAGAGAAGTTCAGTTTTATGACATTTATTCAACTAACTCCACACTGAACCCCTGAAGCAACTTTCAGGTGGTTATATTTTGTGAAGTCCAGTGGGAAGAGGGCAAATTTGATATGACTTCTAAACTTCTTGCTTAAAAATGTATTTGAAATGTGTATTTCTTATTTTTGCTAAGAAAGCTCAGATAATTTGTAGAAATAAAGAAATAAACCAGAATATATCGACAGCTGCTGTCACTGGACCCTTGGCCTGCCAGGTAATACCAACATAAGAAAACTTAAGCAAATGCAACAGGCTGAATATTTCAAATACAAAAATAAAAATTTCAGGGGTGGAGAGATAGATAGCAATTAAATGCATTTACTGACCTTCCTGGGGAACCAAGCTCAGTTCCCAGCTGGTGGCTCACAAACACTTCTAACTCCAGCTCAAGGTGATCCAAGACCTTTGGTCTCCTAGGGCACCTGCACTCATGTGCACATACTCACAAGCATGTGCACACACACACACACACACACACACACACACACACACACACACACACAATTTTAAATAATAAATGAATACATTCTTTTAAAGTTCTCTGTTTCTTTGTACCCACTTTTAGAAATTTAACAGGATCATACAAGTTATGGCTTAAATATAAATCTCCAACTATGATTTGCTGACCCAGCTTAAAGCATCGTGATTGTACAAGATCCTCATCACAGGGGCGCATCTCAGTGGCTGTGGCAACTCTAGTACCAGCATCATGCCTGGTACACAGAGGACAGTCAGCAAATTTCTGCAGACCTGACTTGTTGCAGAGAGAACATATGGAGGTTTGGAAGTTTAATGAAACAGATGGTTCCATAGACAAGGCTAGGAGACATACTTCAGACATCCTATCTAGCCTACTTGTTAAAAGAAAAAATAAGGAGAGTGTCATTTATTTTAGCTGTAGACTGTTTGCATAGCCATGACCACAAAAATCCCAGTCATTTTTAGAAATAATAAGAAAACTGACTAAGTTAATGAGAGATTATGAGGCCTTCCTTACTTAAAATTATAGACAGATATGTCTATGGTTTATACATAATGTATATGTACATATATAAAATAGTAGGCCTCCAAGAACATCGGGCATGGTGATTTTAAGTGAGTGTCAGTGGACCCTAAGATGTCACAGCAACATTTGGGGGAAACTTGCAGAAGAAACCACTTTGAACACCTGCTTCCATAGGATTTCACAGACTAGTATATATTGATATTTAAATTGTATAGGTACGAGTTAAATGTTGGGATTCCATAACACTTTGTTAGAAAAATGTGTATCCTGCTACTAAAAAGAATGCTTAATTTCATTTGCCTAATTCAACTTTCTAACTTTATATATATGAATGTGGAGCTCTGACACCCAAGATGATTTCAGCAATTAGTGGCAGAACGAAGCAAAAGCCACACAGACTGATTGCCCACACAGTAATTTCACAGTAAGACATGCCCCATCTAGTGCTACCTGTAAGTCTAGGAAATTGGAAAGCTGAAAAGTATAACACGTTGTGTTAGCTTGCATGCAGCCATGCAAGGCAGTTGCAAAGAATCACATTAGCTTAGTCCTGGGTATTAACAAATTGCAATTATTTAGAAAAGACATTTAATGGATTTAAACAACGAGATCTACACTTCAAGGATGGTGGGTGGCTGCTATATCTTTAGTTAACTGGTATGTGTCAGAACTAGGTCAAAAACAATTTTAACCCCCCACTTACTCCATTCACTAAGTACAGAGGCAAGGCCCACTAATGGTCTCTTGGGCACCACATTCTACAGTCTCTCCTAGCCAGGGCAGTTAGTAGGACTCAACTCTTGAACTCTCTTGGGATTAGCCACCTTCAAAACGTACTCTGAATCTGAATGCAGATTGAGGAGAAAGGAGTCAAAGACCTTCAGCGATGGTAAGCCTTGAAATAAGAGAGAGAAATGGAAGCAGGCCTGGAGTCCTGACTATCCCTGATTTAAAACATCAGATGTCCAGAACAGAAAGAATGTGAACTACAAAGATTGAAACCCTGAGCTAGAGCATGCTAACTTTCATTTTAAGTCCCAGTATCTTCCAGTCTAGGCCTGGAAAGCCTTAGAGGAAATCTAAGCCCCACCACCAAAGTCCTGTGAACAGTAAATCTTTCGGATAGCTCCCTCGCCTCAAAGCTCCCTGCTAAAAACAGAAGAATGTGGGCCTGACTAGAGGAGGTTTGATTGTGCAGGAAATGGTCTTTAGGAAGGAAAAATGAACGCATCCTCATTTCACTGAGGCACAATCGGATGGCTGTGTTTGGGCTCTGCTGACAGAGGCCAGATTCCACATGCTCATTTGGGGAAGCCAGCGAAGCTCGAGGAAACACTCTGCCCTGTAATTTAGCCCCAGCTGTTCAAGCTGAGGCTGCTCTTCAAAGTGAAGCAAACTGGTGAAAACGCTGGAGTTCAGCAGTTTCACTCTGTTGGGCCAAAGCTTCTGAGGAGTCCCAGCCCAAGGATTCCTTTACTTTGGCCAGAAGCTCAGGGCCCCGTGCCAGTCTTAGGGAAAGCTCCGTCAAAAGGCAACAAGACTATGTGTGTCACAGCTAAGTCAAAATGAAGCTAGCCATAGAGAACATCAAATCTTGTTTTGCCAGAACTAAGTCTGGACTGTGAAGAACCTTTAAATGGTTCCCAATGCTGACATCATCTTAATATAATTTTAATACTGGCTACTAAAGCAAAATAAACTACTTTTATGGTGAAGTTGTGGGCAAGTGAGTGCTTAATTGGTTGACTGGTGGTTTTTGTTTGTGTTGTTTTCTCTCTGTGTGTATTTGTTTGCTTGTTTTTCCCAGATGTATAGGTTGCATAACTTACTCCAAATATTAAAACTTTGTCCTGGTAGATATTGCTAAGATACAATCAAATCCAAGAATAATGCAAACAAACTCTCTATGTCATCTCTGACATTTAGGTTTTCATTTCACAGTATTGATGTCATACTACAAATCCTGTCAACCCCTAGATCATAAAATCTTTCCAACCATTAACACATGCTCTTTTAAAGGTAGTTTTTTTTTTTCCATCTGGAGATACTTCAATTGTACATTGGATTGCCACGACATCTCAATAAGTGCAAAGATATTTCTAAAATACATCCAGTGGCTTTATGCAAATAATTGCCCTTAAGCCCTACAAAGTCACTTTGGGATTATTTATAATAATGTTTATTCTACATGAGTTCTGAATAGTAAAGTAAGAGGTTGACCTGAAAGACCCCTGCCCCTTAGCCCTTTCTTTCTCAAGTTTGTCTCCTCTTCCTCCTGTCGGCGGCTTCCCCAATCCCCACCCCCGGCGGCTTCCACTTCCCCTGCCACCCGCCGCACGCCGCCCGAGAACGAGCACCAGGTGGGCCGGCCCGAGAACGAGCACCAGGTGGGCCGGCACGAGGGCGAGCACCAGGTGGGCCGGCACGAGAACAAACACCAAGTGAGCCGGCCTGGAGCCCTGCCCCTGAGCCCCCGCCCGATGAGAAACACTCCGTCCCAAGGTCTCCGCCCCCAAGGTCAGCCATCAGGAAGCGGAGGGGGGGAATTGAGTCTGTTGTACCAGACACCAGACACCAGACCTTGAGAATATGCTGATCTGGAATGGCTCTGTGTCTCATTTGAACCATCCAATAGAAATGATTCTGTATTTCGCCTCATTTGAAAGACTCTGTGTTTCACCTCATTTGAATTCACCTCATTTGAATAACCTGTATAGCGCCTCATTTACATTGACCAATGGGAATAGCTCTGTACAATGCCTCATTAGAATTATCCAATAGAATCCCTGCTTCTAGCTTGCGCCTTTTTCTCTATATAAGGACCCCTTTCCCTTGGCTCGGCGCGCTTGGCCTCACAGAAGCTAAGTCGCCCGGGTACCCGTATCTCCAATAAAGCCTCTTGCGGTTTTGCATCCAAGCTCGTGGTCTCGCTGATTCCTGGGTGCGGGTCTCCTACGAAAGTACCTCTTCGGGGGTCTTTCAGACCAGCTTAGATATCATTAAATAGCACCATTATCATTTAAGCTGTTGGGAGAGAAACTGGATATAGTTTCAGAAATCCTTGTCAATGGAGCTGGATAGATGGCTTGGTCAGTCATTAAAATGCCTGCCATGCAAGCATGAGGAACTGAGTTCATATCTCCAGATCCCATGTAAAGAAGCTGGGTGCCCAGATGCAGAGACCCACAGCCAAACACTAAGTGAAGAGAACCCAAATTGGAGAGCTCCATCAGGTCTCTTCTTAGGAGCTTGGGAAACCCCATAGGATTGTAGAGACCAGAAGAGGTTGAGTACACCTGGTGAACACAGCCCACAGAAGCAACTAACAGTGGGAGTGGCAGTGTCTCTGACTCTTTCGCCTGCCCTTGGAACCCTTTTTCTTCTACTGGGTTGCTCACCCAGCCCTGATAAGAGGGTTTGTAGCTAGTCTTATAATAACTTGCTATGCCTATGCAGTCTTCAGTTGATATCCCTGGGAGCAAAACAGAGGAAAAGTCGATCTGGGGGAGGGGGTGGTGACAAACTGGGAGGACTGAAGGGACTGGAAACTAAATGTACCCACAAGCAGGAACACCCACAACACCACTCCTACACTAACAAGTTCACACACCGTACACACAATACCATACACAAAACAAACAAAAATAACCATAATAATCTAAAATAGAAATCTGCATGAGTGTCCACCAAGCAAGCTTTATGGTTCATCAGTCATTTAGCACAAGAGGAAACACAGCTGCCCCCCCCTCAAGCCCTGGGATCTGAGGCTACACAAGCCTCTTGTGTCCACTTCCTGTCAGTAATTGAAGTGTCTGGAAGATAAAAAAGAGCCTCACCATGAGATGAAGAAATAATTCCTTTAGAAACATCCATCTTAACAACAACTAAATGTGTGGACAGTGATTGCAAAGACTTAGTGAATCACTAAGCAATGAAAGATCTAATTCCCAGGGCTGCTCAGTGGTGGGGGTAGCTTGCCTTCCACAACACATAAGTCCTAGTGACTCATTTTTCTTCTTACAATTCCAAGGTGACAAAGTTCTCACAGTGGAGGGCTAGATTAAATAAAGATTAACTATAGTGTCTGGAAAGCACTGCTTTTGTGGACATTGTAAACAACTATTCAAGAAGTGTGAAGACATAAGTAAGCCACTTAGGGCAACGGTTTAGCCCGTTGGGTATTACTGCCTTGACACCAGGTGTTACAAATTCTCACTAGGGACAACAAGCCTCTGTCTCATTATTTTTCCCTGGAGGCAAACACAATGTGGAGAAATTCTGAACATCAGAAGGAATGATGTCTGTTTGGAAGGGCAGACATTCCCTGTTGCACTATGTGCACGTTCAGGTACACGTGGGTCTCCCCTCTTCCTTCAAGTGTCTTTGAACTGTAATAAGATCTCAGATCACAGAAATGAGAAGAAGAACCACAGAACTGGTTTGAGAGAGGGAAAAAACCTTCAAACTTCTGTGCCTTTATTGTTTTAAATTTTTAATTTTAAAATACTTAACATAAAACATGTGCATAGCTTAATGGGTTATTATTGAATATACTGAAAGCACTGCCTAAATCAAAAATCATTATGGGAAAATGCAGATTTTCCATTGCCATTCTCCTAGGAAATAGTAACCACATTCCTCAACCATATCTCAAGACTTCCTTTATCGAAAACTATAGACTTGCCCAAGTTTTATAGTAATAATCACATTGTCACAATTTTATCACATAAATGTACATTCCTAGGCACTATAGTATTGTCTGTTTTGTTAAACCTGATTTTGTTTCCTTTTTCTCTGGTTTGTTATTTGAGACCAGTTCTTGCTATTTAGCCAGGATTGCTTAGCTTTGTAATCCTCCTGCCTCCAGCTTCCCAAATGCTAAGATTATAGGAGCATACCACAATGCCCAACCTTTCAATCCACAGGACTTCAGCCACTCCTTCTCCCTTGTGATGTATTTCGTAAAGGACCTGGAGCAGTTGATCTGCATTTTCCCATAATCCAGATGTTACAGACTGACATAGTACAATTTGGTTCTGTGCTCTGCCCCCAGTATTTGCTACAATTCAACCACTGGATCCAAAGGCTTGGGAAGCTCAAGTCTATGTCTGCAAAGATGCTAATTCCTGTTGGCTTTTCATCTAAAACCACAGGATCTGACTATCTTTCTTTTTACATTAGCAATATGGTGTATTTAAAATGCCTAGATCTTGTGACTCATTTGGAGTTTATAACATTATGAGAATTTCATTGTATCAATTATTTTCTATTTGTTAATTAAGCATCTTAATTGTTTAAAGAAGGAAGCTTCCTCTCATTTAATACTGGCTTTCAGTTGCTACAATTCATAATGGAAAGATGGAATCAATATTTGATCCTTTTCTTCTATCTTCCTCCAAGATACTGAACTGTTTCTCCAGAATTTAATGAAGGGAACAAGGCTATAATATACATGGCTGTGTCTTGATATCCATAGAAGGTTGTTCCTGGAAGCTTCTGGGTACCAAAATCCATGAACAGGCAAGTTCTTTATATGAAATTACATATAATTTGCACATAACTTGTTCATAAGTTAATTCATCTGTAGGTTAGTTGTGATACCTAATACAATGTAAATGTTATGTAAATGGTTGTTATAATGCATTGTTTAGGAAATTGTGACTTTTACCTTTATATGTACCGTAGAGACACAGTTTTTAAAATATTTTCAATCCGAAGTAAGTTGAATCTATTGATTCAAAAGCCACAGAGATATTGAGAGACAACTGTACTGGGAATTCATGAATTCAAACTAAATTTATGGATTTAACTCCATTGCAATTTTAAACTGAAGTTCAAATTGTCCCAATAAATTTCCTACTGAGAAAATTCTTAAATAAATATAAATATTCATTTTATCTATTAAAAAGATATTTAAAGTTTATTCCTGACTTTCTTACATAACTCCATAGTTATTTACAGTTTCCTGGGTAAGTACTTCAACATGATGTTCTGATTCATTTTATATATTTCCTGAAATTAAAGACTGCTCTAAGAAGCCCTGGTTTCTTTTAGTGGAAACATTATTTCAAAATCACTACAGGCTGAGTTTTAGGTGTACCTGGATGCTAAGGAGTGTTTTATTTATAGGCTTCTCCAGTATGAGGAGATTAGACATGGGCATGTATTTGTTCTTATAAATATGTCATGAGTCCACATAATTCCTCCCCACCTAAAAATGGAAGGACACGTCTTTTATTCTATTCTTTAATACCAAAACTGTATCTTCTTTCTTCTACACAAACGTTCAAATGCTAGATGATATCTGAACAGTAAACAATCAAACAACCACTCCTTTGTTTTTCCTGCAAGTTACGTGCCCAATTAAGAGCAATGCTATTACCATCAATGCAATTGATAGAAATAGTTTTGAAGCTTTGGTTCAATATGCTTGCTTGATTGTATCCTCATCTTGGTAGTTATTCATTATCTACATCATTTCAAAGATACTTTCTCCTTTTTAGAGCACATTTAAGTTTAGTTCTCCAAATAACTACATGTTCAGTGCTAACCAGTCATTCTTACGTCATTCCCCATCTCGTATTTTCACTACACAAGGCTCATTGTCTAGCTTCCCCAGGAAATCTGGGGACAACACTCTCTGGGTTAGTGTGTGGTGAGAGATATTTGTTCTAGTTATGCTCAAAAGCCATTTTCTCTAGTTACAAAACTCTTTGTGTCACATGTTCTTTCTTTGAATTCCTTAAATATATTGCTCCATTTTATTCCCTCTGGCATAAAGAATTGTCATCAAGAAGCAGATGCAGACACCCACAGCTAAACACTGAGCTGAACTATGGAATCCAGTTCCAGAGAGCAGGGAGTGATGAGCAAAGGGGTCAAGACCAGGCTGGTGAAACCCACAGAAACATCTGACCTGAACAAAGGGTTGCTTGTGGACCCCAGACTGACAGCCAGGAAACCAGCATAGGACTGTTCCAGAACCCCTGAAAGAGGAAATCAGTTTGGAGGTCCGGGCAATCTATGGGGCCACTGGTAGTGGAACAGTATTTACACCTAGTACACAAATGAACTTTGGGAGCCCTCTCCACATAGAAGGATACTCTCTCAGCCTAGACACGTGGAGGAGGCCCTGCTCCAGATGATATGGCAGACTTTAAAGATGGAAGACCTCCCCATGGAAGACCTCACCCTCTCTGGGGAGCAGAAAGGGGATGGGATGGGAAGGACAGGAGAGGAGGGGAGGGAGAGGGATCTGGGACTGACATGTAAAAAGAAGCTTGTTTCTAATGTTAAAAAAGAAAAAGAAAAGAAAAAAGAATTGCCATTAAAAAATGTCTAATAAAAATCTAATTATTTTCCCTTATAAATCATTCCTGTTTTATTAAGATACGCAAATGAGGACCGTTTCCTTTTACACCAGGATTTACTGGAACACATCTTGGCTTTTGCTGTTCTGGATTGTCAATCTGAGGTATGTGTTTCAATACCTGACTTCTTTGTTTCTTCAGAAATTTTTTCTTTAATTTTCATCATTAGGATTTTTTCTGCTCTTTTGGTTATTTCTTAAAAAGTTCCAATTATACATATTCTAGACCCTTTTTGATCAAAATTACTCCTTTGTACATCCTGGGGTACATATGTCAAGGAACACTTGGAGAAGTGAGAGGGCAGCTTAGAGAGCAGCCAGTTTCCTTCTTCCAACATGTGGGTTCCAGGGATCAAACTCTGGTCACCAGGTTTGGTGGAAAGCATCCTTTGCCAATGACCCATCTTGTGAATCCTGATGTTAGATCTTTTATTCAAAAGTTTTTCACATTTCATGTATTTTGGTCTCCAAAAGTGGTTTTCTTTTTTCACCTGTTGTACTTCTTGTAGTGTAGCATCTACTATATTATTCATTCTTGGTTTTATTCTAACTAGTCTTTAATTTCTGATTTCTTTCCTTTATACACTCATTTGTAAATATTTTTCATTTCCATATGATGAATTTGTGAATGGAGCCATTTCAACTATATTTTCTCTTATATTTATACAATGGACAGTTTTTATAAATGCACATTTTCTTCTGATGGACTTTTGAAGGGAAGGAGGCAACAGCATCCTTTTGTAAATGGCTATGCAAAGAACTTTGTAAGTAGACCACTCAACTTCACCCTCAGAGAAATCTCTAGCTACAGTAAGCATGGACATTGTAATCATGTATTCTTGTATTAATTCAGTACATATCTAGTCACTACTAGCTGCATATGCAGCAATGGGATTCAAATTGTTAGAAAAGATATTACTAAGACTAATGATTAGTAAGATAGACATGACCCATGCCACTACAGATTTATAATCTAGATGGAGTCAGACAATTTAATGAAGAATTACAACGAACACCTGAATGACAATTTACTCCTTTGGGCCTTAATGTTTTTCTACGATAATATAGATGACAGAACAACAGTAGTGAGTAAGTAGTGATAATTGTCCTATCCACAAATCAGGTTTGATGCTTAAGGTAGTGTATCAAACTCCTCTTTATATGACCCTGACACTTCATTGACCCTCCACTATCTCTGAACCAGGAGGTGACTCTTATTACGAAACTTTGTTCTAACTCAATCAATAAAATGATTGATATAACCTAGAGTTATATTAAGAATCCCATTAAGGATGTGATAAAAATTAAACACATTTGCATGTTCCTATTTGAATTATATAGAATCCTCTATCTTATAGATCATAACTACTGTGTTCTGGTAGCAAAAGGCTAAAAAGTCAAGAGCATTACTGCTGTTTTCTCAGCTATCCTCGTGTCAAGGAATTGCAGACTCATTAACTGGATCAGTAGATGGCTCAGCCTGATCACCTAGAATGAACACCTAAAGCACTAGCCACGCGCAACAAACTGCAAATAAATGAAAAAGATGCATAAGCCAAAAGTGGAGAATATGCCAGTCTCTTACAAGGCAAATTTTTCCGTTTTTTTTCAGTTGCTTGTGGGAACTGTGAAAATTTGCAATCCCAAGTCAGAAAGAGTAAGAACTTATGAGAGTTTTACTTCACAGTGCCTACTGAACTTTAAAGCCAAGAAAGGAAAAAAACAGGATTTCTCATCTTTTCCTCTTCCAACAGTGTGTTTGGGGTGATGCTTACACACACTGACATGCAGATATAAGCCTTAAGTCTCCCAGGAATGCAACCACACCAATCTCCCATGCCTGTGTTTGGGATGAAATCTTTGGGTAATCTTTCAAATTACAGTAAATCTAGGGTAAATGCAAGAACTGCAGCCAGCTCTCATCAACTCCAGGAATAGTTCTACCTTGTTAAATCTTAACCACAGAGATTTATTATTCTTTCTCTAACAGAAACTGTGTTTTGGGGGAAGTACTTCATAGCTAGTGGGGGGAAACTAACTAATACACATGGTTTCAATTATGTGTGTCAGATCTGAGAAAATTTAATGTAAAAATCACTAAAAACAGAAAAAAGAGCAGTTCAGCAATGATTTTTAAATCTAAAATATTATCATATGGGTCAGCCTCAAATATGAATATGGGGGATCAAAGTAAATGAAGGCTAATGGAAAAAATTAATTTGGTCTAAAATAAATATAAAAATATTCAGGTTACCAAGACAGAGGGTCAAAGGTCATGTCTTTTTCTAGAATATGAAGTTGCAACTGAGACCTAAAAAACTGAAAAATAAGGGAAAAGTAAGTGGTTGCCTGAGAGAAGGTAGGAAGTTAAGAGAAAGAACCAAGATTTTTCCTACAAATGTCCATATTCACTGGCACTGCTATCCCTGGCTGGATAGTCAGGTACTTGGAAAGAGCATGTTTGGAAGAATAGTGAGAAATTGGGGAAAGACTATATGGACAGATTTCACCAAGGAGCAAGGGTTGTGGAGATACATTTGCCCTCATATAAATGTTCACTAAAAGGTGCTGCCAAGGGCAGAAGGCATTGCCAAGAGAGTCATGAACTTCCTTAAAGCACATACAGAACAGGAAAGGGAATCAAATTTGTTCAGAATGGAAGATTCATAAATATTTTCTGATTCAGAAAAGTGGCTCTGACTACAAAAAAAGTAAGAAACTTACTAGAGAATTTAGTCAATGACTTTCAAGAAATGCTAGCATTGTCAATGAAGTCAGCCTACCACAGAATGACTGCCCTAACAGGCAATAAACAAAAATAAATTATAGGTAAGATGAGGAAAAACTAGGGACACTGAGAAGAAATAGAATACCTATATATGATAAAAAAAAAAAATCTAGAGATCAGTGCCATAGAACACAAATGCTAGTATAGATCTCATTCCAAATGAGAGTGTGTTCTGCCTCAGTCAGACTTTTCATCAGTCCTTAGCAGTAGTTGTATATGTGATGCCAGATCTTCTTGTCCCAATGATGGAAAAGGAAAAGAATGGGGGTGAAAAGATAAAAAAAAAATTTAAGATGGCAAAAGTAGCATTGTAATTCTAAAAGAAGAAAGGAAACTGTCTACCAAACAAGGAATGTTTTGGTTTCTACCACCAGTCCTTAGCACCTATCTGCCCTACAAGGCAGAGAGGAAGACCTGTGAAGACATTTAATTCATGCAAGTCAGAGAGGACACCTTTGTGGGCCAGTTGGTTTTCAGCATGGCAATTGTCATTTCTTACGGAAGATCTCCAATCCATGGGTTTCTTTCATTGTGACTCACAATCAAATTTGTACTTTAACACCAGCATCAAATCTTCCAAGGTGTTCTGTTAATTTTGGACCAGAGTCTCACAGCACTGTTTTGTGGTTTGGCTATAGAATAGAAAGACTCCAATTAGAAGAAAGCAATGAAGAAAAAACAAAGTCCCCAAGATCCCCCCACCCCCAGAGAGACTAGGCAGTAAGTTTTAAATACAGCCTGTAAGAAGGCAGGTCAGTCTGGGAATTGAGCTTCACATCCCAAGGCAAACACTCTGAACAGGATTTAAACAACTGGAATTTTAAGATCATTGAGATAGGAGTCTAAGGACTTAAGCAAAGAGAATAGCACACTACAGTGAAACCATGTCTCATACCCCTTCAAACCAGCATGTTCCGCATGGCCCAGGATGGTCTCCCAAGGAGGGAGGATTCCAAGCAAAGCTCATTAGTTCCTTCCCTGCCCTGATAACTACTTCCATTCTCACACAGGTACAACTGTGTATCCTGTATCCTGCTCAGCCTGTGAGAAGGTATACTAAAATGTGGCCAGAGTTTAACAAGGCATTTCTGCTGAAATCCAGCTGAAAACAACGTGGAAAAAAACAACCAGAAGGTAGGTAATGTACTAAAAGTAGAAAGATGTGTCTGAAAGTAAAGTTGAAAAAAAATGAAAAGTGGAAAAAGGTAGGCTGGGATGAAGCTGACTAGAAGGAAGGTGTAACAGCTGGTAACGACGTTTTCAAGAGAATGGTTCCCATAGACTCATATATCTGAAACGCATATGCTTGGTCCTTGGTTGATGGAAATGTTTAAGAAGGATTCAGAGATAGGACCCTAAGGTGGAAATGTGTCAATAGAATTTGAGGCTTCAAAAGCCTATGTTTTTCCCAGTTAGCTGGGGCTCACCATCACCTCTCCCCATGTCTGTGTGTGTGTGTCTGTCTGTCTGTCTTTCTCTCTGTGTGTGTCTCTCTCTATATCTCAGTCTCTCTGTCTCTCTCTCTGTATGTCTCTCTCTCTCTGTCTCTTTCTTTCTGCCTCTCTCTTGTGGATCATATGTAAAGCCTCAGCTACTGCTTCATCCCCATGCCTGACTGCCTGCTGCTATACTCCTAACCATGATGGCATGGACTCCCTCACTGAAATTGTAAGCAAGCCTTCAAACTAAATGGTTTTTGTTTGTTTGTTTGTTTATAAGTTGCCTTGGTCATAGTGTTTTGTCACTGCAATAGAAATAACTCAAACAGCCTGATCAAGTAGGACCCTGTGAGCCGCTATACAACTACACAAAGTACATTTTCTAATACTTGTAATGATCTGGGAACATCTTCACAGAATAGTAGCCAACTATAAAAGCACATTAAAAAACACTTTACATGCACATACTAACTTTTGCAGTTGACTTCAAACCTGTATAGTGCTATGCACATGAAGGAGAAATATAAACATGAGACACGGCCAAGAATACAAAAATATGTTCAACATGCTAGCATGAATTTGTTTTGCAAAAGGATGTGGGATATTTTCTTTTTTTATTGTTTCTCTATATATCCCAATTGTGATGTGTATTTAAATGCATATGTATATATGGCTAAAAAGCTTTTTTTTTCCTGTGTCATATTGCACTCCACCCACCTGATGAAAACTTGACATGAAAATTGCTGGCAGAAATTCTGAAGTTTAAAAACAGTAACGCATGCAAAACTAGAAGACTATCTTTGCATACCTGTCTCATTTCCATCCAAAGCCTCTCACAATCCCAGCTACAATGATGAACATAAATTCGATGAAACAAAGCATCAGGCTTTGACAAAGTAACAGCTAAAATTCAGGAAGGTCAGTGTTACTGCTAATTGCCTATCTACCTCTAGAAACTTGACTTTTTGATTCAGCATAATTACAGAAGATCCTTTGCAAACTGGCTCATGAGCTGTCCACTCATGGATGGTCAAGGTATTCATAAAATTCCTGAGTAATTTGAAGTGTTTCCCTCATACCTGCAACAGCTCAAGTGGAAAATCAAATTAGAGTAGTCTATAAAGAAGAAACGACATCCTACCCACACTGAAAACATGTGTTTGGGTAGGCCAGTAGATTCATGTAGACTTGTCAAATTGGACCAAGAAGTTAATTGAATGGAAAGTCTATCATCACTGGGGTTTGGCAGCCCACTTTCTCCCAGGGAACTGCAGCATCACGACCTCAAAGTGACTTAGAATATGATTGCTGAGAAATAACCCACTTATAGTAAGCACAGAATAAAAAGCACAGGTTAAAACTGAACTAAAGTTAGGTGGAGGAAGTTAAGAAGTTTGGCACAGATACAATAATAAGTAATCTGGATAAATCCAATAAAAGGACAATAATTTAAGTAGATTTTTAGCTGAGTCTACCCACTTGCATTCCCGTTATAGATAGTGGGGGGTATAAAAGGACACTAACAATGTCACCTGACTATCATCCTGTCAAGAATGCAGACAAATAGTCACTATGAGAAAATCAATAGCAGTGGGGGAAAGGCATTCTTATACAGCGCATAACACAGCCTGTGTGTAACGCATTGAAACAAATAACTCAGATGATGCAACCTGCTACTGTCTGTGGTTCACAAGCCTTGGTTGGGACAACTACATGGCTGAAGCATTTGGAGTTCTAAACCCTTAATAGTAATCATTCCCTTACACTGAAGTCTCAAATCCACAGGTTGGTCCCAGAAACTCTAGGTATGGTTATTATAAGAAAGAATCAAAGGTATCAACAAATACACCATTTCCACGGCTGGAGAATTGACTCTTAGCTATGCCTTTCCCTAGAACTCACAACACTAATAGGAACTGATCCCTTTGTATTCAATCCACAAGAGTTGCTTCAGTGAAGAAGGGAACTGTCTCCATTCCCTGTTATTGGCAAATGGAAGCTGGAACACTGGAGTAGTTATGGCTTTTCCAAACTTCTAGAAGCCTTTGGGAAACCCACTGCTAAGTGGGTTTCTTTCTTTTAGCAGATTCTTCTGTAAGAGATTTTGCCTCCAAATGCTAAGTAGAACTCTTGTGGCCAAGGAGCGATGCCTTAACACAAAATTGTACTTTTTAAGGGTGTGAGAAAAATAATGTTCAATGAAAAGCTTTCCTGGTTTGTCCTAGGATGATTGTTTGTTTGGGTTTTGGGATGTTTTTTTCTGTTTTTGTTTTTGTTTTGTTCTGTTTTTGTATAATCTCTCCTATCACCAAAGCATTCTGAGAAAATGGAATCCTATTTAAATTTCTTCTCTACCAGACCCTCAGGCCCATGCATTGAACATGACTTCCAGTTGGAGAGGCTCTGTTATCACAAGAGGCAAGCCAGCACACAACCCAGTGACAGAGCTTGGAACCTCAAGGGCAGCCATAGGCTCACATAGCTCTAATTCAGGGTGACTTTGGACAAAACATCCCACCCCACTGTAGTTCAGCCCTTTTTTGTAATATGCCAATAATCTTCTGTCTCTTACTGGGTGGTCAGGGAATCAAATGAAATCATGAATATAAAAGTACTTTGAAAAATGTTCACTCATAAAATCACAGAATTCCAGAAGGACCTGAGGGACCACTTAGTGCAATCCCTTATTATACAGATGAGGAAACAGTCCCCAAGTGCTTAAATGACTTGAACAAAGTCAAACAGAAGCAGAGCTGTCATACAAGCCAAAGTAAGATGATCACAAATTAATGAAACTGCAATGTGCATGCAAATGCATTGCAGACTTATTTCTTCTTAGCACAAAAAGAAGATATACTTTCTATAGAATTAAAAAGGAGCCAGTCTGAAATACATAATAAATCACATATTGCCACTATGTGCTCAGACATGATAAAAATAATATTTTTTTGTTTTTATGGTCATACTTTAGGGGAGAAAAGGAAGGGAATAAATAAATAACTGGATAGGAATTACCCACAATGTACCTCTCAGGAAAAAAATATTCATGTTAACATAATGGTAAATAGCGTTTGTCCTTAGATTGTAGACTACATACTATCTACAACCTCCTCTTTGCATAAAAGAATTTAAAGTGTCATTCTACATGATCTAAGAAAGTAATATCTGTCATACATGTTTATAATAAGAAATGTGAAAAAGTAATAGAGCATTTAGTTTCATGAGATAAGGAAAGCTTCCAAAAATAAATTGATCTGGCCTCCAGGGACCAAAGTACACACAGAGAGACTATATATATACAAGAGAGAAGGTGCCCGCATGAGAGTTGAAAGTGGTTTAGTAGTTTCTCTGTTAAGTTGAAGGCTGTAGACAAATTCTTTTCCTTACTCCTTGTCACATTAGGATCTATTTGTACTTATAAAACAAAATGAGTTCCTAAGAGAAACTGTCTTCCATTCTGTTCACTGTATAGTCACAGCCATTGACTTGGCAGTTGCTACCCTGAACAACAAAACTGCGAAATTCTGAGGCTTTAATATTCATCTTCCCGTACTCTCTTTCCTTCCACCCATCTTCTGAAGTAATGGTCAGTTTCATGGGGACATATACTTAATGTTAATGAAAGTCCTGGGACCCAGAGCTTTCACTGCCTGTAAGTTCCTCCCCTCAAAGTAACAAGCAATTCCACTTATAAATCCCTTTTGTGGGCAGCTTTTATGGTAGAACATGCTCTACCACCCCGTATCTACCACAAAGACTGTAATTCAAAGGTCCATGTCTGCGGCTTATTCTCTCTAATCCTGAAAAGCCAAACTTGAAAATTCCACATAAATCATTCAGATTCAAGCCTGCTGAAATAGCTCCAATTTTCCAACCAAAATACCACCAGAAAACCCAACATCGTCCCTTTTCATCTTCCCCCCTGCCCAGTCATGCAAAGGAAACTCCATAGATTTTAAGTCATTCTCTCATTCCTATCTGTACCCTAACCTTCAGAGAATTTTGTAAAACCTTGAACTGGAGAATTTTTTTTTTTTTTTTAAGATCGAATCCTCATGTCCAGGCTATCCATCCTGCTATTTCCTCCCGTTTTTTACAAGAAAGGTCAATTTTCATCATCCCACAGGCAGAGCTGGTGGAGAGGAGCAGAGTTCACTATTGCCATCTCTGAAAGCATTCCATAAAAATAGCACCTTTTCAGCAAGGTTTTACGATAATTGGTTGGCAGGACATTTGAAAGAACTTGACAAAGAACCATTATAAAAATCTTTATGAAGATAAGGCTGCAGAATGCATGAGCAGGGGTCCAAAAGGTGGGTTTTTATTCTTTTTCCTCTTTCCCCAACCTCCTGTACAAATCTGAGAATTCCTTACTGGCCCAGCCAGGCACCAGGCCTCTCTTCCTCAACTCTATGCCTCTACCTGCTCTGCATTTTTCCCTAAAAAAAATGGCAGTTTATACTAAATGATTTAAAATTCAAAAGTAGTCAGGATTTAAGTAAAATATGAATTCCTAAAAATTATAACAAGAGTTATGAATAAAATGAAATGTTTTTCTTTGCAGAAAAATTGCTTCCAAATTCAGGATTTCTGAATTTGATATATGACAATCTGCCCATATATCAAAAACATTAACCATTTAAATTCCTCATATTCTTGATGTCATATTGATGTCATTTATGTGCTTATTCATCCATCATAGTGGTTAAAGTACGTCTTGGTATGATCCACCTGGCAATGAAAGTACAGTATAAAAGACAAATAGACTGTTTACTACATGCCTGGAATGCTGAACCATGGCCAATCCTAGATGTTTTAACTAAACTCAGCCTAAATGTGTGCTTCATCAATCTGACCACATGCCAGCTTCATTCCTATAATATATGCACTTCAACTGCATAGACAAGACACAGAACCACAATGCCTAAAGCATTACACATTACAATAGAGTAAAAAACCTTGAGGTAGACTCAGAGCATGCTCTGACTTGAATGGCAACCCCACTTCAACAGAGTAAACTTAGTCCAGGGCAGCTTCATCCTTATTTGGGTACTTATCTGATGTTTGTCTGACTTTTTATGTCCTAGATAAGTTCTAGA
The DNA here is from genome assembly GCF_003668045.3 of Cricetulus griseus. NCBI lineage: Eukaryota > Metazoa > Chordata > Mammalia > Rodentia > Cricetidae > Cricetulus > Cricetulus griseus. The sequence goes on from NW_023276806.1 coordinate 216,246,279, forward strand.
TTTGATTCTGGATAATATACTATATTTTTATTCTGGAAAGATTTATGCTTGATTATGTATTTGTAGCCAGATCAGTTTGTCTAAAAAAAATTTGGTGGATACATATTAAAATCTGGTATAAAACGTCCCTTATTTTTCCTGCTTAATTTAAATGGGGTCTAGATGGATCACTATTACTTTTCTCTTTATTTTTGTGCAATTTATCTCACCACTAAGTGCTCAATAAACTTTATTAATTAACTGCATATAAGTGACAGCATCCCAGCAGAATGTAATCAATAATACTGATAGTGTGAGAGGCTCTGAAAAACGTGAAATTAACCTCTAAATAAACATCAATGTTTAGTAATAAATTTTCAAAAGGAAGTAAGGCAAACACCCAGGAACTCCTGTCTTCAAAGGAAAGGTCTATTCATTTTCAATCAAACAGTTCTAAATTGAGTCTTTGCTATCTTTTCCCTGATCACTCACATTAACCAACTGGTCCTAGTTACAATCTAATTCCTCTAAGCCTCCAGGAGGCTTTGGCAAAGACCTAAAGACAGCAGCCAACAATTCCACATTTTAATAAATAGGCTAAAATGCCTTAGCAAAGGTTTGTGGCAACCTCGTCTGCTGCCCTTCACTTAACTTATATATCTGCTGTCTTGGGTTCCAGACATAAAGAGTTTCAGATGGAAGAGATTCTGTAGGAAGATTAGAGAAACTCAGGAAATTAGTGTCCTAAGGGGAGCCATAATAGAAGCCTAAATTGAGAATATCCCAGAACAGACAGAGAGTTTCTGTAAATTATATGCCAACTCTATGCAAATATGTGTGATATGGCCTTAGGGGGAGTTCTAGATGAGGCCTCATCACCTGATGCTTCTGTGGATTCTCATTTCAGAGCATTTAGTTACTAATATCCTTTCATAGATGTGTAAAAAAGAGTGACCTTTTAAACTCAATTTTAGTTAGTCAGGCACACTTTAAGTACCATTATAAGGAAAAATCCAAGAGAATCAATGTAGTTGCAGACATTCATATTGGGGGGAAAATGCTCTAATAGTGGTGGGATTCTGCAGGAGTCACACACAAATAATGTTAAGGTTTAAAGGAAAATGCATTCAACACTAAATATCAAGCAGTAAGCTAAGTGTTTTACGTTTCTCCCATTTGTATTTATTATCTTCACAGCAGCCAAGAGCTGGGGAAAGCTATTACCTTGATGTCACAGATGCAGACCCTCCTACTGTTTTGTGAGGGCGTTGGTGCCAAGTCTGAGAGTTAACATTGAGAGCCCCCGCTCTCATCAATTCTGATAGATCCAGACCCTCTGTCACTCTTCCACACTGCCTCCGTCCTGCACAAGGAGCCAAGGAAGGCAAACTGAATAAATAAGGAGGGAATTCAGTGCATACAGCCTCCCCAAAGCTTCCTCTCAGACCAAGCCTCTTTCCTTATCTTTCTTCTTCATGGATAATGTGGAAAATAGTGGGAGAAATCAGATAAAAGGATTTTCCCTACCTTGACTTCCTTATCAATATATTAAAAACTAAGAATATGCAAATTCATAGTGTCCTTCAAGTCTTTATCTAAATGTGAAGCTGCAGAAAAACAGAACATGAACAGATCGAAAGCCCAGCAAACATTGCTGATACCTTTTTTCCCTCAGTCACAAATGTCTACATTTTATTTTTCTGTTCATAAAATTCATAATTAAAATTGCAAAGAGCAGCCTAATCTGTCCTCTCGTCTTAGTGCCTCCATACATGACTGGTTCTGCTGACCTAATAAAAAGAACTCATCTTCCCCATATCAATTGATGTACCAAACCAGTGATTAGTGAGTGTCCATTTTGTGTATGGATTAGGAATGTATTTAATATATCAACTCCATTAGCTGCTTAATGCCATTTTCAAGATTACAAAGCATATTCAAAAGCCCATTCTACCAACTTCCTGACAATGCCACAGTCCAGGTCTTGAATTCCTCCAACTCATTAATTCTTTTGTGTTTTTTAAATACTTTTCAAGGCACTCAGGAAAGTCAGAAAGAGTAAGAGAGGCCAACAGCACAAAAATTCCCTTTCCACTACTTCACATTTTTCACAGATCGTTTCATTACAAATGGCATGAGTGATTTGAAGCAACTCACACAAAAAGGGTAAAATCCCCCATACGTGTTTTGGACAACCCTTTGAAAATGCTCTGTCCGATGGACTCAAGACTTTAGGATGTAGGGGTGAGGGTAGGGCTTTTCTTCTTCCTCTTCCAGGCCCAGCTTCCAGTTTTATTAACAGCTTTGCCAAGGATGTTTCATCTGCTCAGGGGCTGCCGTATACCCTGTGAGAGTCAGGTTGTATGACATGAAGCCAGCTATTGCTAAGTGAGGTCTGGGGAATAATTAGAAAGAAGGCATTTTGACTTTTAAATATTCTACTGTCTTTAAGTGGTTTAAATAATTCCTCCATGTAGGCACCACCAGGGAGAGCAGGGTGTCAGCAGCAGAATGGATGTTGTTGCTAACAGCCAACAGCTGGGAAGGGACTGTGACAATACCCCCTGCTTTGCAATACTTTCCTGGTACCCTGTGCCGTACTGTCACAGGAATCTAGCAGCACAACATGAGGAATGGGAACTCATCTATCTGCTTGTCAGCAGCTCCACAGGCATCCCTTGTATAAGCATCCCAGCTCCACCCGGGCTGAGTTGGACCATGACCTAATAGGAAACCTTTCAGGGGTGAGAAGCCCTTTATGGTAATTAATCCTCCAGGAGGCACAATCCCCAATGTCACCTGTGCATAAAGTACCAAGTTGGAAATTCCACAGTTCTAAAGCCTTGGGGGCCGGGGGCGGGAATCACACTAAGAAAAGCCTACAGCAAATTTTCCAAAAGAAAGCTGTATTGCTGCAAGGATGCATAAACATCCTCTGGGCAGTCTAGTTGTATTTCACTGCAAGGATGCACAGTCATGCTCTGGACAGCACAGTTATTTGGCTTTTACTGCAAGGATGCACAGTCATGCTCTGGACAGCACAGTTAGTTGGCTTTCACTCAGCCACTTCCACCAAATGAAGACTTCCCCCTGCAAGTGAAAGCTTTCAGAATTGGGGCAGACTTTTCAAACTGCATCTTTTGCTATTGTCTTTTCTCTTACAAATGTCACTATTCATATTAAAGGCTCCACCCCCACCCCCTTCAGTGCCAGTATCTGTATATTGATATCCAGGTCTTCTCTTCCACCTGGACTGTATTATGCCACCAGATTAGTTCACCACAATACACTCTGATCATTTAACAACCTCACCCTTACTCAAAAAAGAAATATTCGATGGCTAACTGTAACGCCAACCTTAGTGCATATGAATATTAGCTCCTGGCTACATAAGGCCCCAGCCCAAAGTGAAGTACATTTGTTATATGAATTCATGGGAGAGTAAAAGACTTCCAGGTTAGCTGCCAAGGATAGCATTCAAGGATAAGAAAAGAAAACCACATGCATCCCATTTCCACTCTGTGCTTCTGACTCCATTAAACTATCTGACAAGCAGAAAATTAAAGCTAAAATCACTCAAAATTAAGCACACATGACAGAAAAAGGGGGTAACTATTTTTCATCACTGCAAATGCTAATGATTAAAAAGTTGGAGACTTGGCAAGTAATAGCCTCCTCAGTATGAAAAAACACCTGTGAGTCACTGGTCAGGGAAGTCCCAGAGGTCTCCAAAATAACAAAGACTATGGCCATCACCCTTGATTACCCACACAACTACATGGTAAGAGCCTGCTTCTGAAAGTAATACATGCTTTGGTCACAGGCAATAGATATCTGACTGGAAAAGTTCATCTCTATGTACTTCAGAGTGACAGAAGGTGCTTTGCATAGTGCTGGGGGCAAAAAGACACTAATGGTCATACCTAATGCTGGACTCTACATGCTACAATATTAATCTAACCTATCAGGCAAGATGTGTCTTACTAATACAATGTGGCATGACTGATATGGGGTAATTACTTACCTGGTTTCTGATTATATTTGATATTTATTCAACAGAAGGGAATTTCATACCTGGCACTATAAATCTGGTCGAAAGCCCATGGCTGGGAAGGTCATAGACCTTAGGATAGAACCTGATGTTATTTGGCTAAATGGTCTTGCTGTCAAATTCCCTTCTAAAATTACTTTTCTTTATACCCATTGACCTGGGATGTTCTCAACCTAAGTCAGAGATGTTTCTTTTTATAGTGAACTGTATCCACTACACTGATGCACAGCTGATCAAAGTGCTGAGAAGACACTGAGTGCTTGGCCCTAAATTGATCATTTTTATCAACACCTCACCCCTGTCATAGCTCAGGAAACATCACCAAAAAAATGAGGCCAAAAGAATATAACATCTGGAGGATGAGAAAGAGTTCTGTTAAGTGCTGTCTTCTGAACATGTCATGGCTATCACAGTCATGAACTCAAACCAGTGGGTACCAGCACAAGATCAAGCTAGTCAAAATTCCTATATAGATGGAGTAGATGATCTCCAGGCCCCAGGCTCCAGGAGGAAGAGAAAACAATAAGAATGTTAGAAGGGCCAAATACTAGAAAGATATACAGGGGAAGTTGGGGTAGTTGGAAAGGGGAAGTAGAGGGTGTATATGATCGTATTTCATTGAATACATGTTCAGATTCTGAAATTTTTTTTTAAAGAACATTCTCATAGATCAGTGATGGGTTAGGGTTAGGGTCAGACAAAATGTTTACAATAAATGCTATATGGTGCATGAATACATGTGTGTAGTATATGTGTCTGTAGGTTGATTATCTTAAGACAGCAAAACTGTACATCTCTGCTGCCTCTGCAAAGAAAGCCTTCTTTTGTCTTCTGTACTCCTCTATCCTTTCCATTTACATTTTTCTTTGTCCCACCCCCTTCTTTAGAACCTTGCAGTAGTTGAAGTTACTTTCTCAAGTAGTTAAACAAAAGAGTAAAACTGGCAAGTGTGAGTGGGACCCCTCCCCCAAATCTCCTTCTGGACATGTCATGTGACTTAGAAGGTGGATAGTTGAAACATGCATATTTCAAGAGCTAATGGGCTACCTTCCCTTTTCCAATGATCTCTTCAGCTATCCTGCCCTTGGTGCTGTGAACAAATTCTACCTACCACAGTTTTAGTAAATCTAGTACTCTCACACCAGTGTAAGCCAGCTCCATAATCATTCTAGACTCAAGAGATAAATGGAAAGAAAACCAAAGATATAGAAATGTGATGAGCCCATATGTGTGCCAAGTGATAGTTTATTGTCCACAAAGCTTTGGGAGATGATTATTCTAATCTCCCTATTCACAGAAAACGGCAGAGCCTTGGATGTTCCTAAGTAATTCTTCCAATAGTAAGCAGTTAATAGCTGTTACGGACGAGATGTAAACTCTATTATGTCTGCTATAAAACTAGTTTTATTTTCCTTTTTGCTTCTCATCATGCCAGAAGACAAAGGCCTGGAGCATAAAACCCATTCATAACTTGTGTACTTATTTTTCCTTTGTTACTATTCATCTGGAGAGGCCAAATCTTTAGATTTCTTTGGAACTTTGATGCCATGGGTGAGAATGAGTGAAAACATGAGGACTGTACAGGTGATTTGGATACAGGAAATGGAAGGAGAATATGATTCAATTATGTCATAAACTCAAACTTAAAAATAAATAAAAAGAAAGTTTAATTATAAGATATTAGTCTGGAATAAAATGATGTCTTGGCATTCTTACATTAGTGATTTAGTATGTACTAAGCTGCCTTTGTGTATATAAAGGCTCCTTTGGTTTACTCACCTAAATAAAACTAACAGAAGGACTCGGTATGAATACTAGGAATGTCACACACTGAACTGTCACCCTAAAGAAAGTTACACACATATCCCTGGGTCATCTCTGCATAGCTCAGTCTGGCTAAGCACCTATGTTTTATGTACTTCATGACTGCTCTCCTTCACAAGGGATAGTCAGTAGATTTCACTCATGAATCCATTCCTGCACAATGTATTTATTGCATACCTGGCCATCTCCTGCTTTCTGACATGCCCTTCACAGGCACACAGACTTCCTCAGTGGAGCTGATACTTGCTCCCTGTCTTTATTCTTTCTCCCTATACTTCAACCCCATTTCTATGTTTCTGCCTCTGCAAACTTAATTCCTTTCAGTATCCAGGAACACCAGTGGTCAAGTTTGATAGACTGACAGAAAAACTGAAGTTATTAGCAGGAAAAATAAGTGCATGTATTTGTGTTGATGTTTCTAGAAGAAGATAGCGGGACAGAGCACAATTACACATTTTCCAAAATTACACTGAAAACACAGTTCAACGTTTCAGAACTCTGGCACACAAAGTTGTTTTTGCTGTTGATGAAACTGTAATTATACTATTGGGCAATTTAATTAATTTGTGTTTATTTCGGGAGTTCATGATTCTGCTTAAACACAGTTAAATTAATGGAATATAAATCAGTTTGTCATATCTCCAAGAAATTTTGTAAATGGTATTGCCTTAATTTATAAAATCTAGAAAAGCTTCCACATGCTAAAATTAATCATCCTCTCTCATATCTTTTCATATGGAAGTATAGGTAAAGATGCATAGTCCTATGTCCTCATTAACCACTTTGCCCACAAAATAATAAAATTCTTTGATAAATACAAATTTATTAGACCACAGAGACATCACTAAATGTTCACTGCACTCTTCCTTTTTGAAATAATAAAAAAGAATCAGGAAAGTCAAGAATGGAGTGGTATATGAAATCTACTATATGGTAGAGGGATTATTTTATGTCATTATAGGCTCATAAATAAGCTCCCAAGACAACAATCAACCTATAGATTCAGTTTTTAAAATGGAAGGTGCCATTTGTTTCCTCTTAACCTTACCCCCAAATTCCATTTACAGTTTTCAGTCATAACAAAATTTGCAATGTTTTATTTATAAGTCCTACCCAAATTATTATAACACATCCCTCTTCTCTCTCTCCATCTCTCTCTCTGTGTCTCTCACCACTCTCTCTTAATCTTTCATTAATTATGAGCTATTTTTGTCAACGATGTTATTGAATAGTAAAGTATATTACACTACTTTATACATACTGAGACTTGGAGAACCAGCTGAAATTCAATCCTTTCTGTATAGCTAGCTATGGAATCCTGAATTGATCTTTATTTCATCATTCCTTGCAGAACTTTCCCTAGGAAAAAAATGAGGGACGAGTCTCCTTGTAGCATCATTTGTTCATCATATCCCGTCAGCTAAGTCTCACACATAGGAAAGGGGCAGACTAGATGCAATTGAATTAGCACCACAATTTTATTTTTGTAAGCCATCAAATTTTACTAATTTCTCAAGATATCCTAATTCTGGAGCTAGAAAGACTGCTCAGCAGTCAAGAGCATGTATTCTTCTTCCAAAAGACCTGCGTTTACATCCCAACTCCACATCAAATGGGTCACAACCACCTGTAAGTCCAGCTCTAGTGGATATCTATCACCCTCTTCTGTCCTCTATGGGCACTGTATTCATGTGCACAAGCACACACATGCCCACACAAAACTAAACATAAAATCTTAAAAGACTTGCTAATTATTTGCAATACACAAAGAATTAAATAAAAGGAGTTACACAAGAACGCTTTAGTAAGACCTTATTAAGAACTGCTCCAGCTCCAAAAACCTGACTTCGATGTTTAAACAAGAAGTGAATCACTCTTGTCTGAGCCTTCTTTTCCTTTTGAAGGTATTGATTTAAATAACTTCTTAATTTTGCAGAACTGAAAAAATGCTTTAAATTACTTTAATTAGTTGGCAACAAAAAAGGCCCTTTGTCTGATAGAAACCTATACACAGAGGAGATGGAGAAAATAACATGCACCCAGTCTTTGCCATCAGCCTGAGAAGCAAGAAAGAAATATGCAAATCATTTCTGTGGAATTCACTGGGAGCTCCGTCTAAGAAGAATGCTGCAGAAATGCACTTATGAGGATTGGAGAGAATGCCAAGAGCTATGAGACCAAATGAAGCAATGAAACGGGTTTACGTACCTTCTGAGTCTCCTTTCAAGTGTTCTTGAAAAAAAATCTAGGCAAGAATTAGGGCAATGAAAAGCATCTTTCCAGTGGGAGAAAAACGATGTGTGACTAACTCTTAGTTTTTCAGCTGTGTTTAGAATATTGGCCTCCAGGCCAAACTCTTTTCTGAGCCATGATTTCTTGCTGCCTAACAGAGTTTGCTCCATCAATATATCAAGTTGGATCTAGCCGATATAAACCGGGCACACACTGACTTTATGGGAGTCTATCAGTTGGTTGTTTCTCTCATTTTTGTGAGAGGTTGTGAAGCTGCCTAAAAAAAATGTAAACCACATAGATCAGAGAAGTAGAGACAATTCTGTTTCATTTTGCAGTGCTGGGAATCAAGCTCAGACCTTTAAAACAGAGTGTTACCTCTAACCTAACCCCCAAGCTGGATTCTTTCTCACTTGCATCAGCTGCACACTGGACACATCCCCAGTACCACCAGGCATGAAGTGGGAAAACCAAGAAGGAATGCCTCTTTTATAGCTAAAGAATCTGAAATATTTCTTTAGAGGCATTTGGAAAAGAGAAGAACCCATAGTTCCTTCACAGTGTAAAAGTCCACCTTGAACAACAATATTCAATTGAGCTTTGTGACATAAGAGAGTGTCTGAGTCCCATGCTTGGGAGTGTACCTAGACTGGCATGTGTGGTTGGAGAACTGAAAAGCTTATCTAGAAAGTAGTTGTGGCGTGCAAATGGAAAGTCAGAAACCATCAGCCAAGAAATATACTGAAATACAAGCCAGAAGCAAAATGTTCCTACCAAGTAAATAGGTACAAAAGGGGCAGCATAGTACACACTGCATGTCTCCTAAATTTGGAAATTTACTTCTTCTTGAACTTAATTTAAGATAGTCTTATAGATTTGCATGTACAGTTTTGTGGTTAATAGAAAACTCAACTGCTTTTGTTCAGGTCCAGTTTTGCGGCCCAAAATCAAATAGACCAGAAAAGAAAAGATATGTTTTCAAGCCTGTCAAATTCCTCCTCCACCATGATTCACTGATCCCTGGTATGTCATGTCTGGCCTGGAAGAGAAGCAGATGTCATTCCAATAAGACCTTTGTTTCCTTGAACCCGCAGCTCCATTCATCATTCCTGTCAGATGCTGAGCACACACAGCCACTTGGACCAGACTCAAGGACCCACAGCCTCTGTGGATTCTAAAGGGAAGGGAAGATTATTTCATGAAATTGCTCCAACTGTAGCAACCTTGAAATCAAGAAATACTGATGCACAATTACTACACTCACTTGTTATCATTATTACCAAAACAAAGGTCCACAAGTCAACCAGCTGCTCCCAGGATGATCCAGAATTCACACTTCCCTTACAAGCAGCTTGATTTGGAGAAAGACAACTCTCAAACTCTGTGTTACAGGCAAGCAGGAAAACGGTGTGAAATCCTGTGGCCCTCAACACCTCACTAGCAAATGGAAGTCAATGGATTTGAGATATAACTCCAGCGTGTGTAACCCAGGTTTAGCCACTGAACTACCATGTGCCTCCATTTTTTCCACAAATAAAATCACCTATGCACATCCACATTACCTCCCTTCCATCACAGAACTGAGATTACATCCATAAAAATGTTCAATGTGCACCATCCCAGAGAATGGACCCTTTGTGTAAGGGCTGGCAAATGAATGACTGACAAAGATATAGCCCCTGAGACATATGGAAAGGAAGCCCTGCCATCTCTTATTTGGTTTGAATAAAAGAAAAGCACACCATTGAACACTATAACAACACACTCAATATTTTATAGGCTAGTGGCTTCCAACAGCATCTGATATTGAACATTGGCCCAAATCTTTTTGGAAGAAGTAACAAAATGTGGACACTGATAAGCAGCAGGCAATTTCCTCTCACCTTGAGCTCACAAATTGCTTGGAAATGTTAACACTACAATCTAGAACACTGCTCGTATTCTTACCCTTTCTGGAAAATGCCACTTTCTCTAGATAGCAGTGGCAATCCAGGCTGTAGAGCTGTGCAAATGGTGTACAGAAAGTGGGAGACCAGCATTCATTGTGAGCTGAAAAGACCTGGCTTGGAGATAAAACCTTACTTTTCCCCTTCTGCTAAAGCTCTAGCAGCCTTGATCACCATGAGAAGATCTGCTCATTTTCTATTTCAATGACACAATAAAGGACAACAGAGCCAGAGATTACTCATGAAGACACAATACACAGTACATCAATTTCCTTCATCAAAGAATACTATGCCAACTGGTTAAAGCCATGGGAATACTATTTTTAAATGGCTACAAATTGATCTTTGAGTTAAGCCAATCCATTTCCTAGAACACAGTTCTGCAAGCAGTACACTAGTTTTCCCTTTTATTGCATTTAGTTCTAGGAGAATTAATTATATAGCTCGTGAATCATTTTTGATTTATATTAATCTTATAGAAAACAATCAAATTGGATCCATTTAAAGGTTACCTCTGACAATATAACATAATTGTACCCAACTCTTCAGGCCCAGGACTCATTCTGATAGTATATAACTGCCCAAGTGATGAAGTCAGTAACATAAATTAGAGTTCTAGACTCATACAGTTCTTTCCATACCGCCATTCTCTGTTTCAGAAGCACAGATTATCAGGAGTGTCATGGAATATAGCAACTCCCAGGAGATACAACTGCTAGCTATGGAAACTAAAAAGAAGATACAATGCCAAAAAGTTTAAACCTTGCCCATTTGAATGTGAAGTCTCAATGTTTGGGCTCCAGTAAACACAGATACTTACAAACAATGTGTTCATCATTCTTACCTTTCCAACATGCCTGAAACTCCTTCCAGAGTCACCATTCTCTTTTTAAAGAGAACTTTTGTACCCATTTGTAGGAGACACTGTAACTATGCCTGCTAGGGGCTGGCTACAGGTATGCCTGACCATGCCTGTAAGGGTGTGGTCAGGGTGATGAAGGGAAGGTTTAAGAGTCAGGGGTGCTCACATGGGTGGCCCTTCCTCCATTTCATTTTTGGCTTGCTGTGCTTACTGTTACCCTGCCGGCTGGCTAGGTCGCTCTGTAAGTAAAGCTTTACCCTAATAAATTCCCTTGTATTTTTACCTGGCTCCATATTGGTAATTCCCACAATACCCATTCATAATTTTTAACTTGTCATAGGTAGAGGAAAAAGAGATGTGTTTGAGAATCAGAAAAAGGACTATCCACCAAACACAGACCTTTCTGGGAGCTTCATCTTTATGCTCACTAGTTTCATATCAACTTGATACAGACTAAAGTTGTCTGGAAGGAGGGAACCTAAACTGATAAAATGTCTCTATAAGATCTGGCTGTAGGGCATTTTCTTAATTAGTGATGGATGGGGAGTGGCCCAGTGCCATCGCTGGGGTGGTGGTCCTTGGTTCCATATGAAAGCAGGCTGAGCAAACCATTGGAAGCAAGCCAGTAAGCAGCACCCCTCCATGGCCTCTGCATCAGCTCCTGATTCCAGGTCCAGCCCTGCTTGAGTTGTCTTATTGGTTGATAAATAAAGTATTGTTGGCCAATAGGAAAACAAGATAGGTGAGACTAGGAGTCAAGGGGGACTCTGGGACAGGTAGGAAAAAGCATAGAGTCACCATGTGGGCCCGGGAAGACAGGATGCTTGCCGCTGGCATCCGATAAGATGAGTCTTATAAAATATATAGATTTATGATAATTAAGACTGAGCTAGCAAATGAGAAATCCTAGTCATTGGCCAAGCAGCATTTGTACCTAATATAAGTCTCTGTGTGTTACATGGGACCTTAATGTGGCAGCAGGCAGAACTTGGGTAGCCTGGCATGAAGTGCCCACATGGCAGCAGGACTCAGGTGGCTTGGCAGAAAGACTCATTCTTACAAGTTCCTGTTCTGGCTTCCTCCAATGATCAATTGTAGTCTTGAGTATAAGTGAAATAAACCCTTTCTTTCTCCAGTTGCTTTCCATCATGGTGTTTTATAACAGCAATAGTAACCTTAACTCAGACAATCTTTATTTGTGAGTTGGCCCCAATTGTGTTACTGCAATAGTCATTATAGGCCTGGGCACAAAATGAACTAAGAACTTGGAAAAGCTGAAGAGTTACATAGAAGAAACATGTTACACAGTGCACAGGTTAATTTTATGCTTTATATTATAGTGGCTATAATCTTCCTTAAATTCTAAACCCATAAAACACAAAACAATTATCTATTAGTTCATCCATATCACAAAGCTAATAGAGATCTAACAAATCTCAAATGTGCTATTCTTGCTTGCTTAATTGATTGATTGATTGATTGATTACACAGGATCTCACTGTATTGCTTTGGCTTCTCTGGAACTTTCTATATAGACCAGGTTGTCCTCAAACTCACAGAACTCTGCTCCAAAGTATTGTCATTTAAAAGAGACACACTCTTCAAACCTTTTCTTCTAGAATTCATGCCAACCAATGTTTTAAAAACATAATCTGCATGCAATACAGCAGAGGAGCCATTTGCTTTTGGAGTTTGGTGGCACTGATACTTAATAGTACTCACAGCAATTGCAAATCACAAAGTTCAGATATTATTCAGCTTAGGGAACTGAATAGAGTAATTCAAATTCTCTTAAGGCAATTAGTATTTATAAATCCTAATAAAACTCAGTTTGCCCACTTGCTATTCAGAAAAACCACTCAAGCACCATAATATACAATGGTTGGGATACACAACCATACTAGAAACTGAGGCACCGATGTGTTTTCCCAAATTGTTTACTAATTACATCACTTGTTTGGATTTCCATTTGCTGTTGTTGTCTTAATTTGTTTGTTTGCCTCTTTTCTGCTAATTCAAACTTCAGAATGACTTTCAGATGTTGACTCACTAAAATGTAGGAGTTCATATCAGATAACCCCGCTAGTCACGGTTTCTAAATACAGAAAATGCAATCCAAATACTGGATCTGACTCTCCCTTTCTTTCCGTCTGTTGTCTTTCCATTGTTCTCTCCTTCTCATCTTCTAATTCATAATGAAACATCTTTGAAGAGGAATGGGATGCTTTCTGCCTTTGAGTTCATTTTAGTTTCCAGCATAAAACAGAAGTTCTGGTGATTTGCATTAGTTGTGCACTTGCCAGAAGTTTGCACAAATTGGATGTCTAGGGTGCAATTCCTAACAAGATTTTCCAAAAAAAAAATATGTCAAAGTGGGGAATACACTCATTTTCTCTGAACTTCAAAAACAACAATCTGCCCTCGTATTGTATTTCTTACCAAGTAAGAAAGATCCAGTTCTTCTTTTTGAAATTGCATTTGAAAATCAAGAGAATTTTGAAGTGATTCTAGCGTCAATCCCCATACACATGGTTTCCTGCCCCCAAATCTCTTGAATGTTTTATAGTTGTCAGAAGAAATTTTGGAACAACCAAGAGATGGCTACATGAGGCATATTAGAACAGCAGTTTAAGCCACTGGATACAAACATGGAAATGCTTACTCCTTCCCTCCCGTCATCACAGGGGCTGTCATCTCTGCTTTGGAGACTAATTGCTTGAATTCCTTACCATGAAAAACTCTCAGCCAAAGTGTGAACAAATAACTCATTAAATCAACATTGCACACTCACACACACTACATGAGTCCTAAAGAGGAACATGTTAATATGGTAGAAAGACTAAAGATGGCACACACTTGTAATCCCAGTATTCCAGAGACTTAGGTGGAAGATGCAGGCTGGAGGCTACTCTAGTCTATACAGTGAGTTTCCAGGGTGGCCAGTGCTACATAACAAGAATCTGTCTCAAAAAATAAAATGATAAGTTGGGCATTGGTGGCACACACCATTAATGCCAGCACTTGGAAGGCAGAAGCAAGCAGGTCTTTGTGAGTTTGAGGCCAGCCTGGTCTACACATTGAGATCCAGGACAGCCAAGGGTACACAGAGAACCCCTGTCTTGAAAAACTAAAAGAATAAACTATGATATTAAAGGAAAAATAGTCCTTGAAGAATATAATAAGCATTGATAAAAATGAGAAGAGGATGAATATTCAATAGTACTACAGGCATAGCTGCTTACCTGAAGTTTCAGTAGTAAAAACATATTTACAAAAAAAAAAAACTATAACAAAAAAGGTTGTATGGACTTGTCAGCCAAGAAAACCAAGATTTGGAGAAACAAGACATGATGATTACACTCAGCATTCTAAGGGCAGGAGGAAAACATCCAGAAAAATGAGCCATCAACTCTTGAGTTCTTCCATGGATAATTTGAAGTTTGTTTTTTGTTTTTGTTTTCTACTTTTTTTCTAAACACACAGGTGCACACATGCCCTTACACACACACATATATATACACTTAGTCAGAGTTTCTGTTGCTGGAGGAAAACACCATGACCAAAAATAACTCAAGGAGGGAAGGGTTTATTTCAGCTTACAGTTGTAGTCCACCATGAAGGGATATTAGGGCAGAAACTTAATACAAGAACTGGAGGGAGGAGCTGAAGTAGAGACCATAAAAGAACACTGTTTACTAGCTTCCTCTCCACAGCTTGCACCCCTGCTTTTCTTATAAAATTCAGGACCACCTAGGGGTGGTCCTGCCCCAGTGAACCAAGACCACCCACATCAGACAATCATCAAGAAAAGGTACCACACACTTGCCTAGAGGCAGTCTGATGGAGGCAATCTCTCAACTGAGGTTCCTCTTGAGATAACTATAGCTCGTATCTATCTGTAAAAAACCCACCCAGGATGGACACACACACACACACACACACACACACACACACACACACACACACGCACACACTTCATTTCTAAATACTCTTTGGAGCCACCATATTAAAAAGAAAAATGCTCTAGTGTTTCAGAGAGATTCTTCATAAAGAAGTGGTTATTATTCTCAAAATTGTCCTGATTAGAGTCAGATTTTTTTCTGTGTATCTCTTTACTCTCGAATCACTGACAAAGGTCATTTTCTGAGTCCTACACTCACTCCCCTACATCCTCCCATGTCAGTCAGTGGCTAATCAGTCAGTCTTCTCATGTCTTTTCCCATGATTGACTGTATTAGATGATTTTCCTTTAAAATTTCACAGGATTTTTAAAGAAAGGAGTATGGACTGTTTTCCTTAAACAATACCATAGTGGTATAGACTCTGAGAAAATTCCTAAGACCCAGAGGATAGAAAAGGATGAATGTGAATGTATATATTCATCTCACCTGTAGAACATTCTCCCATTGTCAAAAATATTTCACAAATACTCAAAATCAACCTGTCTCAGTTACCCATTTGGATGTTGCATTATATGTAAATTTATATACTGTATCATCCAAACCAGGAAATTTCAAAACTATCAGGAAATATCTGACATATACAAAAGGTATGAAGTAGAACCATCACACGTAAACAGGACAAACTCTCAGCATGTCACATGGTTTTGGTCACTGAAGAATCACCACACATCTACTCAGAGAGAACCAGTGTTCTTCACAGTAAAGAATAATAACCTAGAAGCTTTTGGAAAAGAGTGATCTCAAATCACTGCTCAATAATCAAAATCATCTCTCAAAGACAGACAGAAAACTTGCCACTACATTGGTCTCACTCATCCTCCCCCAATTAGTTGAATAGCTCAAGGTCAGTGAGGAAAAGAAATTCCTCCTGATGCTGATAAAGCCATCTGTGCTTCAAAAATGGCTGACAGGTGCCTCCAGAAGAAGCAATCAAATGTCATTAACAATCAAAATCATGACAATTAAATACAAGGATATATATGGGTCTTATTATCCAAATTGCAATGAAAAGAATTCAAACCCCTTCTTCTCTCAAAGAAAGTAGCAGTTGCTTTACTTTCCAAGTCCATTAGCTGCTGCTAAGGATCCCACACCTGATTTCCTCGAGAGCAATATGCAGGAAAAAGAAAAAAAGAAAAGAAAAACACTGACAATTGGAAAAGGAATAAGCCCCCAACTCTTTCATGAGCATATTCTCCTCTCTTTGCAGATTTCCACTTAGGCCATTTTAATGACTGATGAAATGTATTCTGGGAAGGATTGGCATTTTTAAAAGTTCAGAGTTGAAAGCACACATTCTATAAATAAGTCTACAATGAAGTGCTAAAAGGTTTATTTCTGATTTTTTATTTCACAAACTAGGAACTAGGCATAAAAATATGGGGCCATAAAAATGCTTAAAAAGTAGATGACTAGAAACTAATAGAACATATTAGTATCCATTGAGCCAATGATGGCTCAAATGGCATTTTGAATTCTTGCAGAGAATATGAACATGACCTTCATGTGTACCACTTACAGAAAGCAATTTTATTTACATTTTTAAATCCACATAAAGGTGAAAGATGATACTGCTGCAAAATGGAACATTTAATTTTTTGCCCCAAGGCACAACTAAGCTCTCCCAAGGTCAAATACAGCACAAGACTGAAATGAAACAGACTCTTCCCCATCCTCTCCTGCCAGAGGATTTCCACACTGGCCAGGAGAATCTTGAACCTACTTTTGTTCTGAGAAAACAGAAAGAGTTCTAGATCCTATTTAAGCTTCATAATTCTATAAAATATTTCATGGGTGTTTTGTTTTTTTTTTCATTTAAAACCACCCCCATTAGAATATAACAGAAATACATATCTAAACCACCTGGGACTCTTTTCTACTATCAGGTATTTTTAAAGCTAAGCAGGTGTAGTTATTCTAAATTGCTTGGTCTGTGTCTGTGTGTAAAGATTCCACTGGTAAGCTGTGGACTTCCATCTCTCTGTGAGTGATAAGTCTGTTACCAGAAAAGGAAACCTTGAAAATAAACATCCCAGGAAAACTAGAGGTTCTGCCTCAGACATATGGTCACCACTCACAGGCAGCCCTCCTCTCCTTCCTTACACACACACACACACACACACACACACACACACACACACACACTTACTTCTACCTGCCCAGGCACAGCAAGAGCACAAAGAAGTATGTGTGTAATTTGTTAAGAGAGATACAGATGTTGTAGATCATTTTAAGCTCCACCACAGATGACGGTGACACAGTGCCTTATGCCCTGATTTAACTTATTACTTTACCCTGAGATGACCCAGTGATCATTTTTCATATTGGTCAGGCCAATAGCTACAGACTTCCAAAAAAGCTGAAGCCTTACATGCCATCATCAGAAGCTAGAATCAGCAATTATCAGTACCAAGCTTAGGTTGATAGACTTTATCCCCAATTGATGAGAAGTCCCCATATCTAATAAAACTACTGAACTACAGGAGTAACACAAGAAATTTTATACATCCCCCAGTTACTCAGGCAAGGTTTTCCCATAGGAGGGCCAAGGAAAATGTTTTGCTTTGTTTTAATTTGAAAGAGACTCTTATTCCAGGCCCATAACTCTAAACGTATACATATATATATATATATATATATATATATATATATATATATATATATATATATATATATATAAAGACCAACACCCAAACACAAACAGACATAATATAACATGGCAGCTAAAAGCCCTGACTCAAATATAAGAGCACCTGAGGCAAAATCTTGTTGTCTTTCACCAATTATACCTTCAATGTCTCACTTATTGCCTCATCTGTAAAATGAGAAACGGTGAAGATCACTAGATGTGCATAATAACACGGTCATATTAATGATAGAAATAGTATCTAACAAATATTATCTCATAGCATTGTTAAGAGAAGTAAATTGTAGATCACTGGTAGAGCATTTGTCTAGAATGTACAAGGACCTGGTGGCACAGGAAGATGGAACATTTTAGCTTTGGGGGTTATTTCTGTATCTGTCCCACTCTCTGGCAAATAAATTTAAGACACAAAGTAAGTGTTTATATTTAAACTAGAAAAGAAAATCCCATCCCATCCCAATGACTTCAAATGATATATTTGGTGGCTAATAGAAGTTTTGAGCAGCATATTGTAAGGATAGTGAGTCTCTCATTCTATCAAACTAACTTAAGCAGAATGTTCAGGGTGTTCATGAAATGTCACTACCAGGCGTTCACCTAAAACAAATTTCAAAGGTAAAACTCCACTTGGCCAAAGATCTTTAGATCTTAAAACTCACTAAGCTTTCAGTTTTTATTGCACTGTGCACAAATTTTAAAAGAATTTCAAATGCTAAAAACTAAATTGAAAGTAAACACTACTCCCAAGCTAACTGGCCCCAAACTGTATCTGAGTACCCATCCTTAGTTCAGTCGGTTCATTGATCCTACCTGAAATCTGTTCCATCTCCACAAATATCTGACTAGTAGACACAAAACAAACTTTCTACCTTTGGTTTTAGTGACAATATGTACCATCCACATTAAATAAATATTAATTTCTGAGAAGCAATGGGTGGTTGTACAGAAATCAGCTGCTAGAAAAGCTAGGCAAAGAATAAGATAGCCATTAGTTATTCCTTGTGTGTTGTCCCTTCAAGAACTCTGAAAGGAATACCTGGGAAGCTAGCCCAGAACCCTTTCTTTGTAAAAGGTAACAGTATTTTTCTTTATTAATTCATCAGCATTGCCATATTCTAGCCATCTTTCTAAGCTCTTTGTCGCATTAACTCAGTGAATCCTCAACAATAACTCTATTGAACAGAAAGAGTTATTAGCACATATTGCAAAGAAGGAAATTAAGAGAGGGTCTAAAAAAGTGAAATTTGCCCAAGGTAATAGAATTTAAGAAAGATACACTTACCATTATCTCCCTCTCAAAAAAAGTCTTTTGGAATGCCACATCCTTTAAAAAGTGCAAGAAAAATGCTAAAGCCAAGGTCTTGGGATGACCAACTATGGGACTATTTTCTCCCTCTATGGACAGGCCTTCATTGAAAAGAAGAAAGCTACTCTCTCCTCATCATGAGTCCATTTCCACCATGAATTTGTCATTGACAGCTGCTCAGCATTCATCATGTTATCCACCAAATGCAAACTGGGTGGTGTCTTTGGGGGGATAGCACTCATCTTTAGAGATACGGATTCATCTTTGAAGACCTATGTGCATACACACACTCTTCACCACCTTCTCAAGGAAAATGGATGGCTAGATCTCTCAAGCTGCATGAATGTCTCTGGCCTCAAGAGTAAGCAGAGCAATTCTAATTGTGAAGGATTTCAGTCAAGAATGCAAGGCAGGATTAAGTATATCAGGTCAAATTGTTTCCTTTTTGTGCTTTCTCTTTACATTTTCTTTTCGTGTTCCTCTCTGCAGAACAGTTTTCAGGAGGTGCAAATCCAAAGGTAAGAGTTGCTTCACTCAGTGGATGCAAGCACCAGCCCTGCATTACTTAGACAATGGCTGGAAACTGGGGTGACCTGTTTGGTGCAGCTGTTCTTAATTCTGCCTTGTTAAGCTAAAAGAAATAAGGTTGAAAATCTAACATGAGGCACTCATCTTTCAACTGAATATTTCCTGTGAAAGAGGCAAAAACTGTGCCATGTTCTGCAAATTCTCCACATCAATAGCAATTACATCTCGAATCAAGGCCGAAGAAATAGTAGCCAGTACAACTCATGAATAACTTCCTTTCATACACAGTAGTTTGCATTTTTCTCTGCATTTAACTCTGAAAAACAATAAATGGTGGTGCTGTGGTACAAGAAATTATCCACAAATTGATGATCTGACTAAGAGTATTTCACATTTTCAATTGCAGAGAGCATGTTGCACCCTGTCATAAACCTAGCTGCCCAACAACAAATTACAGTATCATGCCAATAGGCTTGAAAATTAAATTTGGATTAATAGTGACATTTTCACTGAAATGCTTTAAACAGAAAGTATAATGGGTCTTACAGAGTTCGGTTCATACATTTTAGAGCTTCCTGTTGAATCCTGGACAGTATCAGCAATCAGCCCACCTGTTGGTTAAGTCAGGGCACTTTGTTATTAACTTGGAGGAAGTGACTCGGTGAACAGTTCTGCCAGGGAGGTAAAAATGAATCTAGCTAACCTAGGGGTGACATAGGGAAGGAAACAGGATTTGAAAATGTTCCCAGGGCTTTTTGCCATGCATAATTCTCAGTTAGTCTTTCCTCATGAGGAAAATGCAGAGTAAGGAACAAAAGAAGTTCACAGTGGGGGCCTATGGCATTTCATAAATGTCTACTAAGCAAATCATGGAATACTTGAGAAAATGTAGTTTTGTATTCACTTGAAGGAAGAAAAGAATGAGGATCTGAAATTCTCCTGAATATTGCCCACATGACAAGAGATTTCCTTATAAAATAACTTACCATCATTTAGAAGTCATTTTTATGAAGTTTGATGTTGATTATAAAAACTTCCTTCCATTTGCTTATTCAAAGCAAGATAATGAAATGCCATTATAGAAATTTTTTCTCATCTGTAATACCCTCCTCCTCCAATAACCTGTAGATTTCTTTCTAATCGGGTAAGACAATAGATAGCTCTCTCCTAAGTTTATTTTATTATGTCCTTAGATGTTACCTTGAAATCTTAACATTCAGTTTAAAATGAGTCAAGTCCATAAAAGAAGGAACAACCTTATGATTAGCACATCAATGCACAAAAAACGGACAATAAAACTTCCACCACATTGTCAAACTCACTCAAAACACTCAAATATTTCACTGAGCCATTTACAGCTATCGATTGCACAGCAAACTTGACTTTATAATCTTCCCTATTTTAAAAAGGTGCAATATTTTACAAGGGCTTCACAAGTAGGAGGTTGTGAATGTAAAGCAGTCCATTAATTTTATATAAGCTGTTTTATATACCTGTAGGTCTCTAATAATTCCAGCTACAAGGTTACATGGAGAGGAATTGTCTTCCAAGTCCAATCGGAGTATACGTGTGACTGACTTTCCAGTTATTGTACCAGTGATTTCTCTCAACTAACACTATTTTCATGCTATAGATGCAAATACTGACAGATACTAAGGAAAGCATGCTGGAAACCCCAAGCTGAAAATGTAAAAACAAGAACTTATAAGGGGAAAAAACTCCTCCATAATAGTTTTCCATGAACTCCTTCAAAGAAGTAGGCATCCTACAAAAAAAAAAAAAAAAAAAAAAAACTGGTATGTGTTCCGTGTACATACCTGTATTTGTATTTACTTTGTAAAAGAAAAGAAATCTTCAAGACCAAGACAATTCCTCTTAGGCTTTTCTACCACAACTTTCCTAACAGTAACCTCTTGGAGAAGGAGCCACCTGTCTTTAGTCTACGATTGTCCATTTTTATCAAAATTCAGCACTGTGGATCATCAGGCTGTCTCCTCAAGGCTCTGTTACGGTATGTGTGAGTCTGGGCCTTGTGATGGAGTAGGGGGTTGGAAAGGCAGGAGAAGGCAGGGCAGGGCCCTGAGGCAACTTGCTTTTTCTGTTCAGCTTCCTGCATCAGAGGACACTTCATTACAGTGCCTGTTGCTAATAAGTAGAAACCTGGCCTTTTGTTCCTGTGAGTTAGTACAAGCTAGTAAATGTCTTGTCCATGTTGGTGGGACCTCTCTGTAAGAGGCATGACTATGGAGTCTGGTCTCACAGAGATGGTTCTCTAGTCCTCAGTAAAAATGAATTAAAGGGGCATTTCTGCTAATATCAATGGAGGCTTATTACTTCAATATAAGCACTGCTCTAATTTCTCTTCTCCGTGTGCTACATAAATACAAATATAAAGGCTCTCCCCTGGATGTGTGTTCCATATATCTCACAGAGCTTAATTATAAAGCTTCTAAAAATGAAGATGGTGAAAGAAATGATGTCAGTAGATCATACAGTCCTGGTATTGTGTTGGCTAGCTGTCTCGAAGAACAAGGAAATAAAGGCACTCGGGTGACCGCCTACACCATGAATGGTTATGCTGAAAAGAAAAGAAAGTGGAATGGGTTGGACAGATATTTTTAGTTTAATGCCTTGAAGTCCACAGGTTTTGTTTTGTTTTGTTATGATTATAAATAGCTTAACAAAGGAAGTGTTAGGGCCACATCTGTTTTCTGTGCAATCACTGAGCTGTAATAAGAGGGACCTGCCATATGAAGACCAGAACTCACAAACCAACACGCATGCCTCAGTTAACCATAGGAACTGAAAAAAAAAATTATGTCTCAGGAAATGGGTGCCTGCCAGTAAAAGTTTCACCCTGGAAGCCATTCACTGGGATCATCAGGAAACCTCTGAGAGTGAGGACCCTGCCAGGGAAGTAGGCTGGAGAAGGCAGGAGAAACTGAGAAACACTTGAATCCAGGAGGCAGGACCCTGGATGGTTCAGTGACCTCAGTGGCAGAGGTAGGGCCCTTTCCAACTTAGGTCTTGGAAGATTATGGAAGACTGACCTACAGTCAAAAAGCTAGAATTTCACAGAGAAGAAACTAGATGGAGATTGCCTCCCCCAGAACCTTGGCGAATACCTTGAAGACACTGCTGAAATATCTCTCTCTCTCTCTCTCTCTCTCTCTCTCTCTCTCTCTCTCCCTTCTTTTCTTCCTTTCTTTCTTCTTTGTTTCTTCCTTTCTTTCTTTCTGGAACTATCTCTGGAACCTATCTCTGTGCTCCTGCGTGGTTGAGGGAGCACTTCTTGCTGGGTATCTATTGCTTCAATACAGCCTGGATGTGAGGAGTCTTGAAAGGATTGACTCAGCTAAAGCGAGATAATCAGCCAACTTCCAAGCCAACCTTAGCCTTTGACACAGACAACCCCTAGCGCCAGCGCCTGGTACTATCTAATTTATTTCTGGATCATAGCAGCCCTGTGAAGACTGCTGCGAGCACTTTAAGTGACTGCGGTGTCACCTCTAGAGAGCACCTACAAGCCCCGGGGGAGCAGAGGGGGCCACACTCCTATGCGATGAGTGTGTGAGGATGGATGCGAAGGTCTTTTGCTATTGTTGTTGTTTTTTTTTTTTTAAGGGGAAGGTTAAGTCGGATTGTTGTTGTTGTTTGTTAAATAAAAAGAAACTCTAATGATGATAGATTCCACGCTGCATTAGGCCCCATGCCGGTGAACCTAACCACGGAAAATAATGAGGTTGTATCCCCCATTCGTCTGCATTAAAGGCAAGCCAGGCACTTTCGATAGCAAATATATCGATTCCCTTGCCCAGGCAGTGGTTTGTCCTGCTCTCCGTGAATAATTACTATCCTTTAGGAATTCATAATAATTAGGACTTTTTTAGCCCCTCCCCCCAACTTCTCCCTCCCCAGAGCTCAAAACTTTAAAGGCGCCTGATGTAGCAGGGCCTTTGGGTAGCTCCAGTCACTTCCCAGTGGGGGTGATGGGGCCGATATACCTTCTGCCCAGCTTCTGAGAAAAGAAAAATGGTTTACCTCTCGGTGCCTCAGTTTCCTCGTTTGTGACATACACATTGCTATAGTCTTTTAGCTGCACATTACGTGATACATGTTTCTGATTGAGGGAAGGATAGATTTAATAAACAGGAAAAGTGAGAGAAACCAGGATTCTCGTGCCCCGCCTCCGCTCCCCAATAAACTGATAACCACGTGACTCCCCAGCCCTAGAAAGGAGTCCGAGGAGGGTATTGTAAACCAGAGGTTCCAACTACAGAACACATTAGGGTCCAGAGCTTGGTGTTCCTAGATGATTGGCAGGAGAGAGTAGTTTTGGGTTTTGTTTTGTTTTGTTTTGTTTTGTTTTGTTTTGTTTAATCACCCGGAGTGGGTAGGGAGGTCCGCAGACTGACAAGGAGCGTCCTAACACGACTTAAAGGAGGACTGCAGGTTGGCCCAGAGCCCCAGGCGGGGCGGGGCTTGAGGCACTGGCCGTGGTGCTGAAGATCACTCTCCCGGCCCGGGATCTGCACCCGGCTCATTCGCGCTCCAATCCACTTCAGAGCTTCTCGCTGGAGAATCGCCGCTGGCCAGCCTGCATCTGCAGGAGCACTGAAGGTCGGTGAAGGAGACCAAAAGTTTCCCAGGAGCAATGTTTTGATATAATAGCATGGGGTCCAAAGGCGAGAGCTGCAACCGTATTTTCATAAAACCTGCTGGGATTTCTCCTGATCACAGAAGGCAAAAAGCAGACAATGAACTGCGTAAATGTGGTGGACTTGGGCTGGAAACCTTCCTAGCCGGCACACCGCAGCTTTGGGTGGAGGAGTGAGTTGCCGAGTGCCGGGGATAAGGACTACTTAACGTCGAAGAAAGTTTCTTGATTATTACAAAGATGACTGAGATGGTCTTCCAAATCAGCTGGAGAAAGGGGTTAGGTCTTAGGGCCTGGTGTGTAAGAGAAGAAACCTCCTTCCTGCCGGATCAGTGTACTTGGCCTTGGTGCGAGCCTTTGGCAGCTGCTGGACTTCTTACTAGGGAGCTAGGGTACTGTGGGTGAGGCCGGGCTGGAGGCAGGTTCAGCGTGGACTCACATAGGCCCCGGCAGCCAGTTTCTAAGGAAACACTTGGCTCTACCAGGCAACAATTTGTCACATTGTAGGAGAAAGAAACAGTACAAGAAAAGCCTCCTGGTTCTCCATTCTCATGCAGATGAGAGGATGAGCTACGCCTCGGCCTGTGAATCCCTACCCCCACTTTACTCCCATCCCATTTCCGGCTTGAGCCAGTAAAATACCCTCCTTCATTCATTTAAAGGAAGTGTGAGCTGGGGGAGCTTTTCTAGAGCTCGGCCTGAGGGGCTCGTGCTGCCCTCTTGCTACTACTACTGGGACCCCTCTCTGCTCTCAGTTTCATTGCCGGGACTCTCCACAGCTCCGCGATTTCCACCCTCCAGAGCTGCAGACTACATGGGATGGAGGGCGGGGGGGAGGGGGGCGCTCTCCAAGGTAAAGGGCAGCCAATAAGGAAATTCTCTCTGTATACCCCCCAACACACACACACACACACACACACACACACACACACACACACACACACGCAAGCCCCCACCTCCATAGTAAATAAAGTACACTAGAAAATCTGTTTACAGAGTAGGTGATTAGGTTTGCAGCAGTCAGCAGAGAGGCTGCGAGCTCATCAGAAGTTTAAACAACAGCCAGTACAGTACGGGGAGGGCAGACGACAGAGTTGAAAAATAAACAAACATGTTCTTGGGCGCGCGCAAGGGGCACGAAGAAGCCGCCAACACATATCATCTCAATAAAAAGCCGCTCTTGGAAAGCTTGCATAGTAATTGAGACAGGCGCTCTTTTCTGATCTGGGTTGGCATTTCTTCATCTCAGGCTGACAGAGCCAACTCAGGAAATTGCTGGTAATATTCATCTGGGGAGCACTTTCATTAAACGTAATTCATTCGACTTTCACAATAAATTGAGTGACATCCTTACAGCGGAACCTTTTTATCCTTGATTAAGTGCTTGCCAAGCTTTGGTTCCCCACTTTATTGTCACATTCCTTCAAGCAGAGTCGTCAACATGCCAATCTGCAGCAGGAAAAAAATGAGCGCGGTGTGTTTACCAAGCTCCGGGAGGGGTTAGTGCTGACACCGTGAAAAAGAGCTGATCTCGAACTTGACTAGCGGATAAATCAAGACCGCAACTTCCAGCAAACTAGATGCGGGCCTGGATGAACGGTGACCCGGAGAAGGCGGCGGGAGGCGACAGCGGACCCGCCTTATGACTCCGCGGCTCACAGAAGCCGCTGACCCGACGGCGCCGGCTAGCAGCCTTACCCGCCTCCCTTTAATTAAAATGGTGACAACTGTTAGGTCTTAAAATGGGAGCAGAAGCTTCAAGACGACAGAAATGTCCCAAGGGAACTTTCTTAAACTGATTCAAAGCTAGACATTCTGTTTAATAAAAAAAGAAGAAGAAGAAAGAAAGAAAGATTGCGCTCTTTCTAGCCTGCCGCTTGAAAGCCCACAAACTTGCAGAGCTTGTGCTGTCCTGCTGTAAGGGCAGAGGAGTGCAAGGCATGTTACTGCCCCTTCCTAAGATTCCCCTTTGACTGCAGACACCAACATCGCCTCTGTTCAGATCCCGAAACTCCAGCCGAAACGCGACAAACACCTCAGTGTTCCAGGACTGGGCTAACAGGAAGCGGGCACCTCTTTGCCAGCATGTGGCACTTTCTCTCTAGTTGCTCCAAACTCCATGCCCTATTCCTTATAAAAACCAAGGGAGCCCAAGACGAAGAATTGCTTATTTGAAAAAGCAATATCCATATGCTTTCATCACTCAAATGCCCTTTTGAAAATATTGTCGATGGTGGTTATTACCCGGACAATGCTGTCAATTTTTGTTGTCTGCAGAAAATCTTCCCTCGGATAGAAAAGTAGGACATTGGGCACCTATCTTAAAAACTCAACCAATTTCCCTTCCACCGGATATATTTTTCACCCAGACAACATTTTCATTAAGGGGGAAATAGCCCTCAACAATTCAAAGCCGAATAGAAATCAGCCTCCCACAAAAGGAGCTGCAAATTTAATAGCTTTCTGTGAACATACCGCTGACAGAGTTGGTGAAATTCTGGTTTCCTCTCCCCCCTGTGCCCAATGTGGAAGGCAGTGTCTTGGAAGCTCTCACTACAAGGCCCAAGGCCACAATACTCCTGTAAATGGGACAAAAGGTTGAACCACCCAAGTGCTTCTCACACGTCCAAGAACTGCTTCCTAGACCAAGGCAGGTAGGGTTAAGCCTGTTGAGAAAGTATCCGGAAGCAGCCAGCCAGGGCCTCTCTGTGTCCTGAAGAGGCCTGGAGAGCACCTTGGGACTGAGAGGACACCCCTGTTGTGCTACTGAGGTGTAAGCTCCTCAAACTATCTGAGCTGCATCTCTGGTCTGCAAGTGTGCTCAGGGGAAGAAAGGGGAGGAAATCCTGCCTAAGGAGGAGTTTTTCATGCTGCCTCCAAGAACAAGCTTTAACAGAAAACACCTTAGTCACGACTGGGTAGCTATTGTTATCTATTATATAGAATAATTTCAAATTGCTGAGAGCTTTTTAGCGAGCAGGTAGCTTATTCTCCAAAGAAGAGAAAGTACACAGACCTAGTTAAAGGTTAGACCAAATCTGGGCACCTGTGCTCCTGCTTTCCCTTCAGCCTTCATAGCCCCTAACAGCCACCTTTATGTTTAGTTAAATTCACCTAATGGTTTACTTGCTAACAATTTGGAAGTAGAGGCACTGATATAGTCAATACTTTTTCAACTCAGTTAAACAACTGATACAGAAATCACATCACAAAAAAATAATTAAATTCATGCAAATAGATAACTCAAATGTTGTGTCAAAAGGTTTGGAAATGTTTTCCAATTCTTGCCTATTTTGACTGGGAAAGCAACCAAATTTTATTAGCTATTGTAATTCCTATTAAAACTGCTGGGGCCTCTTCATAAGGTTAGTGCTATGAATGTGCATACGATTGCAATAACAGCATCCATCCTTTGTCAGATACTCTGTACTCAAATTCTGAGTAACTTTTCTTTGCATGCTCAAGAACTCTATCAGACCCACTTCACCATTTGAGAATTATCCCCCAAAAAAGTGCCATATTCTCTACTGGGAAAACCTCTCCCTGTTCCCTGGTGTGGTCTTCAGCTCAATCCAATGGGAACAAATCAACCCTGCTCCCTACTTTTTAAAACAAGAAACCACATCTGTCCACTTTACCCAGTGTGCACTTTGATTCAGCATAAATGCTATAGTCTGGTTATCTCATTATCTCATATTCAAAATATCCTGCATCATATCGGAACTGATAGAGAATAAAACCTGCAGGACTTTAGTAAAAATAACAAATTACACCATAGGTTTCCTCCTATTGGTCAGGTGTTTAAATCCAAAATACATAACATATAGGAAACAGCAATTTTCCTTACATTTATTTTTTAAATATGGTTTCCTGCCCCCTCCTTTTTTTGGTTGGAGTTTGCCCAGTGTCAAAACTTGGGAATTCAAGACAATGGGTTTCAGACAGTAGATAATAGATCTACAGACACACCTGTATTCAGTTTCCCATTGCAATATAAAACTGAGCTTCTGGTATTGAAACAAGAGGCCTGTCTCTCAACAAACATACAGTAAATACAAAACAAAACTCATCAACTTAGGACAGGCATTCAAAGACCTCTGGGTCAAGAAGCAGGCTTTGAGAGCATTTTATCCACATGCTGGTTGTGATATATGAAGCACTGATCTGCCAGACAGAGCCATCTCAAAAATCAGAAACCTGTAAATTCACATTCTATAAGCAGAAGTCTAAACACTTTCTGTACAGGAGCTATCTAAACAAGCCTTGCTCAAACTGTGGGAATTACTCCTTGAGAATCGTGGCTGAGATCCCCCACCCATGAAGAAAAGGTGTGCTGGCAACATTAGCTAGGAGGCAAGCCACAAAGTACGCTCTAGTCATTTAACTGATGGTGCAATCCACAGAAGCTTGTGACTGGTCAAGGAAAAAATAAAATAATGGTTTTTTGCCGCCTCGCCTTCTTGGAGTTTAACTTGATGCTGCTGCTGATAACCTGTGTGCATGTGTTGCAGGATTTTGCAAAGGGTTGAGATGTTCTGAGGTACAGTCAACAAACAGATGCTTGGTTCCATTGCTGTAGCTGGTGTTTAATGCAACTAATTGAAAAGAAGCACTGTCGTGTTTTCATCTGTTCATTGCTTCAGAGTTTTAATCAAGACTCCCTATTTCTTCCTTTACCTAAAACCACCCTAACATTAACTGCCCAATCCATCCTTTGAAACCCATCTTTATGGTGAAAGTCAGCTTCCTCCTCCAGGAAAACAGCCTGGAATTTTCCTGGCAAATAGCTATGGGGTTACAAACCCTGGAATACTGTCTTGGGTCACAGCCACCAGTCTTTTGTTTTTGTGGTGTGTGTGGTTTCTAATCCCCGACACACAAAACAACTTTAGATTGGAGAGAAAAGAATGGACTCCTAAATGGCCTTCCCTGTTTTATTGTTCACATTTCGTATTGTTTTGAGTGAAATTGGAAAAATTGTCTCCTTTCTCTGTATTGCCAAAAGGCATTCAGGTAATGAAGTCTGTAACTAAACGGTAATTGAATCAGCATAATTTGCACACTGAATGGTTTTCAAATGCTCCCAGTTTACAATTAAAGGAGAATTAATGCGCTTGTTGTTCAGAACGCTGTGCATTAGAATAAATCCAGCACTGTTGTTGTAATGAGTGGAAAACGGTTTAACTGCCAACACACACATTTAAAATTTAACACAACGTATTGATTTCACTTCCGCTTTTGATAGATTATTTTCCAGACTATCGAAATACTTGCTTCAAGCACTACACTGCACCATAGCCGAGAGCCCTGGCCTTGTGTGTGTGAGCATAGGTCAGGGACATAGGGGCAGCCCTGAGGTTCAAATCATTCCTAAAGGTGTGTGGGCATGCTTGTTGTGACATCAAAAGAATCATTAGTGTCCCTCCCCTGCTGCTTTCGCCTTTCACTTTTCACTACCTCCCACCTCACCCAATTTAAAAAAAAAAAAAATGCTGTGTGTCCTTTGGAGGAACTTTCCGCCCTCTGATTCCGGGTCCTCAATGTCAGTGGGCTTACTGAACACAGGTGGGAGCGATAATGACGGAAGGTGGGCAATAGGAAGGACATTATTTTTGCATTCGGTCTGCTTTCTGCCGGGAAAGCACGGACCCGCGACAGTCAGAAAAGCCGTTCTTTTGGATTGGCTGCCCCTGCTTTCACCTGTTTACCCCCAAGGTGTCCTGTGGGCGAGGACATTGATCCGCAGCGCCCTCTGGCGTCTGCTTCTGCTATAGTCGGGCGAGAAAGGTGCAAAGCCTGGCAACACTGGGGGTTCTTGAGATGCCGCCGGAAGCCGGAACCGGGTAAATATACTTAACTCACACACACGCGCGCGTCTATGCACCGGATTCACAGAACTCTCAGTCCTGCGGACGCAGGGAGAGCAAAGGCTGAAAAACATGGCCATTTGCAGGGATCGTACACTATTGCTTCCAGGCTTGAGGGTTCTGAAGCTCTTGGGAATAAAAGACACTAATACCACACCTAGTCCATTTATCCAGCCGGGTTAGAAAACTCCTGCTGCTACTGCAGCGCCTGCGCTCCTCGACCCAGCATAGAACACCTTGAGTTCTCCGTGCACTCCGCAGCCCAGGATCAACTGTGGGGCTCGCTGCACTAGGCTCAACTTTGCCGGCAGAATGCAAGTGGCCCTGGCCCTCTGAGAAATCAGACTCGAAAAATCAAACTCTCCTGGGCTCGCTGAAATGGCAGTTAACTCCCAAGTCCCACAAAGCGATTCGCCCTGCGCCTGTTCTCAAACTGTCGAGTCCTAATCTCCGAAAATTGTGTCGGGCGGGGATGGGGGTGGGGGACGGGTCGGGAACCCGGGCAGAGCCTATGTTTGAGATTCTCTCCCTAGTGGCAAGGCCTGCCATTTCCTAAAAAGAAACCCCATATTAAAACTGAGGTTCAGTTATTTGAGGGAAACTGGTGCTTGGAAGGAGACGGAGGGTGTATGTTTGGAGGTGTATCTCTGACCTAACTCTGGTCGTTTACTGTGTGTCTGGTGGATAAACTTACACCAGCTGCAAGTCTGTAAGTCACAGGAAGTTAACTGCACTTCGTCATGTACCACAAATCCAAACTGGGGGGAGGGGCGGTGGGTAGATTCCTGTTCAGATCCTCGACCCCACCTCCACCCCCTTTCATTTAAACCAGGAGGGTGAAGAACTGCTGCCAAGAGTTTCACACTCCCCACTACTTTTCTCCTTCCTCGGAACCAAGGCATCCTGTCCCACTGCCTCCTTGGTTTCTGCAAGTGTAGGGTACGCTAGCAGCTGTTGTAAAAAAAAAAAAAATCATCATCAGGAGATGGGGAGAATAAAGCAAGAAATGTGGTTGAGAGCCCCGAAAACTCCTGCAGGAATCCAAAGACCGGCTTCCCAAAGTTCTTCCACTGTCTCTGGGTGCACAGCTCTCACAAAACTGGCGGCCTCGCCCCCCCCCACCCCCGCCCCAGGTGCTTGGCCTCCGGGTTAGGGTGGAATCTCAAAGACGCTGGACCGCTCACGACTTACCAAGTAGACGGTGGGCTGCAGGAGGAGAAGCACGTACCAGCACGCAGCCTGCATCCTCCCTTCTCTCAAACTTCCTTGGCGGTGCCTTGGCTGAGTCTTTGTTCCTTCAAAAACATAGATCCACCTGGCATCCACTTTACAGATCAGGGAGCGCTCTCAGCAGCCTAGATACAAATGAAATTAGACATCCCATGACCACGCGGACAAGGCTGATGATCAAACCGGGAAGGAGAGCTCGGTGTGGAGTACTGAAGTCAAAAGAGCTGGGACGGGGGCACGAAGATTTGAAAAACGGGTCAATCTAGCTCCAGAAACGAGCGAGTGCGGTCCGCAGGCGGGCGGGCTTGAGCGGTAGCAGGGGGGCTCTCAGCTCCTGGCGCGTCTCGGGTGCCAGCGTCCGAACGGCTGAGGCCGGAGGAGGTTAGGCACACAGAGAGCCTTTCACAGGCTGGTTAGGAGCCCAACTGTCTCTAGCAGCTAGACCTGCCCTGAGGTTTGACAGGCGGGAGGATGGGACTAAAGGCGGCGGCTGGTTCTTCGCCAGCCCTGGCAGGGTTCATACACGTACACAGCAGCAGAGAGAGATAGTAAAAGCGAGCGACCAAGGGATTGAGTGAGGGGGACGCGGGCAGAGAAACCGGTAGGTAGAACTGACCCGCATTAGGTGCGGAGGAAATGGGGGCGGGGGAAGGGGATGCAATTTGCATACAGGAAAGCGATGCTCAGTTTACCCATTTGAGCCCCCTGTAACACAGAGATAGACAACCACGATCACATCTCTAGCACTACTTTTTCTAAGCCGAGGGGTACAGCCAGTTACTAACTTCCACAGTGGAAACCTGCATGGGACTCTGAGGGTCACCTATCAGACGTGCTCTATGCCCACTAGAGTTCCACCTCGCTACCCTTTCCTGGTGAGGAGCACCCAGCCCCAAGGTGTCCCTACCAGGAACAGTAGAGGCGGCCGGTACTTACCGCACAAGTCTGAAGGCAAATGCAGCGAGCAAGGACCGCTCTGAACAGGCTCCATGGAGGAGCTACTACGGCCTGGCGTCTCCGGCGCCCGGGACGTGCCCTCCCCGGATCTCCGTCTCCATGCTCGGGCGAGGACGGGTCCAGCTGCCTCGTCCAGCCTTGGCGGAGTCGTTGTCCCAGTGCGATCCGGGGTCGCGATCCGGATTGGTCCGCGGGAGCCTAGGCTTGGCACAGTTGGGTTCCCGGTGCAGGAAACTTAAGAGGCAAGAGAAGGAGGGGCAGGTAGAGAAGACGACAGAGGAAGAGAGAAAGGGAGGGAGAGAGGCGAATGCGCCGGGCTGCTGCACCCGACCGACCCGGACTGCCTGTGCTGGCACTGACACCAGCAGCCCAGGACTCCCGGCTTTCAGCGGTTGCCAGAGGATGGAGAATGACTTAAGGGGAGGAGACTGGGCAAGTCCTCCGGACTTGAACTTGAGCGATAAGACGCGGGTCTTTCGGAAGAAAAAAAAAAGCCACACAACAGGCGCGATGAATCCCAGTTTCAGAAGGAGGGGTGTGGTGGCGAGTATTTGGAAGCTGCAAGCATTGGAAGCAGCTGCAGCATTACCAGCAACGCTAGAAAGCCTCAAAGCCCGCAAGGGACTGGCGTAGTGGGCGCTGTCCGAGGTCCTGCCCGGCCACCCGGGGACGCTCCGCAGAGCGCGGTTTGAGCGCGCAGCCCTGACCGGGTTTTCTCCTCCTGGAGGCGGCTGGTGGTGCCTACAGTCCGGCCACCGACAATTACATTGGCACGTGGGTGAACGGTTCCTCAAAGACTAATACGCCATGTAAACAGATCCCGCTCTCAGGCTCTCTGCGGGCCTCCCGGCCCTTAGGGAGAAATGACTCCTGCTGCGACTCTGGTGGCAGAAGCGCCCCCTTGGGGGAAGGGGTCATAGGGAGAGAGTAACCTCCAGGGGAGTGGCGAGAAGTGAGGCAGGGAGGTGCATAGGGCAGCGGTGGGTGCAGAAGAGTATAGGGAGCCCCAGCTGTCTTCAGGAGGAGCGCCGCCGCCAGTACCGTAAACCTGTGGCTGCGGTGGCCAGAGGCGGGGATGCTGAGGACCGCCAGCCATTCAGCGTGCGAGGCAAGCAGAGAGGACTGTGCGACCTTGGACTCTCTGTACTCTTCTGCACCTGCTGGGCCAAGCAAGAAGGGGACTAGTCTTCTATATCCTATCTCTCCCCCTTTTTCTCTCTCCCTCTCTGCCTCTCTTCCTCCCGCCCTCCCCTATGTCTTCTCTGTGCCCCCAGCATCTTTTTACTTACGTTTCAAATTTTTCACACTCATTCTCTGTATCCCCATGCTTTGGCAGGACCCCCACCACTCCCCCTCAACCCCCAAGTTCTGTTCTTTTCTTGTCTGCTTCCACCCTCTCAGATGCTTAAAATTGGCATGTACTCCAGGAAGACTAAGGCCAGGCCTTCCTTCTACAGGTCCACATTTAGGCCACAGGGGAGAACAATAAAGGCCTTTCTCTCCTGAACTCTTACAAGTCACTTCTCTTTCCCTTGGTCAGAACCTGGTGTTGAGTGATACATACTGCAGGACAATATTTTGATATTAACCTGCAGGAATTGGGTCTGGAGCCTGGGTGTACAGCATCAAAATAGAATCATGATTTTTAATGAGCTTTGGAGTTTCTTTCCCCCAACTGGCTCTTGGACAAGCCAGGCTCTGTGGATTCTGTTTCCACTTTGAGACCCAGGCTCAATGTCACCTTTAGATATGGTAACCTCGGAATGAATTCTCCTGGTGAGCACAGGCTATCCTCCAAACATAACAGTGACAATCAACAGAAGTCCCATCCTCATGAGCAGAGGCAAAAGGGTGCGCCCTCTGAGAATCAGATCCCTCCAAAATGCTGCAAATTAGATCCCATCTCAGAACAGAGGTTCCTGTGCTTTGAGGCCTGTAATATTTTTCCCACTGGAAACACTTCTTTAAAGAGAAAGCTCTCCTAATTCCAAAAAGTGTACCCTGCCACAGTGATGATTGGAATTCACTGGAGCAGAGTAAGAGAGTGAAACACACCTTCTAATAATGACTCTGGAAAACCCTCTTAAAATAATAAACAGGGCATATTGTCTGGGTCCAACGTTGACTTGGATCTTTTCACTTACTAGAACTTTTATGTTCCGTAAAGTTTAAAGAAGAAAATTTGAACTATGACAACATCTGTATCAGGTGCTGAAGGGTCAAAATGCCCCGTCCCCTTCTAAGACTCAGGAGGGTATTCTAAATACAATGGCCACTTGTAATACAAACTCCCAGGTGGTAGTACAGAGCAGGGGTAGATAGATGTTCAGCTGGTGCTCAAGCACGCTGAGGTCATAGGAGCATGCTTTTCTCTGGCCTTCAGGAAGCACAAATGAAGAAAGCTAGCTTTGGGATATACCAAGCTCTTTTCTGAACTTTCTTCAAAAATATTCCACCTTAAAGAGCCATTCAGCTGTTAAAAAAAATACTGCTTGTGAAATAGATCAGGGACCTTAAAGTCTCTGCCTGAATGGGACTGATTATTTAAGAAAAGCACCACAGGAACCCAGCCATAAGAAATGGCCAGACACTTTGTTCTATGACAGGTGGGGGTGCCAAGCAGCCCTTTTATGTTAATGACCTGAGAATTTCTGTCCTGGTATTTACTCTTATAGGATCCTTCAAGCTAGTTAACTTGGGATACAAAACAAGAGTGTATCACTTTTTATGGCATCATAGATGTAATTTCTTTAATCAGAAGACTATCTGGAGCCAAAAATCATTTCTGTGAGATTGCTTCAATTTGAATGACATAATATGAATGGGGAGTAGAACTAAGATGGCGTCTTCACCTGCCTGCCAAAGCGAGAACATGATTCTCCTGTGGTCTTCCTTTTCAACTCCTTCAGTACTCTGCAATGCACAATGACAATGACCTTCCCAGAAGAAGAAGAAAAGATACTTGTTTCTTCAGACTTTATTCATGCTAGGAGTCCTTTTGAAAATCACACTTTTCCTCTGTATATTATAACCACTTCAAAACATAAACATCAGTTTGTTTTTTTTTTTTTTTACCCTCCAAGTCTACTTGGTCAAATTTATAAAGACTGGTATGAAACTTATTTCTATTTGAATAATACATATCTCAAAAATAAGTCCTAAAGTGAACTTATCTTAAAACACAACGAACATCAAATTTTACCCCGAATCCAAGTAAAACAGGAAACTGTTATGAAGCACCCAGCTGTGATCTTGTTTAAGCTTCAAGCCAAATTGCAGGGTTTTTGTAAATAGCATAGAGTTATACCTATTTTTCTTAATAATACCATTTTTATCATAAATTTTGCATAAGCTGATATTTTCATCTTATGCATCCTTGAGAGTCCACTGGTCATAGTACCCATCTCTATCTAATGAGGAAGTAAGGTTAGATAATAAATAAAAGGCCTTTATTATATTTCATTTAATCAGACAGGGAGTCATAGCTGTTTTTAAAAACTTAACTATGTCACAGAAGTGATTGTGTGTTACATTATTTTCAAGGATATTAACAATTTAAAAGAACATTATTTTGTTCAACACACTCCAATGAGTCTCAGGGTGTTTGTGGATTTAAATCAGTTTTCTGTGCATTTCTTTCCTGCCTCATCCTTATAACCTTTTCTCTAGGTCAAGGGTTGATTTTATTGTATTAATCATACCACATTCTCATATAAATTGTTCTGCACATGTTTTTAATGTCATTGATTTATGAGAAGCTGCACTCTGAGTGGCATCCTTATTATATGTATGAATATTTGTTACAAAAGAGGCAAAGCTATTTCTATCCCTTTTTCACAATTCTTAAATGTCACCTAAGACAACTAAGAAACACACTGGCCCCTCCACACCCCAAGGTGTTTTGCTAGTATAAAGAAGGATCATTTGAAAAGTGTTTTTATTTTTTTTCAATACCAGTCTAGGGTATTTGGTATTTTAATGTAGTTGAATTTAGTTAATAACTCTAAGGCATGCTGGCTATATTACCATTACAAGAATGCTTTAATAACAAGATCACTGGACTAGAGAGAAAAAATAGCCATCAAGTTCTAGAAAGAAAGAAAAATTAAAGAAAATCAAAAGCTCAGTGTAAAAGGCATTTTTCTTTTTAGAAGTAATTTATATGCTCAGTCTTTGTGTCCATATTTCATTTATTCTGCTTTGTGAGGACTGAGAGTTCTCAAAGGTAGGTTAGTTTAAATTATGCTCACAAAGTTTAAAAAGAAAATGAATACAATAAGAGAAATTAAAGACAGTCAGCATTGAAAGGGAAGTTGAATTACAAGATGGAAAGATTGAGGTCATACCCCCAAAAATCATACTTATATTTTTTAATGTTGTAGCTAAACAAACCTTTGCATCATAATCTAATTACAGAAATTTGTCATAATGGTCCCTCCAGAGATTAACTGACAGTTCCCTAAAGCAGAATCATTAAGACAAAGAACTTGACAGACAATGTTCTGTGAACAAAGCAAAATACAGTATTTGCTTTCAGCTAGAAAGAACACTGGAACTCCCAACAATGTGGAGATAGGAGAAATTGTGAGGACAATGGATGCCCAGTCTTGTGGCAACCAGAAGCCAAAACTGAGTCTGAAAGTGTATATATATATTTATTTTCATCAACTAACATATATTTATTTTTAAATACCACCGTTGTTTTAGCCTTTGTCCTGATTAGACAATATGAAACCAGAGTCTTAAACAGAATGACATAGACAGGCAACAAAAGCTACTTCAACTGAAATACAGAGATAAGACTATGTTTGCATTATTAGAACTTATTTAAATAGGGATTTCATAAGGAAGCAACATGCCTCTTAATTTCTCATTTGAACATCAAATAAATGAAAACAGTTATACTAGAATTTCACTCTAACTTTGGGGGCAATGTCATAAAATCATATATTATGTTTTTCTGCTTTCAATTTAGTTGAAATTAACATATAGTTAATAATATTATATGTTTTGTTAAAGTTCAAAGTAAAATGGTTTCATTTCAAATTTTGTGCTAAATGAATGATATAATGTCT
Source organism: Cricetulus griseus (assembly GCF_003668045.3). NCBI lineage: Eukaryota > Metazoa > Chordata > Mammalia > Rodentia > Cricetidae > Cricetulus > Cricetulus griseus. The sequence goes on from NW_023276806.1 coordinate 216,283,402, forward strand.
CAAAAACTGCATTTCTCAGAAGAATAATCGCAACCATGGAACAGTACACATATTTACCAAGTACTATCCACTTGGATTTGTTTGTTTAATTACACAATGTCCGTGGTGAGCCTTTGAACTTGAGCCAAGAATTTAGTTTTGGAAATGAAACCTATAAGATTAGCCAAATGTATTTTCTTCATTCCTTTTTCTTTTCCAATGAGGTTGACTCAGAGCAAACCTGAGGGTGCCTGGACCATTACCATACATACTTATATCTGGTAACTGCCCTGCCTATTTTGCGTGTTTTTCAACTAAGGCCCCAGCCATTCCTTTTCATATTGTCCATTCACTGATCTTCCCCCATTAGATACTTGCCATCTCCAGGACTCAATCAGTAATTCTGTTTCGCCTTTTGCCCTGAGAAGACAACCCTGTCTTTTAACAGCTTCACAGTTTTATGACTGCTAATATCCAGTTACAACCAAGTTCCTAAGTCCAATCTGATGTTTTCCTTCAGCAATTCAATTGTCTACATGCTCAGCCAGATGTCCTAGAGGTACTAAAAATCAACATGATTATAACGCAACCTTATTTTGTTACATTGACAACATAATTTTTATTTGTTGGTATTATTTTATTGCTAAGCCTAAGGGACTTAGCTAAGAGACTCTCTTGATTTCTCTCTCTCCCTCTCTCTCTCTCTCTCTCTCTCTCTCTCTCTCTCTCTCTGTCTGTCTCTCTCTCTCTCTCTCACACACACACACACATTAATGTATCATAAAGAACCTCTCAACATAGTTGGTTGCAATATGCACTCTCTCTCTCTCTTTCTCAGTTTAAGAGGAATATGCTCCTCTAGCCAGCACACACAAGGAGTCATATTCTTCAACATGGGACTTGAAACACAAAAATACATGAAACAGACCAAAAGTGACACATCACCTTGGGCAGACCCACCAAGCTGATCTGCTATCATGTAGACTTAAAAATAAAGTTTTTTGCTTACTTTTTAACTTCCCAATTTTAAAGCTGTATTGAGCACTATCACAGCCAAAGCTGACTAGTTAGCAATAACAACAGCATTACCTAGTGAGCTTGAAAGTCAGATTCCCCTACTCATTTTTTATTCTTTCTGTTCTCCACACTACCAACACTTCTCAAGCTTAGACCCACTTATGTCTCGTGTTATCTTCTCTCTTCTCTATCCCTGATACCGTCCTCACTTAGGTTGGTACCCTGAATCAACTTAGTTGGCAGTGGCCTACTAACTTGTCTTGCCCACTTTCATCTTCTGTCTCCATACATGTACTGTTTTCACTGCCACTTCCACCTGCTAAGAACAAGATATGTTCACATCATGCAGGTGTTTAAAGTTCTTCCTAAACTCCCATTGCTTACAGAATCATGTCAAGCTCTCAAGAGGTCAGAAGGCTACTTACGACCTGACCTCTATCCACTTACTCTCTTTCATCTCCTGTCAACCCCAGCCTCTCCTCACCTACAAACCTCAAATTCCCTAGCTACAAAATCTATAGAATTTCTAGTACAAAGTTGTGTCTCAGCTTGGCACCTATTTCCTTTGCTTAGATTCCTCTCAACTAACCTCTAGGTCAGCGGTTCTCAACCTGTGGGTGGCAGCCCCTTTAGTGGTTGCATATCAGATACCCTGCATATTAAATATTTACATTATGACATAATAGCGAAAGTATAGTTATGAAGTAGTACCACAATAATTTTATGGTTGAGGCTCATGAGGAACTGTATTGAAGGGTAGCAGCATTAGGAAGGTTGAGAACCACAGCTCTAAGGTGAACTTACATACTTCTGTTCAAAAATCACCTCCAACCCACTCCACTTTCTTCAGGGTTTTGTGTCTTAAGCATCTTATCAATTCATGTGCACCATATTGTTTATACAATTGTCTTCTCTGCTAGACAGTCAGTTACATTGTGCTAAATGTTCAGACACCGCTAAATTCCCAGAAAAAAAACTTTGTTCATCTCCTGGAAAAGAGCACATCTTACCTCAGCACTCAGGAGCTGAGGCAGGAGGATAATGAGTTTAAGGCCATTTTGAAGCTTAGGCTCTTCAGCAAGAGAGACAGACAGACAGAAACAGAAACATGAGTTTATCAGAGATTTGAGGACAGCAAGTCTGGTAATCTCAAATCAGTGAAACAAATAAAAACCATTTCAAGATTGGGAGGACTGGGCCTCAGTCTTAAGACATCCCCATCCTTCAAGACTTAGAAAGTCTTCTCAGAATCAGTAGCTTGGTGGGTACTTGGCTAGATGTGTTATTCAGTGACTTAGCTCATTACTTCTCCTGCTCAGGGCCAAGTGAGCATGGTACCAAAAATTACCCATCATCTTTAAAGCCCAGCTTCAGTCTGCCCAGGAGCATCCCAGAGAGATTGTCACTGTTTCAGACACTTTAGACATTACTGTCATGTGAAAGCTTTATTGCTGCCAGTCCCCACCTAGTCCTCGGCCGTGAGGCAATGTGAAAAAGGAAATGGAGGGAGGAAAGCCAGAGAAACCCTGTTCTTGTTACAACTAACTCTGGGCCTAGTTAACTATACCCATGGGAGACTGAGCACTAGGCTTTTTAGCCATAGGCTTTTGGATTACATTTTTGGTGAAAAGGAAACTATGAAACCTTTCTTCTATTGTGGCCAAACTTTTGATATGATAGGCACCGGTGGATCCTACTATATCATCTCTGTGGTCTCCTCAACCCTACCTAAAATTATACTTTCATTATTTCACTGATAGAATCCAAAGAAAAGTGTACACTTTCCTGGATCCCATGACCTTTCTTTTATGTGGAATCAGTAACTAGCATGAAAATGTTCTTTCTAACCTCTTTAAACAGTTCCTTCTTGCTGCTTGTACTCACTTCTCCTACTAACCACCTCAGGCTCACAGTCTTCTTTCTAACCCCACCTTTGATACAATGGGTTAAAGACCTCCATCCACCAAATGACATCCTTGTTGCCCTGTTGCTCTGATACACGGAGTTCAAGTAACACTACCACCACATTCCCAGGGTACACGCCCACCTACTAACAGCTCCCCAACTGCACCAGTGACAACTACGTGTGGATGAACATAGACAGCCTTTACACATCATAGTTACCTCTTTTTGTTTTCGAGGACATCTCTCAGAGCAGTATGACACATTGTCAGGTCCAGGCTGCTTTCAGAATATCCACCCACTCTCTTCTCATTGCTGAAAGTGATACCTTCATCACTTTGTATCTCAGAAGCCATGTTTTTATAACCCAGGTCCCAATTCCCACCATGCTGCTCTGAGCCCTACAATGGAAGAATTTGTCTCTTCTTTATTCTGTCTGCTTGTGCTTAGTATAAAGCCTCATGTACAAGATATGCCTGCCTCCCATATGCCTTTAAAAGGATATATTTTAGCAAGTACCTAGGTGACCCTCAGGAATATTGCCCAAATAAACTCTGAGAATTGCCTTCAAATGTGGTAGATTTGAATTTGAAAAACAATTGAACTACATATAGTAGAAAGTGTTCGTCAAAGTAGTGCTTACCCCAAACATCAAGACTACGTATTTGATCAAACATATTATAAACATGAATGAATTACTCAGTGAAGAAGAAAAAGAGACTAATAACATAATTAACATGGTTCAATTACTGTACATTGAATACATGTAACATCACATTGTATTTTATAAGTATAAGGATGTTGTAATTGAAAATAAAATGTTTTTATTTTTTTATTTATTTTGGTTTTTTGAGACAGGTTTTCTCTATGTAGCTTTTTAGACAAAGCTGACCTGGAACTCACGATCTGCCTGCTTCTGTCTCCCAAGTGCTGGGATTAAAGGCATGCACCACCACCTCCCAGTGAAAATAAAATGTTTTTAAAAGATGTAGCAACAGTACTCTTGATAACACTTGCTTCAGCCTATTGCACTGTGACTCCGCCGACCATTTCTGCTTGATTCCAACTTTAAATCCCCTCTTATGATGCTCTCCTAGATTGGAATTCAATGTCAATTAACCAAATAAGCCATGGTTCTTGGTACTATAGACATAGCAGTAAAGAACTAAGCACAATCCTTGTCACAGGGAGTTAACATTCTCACAGAGACTGACAATAAATAGGGAATTAGTTAAAATATATAGCAAGTTGGATTGGGGAGAGTTCTGCAGGGAAAATGGAGAAGGTACCAGAGACAGTCCTAAGAATGAAAATACAGAAGCAGTGGTGGGTGATGATGGCCTCCTTGCAAAGCTAAAATTGGTGCAAATGGACAAAGATGAAGTAGCATGCCATCTCGAAATTTTGAATAAGTTTTTTCAAGTAGAAGCAAGTGAGGACATTTTAAGAAGTGATATACTTCGTGGATTAGAGAGACAAGGAGAGTGGCATTTTATCAAGGGAAGAGTAAGTCAGGAAGAAGTGAGGAGGAGAAGAAAACAGAAGTGACAGACTGAGTAGCAACTGGGGGCACTGAAACAATTTGTCTTTATAAGATGTTACAGTGTGCTGTAAGCTTGGCAGAGAAGTGACACATTCGAACTCACACTTCAACAGTTCTTGTCGATACTGTCTCAGAGGAACCTGCTGGGCTTGGAAAGGTAATTCCAGCATCGCCAGAGCAAAGCAAGAGGATCCCAAATTCAAGGTCAGCCTGGCTACATAGCAAGGCTGTCTCAAAAGAAAAAGACAACCTGAAGGACAAGAGCAACCGCTCAAAGTCAGGAGGTTATTGAAGCAATCCAAACATTAGGCCATAGTGACTTGGTGGCATGGAAGATGGAGAGATGGTGAGAAGTAGCTGACTCTGAGCTACGTTAAAAGGAGGGGTGTGACATCGTTTGCTGAAGTGTTGAAGATGGAATATCAGAGACACTGTTGACTACAAGGTTTTGGCCCTGGCCACCTGAAAAGGGGGACACTTTTCTGAAATGAAGATGGCTGTGGAAGAATAAGGCATGCAAAGGAAAGCAGGCAGTCACCATCTCAGCTTATTACCTATTAAATTTGTGATGCATCTGAAATATTAACGTGGAGGTAAGTAATGTGCCAAGAATTCAGACGAGTTATTTAAGATAAAAATGTGAATTTGACTATTGCCAGCATATTCATGGTGTTTATGAAGGTGAAATTATTAAGCAGGTATAGATAAGGATAAAAGGATCGTTGGAGCTTGTAGGGAGTCACCCTAGCCCCGCCCAATAGTCCTGGGGCAGGTACCAGGTGGACCCGGGGACTCGCCCATAAGGGCGGGGTGAAGGAAAGCCGGGATGACGTAAGGGAGCTTCTTAAGGGGCTGCACGTGGGGACGCGGGCCCCCTTTTGTTCTGGCCGCACTGGCTGGGTTCTTAACCTAGCTCTGGCCTGTGTTTCACCCGGCTGTGCTCTGAAATAAAGAGACCTTAATCCAATAGGAGCTCTTCAATGTAAGAAGTAGAGGCTGTGGGTTAGGCCATGCAGATGGACACTCAGTGCCCTGAGTGGAAAGAAAGGGAGAGAAACAAATGACTGAATCAAATGCTTTGGCAAATGAAGTATGACTAAGGACGACCAGTAAAGGATGGAGGTACTTGGTACCCTTGATAAGAGCAGCTTTGTGAATATAGACCCTCCTTTCAGGACTCTTTGGATCTCTCCTTTTTTCACTCTACTGTCCATAGGACCTGCTCATTTACTTACCTCCGTGATGCTGAATGCTTCCTTCTGGTCAAGTTTGCTGTCCACCTAATCAGGAAGCTCTGGTTGGGGCAAATCAGATGCAGCATCCCCCTTAGGATTTTGTGTAGTTCACACCCACAGTGAGCATGCAAAGTATACTGTGAACTAAATATTTCTCTGTTGTCTTTCTCAGCCCCGTTCCTCAGTTCTACTTCCTAAAACTTAAACAACTTGTAATTAGGTTTCTGTCCTATAATTTGACCTGTAAGATGTTTGCAAGCAGGCTTATTAAAACTTGATCTTTTAGTGTTTTGATACTATATTGGTCATTTCCTGTCATTTAAATAATATTATCTCTGTCTGCAAAGCCTTCTTCAATTCAAGGACCTGTTTCCTCTTAGGAAGTAACCAATGAAGAAATTAAATTTCATTTTTATTCTATTTGCTTTAAAAATCATTGAGATTCTGTGTCTTAGCACTTGTATGTCAGTAGGAGGTGGTTTCTTGTCCTATCTAAAATACAGAAATTACAATAGATAATACTATTTTTTATATAATTTTACTGTTTAAAGTGCTGGACCAAATTTAACAACTTGGAACTTCTGTTTAGTTTGATACCTATAGTTTTCAGAATCAATTAGAAGTAAAGTAAGAAACAAAATAGCACCATACTTACAGACATTCGATAAATAAATGACATAATGAATAAATAGATGAAGGGGAAAAGGTGTTTTATCACACATATCACACATTAACCAATGCAACACACTAAAAAAATCTTAAGGGTAACACAAATTTTACAGGTGACAAAATATTAAGGTATGTGAAAATCCCACAGTTATTCTAGGGCAATGAAACTCTAACTTCTGACTCTATAATCACCTCTTACTTCTTCTACAATGGTCACTTCCTGTATAAAAATATAACACCACTAATTTTTCCCAAGCCTTTTCATTTAGAATTGATGAATATTCTATGTGTTTTTTTTGATGAAAATTGTAGTTCTACAATTCTATTCCCTTTTCTCTTTAGTAACAAATGAACTTCTAGTCTCACAATTGGCTTGGCTATTTTACTTTTACCTTTTATATCATATGAGTACAATGGCGTTCACCATAGCTTTTAAGAACTTTCTTTCTTATGATTCCTTAAATCTAGAAAGTTTACCAGAATGACCACTGGCTAAAACAGCAATGGCTTGAAGGCTAGAAATATTCTCTGGGGAAACATTTCCTTTTTGGAGCATATCGAATGATCCTGATTACAGATTTCCAATCTTCAGAGCACAAAACCAAGAATAATTTATCAAGCAAGTACTTTCTTAAGACTATTTAAGTTCTGTCTCTGCTAGATTTTTTAAACCATTTATTTAATTTCTCAGTTTCAAAAGCAATCAAACTGAGTTATTTACTCACATTGAATTCCTCAATGTTAACAGATATTAACAAGTATTTTTTGTTTGGATTTGGAGTTTCATTTCTCTGTTTGAGACAGAATTTCACTGTGTATCCTTGGCTAGCCTGGAACTTGATATGTGGGCATGACTGGTTCCAAACTCCCAGAGATCTTCCTGCTTCTGCTTCTCCAGTTTAAAGGTATATGCCACACACTTAGAACAAATGCTTTTGCTTTATTATTAACCATGAACTCTGAAACAGGAAGGAAGGAAGGAAGGAAGGAAGGAAGGGAGGGAGGGAGGGAGGGAGGGGAGGGAAACAAGGAAGCATTATATAACAACATCTGATGTTATAAAGGGAATACATATTCTAGTAAAAGGTATTAAGCAGTTAAAGGTTTAAAGGTTCCATTCCCCATCCCAAGTGCCCAAACAAGCCCCTCATCTTATCCTTCTGCCTGAAAATAACCTGCACAGAAGCTAGAAATGATGTGAAATCTTCAGAGAAACTGCACACTGAAGCGAAGGGCCACTTTAAAATCATCTTCGGCAAAGAAAGATCAAGGTGAGGTGATCTAATTTAAAGATAATTATATGTTAATAACTACCTTCTCATTTTATCCAATGCTAAATATTTTGTAGTTATTGTCACAGTGCTTGATAAGCCTGCAATGTGAGTGGTTTGGATTTTAGATCTTACCATTTAAGATAAAATGAATTGGATCAGACTCAGTTTAATTTGAGACTATGTATAATCTTGCTAATTATGACTAAGGCACTATTGTCTCTTTAGAGTATGTATTTCAAATCTCAGATTTACTATTTCTACCTCATATTTTAGGTTCAAAATTAAAATGATGTAACAGAAGCTCCCAGTTGTTGCAGAGGAGGTTAGCAAATAAGGCTGGCTGAAAAACTAAGCATATGCTTTTGAAACCATTTTTTTAAATATAGAAACACAATGACAATTAACCCTGCACACTACCATCTCTTTGGCCAAACATTAATTAGGTTCTAGGAGGTGGATGAAAATGAACAAAAATAACTTCAATGAAATGATTATGAAACGGATTTTCACACTGAAGAGCTAGGATGAGACATGAAAAAGACTAGCCCATGCAGCGGATGTTTTTCATTCTCTTTGACAATGTGAGCAAATGGAGGATGAAGGCACAGATTTCCCCTTTCATCACGAGCTCTGCTTCAAGATTTACAGTGATCCAAAAAAGAAGAAGAAAGAAACTTTAAAATAAGAAATAGTCACTGGAAAGGTGACTATTAAGCATACATTCCGCAGGATGGTTTACAGAACGCTGATCATTGTTTAGCCACAGTAAGACCATGACCTTGAAGATTAAGAAAAATTGAAAATAAGAGCATGCAAACAAATCAGCCAGCATCATTTGTTTTGAAAAGTTATTGTCCAGTGAGCACTGTATAAACCCTATTTCACTCATGGCAAAACTGTGCCTGGATTTCTGGTGAGCAAAGCCAAAGTGAGAAGAAAATGGAATCTGATCATATGCATCATTTTTAACGTAAAATTTCATAGTCCTCCTGATTCTGACAATGAGGTGATTTGTAAAAGGGCTCTAATTGTCATCAATTATTACAGTCCTCTAGCGCCACCTAGTGTTTCCATGTATTGCTGTTACCCAGCTCACCTATTAAACCAAATTATCAATTTCTTACAAAGATTGTCGTATCTCCTAAATAAAAGGAGACAGGAGGACTTGGTTTTGATATCTTGAAGTATTTTTAGTTGTTTGATTTTAATTGTTCTAACTGTTGAAGGATCACTATTGTTTTAGTCCAACAAAAAGCTTTATTTTATCTTTGTTCATTTCCTTTGTTAAACACCTAATTGTCATTGGATTTCCCCCAAATCACAGCAATTATCAAGGTTATCTTGCTTTTGGCGAATGATATAGTTACTTCTTAATTAATTTGGATTAATTATTAATTGATTTGGGCATGTATGAGTAGAACATCTACACATCTAAGTGCTTTAAAATTTCAACTCTATTGTTTTAAAAATGCAAATAAAAAATCCACACTGAATTTACAGAAACAAGCAAGAAAACATGGAAACAAAAGTGACTACGGAGCATCCAGTTTTCTTGAACTGGCGAACAAAGTGGGTTGAGTAGACAAAGAGGGTCTTGTTCTTTGTAATTGTAATCACAAAAGAAAGGTAAGGCGAGTGTGTACAGGCTGCTTGCCTGAAATCACAAATCACACTACTGAATTATAATGAAAAGTGTGTCTCATCCCAGATTATGCCTGGCACATAGACAAGGATGCAAACAAATATTCAGTAGCAAACAAATAGGAAATTGTTCATACTTTTTAATAAAGTCCTAGTGTTGTGCCCAGATTTTGGAACCCCAAAAGAACCCGCCAACAAGGAGACAACTTACGGAATGCAAGGACAAAGGTTTCTTTATTGACTCGAGGATACGAGCTGCAGCAAGGACCCCATTCGTTCTGAAACAAATGGAGCACCCACTTTCGACTGAGGGGTGTTTTTATAAGGGAAAATTGTAGTGCTGGAAGCCCCAAGATTACAGAACTTCCATGGTTACACAGGACAGGGCAATGGCTGTATGCTTCAGGCAAGGTGCAATTAAGCAGGATGCTGCAGAGGAAATGAGTTTGTTAATTGTCTCCTGGGCTGGGGACTTCTACAATTGATAACTATCTGATCCTCTTTGGACCAGAGGAATGTGGACACCATTCTAGGGTGTGATATCTGGTCTAAGGGCTTGAGTCGTGTGGACCTTTGTTTAACTTTGTCTGCTGAGTTGCCTTTTGGGAAATCAGAGTTTTCTTTTTGGGCTTTGGAGTCTGGGTTTTAGACTTTTATTAATTTTCCCCTTTCACTAGATAGACCTTTCTGATCCTCAAAGAGGACAGCTGCTATAGTGAGATCAGTATCAGGCAGTCACCATAAACCAGTGGCTGAGCACAACAGCCCTTAGGGATGAAGACACAAGCATGTCCTCCCAGGTAAAAGCTACAGATGTATAGTTTGACTTCATAATAATTACTAAAAGTAATAACATCACATGGAAGAATGGTATTGTTGTCTACTGCTGGGTATATCAGGACATGACACTGCCTCAGGTATGCCCCTGTGCCATGAACACACAATGTGACCTGCAAATGGGGACCAGCCCTGTTGTGGTTTACTCTTTTTTAAATCCTCTCCGTTACCAACAACCTGACAAGCAGCCTTGTTTCTAGATAAAGATTGTCTAGGACCCAGTCAGATGAGGACCAAGTTCTAAGGCAGTGAAATTGCAGTTGGGTTCTTGCAAATACAGACACATTCCAGGATTAGGAAAATAACAATAAAACAAAAGCAAGGGCCACCTGGCTCTGAAACTCCTTAAGTGACAGAGGAGGAAGGGAAAGCTCAATATTTAGGACCAAATGCCCCAACACACACACACACACACACAGACACACACACACAGACACACACGCACACACACACACACACACACACACACACACACAAACACACACACACACAAACAAACACACACACTCCATTCAAGCCACATCAATGAATGAATGAGAATCTATGTTTAAAATAAATATAAACATAATAACCCTTACGATAATAGGCTACAGATTAGAATGCGTGCACAAGGCCAAAATAGAATCCTTAGATGCCTGATTATTTTTTCATTGAAAATAGACTCTTCTCTCATACCATACATCCTAACCACAGTTTCCCCTCCTCCATCCCTCACAGCACCTCCCCCCATCTCCCTTCTTCCACTCCATTTACTCTTCAGAAAAGAGTAGGCCTCTAAGAGACAACAGCCAAACAGGACAAAACAATAAGACAAGGCAAAAGCCCTCACTCATCTCAAGGCTGGATATGGCAATTCCATAGAAGGAAGAGAGTCTCAAGAGCAGGCAACAGTCAGAGATACACCAGCTGCCACTGTTAGGAGTCCCACAAAAAACACCAAGCTAACCAACTCCGGCATGTCTGTAGAGGACCTGGAGCAGACACATGTGGGCCCTGTGTTTGCTGCTTCAGTCTCTGTGAGCCTCTATGAGCCCTGCTTAGTTGATTCAATGGACCATGTTCTCCTGGTGTCCTCCATGCCCTCTCACTCCTACGGTCTTTCCTCGCCTCTTGGAAGAGGTTTCCCCATCTCTGAATGATGGAGACCTGTTTCTGCATAACGCCTGCCTGTGGATCTCTGCATCCACTCCCATCTGCTGCTGGAAGAAGCTTCTCAAATGACAATCAGACAAGGCACCAACACATGACTATAGCAGAATATCATTAAGAATCACTTCAATGATTTTCTGCCACGCCCACCCTACGTCTCTGGGCTATCCAGTCTCCAGCTCCTGGAAATCCAGGAAGTGTGGAGCAGGGGCTCCCTCTAGTGGTATGAGCCTCAAGCTAAAAGCAAGCATTGGTTGGCCACGCCCACAAGTTCTCTGTCACCGTAGCCAGTGCACATTTTGCAGGCAGGACAGACAGATTTTAAGTGGAGGGCTTTGTGGCTGGATTGGTGTCCAGGTTTTTCTATAACCTGTAGAGTAAGTTCTAGAACCAAAGAGACTAAAACATAGGGATGAAGGCTCCGAGCCTGCTGTATGGAAGCTGTCCTTGGCAATGGGGCCTCAGTGTTGGTTTTCAGAGAGTGAACTTCTGTCCTAGCTCCAGCCTGGGTTGACACCTGCTCACCCAGCAACTCAACTGAATGTAACCCAGACTTACTGCTGAAAGCCTCGCCTGGGTACAAAAGACTCCGTATCCTCCTTTACTAGGAGCCCTCTCTAGGGTCACGCTGATAGATTCCAGGAAGTTTCCACAGTGCTCCCTAAATGCTCCCCAGTTTCAGCTGTCTCTCCTTGCACTCTCTCCTTCTATTACCCCCAATAAATTTACTTTTAAATGCACTACCAAATATGATAATTTATTTCAATCTGGTTGGGGATGCATCCATATTCACTAGTCCTTTCTCTCGTCATAAATTCATCAAATTCACACAACAGAATGCACCAAGAAGCTAAGAATTTAGGCTAATATAAATGTGTAGAATCCAAACCCTGTGAGCAAACATCTTTTTCAGTGACGCATGCGCAAAAGGTTAGTCTGCATATGACACTATAGGTGACTTCTCTCACGTGGCTTGGAGGGTGATACAAAATTCTCTTGTGCCTAAAAGTTTTCCCTTTTATCTGGGGAAGTACCCTCCTCCGCCCTTGCAGGGACCCACATTCTCTGCTTGAAAGTAACTGCTGTCATTTAGATCATTTAGACACTCTCTGGTTAGGGTTTTTGTTGTTGTTCTTTTTCATTAGTTTGTTTTGTTTTTCAAGAAGGGTTTCTCTGTGTAACAGCCCGGGCTGTCCTGGAACTCACTTTGCAGACCAGGCTGGCCTCAAACTCACAGAGATCTACCTGCCTCTGCCTCCTGAGTAATCTCTCTCTGGCATCAGGTTGAGTTGTTAATGTGAATCTCTAGAGCCAAAGACATATCCTCAAAATGTCTGCAGACTACTGCAGGTCCTCTTTGATCTGGAAAGCAGGTCCTAGAATCAGAAGCTGCTGCTCTGTCAGCTAAAGAGTTAAGCAGCACTTCTCAAGGGACATGAGTAACCGCTTCCAACAACTGTGGCATTATTACTATTATTGTAATTGTCATCATCCATCTGTCCATCAGAACCTAACAGGATCCAGTCTTTATATGGGAGTGCCACCTTGTGCAGACTGAAGTACCAAGTTTTGTGATCAGAATCTAGGTGTGATTGAGCCTGTCTACAAATGAGGCCCACCTAGAGTTACAGTCCTCCTGTGCTCTGTGCACCATAGATGATGATAAGCTGAGCCTCTGTGATCTTCTGCCTCAGCCCTCACAAGGGTTCACTGATCTCCTTGCTCCTGGCTTAGCTCTTCTGTAGTCCATTCTCAAAGCACACACCCAAAGCATCTGTACAGGAGGACTGTCTTCGTCTTCCATGGTTCTATCCTTCTTCCAACTGGAGTGAAGGCTAAAAGGAAAGGGGTCCCAAGACATGCAGGTGCACCTCCCTTCTCTCCCACCTATCAGGCCCCACCTCCCATGCTCTCCCCATCTGTCAGGCTCTCTTCATCTCTTGCAGTTGCTTAAAATCAGGGATGCCTTCCACTGGAGCCTTATCATCCTTACATGCACACACACACACACACACACACACACACACACACACACACACACACACTCCATTTGAATGTGCTTCTCCTTGATACCTAGAGAGCCTCTCCCTCAATTCTTTTTGGTTTCTACTTCTTTCACTGTTTTGGAAAGGTCCTCCCTAATAATAAATTTCATGACACACTCTGGTGTTGAACACTGTCCCTTTCATTCACTCTGCTTTGTCACACATAACAGGGTCCTAAAACTGGAATTTAAACCAAATTCAGTCTGTCTAAATCTGCACATAACTTTCCAATAACAAAAAAAAGGGACAAATGACTTTGTAGCATATTGTCCATAAACAAATTTTATGAGTTGTCTTCATAAAAGATAACAATATTTATTTTAAAATCTAGAAGATATTTATAGCCATAGTATGTCTAATCTGAAAAAACAATTTTCTTTTTTATTTTAATCATTTTTTATTTGAATTAGAAACATCCTATAGCCTTCATCCAGCATCTGGTGGAAGTAGAAACAGACACCCACAACTAATCACCAAACTGAATTGAAACCCAGATTCAGAGAAGGACCAGTGAAGAGCACAGGGGTCCAGACCAGGCTGGGGAAACCCACACAAATATCTGACCTGAACATCGGGGAACTCTTGGTCCCCAGACTGATAGCTGAGATACCAGCATGGGACTGATCCAGACCCCAGCAACATGGATTTCCATGTGGAAACCTCAGAAATCTATGGGACTTCCTGTAGTAGTTCAATCCTTTGTCAGGTCATATTTCTTTTTTTTTTCAACTTTTTTTATTTGAATTAGAAACAGGATTGATTTACATGACAATCCCAGTTCCCTCTCTCTCCCGTTCATTCCTACCACCCCCCAAATAAAACCCTACCTATCACAGATCCTTTCTTCTATTCTTCCCCTGACTCAACCTTTCTGCTCCCTCGTGACCTCTGCATCCTTCCTCTTCTTCCCTTCTCATTCTCTTAGCTCCCTCCCCCCTCTTCCTGTGCTCTCAATTTGCTCAGGGGATCTTGACCCATTCCGCTTCTCCAGGGGACCATGTATGTCTCTCTTAGGGTCCTCCTTGTTTCCTAGCTTCTCTGGCAGTGTGGATTGTAGGCTGGTAATCCTTTACTCTCTGTCTAAAATCCACATATGAGTGAGTGCATATCATGTTTGTCTTTTTGTGATTGGGTTACCTCGCTCAGAATGGTTTCTTCTAGTTCCATCCATTTTCCTGCAAATTTCAAGATTCCATTGTTTGTTTATTTGTTTTTCCCCCGCCTGAGTAGTACTCCATTGTGTAAATGTACATTTTCTCTATCCATTCTTCGGTTGAGGGGCATCTAGGCTGCTTCTAGTTTCTGGCTATTACAAATAGTGTTGTTATGAACATCATTGAACAGATTTTGGGTTTGGTTTTTTGACACAGGGTTTCTCTGTGTAACAGTCCCCAGCTGTTCTGGAATTCACTTTGTAGACCAGGCTGGGCTTCAACTCAAGGATCACAGAGATCCATCCACCTGCTTCTGCCTCCTGAGAGCTGGAATTAAAGGCATGTGCCACCACTCCCAGGCACATTCTTTTTGAATAATATAAATGCTGAAATTCATCTTGTATCACCAATAAATAAAATTCCTAGACTGAACTATTTTAAATTGTCAATGCCTTTGTCAGCTTGCTACGATAGAAAGCAGTACGAATCTAATTTTCTGCAGGACTGTAGGAGCACAAAACTGTTTTGTTCTTGTTTTTACCAACAATGTTTTAAAATAGTGTTAAACCAATATCTATAAATAGTCATCAGAACTGAACCTTGTTCTTTTAACAGTCTAATTTACTTACAATTCTACTTTGGGGTATCAGATGACTCTAAATAAAGTAAACAGTCTTCATTTTGACAATTAAAAATCCAGACGGTATTGCTTACTGTAGTTTTTACACACGATTTAGAAGCCAGCCCTGAGGATATTGTAATCTTGTTCTTCTTTCAGATATTTTGCACTACCCCTTTTACTCCTCATGAAATTTAGATCAGCTTGCCAATTTCCATAAGAAACTGTTTTGTGACATGGATTGTATTAATTTTATTTGCACATTTGTGATATTTTCCTTATTTATTTTTTCATTTCTTTAAATATTTTTTGTTTTATTTTTGATATTATGATATAGTTACAACATTTCTTCCTAGATCAATGCAATAAATTTGACATTTTGGCAATAAAAATGTGTGTTGATACTGCAGGGTTCCTGTTAATAAATATTTTTATTTATTGACTTATTGACTCTGAGACTTGTTTACCACCTCTTAACTGAAACTCTCCATATGATCACCCACTGTGTATACCTGTAGATGCTTGGTTCATGCTCTTCTCCTGGCTTCACAATTATTGGGAGAAAACTAAAAATCTATACATTAACCAAGAGTTATTTGTAGACATTACTCACTCTGGAGAGAGGGGGAACACAAGAACACAATTTTCCTGTTTCTGTGTGTGAAGTGAGAATCTAATTAATCTTAATCAATAAAAAATTGGGAGTCAAGCCAGGTAGTAGTGGTGCATGCCTTTAGTCTCAGCACTCAGGAAACAGAGGCAGGCAGATCTCTGTGAGTCTACAAGAGCTAGTTCCAGGACAGCCTCAAAAGCCACAGAGAAACACTGTCTCAAAAAAACAAAAATAAATAAAGTAAAAATTCTGGAGTCAAATATTGGGGTGACACCTGGAAGATCCGAGACCCAGGAGCAGTTGCCAGTTGCTTCCTACCTGTCTCTGTTCCTCCTTCCAAAAGGCTAAGATTCTGTCTCTGCCCTGCCCTATCACTTCCTCTCTCTGCCTCTGAGTGCTGAGGTTAAAAGCATGAGGCACCACCCATGGGTTCTATGGTTAACTAGTGGCTAGCTCCATCCTCTGATCTCCAGGCAAGTTTTATTTGTCAGAACATAAACAAAATATCACACAACGTGTGTGTGTGTGTGTGTGTGTGTGTGTGTGTGTGTGTGTGTGTGTATAGAAAAAAATATAGATTGATTTCAAAGCATTGCCGAATTCATAAAATCTTTTATCATTATTTCCTCAGAAGATTCTAAAATGTCATTACTATTTTAAAAGTACATTTTTATTAGTGACTGGGTATCTTAAGATGCATCTTAAAGGGTTAGAAACAGTTTAGATGAGCTTCAGGTCATGGGTGCAAATTGGACCACATTAGGCAAAGTGTATGCTTGTAAACACAATAAGCCAAGTGTCTTTTAGATAATCTTTCTCTAGCTTGGGTTCAACATTGGATAAAACAGAATTATCTTATCCCTTTCTGGAATGTTGAAGCTCTGTCTTCTGTAGCCCAAGTCCTCCCCCAGTAACTCTGCAGTGTCCATCCTCTGACTCTGATCTCAGACATTCCCTGCAAGGTGGACCAGTTTGGGCCATGTGAAGTCAGTGTTGGATCAAGAAAGATTGACGAGAATCTGAATTGTTGGGATAGCATTCTTGGATTTCTTCAGTACCATTTAAATATCTTCAAAGCCTGACTAGAAGTGCTAAGGCAGACCCGGACAAGAAATAGAAGGTTGATTTGTATACAGAGAAATGAAAGTGTTCTTACTCAATTCTAGCGTGAGACTATGAAACCTTACAGCTTGCTTTATAGGCAGGAGCATCGAAGCAGGAAATTGCTAATGCAGTGTCTATGGAAGAAGAAAGGAAACAGAAAGCTACCAAACAAAGGTGCAGAGATTTCAGTATCTGCTCAAAACCATTGCCAGAGAGACTAAAGGGTACAGAACATGCATTCAAGAAATGAAATGTCACCTAATTAATTATAGCCTCAAGCTTGTGTCGCTTTGAGAAAGCTTGTGGGGAAAGGATATAGGATTAATTCATAGCAGTTAGTTAGCAGGAGTAATTTTCCCTCACCAGGTTCGATCTGCCATTGCACTTCTCTCTAATTAAAGATGGCAGCCATCAAGCAGACAATGGGTTGTAAGCAACAGCTGTAAACTCTCGTGGCATTTTGTAGAACTTACCTCTCCAGTATTTAGAATATACTGTGCACATTTTATCTGTAAGTCTCTATAGTATTTACCTAATATTCTGCACTAAAGAATGTCCAGAGAATAGATACATACAGATAACCTTGAAAGAATCCATCTCTGCTCCTTTTACATGTGCTGTTTCTTCAAATTTAATTTCCTTAAATAGTACTCGGATTTTGGTTTCTGAATGCTAGGTCTCAGTGAAAGATACTTTGGTTCTTTCAAGAAATGGGTGATACATGGCTGAGGCAGAGAAATACAAGACAAGCTTGGAGCATCATACAGTGCCAGAAAATAAGAAAAGAGAAAAAAGAAAGAAGGGAAGGAATGACAGGGACCTGTCATGACAGAGAAGGTAGGAGGGGCAGAGGGAAAATACACACTCTGATTATGTGATTGCTTGAATATGAGGACAACTGAGTATTATATTTCTTATATAAGATCCACCTTTTAATCAAAATTTTAATGAAACATAGTACCATCAAACAACTTGCAAGAACCTTCCTAAAATACTTACTACTTATGTGCTCTTATTAACTCTTCTCACAGTAGGTGAGGTTTAATTCCTCTCCTGCTGAATGAAGGCTAGACCAAGTGACTCTTCTATCAAATAAATGATGAAAAAAACAGAATATATGTTACAATGAAAGACTACTTAAATGATCAATATTGACATCACCAGTAGTGAGTCATGCTGATATTATGTAACTTTGATGGGATGCAATGTCAACATTTGACCTGTGTGGTCCCTTTCTTTAAAATGCATGACCTATGGTCTGCCATGATGGCTCCATAGTTAAAAGTGCTTTCTGACAAGCCTGATGACTTGGGGTTGATCAACAGAATCCCTACGGTAGAAGGAAAGAATTGACGCTTACAAGTTGTAACCTGACCTCTACAAATACACCATGTCAATCATGTCGCCACAGGTGCATCCACACACAAATAAATAAATGTAGTTTTTAAAAATGTGCATTGTATTCTAACTACAATAAAACATCAGATAAACTCAAATGGGTAGACATTCTACAGGACACCTGATAAGCTCTCTTCAAAGACACCAAAGTCATTAATGCCAAGAAAATACCAAGATTGTCACTGAAGAACCTAAGCTAAAAACAGTAATAAAACATGGTTCCCAACAGAGAAGAGACTTCAGTAGGAGAAAAAAAAGTCTGTGGTCTGTATTACTAACTTTTTAGTTTTTACTGATGTCCCAGAGTTGTGTGTGGCATTAACATAAGAAAAGCTAGCTGAAGCAAAAGGACATTATCTTCCCTTGTGGGGTCCAGAAAGATGAGTCTACTGATGTGTGAGAAGCTTTGGAGTCACCTCTCCCTGTACCATTCTCACTAGCACATGTCCAGGGTAGCCAAACAAAGCCTCTGAAGAGGCTGCAGAGTATCTGATCAGAGTGAGACAGAGTCATGGGTGTGGATGCTTTCTCCAGCCTATTGGTTCACAAGCACCAGCCCTGAGCTGGTTGTCAAAGCCTATTGAAACCTCTTAAGAACCTGGGTGTCTTCACATGTGGCAAGATGTGCATAGGGAACTTTGTATATACTCTTTTGTAAATAGTCAGTTCAGCACCCACATGCACCCACACTGTTGTACAGCCAATTTCCAAAAGCTTTGATGTTGCAAAAGGGAAATTCTATACCCCTTTAAAAATTTTCCTCTCCTTGCTCTGCTCCTGGCAAATAGCCTGACACTTTCTATCTCTACGAATTGAGTGTTCCAGGTACCATATATAAGGGAAATCACACAAAATTTGTCCTTTGTGAGTGGCTTATTCCCCTTAGTCTGAAGCCCTCAAGATCAGTTCATATCAGAGAACATTCACCATAAATATGTGCAGGCCGATATCTATTTGAGACCCTGTTCTGGGTTATTTTCATTGCATGACCAAAGTCAAATTACTGGCTTCTGCTTTTAATTTTTAATTAAAGACCATGATATTTTCTGTAGCTGCAGGGTGATTTCTGCACAAGGGCACAAAGGTAGCTATTTCTTCCCTGTCTCCCCTGTGCCAGCATGCTAGTTTTTACAGCAGCCACCCTAATAGTTCAATGTCCTAGATTTTGTTTTTTAAAACCCATAGCACATGAAATTTGAAGTTCTCTTGTCTTGACCCAAACTCAAATACCCTCTTTTATTCTTTGATATAATTGGGACGTTCCTTGTCTTGTGTGACAGAATGAAGAGAAGTATCTTTTTTCCTCCTACCCTACATCAGATGAGACATGTAACCAAGATGATTTCTAAGGTAGAAACAGGTGATACTAACTGAGTGTGAAGGAAAGAAAGGATGGGAAGAGAACTGGGAAGGAATGAGACATTCATCTGAGACAAAGCAGGAGCTATGGATAATCAGACATGAAGCTCATGGTGAGTGACGTTTACATCTGCATTAAGGTGAGTAGCCCTCTTGTGACTTTCCCTGGGGGAGTATAAAGAAATACCTATTCATCCCGGACAGACTTGGCACATGACCAGAGAAAGAATTCCATCCACCACATCCTAGTTTGTGAACCAGTGAGTATACTGTGTTGCATACAGGAGCATGGGGGACTCATAGACAGCCACACCACAAAACCCCAACACTAGAGAATCGCTTGCCTAATAGAACCTCAGAGGGGGGAAGGCCTGATGAGGCTCCAATGGAGGCCTCCTGAGACTCTCTTGAATCTCATGACTCCCATGCTCTCCCAGGAGGGAATTTTCCTGAGAATCACTGTGGCTGCTCTGCCCCAAGGCAGTGATGTTGAAGTCCAGACCAGTGTAAACAGATACACTACTGAAACCAGGGGGGAAAGAAGTAAGGTCTGGAGAGAGCAATCTGCTCTTAGCATTTTTAAAATGTTGCAAGCCTACTGTAGCCTGTGATCTTATGCCTAACCCTTGCCTCTGGTAGAATCTTCTTTCTCCAGTTATCTGCATGAGCAACTTTTTCTTCTCCCTCAAGTCTTTCATCAAATATCATGTTGTCATAAAACCTACACTTACTATCCTATTAAAATGACAGGCCCTGGGCTAGGGAGATGGCCCAGTGGTTAAAGTAACTGTTGCACAAGTATTAGGCCCAGAGTTTGGGTCCCGGGAACTAATATAAATAGCAGACACATATATAACTAATAGAACTAATATAAATTTCAGGCACAAAAGATCCTCAGAACAAGCTGGCTAGCAAGGCCAGTTAGCTCTGAGTTTGACTGAAAGACCCTGCCTCAGTGAATAAGCTGACGATCACCCCCAGGAAGATGTCCCCACATCAACCTTGAGCATCCACAGGCATATCCCACAGGCAGGGGACGTAAGTCAATGGTAGAGCAATCGGTCTAGCACCTGGAGTTTCTGGGTTCCATCTGAGAGGGATTTGAAAGAGAAGGAACTGATGGAAAGGTGATGACTGTACGCACACTTACGACCCATGCTCAACCAATTTGCAATATATACCTAGAACCTTGAATACTGAAGAGATGACACACAGACTCAGGTAATGTTAAAATTTAATAATCAGCAATGATTATCCTATAAATTAATGAATCATGAAATTATTTCAACTTCGTAGATTTTTACTAAGCGTCTTGTGAAATGCAGGGCATTAAACAGGAAATGTATAGTTGAACTCAGAATTACTGCTTATCGAAGATAATTGTGTGTTTAGTTGAATTTTCCCTATAAATTTTATATCTTAGAACTCTAATCTCCAATGTGATAATATATTTAGAGATGGGGGCTTTGATTAGGTACAGACAGATCACTTAGGGTATCATCCTCATGATGACATTAGAACCCCAATATGAAGACCTTCCAAAGAGCTTGTTTCCTCTCTGCCTCCCACCACAGGAACACAGAGAAGATAAACCTGATGCAAACTAGGAGGAAAGGCCTTGCCTAGGAATTGAGTCAGACACCTTCTTCATATTAGGTTCCCCAGCCTAAGGATCTGTGAGAAACATATCCCTATGGTTCAAGCTACTCAGTCTACAGGGCTGCATTATTGCAGTAAATTAAGCTGACAAACCCAAGAGGAATACCTGCAAACATTTAAATAACCTGGAACCTAAATAGTCTCAGGATCTTGTCACCATCACTGATGGCCCTCTATAAGTGAAGTCATTTGAAAAGTTGTTCAAGGGAAAGTTATTTCTCCTTGTCCTCCCCTCTCCCTGCCACTGTCTTACAGCTTGAGTGGGATTCTGCAATGTGTGGTTTTTTTTTGTGATACAGCTGCAAGGACAACACTTGAAGAGAAAGCTTCTACACAAAGATAGATTAGATAGATAGATAGATAGATAGATAGATAGATAGATAGATAGATAGATAGAATCCAGGAGTCATGTAGGAAAATGAACTCTGAAAATGCTTGAACAAGTGTACTCAGCATGAGTACATTCACCAAAGATGCAGGACTTGACTAATTCAAGGGGCTACAATTGATTTCAATTAGTATTTGGATGGCTTCTCTGCAACCTAGATATACAAGTGGACAACACTAAATGAAGTTCAGACAACAGGGGATAAAGGTAAAAGGTAGGCATATTTACAAAGAACTTACCACATAGCAATGCCAGAATTGATGAGTCATCTGCAACTCACCTGTCTTTGTCTTCTTTGTAATTCACAGGGATTCAATGCTTCATTCACTCCAGCCCTGAGAAATGCACCAGTAAGAAGAGTGCTAACAAGGAGAGGAAAGTCCTTATGTGGCCCTTCCCTTAGTCCAGTGCCCGGGATATTACCAGAAGATACACAGGCTCTCAGGATCTCAAGATGGGAAATAACTACAGAAAACAACAACAACAACAAAAACAGGCTCAGGCTCAGGTAACAACTGATTTATTCAAGCAGACACTTTTGCATAAGATGAAGGACCATGACGATGAATACACCAAAATAAAAGAGCAATCCTCCAAATACTCCTTGGTTTCTGCATAAAAGTCCCCCAGTATGTGCAGAAAGGCTTAGTGAGAGGCACAAATGTTATTGGTCATGATATGTTTGGGAAGAAGGGATCCTACTTGATGGAGAATCGGTGGCTCCTTGGGGAAGACTTGTGATGACACAAATGTTTGCACTGAATGTTTCACAAGCCTTCAAAAGAGGTCTTCGTCACTGTGGACTTCAAGTCACTGAGTAAGGATGACAAATCTTGGCTGCCCAGAACATCACTAATGTTCACCTGTTGGAGAGCATCCTCATAATTATTAATAAATTCTGAATCAAGAGAATTTTATGGTAATATTTGATGCACCCAAACATTTACAGAGGTTATTTCTTTATCTCTGTAGATAGACTATTACCTACAACAGCTAGCTGATAGACCCCCTTCGCTGGCTTTTTGATTTGTGGAATATTCAGTCTCATGACAACCAGACCCAAGACTTCCTCAGCCAGTCACTAAAATTTAGGTTTTATTTCCAATAAATAAAACCATAGTTGATATAAACAGCTATACCTATAAGGATTTTTGCTGTTCTTGTTTTGTTTTATTTTCTGAGATAGGGTTTCACTCTGTAGATCTGACTTGTGTTCAAATTCTCCTGCCTCTGCCTCTGCCTCATGAATGCTGGACCCATAGGTATGTACCACCACACAAGGCTAGACACATAAGTTTTAAAAATAGCAGAACTGCCTGGTATTATTTAACAAGAAATAGGAAGAAATTAATTCAGAATATACTAAGAGACAATATAGAGGCATAAGTACAGAAAGAATGGATCAGTTGGATATTGGGCTCATTCACAGAATCACTACAAATATTACAACTATTACAGACTGATGTAGGTATGTTCCACCTGAAGAGCAGTACTTTTTAAACAATGAAACTGAGTGAAATCAACTCCCAAGTTACATGGAAGTTTCTGCTTCTGGGAGTCCTGGGCAGTCTATGGGACCTCTGACAGTGGAACCAGTATTTATCCCTAGTGTGCAAATGGACTTTGGGAGGCCATTCCCTATGGAAGAATACTCTCTCAGCCTAGACATATGGGGGAGGGCCTAGGTCCTGCCCCCAAATGATGTGTTAGACTTTGATGATCCCTCATGGGAGGCCTCACCCTCCCTGGGGAGTGGATGGAGGGGTAGGATGGGAGGACAAAAGGGAGAGGGAACTGGGATTGATATGTAAAAATAAGATTGTTTCTAATTTGAATAAAAATTTATTTAAAAAAAAGAATATCCAAACTGCAAAAATAACTTTCATTCTTGTGAAAAAGAATAGAATTAAGTATTAGCTATGAGAATATTTAAGTTCTCACTTGCAGTTTATAAAGGAGTAGAAAGAATGTTTCTCTCTTGAATGTGCATGTCGTGAATATGACATCCCTGCTCCTTGTCCACTAAATTCAGTATCACTGCCCAATCTTAACTGCAATTAAAAAACCACAGAAACCACCATGCTGAGGACAAGTGGAGAATGTGTTGTAGCAGGAGTGCCACCTGGAAGTACCCTCTTTAACAGTGAGTCACAAACATCAAAGTCTTCCTCTGATACCTGAAAAAGCACTGGTGATAGTTCCCTAAAATACAAGGCAAGTGATGTCGGGAGCTCCATTTTCTTCACTGATGTATTGGCAGGGTCTGGACCAGTACCTGCTTGCCATGAGCTTTTGTAGAACAAATGAATGTGCAATTTCATTTCGCTGTTTGGTGAAGCCTCTGCAGGAGACATGTGAGACGTGAGGAATTTACATTAGTAATTGCTTGCGGCTCTCCTCAAAGGTACTATTTTAGCTATGCTGTTCTTGAGGCAACTTGATCGGCACCTATTACATAACTTTTAACATAAACAGAACATTCTTTTTCTTTCTCTAAATATCTCTAAATCAGAAAGGAACAGAAAGAGTTAATACTGGTCTGGTAAAAAAGTGTTTTACAATGGCAGTGAACTTGGAGTCCCTGTGATGTAACACCTGACGGAACAGGCATTAGGAAAAATTCACTTTGGCTCATAGTTTCAGAGGATTCAGCCCGTGGTCACATGGCCCTGTTGCCTGGGCACCTATGATGAGTCAACGCATCATGGTGCAGGAAAGTACTCCCCTCCTGGGAAACCAGCATAGGACTGTTCCTCTGAATGAAGATGTCAGTTTGGAGGTCTGGGCAATCTATGGGGCCTCTGGTAGTGGATCAGTATTTATCCCTAGTTCTCGAATCGACTTTGGGAGCCCACTCCACATAGAGGGATGCTCTCTCACCCTAGACACATGTGGGAGGATCTAGGCCCTGCTCCAAATGATATGACAGACTTCGAAGATTCCCCCATGGAAGGCCTCACCCTCCCTGGGGAGCAGAAAGGGGCTGGTATAGGGGGTTAGTGAGGGGCAAGGGAGGGGGGAGGGAGAGGGAACTGGGACTGACATGTAAAAGAAGTTTGTTTCTAATTTAAAATTGGTCTAATTACCAATATATATATGAGAGTACTCCCCTCGAGGTGGCAGGGAGCAAAGGGAGCTCGCAAAGGGGCAAACTCCAGTACCCCCCCTTAAGACATGTCCTCAATGATACTTCCTCTGACTCAGTCCACGTCTCCACCACCCTCTTCTAACAGAGCCATCAGCTGTGGAACAAGCCTTTAGAACAAGCCTTTGAGGGATACTGAAGATCCAAGCCATAACACTTAACTACCTTGCCTAAGAATCACATGAATTCTTTAGTTCCAAACTTAGTCCAGGAAGCAAGATATGAGCAAGATACGGTAGCATGGTGCTGTGATCTGCGAATCAATACAAAAGTCGCTTGTTTGGGGGTGGGGGGAATGTGTTTGCAGAATGAGTTATTTTATAATCCCGGAGGGGAAAAAAAATCCACTCGGTGGTGGTGCACGCCTTTAATCCCACAGCTAGGGAGGCAGAAGCCGGTGGTTCTCTGTGAGTTCAAGGCCAGCATGGTCTACAAAGTAAGTTCCAGCACAGGCTCCAACACTACACAGATAAACCCTGTCTTGAAAGAAACAAAACAAAACAAAAATCAGAGTGCAGACAACTCATGGAATTTTATGAGTACAGATGTCAAAACAGTTTCTCCCCGAGATAGCAGGCAAGTTGTTATTCGTACCAGGAAGAACAACAATGCAGAACCCATTGAACCGTTTTGTGTCCTGTAGCAACGTGAAAGGATGGGACAGTGTAAAAGGAAAACCCCATGGCTAGAATCATATGCTCACTCTGATTTGACTACATCCTGTCCTTTCTGATTCTCCAGGGTTCCTGTCCGTTCCTAAATTCCCTTTCGTGTCAACACCTTTGTGCTTACACTAACCCACATTTATTCCTTACATTTGCATGCAGAAACCCTTGCCTGTAGAGCCCTCAAAATTAGAGCATAGTCAAAAAGTAGTTACAATAAATCTACAGTTGTAAACTAAATACACAATGCTACATGGAAGTAGCAAGACACACAATGCTATGTATGCATAAATTAGCGCAAGAAGTTTTAAAACTGCACAGAAAACACAGAAGAAGATACATCAGACCATGCGTGGTATTCTGTGAAAATGCAAAACTAAAAGCTTTTCCCTTTTCTTTCAATATCTTCTTCCAATTTTCTATAATGAATACCTAATTCATTTATAATAGAAAATGCTTATCTTGCAAAAATCAGGTTAGCAGGCAGATAATAAAATTTGAAAAGACTCCATATATTAGAAATTGTTAATGTTTTGTGCACTAAGCTAGACTAAAGTCCTTTCTAATAAAAAAATCTGTTAGAATAAATGAACCATTACAGAAACATCCCTTGAGTTCATTAAAAGTCACATGCAGACTTTCTCTCTCAGTTGCCTTTATTATTCTGCCTGCTGAGCTTATGGAAATCACTAAGCAGCACTATATAAAAGGAGCATAAAGGGTACCGTCAAATGGAACACCGGAATCTGGAACCTGGCATTGCAGTTTACCTATTAGTGCTGTAACAAATATCACAAACAGTGCTTGAGATAATATGAATTTCTCACTTTATACTGAGAAAAACATCAGAGGTCTGTAGCAGGGGCTATGGGTATAGCTGAGAAATAGAATGCTTTCCTGAAATTTACAGGACCCAAAAATCACACACACACACACACACACACACACACACACACACACGTACACCTAAAGCATCTGTGGAGGTATTAGCAATGCTGTATCACCATCATATTGTTATTATTACTATTACTGTTATTATTATTATTATTATTATTATTGTTATTATTATTATTATCATATAGCCTTGGGGAGACCTTTACATTTTCAGCCTCTGAAGGCTTCCCGAATTCCTTGCTCCTTGTCCCATCACACTACTCAAACTCCCCAGACTCTCTTGCATCCCTCTTGTGAGGACCCACATGAAAACAGGGTACAGTTCAGATAACCCAGGGTAATCTCCTCATCTTGGGATCTTGAATTTACATCTGCATAGTCCCACTTGTCATGTAAAACAATATACGACATGCTTTAGAGATTACGACGTCGGTGTCTTTTCCAGAAGGAGAACTTTATTCTATCATCACATGTGGACTTGCACAATCTTAGCTCAAATTTGGGACTCCTTGCATTCTAGAAACAAGAGGGCTAGGGGCTAGTCCTTTGGGGCATTTTCCCCATGCAAGTCCTCTATCTGGCTGCTGCTCACATGACCCAGAGCCTGATAAAAAGTCCTAGGTGTTCCTTCCAGCCCTCACAGGGACCTTTGTGATCCTACATTTCAAAAACAGATGTGCTGCTGATTTTTTTCTTCTCACCAATTCTTTCCTGGAAAATGTTCAGGAAAATAGGAAGTTCTCAGTATTTGGGGTTAGGGAACTTCGCTACTTGGCTGGCATGTCTTCCCAATGTCTACCACATATGACAATATTTCACATTTATGTGGTGACCTCTCCCAATGAAAGATTTTATAGCTGCCTATGAGAGAAGCGAAGTACGAAAGGTGGGTTGAAATGTAACTGACAGACATCTTATGGAAGAAAATAAGAATAATACCTGAGTTCTATTCGGGGACTTATCTTTGTTTAGTATCAACCATAGTTATAACAGAATAACAGAAAAATGCCCTTCCTACTATTTTTTTATAATTTGTTTTCAATCTGGTTGAGCTAGGGAAAATGTTTGCATTTTACCTAGTTTTTCAATAAGTTACATCAATCACATTTGTCTAGCATTTCATGGTTACAAAATGTTTCTTATACAACATATACTACACTTAGTGTAGATATCATTTAATTAAATCAATTTAATAAAATTCATTTTAACAGTATTTTCCCTATTAACATTTGTTACCTATTAGCTTTTGTTATAGTCTTAATATGCCTCTCCCATTCATACATTGAAACACAATTGCCAGAAGAAATAGCAATAACCAAAAACATATAAAAAGATTTTCAACATCTTTATCCCTCATGGAAATGCAAATCAAAACTTCATCTCATTCCAACTGGCACAGCTACTACCAAGAAAACAAAAAATACCAGATACTGGCAAGAATGCACCAGAGAGAAGAATTCTATACCCACAGGTGGGAATGAAACTTGATGCAACCACTGTAGAAACCTCTAAAGTGGTTTCTCAAAAACTAAAAGCACATTTATCATGTAGCCCATTGTAGGGGATACCCTAATCACGCCCGCTTGGGGCTGGTTACAGGTAATGCTAGCCACACCTGCTTGGGCATGGTCAGGGGGCGTGAGGAAGGTTTAAGAGTGAGGGGCATGCACGTGGGCCCTCTTCTGGTTACCTTGCTACCTGACCACACCCAAGTGGGTGTGGCTAGCATTACCTATAACCAGCTCCAAGTGGGCATCATTAGGTATCCCCTACAGCCCAGCTATACCAGACATAGGTGTATACCTGAAGGACCAAGGTCAACACACCCTAGCCATATCTGCACATTCTCATTTATTGTGGCACAATTTGTATGAAGAAAGTAATAGACTCATTGTAGGTGCCTGTCAATTGATAAATGGTTAAAGACATATAAATACACAATGGAGTATTATTTAGCCATTAAGAATAAAATAACACCACTTATAGGAAATAAATAATAGAACTGTAGGTGTGACATTAAGACATCACATATCCTCTCTCCTATGGAGAGTATTTTAAGGCATGAAAGAAGGAGAGGCAATAAGACTGAGGAACAGGGGAAAGCCTGCTGTTAAGATACTCTACTAAAACGGGGAACTTTGAGTGTTGATTAATATGCACAGTGAGAATGCTGTCTGTTACAGCATAAGCTAACTGAATGTTTTGTATCTGGAGAAATACTCTCTCTATTCTCTGTGGGAAAGGTTCCATTTTTACATGAAGACACATGCCATGACTAAAAAGAAAGTTTCTCCATGCTTGTAAAGATGATGTCAAGTATGCCACCCATAGCAAGAACCTCTACAACTTCCACAAAGTGATGCAAAGGGTATTGTGGCTTTGGATGCCTGCAGGGCTCACTTTAGCTGCTCTATCTATCTATCTATCTATCTATCTATCTATCTATCTATCTTTCTATCTACCTATCTATCTACCTATCTATCTACCTACCTATCTATCTACCTATCTATCTATCTATCTATCTATCTATCTATCTCAGAAGGATGGCTATGTTTCTAAGTAAAAACTAAAAAGTCCTACTGCCAAGAAAACTTAAAAAGTCTTCACAACCAGCAATAAGCATTCATCTCAAAGCACGAAGTGCACACACATGTCCACTTCCATCCTGAAGGGATGGGGCTGGTTTCTGTCTCTAATCTTCCATGTGAACCAGAAGGCTGAAGTGACAGGAAGTATGCTGCATGCTTAGAAAAATGCAAAGATCCAAAAGGACTCCCCCAAAATTCTCATCTGCCCATCTTTGGTTGTCCTCTTAAAAGGAAGCATTGAACACACACAGCTTGGAGGACAAATAGAAGCAATCGAGAAATAAAGCAGATGCTGTCAGGCAAGGATAAAACTGTGCAAACTGGAGCTACATATAAGTCTGCAATCTGTGTTATGAGCTATGAGTTATGACACAGTTATTGAAAACAGTGCAGTCCAAACATAAATCCTCAGGCCATCTACACTTAGATGCTTTGCAAGTTGTTGTATAAAAATAGAATGTAAGGGATGCCGAACATGATGGCACATACTTTTAATACCAGCACTCAGTAGACAGAGGCAAGTCAATCTCTATGAGTTCCAGGTTATCCCAGTTTACATAGGTAACACCAGGCCAGCCAGGCCTACATAGTGAGACCATGGTGGAAGTCATGGGGGATGGGACACAAAGCTTGAGAAATGATTTTTTGATGAGACTATTATAATCACTCCACTTAATTATAAAGTTTTCTACTCTAAGAGTAAGAAAGATTTCAAAGAAAAGGGTTCCAGCGTGCCACAGATTGGAAGTGGGTTAGCAGGTCAAATAATCCAAACTGTCAGAAAGTGTTTAATATCTAAACATGCAGCAATGATGAAAGGAATTTTCAAAGGCTGCTAAGGTTCTGAAAATTAATTAGAGACTTTATTTACATAAAACATTACCTACATAAGCGAAGGCATGACAAAACAACTGTTATGGAGTTGTGTGTATTGCGTTTAAATGCATTGTTCACAGAAAGATGCGTTCAGGGTAAATAATGCCCATGTCACACACGTCCTGGGGTTGCATGTCTTCTCTGCTATCCGAGTAACATAGCTGAACAGCCGTGTTGAATTCAGCGTAGTTATGGAAAGTGGTTTTCTGTGGCTGGTAAGGAGAGAAATGGGAGAAGAGGCATTCAAAGAGAAGAGAGCAATCACACCACAGGGGCACCCAGCATCAGTAGCAATAAGGGGAAATCTGAAAGAAAATAGATTATTTTTTTCTCTCCTGCAAAACCTTGAAGGAGGTTTCCAAATGCTTCTCCCAAGCCCATTGTTTCTTTGTCACCTTCCTGCAGAGGCATATTGGTAGGAGTTTAATGATGACCATTCTGTCTCCCTCTTGAAGGACCCTGGGCCTTCAACTCTCATGGCCTAGAGATGCTCAAGGTAAAATCATGTCTCTCTCACATGCATCACCATTCTCACCTGAGCACGTGAGGATAAGCGATACACAGAGCAGAAGGGTGCTGGTCAGTCAGGACAAACAGGACGCCATGAAGCAAAGCCTTGTTGAAAATTCCCTCATGACTGAGTGTCATCTTACTCTGGGATGCACAGTAACACAGTAAGCGCGGCACTGAGGCTTCAAATACACAGAGAAGACGTGAGGGACGTTACAAGAAGCCAGAGCTGTAGCCTGATACAGAGGGCAAAGGACAAAGCACAGCTGCTACCCACTGTGACACAGACTGCACCCATGAATAGGGAACTAGTAAAGACATAAAGGAGAGCCCACTGGGCAGGCAGGCATGACAGACAGAGCTCAAGAATGTGAAGTGAGTGAACTCACTGAGTTTGAGAGGTATCAGCTCAGGGCCGGTAGCAGTCCCAAGCCTGGAAAATTACAGATTCCCAGCACAGCCCAAGCTCCCCAAGAGGCAGAGTGTGGTATCCACCATGCCACAGTGGCAAGTCAGTGACTATCCAGAGCATTCATCCTGATCCTTGAGAATTAAGAATCTGCTTCAATGTCAACACTCCTACTGTGTGCTGGAGAGATGACTCAGTGGTAAAAAATACTAATAGCTGCCAAGAGGACCTGGGTTTGATTTCCAACAACCACATGAAGGCTCACAACTGTGACTCCAGTCCCAGGGGGACTTGACATCCTCTTCCAGCCTCCTTGGGCACTGACCGCATGAAGGTGTTTCACAGACATATATGCAGGCAAGAATACACACACACAAAAATAAATGCATTTGAAAAATACTCAACCTGTGACTGAATTATAATGTCCAAATTGTCCTTTTGATGAGCCTTGGTATTAAAGACTAAGCTGTGACCCAAGCTTTTCATAG
Source organism: Cricetulus griseus (assembly GCF_003668045.3). Lineage (NCBI taxonomy): Eukaryota > Metazoa > Chordata > Mammalia > Rodentia > Cricetidae > Cricetulus > Cricetulus griseus. Next base: position 216,314,562 of record NW_023276806.1, read on the forward strand.
GGACAGTGAATCCAAGGAACAAAGAACACTAGGGACTCCCAAGAAAGCTCAGCAAGCAGCAAGTTTCCAAGGTACCAAACAACAGCTTGAGGAAACTCATTATGAATAAAAATGAAATGACTCATGAGTTCTTTGAGGCTCTTCCAACTAAAAAGTATGAAAGACACAAAATCTGAGATCAGAGGCCCTCCTTGAAGACAAGTATCTGAGACACAGATCTGAGGAGATGTTTTACCCGCCCTTTAACACCAACATCAGTCAGGGTTTCAGGCCAGATGACCCTGTGTTCCCAAGCCCCAATCACAGATTCTGACATGCATTTCCACTTGACTAAGTCAGTCACCCACAGGGGGAGTGCCCCATCAAACAGGTCTCCTATCCTTCTTTCTGTGCATCTATTCCTGGCAGAGATGAAAGCCAAGATGATTGTAAACAGCCTGACAGTTCTATTAAGACAAAGGAAATGATTTCTAGCTGCTTAAAGAAGTAAAAACAACTCATGCAGAAAGCAAAAACATTTCAGAAAACAAAATTAGGAAAACACATTATGAGACAACAAGCTATTAGTGCATATAAAATGTAGGTTGCGATTTTAAATGCCTTTTATAAATTACTTTGCTTCTGATAGACTCAGAGGATCCCATAGAGTGGCCTATTACCCTTAATCCTTCCAAATGCCACTATTTTAAATAAAGTGTATTGTTGAGGACTTTGCATGGCTTGTTAAGAATCATCACCATAAAAATGGCATCTTTTGATATTTTCCTAAAGTGGTGGAAGAGAAAAGATTCCATCACTTAGGAAGCTAAGGTAGGATGCTTGCTATGATTTAGGGGAGAAAGTTGGCTCTACAGTGAGGTATCTTATCACAAAACAACAAACAACAAAAAGAGCAAATAGCGATTCTGGGCCCCACAGAGTGCAGAGGTAAGCTGCTTCGGCCCCTGCTCTGGACCCAACTTCCACCTGCCCACTCTGGGAAATCCCACCCCGGGGTCTGCAGGCAGACTGAATTGGTCCCTGAGGACCCAGGTACCTTGACACTGCTGAGATGGCTGGCCTATTCCAGCCCCCACAGAGTGCAGAGAGTGCAGAGGTGAGCTGCTTGGCCCCTGCCTTGGGCCCAACTTCCACCTGCCCACCCTGGCAAATCACGCCCTGGGGTCTGCAGACAGGAAAACTGGATCCCTGAAGACCAGGCAACCCAGAGTCTGCTGACATCTGAGCCCTAGTCCTGCTCTCGTCCACCTAGAGAGCGAGTGCCTAAGACCTGCCTGCAACCAGCTTGAGACCCATCAGAGTATTGGAGCCAATTGCACCCACCTGAAGAGAACCCTGGTCCCATACACACCAAGAAAGGAAGAGATACCACCTGCACCCACTGGAAGAAGAGATAGGAAGATGACAGTATAAGAACACATCCAACAACAGGAAAACCAATATGACACCACCAGAGTCTAGGGACTCTACACCAGCAAGACATGAGCATCCCAACACAAAAGAAGCAGAAGAGAGCAACCTTAAAAACAACTTGATAGAGAACGTAAGAGAGGAAATCAGAAAATCCTTCAGAGAAATGGAAGAAAAGACAAAGCAAAAGATGCAAGAAATCGAGGAAAGCCAAAAAAGCCAAGAAAATACAATTAAACAGCTGAGGGAAACAGTTCAGGACCTGAAAACTGAATTAGAGACAATAAAGCAAACACAAACTGAGGGAATGCTGGAGGTGGAAAAGCTGAGTAAACAAACAGGAACCACAGATGCAAGCATAACGAACAGAATACAAGGGATGGAAGACAAAATCTCAGACTCTGAAGACAAACTAGAGGAAATAAACTCATCAAGCAAAGAAAATCTGAAGTCCAACAAATCCATAACACAAAATATCCAGGAAATATGGGAAAACATCAAAAGACCAAACCTAAGGATAATAGGAATAGAAGAAGGTGAAGAAACACAACTCAAAGGTGCAGAAAACATATTCAACAAAATCATAGAAGAAAACTTTCCCAACCTAAAGAAAAACATGCCAATGAAAGTACAAGAAGCCTACAGAATGCCAAATAGAGTGGACCACAAAAGAAAGTCCCCTCGTCACATAATAATTAAAACACCAAATGTACAGAATAAAGAAAAATATTAAGATTAGCAAGAGGAAAAGGCCAAGTAACATATAAAGGCAAACCTATCAGAATTGCACTGGACTTCTCCATGGAAACTCTGAAAGACAGAAGGACCTGGATAGATATTCTACCAACTCTGAGAGAACATTGATGCCAGCCCAGACTACTATACCCAGCAAAGCTTTTATCACTATAAATGGAGAAAACAAGATATTCCATGACAAAACCAGATTTAAACAATATGTAGCCACTAATCCAACCCTACAGAAAGTACTGGAAGGAAAACTCCAACCTAAGGAAATTAACTACACTCACATAAACATAGGCAATAGATAATCCCACTTTACAAAAACCCAAAAGAAAAAACAGGGTAAATCCACATACAATACCACTACCAACAAAAACAAAGAAGAATAAACACTCAATGGACCTTAATTTCCCTCAATATTAATTAACTTGCCTATAAAAAGACACAGGCTACAGAATGGATACAAAGACAGAATCCATCCTTCTGCTGCATACAAGAAACACACCTCGAATTCAAAGACAGACATTACCTCAGAGTAAGGGTTGGGATAAGATATTCCAATCAAATGGACCCAAGAAATTAGCTGGGGTAGCTATCCTAGTATCTAACAAATTAGACATCAAATTTAAAATCAATAAAAAGAGATGAAGAAGGTCAATTCATATTCATCACAGGAAAACTCCATCAGGAAGAAGTCTCAATTCTAAACATCTATACCCCAAATACAAAGGCACCAACATTTGTACAAGAAACATTACTAAAACTCAAATCACAAACAAGACCTCACACAGTTATAGTGGGAGATTTCAACACCCCACTCTCACCACTGGGCAGGACCACCAGACAGAAACTTAACAAAGAGACAAAGGAACTAACTGAAGTTATGAACCAATTGGGATTAACAGACATCTATAGAACCTTCCATCCAAACACAAAAGAATATACCTTCTTTTCTTTTCAGCATCACATGGAACCTTTTAAAAAATCAACCACATACTCGGCAACATAGCAAACCTCAACAAGTACAAAAAATTGGAATAATCCCCTGTGTCTTATCAAACCACCATGCTTTAAAGTTAGAAGTCAAAAACAAAACAAATTGCAGAAAACCTACCAACTCATGGAAATTGAACAACACGCAATTGCACCATGCCTGGGTCTAGGAAGAAATAAAGAAAGAAATTAAAGACTTCCGAGAATTCAATGAACATGAAGATGCAACATACCCAAACTTATGGGACACTTTGAAAGCAGCACTAAGAGGAAAGTTCATAGCTCTAAGTACTCACTTGAAGAAACTAGAGTATAGTCACACCAGAGAGTTGACATCACAGCTGAAAGCTCTAGAACAAATGGAAGCAAATTCACCCAGGACGAGTAGACACCAGGAAATAATCAAACTGAGGGCAGAAAGCAATAAAGTGGAAACAAAGAAAACAATTCAAAGAATCAATGTAACAAAGAATTGGTTCTTCGAGAAAATCAACAAGATAGACAAACCATTATCCAAACTAACCAAAAGGCAGAGAGAGAACATGCAAATTAGCAAAATCAGAAATGAAAAGGGGGACATAACAATGGACACTGAGGAAATCCATAGAATCTTCAAGTCATACTTTGAAAACCTGTACTCCACATGTAGAAGACTGCAGACAGACCCAAGCCTTGCACAAAACTTATGTCAAAATGGATCAAAGACCTCAACATAAATCCAACTACACTGAACCTATTAGAAGTCACAGTGGAAATACCCTTGAATTAATTGGTACAGGAGACTGCTTCCTGAACATTACACCAGCACAGACTCTAAGGTCAACAATTGATAAATGGGACCTCCTGAAACTGAGAAGTTTCTGTAAGGCAAAGGACACAGTGAGCAAGACAAAACAGCAGCCCACAGACTGGGAAAAGGTATTCACCAACCCCACATCTGACAGAGGGCTGATCTCCAAAATATACAAAGAACTCAAGCAGCTAATCTCCAAAACACCATGCAATCCAATTAAAAAGTGGGGTACAGAACCAAATAGAGAATTCTCAACAGAGGAATCTAAAATAGCTGAAAGACACATAAGAAAGTGTTCAACATCCTTAGCCATCAGGGAAATGTAAATGAAAACAACTCTGAGATACCATCTTACTCCTGTCAGAATGGCCAAAATCAAAAACACCAATGACAGTTCATGCTGGAGAGGATGTGGAGAAAGGGGAACACTTCTCCACTGCTGGTGGGAGTACCAACTTGTACAGCCACTTTGCAAATCACTGTGGCGACTCCTCAAGAAAATGGGAATTAATGTACCACAAGATCCAGCAATTCCACTCTTAGGCATATACCCAAAAGAAGCACATTCCTACAACAAGGACATCTGTTCAACAATGTTCATAGCAGCACTATTTGTAATAGCCAGAAACTGGAAGCAGCCTAGATGCCCCTCAACCGAAGAATGGATAGAGAAAATGTGGTACATTTACACAATGGAGTACTACTCAGCGGAAAAAAAAACAATGGAATCTTGAAATTTGCAGGAAAATGGATGGAACTTGAAGAAACTATTCTGAGCGAGGTAACCCAATCACAAAAAGACTAACATGATATGTACTCACTCATATGTGAATTTTAGACATAGAGTAAAGGACTACCAGCCTACAACCCACACTGCCAGAGAAGCTAGTAAACAAGGAGGACCCTAAGAGAGACATACATGGTCCCCTGGAGAAGGGGAGAGGTTCAAGATCTGCTGAGCAAATTGGGAGCACGGGAAGGGGGGGAGGGAGCTAGGAGAATGAGAAGGGCAGAAGAGGAAGGATGCAGAGGACATGAGGGAGCAGAAAGGTTGAGTCAGGGGAAGAATAGAAGATAACAAGAATGGAGATATCATAATAGAGGGAGACATTTTAGGTTTACAGAGAAATCAGGCACTAGGGAAATGTCTGGAGATCTACAAAGATGACACCAGCTAACAATCTAAGCAACAGAGGAGAGGCTACCTTAAATGCCCTCCCTGGATAATGAGATTGATGACTGACTTATATGCCACTCATAGCCTCATCCAGCAGCTGGTGGAAGTAGAAGCCGACACCCACAACTAACCACTGAACTGAACTGGAACCCAGACGCAGAGAAGGTCGAGTGAAGCAAAGGGGTCCAGACCAGGCTGGGGAAACCCACAGAAACATCTGACCTGAACATCGGGGAACTCTTGCTCCCCAGACTGATAGCTGGAATACCACCATGGGACTGATCCAGACCCCAGGAACATGGGTTTCAGTGAGGAAACCTCGGAAATCTACGGGACCTCCTGTAGTAAGTAGTCCAGTCTTTATCCCTAGCTTAGGTGTGGACTTTGGGAGCCTATTCCATATAGAGGAATACTCCCTGAGCCAAGACACACGAGGGTGGTCCTAGGCCCTATCCCAAAGGATACGATAGACTCTGATGACACCCTATGGAAGGCTTCACCATCCAGGGGGACCAAAAAGAATATGTGATAGGTAGGGTTTTAGTTTCGGGAGGGGTAGGGGGGAGGATGGGAGGGAGAAGGGAACTGGGATTGTTGTGTAAAACAATACTGTTTCTAATTCAAATAAAAACAATCTGAAAAAAAGAGCAAATAGAATATAGCTGGAGATGGGGTATAGATAGATTCCAACCCAATTAGTTTTACTAATTAATAGAACTTGGTATTGCAGCACCAGGTGACGCTATTTAATTTGTCAGTTTATTGTTTCCAGTCTTAGTTCAGAGCTTAGCATTCTGGTGAGTTATCAAGTTTTAATTGAGTGGGTAAACACTCATCTAGAAAAGTGGCTGTGTTCAAACTTCTCAGACCACTGTGGTAACATTAAGCTTCCCAGGTGTGACAGAAGTATGCATTCTGTCTCCGGTATTTTATAGTGTTTATGGCAGAAGTCACTAAAGGAGCTGCAGTATTACCCCAGACTGCAGATGGCTTTTCTTTTTTCTCTCCTTTACTTTGGTTTGTTTCTTTCTTCTTTCCTCTCCTCCACACAACCGCTGTCAGGACAACTTTTTTTTTATTAATATCAAATCAAGAATTGCATATGTCTTCACATTCCTGAAAGGCAGAAGCATGGAAGGGGAATGACTACATAATCTCCTAGTCTTCCAATCCTTAGTTCTTCTGTCATGTACTTAATGTAACCAATTAAGCCTCTGCCAGTGCATGTTAACCTCTGCTGTCATTTATTGGTACACACAGCCACTTAGGGTGATTCTTATCTAAAGGACATATCGTTATGGGAACTTTCCCAGATTTTGCAACTTAAGTTCTACAACTTGGTACCATAATAGCTTTCTCCCCCTTTACTCATCAAGAGCATAAAGTTAGTTGGCCAAATATAAGGTAAAATGATTAAAAATCAGTAGATGCCATAGACACCCAAGTAGCTAGACGTTGCCTATAATTTGGCCTACTGATATAGTGATAGAAGGTGCTATTGGAGGGGGACATACAGCAAAGAAGGGAAATTGTTGGGTGGATAAAAATACAGAGAGGCAAAAAACAAGGAGAAAGAGGCAATGCTACCTACAAATACACTCCTTTGGGTACAGGTCAAGGACCACCACAAAAGGAAAAGGAGTCGTCTACCTATATGCATACAAGTAACATTATATAGACCAAGTAAGTTGTATTTGTACACACACACACACACACACACACACACACATTCATATAATAATAATTAAAGGAAAATAACATTCATGTAGCAACAATTAAAGAAAAATGAGGCAATGAATTTGAAAAAAAGGCAAGGGTGTACATGGGATGGTTTAGAGAGAGGAAAGGGAAAAAGAAAGTGATGTAATTAAAATCTCAAAAAACAGACTTCCATGTTGGAATGGCAAACAGCAGCTGAGGAGGAGGAAGGGAGAGTGAGTTTTTCCCAGTAGAAAACAATGTCATACAACCACTTGCAACAAGAGCAAGGACAGCCCCATGTTCCAAGCAAATCTATTAGTGAAAGTCTTGCTGCTTTGAGTGCTCAAGCCCAACTACAAGTCATTAATATACCCTAATCTCATCATCTTCTAAATCAACAGTCCCAGTGACATAAAAACCTTAGTTTCATTATTTCAGCTTATTCCCAATATTTAATAACCACAGACATTTTGAGGGCACTAACAGGGCTACTTGTCAGGAACTCCTTTCACAGAAGGCTAAAAACAAGCCAGGAGTGACACTTGAAATTGATCATCCTTTTAGCCGTTCTGTCAGACTTCCGAAAATTAATGAGTGGGCCGCAGGAGGGAAGTGGCTTACCAGAACATCACACAAATCTGCTGATCTCAACTTGCTGAAATTCTGCTTACCTAATGCAAAGCTTTAAGCACTTCTGCACAGTGCTTTCATTCTACCCAAGTCTTCTCAGTTTCCTTCATATGACATTACTCCCTCCTAGGGCAAGCAGCCGCAAAATATTAAGGAAAGCAGAAGTCTCTGCCTCTCTGTGGGTGTCACACCATGAGAGACACTGCTCAGCCTCAAACTACAAAATCCCTGTGCTTATATAAAAATCAAGCGTCAGAATGCCCACACCATGTAGTCAACAGTATCAACTTGGTACACTACACAGAGAACTACTATGCAATACTATATAGTGAAAAAGAGAGATAGATGGGTTACTGAGGGAGACGATCTGTGGCAAAGCTGAGCTCCTACTATCCGTAGGATTGGCCTCCACCATTTTCTGGATAGCCAGACAGTAAGTGTGTCTGGCCCTAGAATACTATAGTGCATCCAAAGAAAAACCATACAGGAACCCAAAACTTGAAGGATATCATGTGACTTCATTACCAAGGCAATCACCAAGTCAACATAATTGAATAATAAACTCCCCACACATATGTTCACCCTCCTCTCCCCTACAAACCCTGGGTCATAGATATGCATCTTCAGCCCCAAACTATCTCAGGTTGCACAGTACCTAATGGACCTTTGAGGAAACTGCCCTGGCTTCAATTTATAGACATCTCTTCTATTTCTCAAGTCAGTTATGAGGGAGTTTAGGCTTCTGTTGTAATTCTGCTTTCAGTGGCCAGTATTTAAAATTCTAAGATTCTCATGGTCCACTGAATCAACAAAGCAGGGCTCCCCTGGATTCACAGACACTGAAGTGGCAATCATAGGGCCTGCACCGGTCTGCACCAGGTCCTCTACATATAGGTTATGGGATTAGCTTGGTGTTTTGTGGGACTCCTACCAGTGGTAGAAGGTGTATCTCTGACTCTCTGGTCTGCTTGTGGGACTCTTTTCTTCCTACTAGGTTGCCTTGTCCAGCCTCGATATGAGGACTTTTGTCTTGTGCTATTGTATCTTATTTTGTCCTGTTTGGCTGTTGTCTCTTGGAGGCCTGATCTTTTCTGAAGGGAAAAGGAAGAGCAGTGGATCTGGGGGAGAGGGAAGGCGGTGGTGGGGGCTAAGAGGAGTAGCGAGGGGAAACTGTGGTCAGAAAGTATTGTATAAGAGAAGACTCTATTTCCAATTAGAAAAAATGATCGTGATCCCTCTCCCAAGGCTCAGGAATCTTTATGGGAAAAGGGATAGAAAGATTGTGAGGGCCAGAGGCAGTGGATGACTCCAAGAATACAGTGTTTTTCGAACACTGTAGACTGTTGTGCACGACCTGTGTGAACTCAAGCCATACAAAATCTCAGCATGAAGAGAGGATGTGGGCAGGGAGTCCCTCTCCTGGCGGAGGAGCTTTTAACATTTGGTAGCTACCTGGGTAGGGGGAGTTTTTTCTTTAATGGTATGGCACCTGGTAGGTAAACCACACTCCAGAGAAGGCTCCACATCTTAGAGTAGTTGGTACCAAAAAAAGAAAGTATCTGAACTTAACCCATACTTTGAATTAAATAAACCCCACCCCATGGCTTTGAATTAAACATATCCCAATAACTACTAAACAGCACTGCCTTCACTTGAAAATGTATTTATATTCTTAAAAATACTCTTAAACACTCAGAAATCATCACAGCTAAGAACCATTAAAATTAGCATGCCTACTGTTGTTCAGGCAGTCCTGTAATTGTTAGTGAGGCTTTATGGATGTAGCTTCTAATATTCCTAGGAGATACAATCTCATAGCAAACTACCTGATCCACTGCCTCTTACACTCCTCTGATTCTTCTTTTGCAATGATCTGTGAGCTTTAGGAGTGGGTGCGGTATTACAGATATGTCAGTTGGGACCGACTTTCACAGCTCTGCCTTTTGACTGGTTGTGGTTTTCTTTGATGGCTTCCATCAAAGAGACATTTCCTTGACATGATAAAGAGGACAAGGAAAAGTTCATAAAAGTCCCCAACCTTACATAAAGAACTGCAGGCAACCAAGGAATACTAAGAGCCAGAGAAATGGTCTTTCTCAAGGAAGTCGGTTATCCAATACCAAATAATCAGACCTGAAAACATACATCATACATATGAGTAACATTATATAGATGGGGCAGGTTGTATTTATGTATATATATATATATATATATATATATATATATATATATATATATTTGTGTATGTATGTACATATATATGTATATATACATATATGTATTTGTGTAACAAGAGGACATAAATTTGAAAAAGAGCAAGAGTGGGTATAGTATACAGAAGGATTTGGAAGGAGGGAAAGGAAAGAGGAAAACAATGCAATTACACTATAATCTCAAAAAAATAAAACACATAATTTTTTAAAACACAGAAAGTTCACCAAGAACATTCTCCCATTAACTTCACAGGAGCTAAGGATTAGAGTAAGTCACTCTGAACAGGAACTGGTCAGAGGAGACTAGACTTGGACTGTTTCCTGAGATGTTTGCTTAGGGTTGTTAGAATTAGAAACATTGAGAAGTAGGGACTCAAAGGCAGGGATGCATTCCAAATGATGAGATGATCATGTGCAAAATCGGGAGGAATGAGAAAGTTGGAAGCTACAGATGAAATGAAGCAGTGCTAATTTTTTTAAAAGACGCTTGGCAATTTGTTTTAATCGCTCTCGGTTTAAACTTCTTTTCTTATGTTTTAAAATATAATACTGCTATCTTTAAACCCAAACAGTGGTATGAATCCAAAAAGGGAATGTGTTGTTACCATGCCTCCATTGTGGTATTCAAAGTGGATGGAAATTGAACATATTAAAAAAGACTTACCATCACTTTTCCTAATTCTCTACCCTGGGCGTGAGCTGCTGCAGATCTGAGTAGGGAGCAAGGGAGTGGCGACAGGCTTGTGTATGCATGACTACAGTCAGAGTCAAATGCTTCATTTGTGGACACATAGCACATAAAAGGAAAAATCCAAGCATTACTGTAGCGGCTGGTGATTACTGTCTATTCATTAAAAAGGTATTTGGTTTTTTCCAATGTAACCTTCATGTTCTTTGTGAGGAAATAGCCCATCAGGCCATTTTCCTATAAATTATGCAGCTCCTATTTATTCTTCTTCAAGACTCCATGCCCTGTTTTATAGAAAGAAAGGTTTAAAGGTACTGTGGCCCAGGGATTGTAGCTAAAATACTGGAATCACACTAGTGAGAGAGGAAAAACACTAAATTAAGCTCTGAACGGGATGCTGCCCAAGTTAATACTTCCCCTGTGTCCCAGTGCAACTCCCTCTGACAAGCGGGGCTAAAATGCGTTCCTGTAATTGCTTCTTTCCTCCGCATTGCTGAGCAATTGCTTTGCAACTCTGCCCTCCTGGTGCACATACATAGAGTTATCATGATGTGATCCCCAAATGATGCCTAGACCCAGAGAGCAATGTCTTATAAATCCTGCAGTCAAGAAGAATGGGGGAGATTAGCCAGAGAAGTAATTCTGTGGTCCGTGTAGCAGCATCATAGGCTTTCATCCAGAAACAAGAGAAATGCACCCGGAATACAATCACAGCTTGCACTTGGCTTTATCTACCCTCTCTAGACAGTAGCCCACACAGCCAAAGACAGCCCATCTGCATACTCGGGCTTCCCGGCATCTGTTCCCATCAAAGGAAGAACAGAACATATGAAATGTCTTACAGAGTCAGAGACATGCTTTCTATCTTCAGGTTATCTCTGCAAGAATGCATCCTTCCTCCCTGACATCAGTCTCAGACTCAGAAAGGTGGACTTTGACACTCCCCTGGGTCCCTTACCTTTGATAAAGTGAGGTTGAATACAGTGGTGATTCTCTATTTCTTTTTAAAATTACAAGTACTCGCGAAGAAATGTGATGGGGGGGGAACACAGCACATGTTGTGGAGTTGTTCTCTCTCCGAACCTTCATGTGGGAACGCGCATCTCCAGGTTTTAAAGGCAAACACCTTTATCCACTGAGTCATTGAGCCAGCCTCTGCATCTCTCTTTCTTGAATTCTTCCTGACTCTGCATATGCTTTTGGTAGGCACATACTCTTTAAATTTCAAAAGGTTTTTTAAGCTTTCTGTGATAAATTTTTACTCTTTTTATCTTAAAACCATTTCTTTAACTGATGTTTGCCATGTTCAAATGTTTGAAGACAACTACAAAGCTACTTGGACAGGCCAGATTGCAAATACTCGAAATCTGATCTCCAGATGTTAATACCACCTAATTGGTACTTGTGTTTGAGTGCCTCAGGATACCAACTTGAATATTTTGACCTGGAATGAGAGGGGCATGCTCACAGCACCTGGATCTTTTGCATGCCTGTTATAAGTACCTATTCCAGAAGAGATCCACAGGACATCACTGATCCCACAGGATTAGGGGTTTAATGAGAGCTACTGACTCCTTTTATTGGTAAAAGTGACCAAATTTCCTATTCTATAGCATAACTTGTTTTTTTTTTCTAGGTTATTCACTTTTTAAATATTTTAATTAAATTAAAAACAATCTTAATTTACCTACCAATCCCAATTCCCTCTCCTGCCCATCCTCCCAAGCCTCCACCATCTCCCAATCCCTCCTTCCATTAACTACTCAGAGAGGGTGAGGCCCCCCATGGGGAATCATCAAAGTCTGTCACATCATTTGGAGCAGGACCAAGGCCCTCCCCCTGTATCTAGGCTGAGCAAGGTATCCCTCCATAGGGAATTGGCTCCAAAAAGCCAGTTCATGAACTAGGGATAAATAGTTCATGTAGTGCCTATAAATAGTAGTTACACTGGTGCATAACTTTGAAATATCTAGAAAGTAAAACTAGGTAGCTGCTTTGATCTGTTCTAACCAAACCTTCCTATGAAAAGCCGATTAATTGAAATATTTTGTTTCCTTTATTCTCTGTAGCTGTTGAGTTCTCTAAACAGCTAAGTACACATTATTGGAACATCTTACCTGGAATTTTTCTTTGCTTTCTGTGGATGCTCAAATAATATTAAACTCCCGAAAAAGGGATTTGGAATAGGTCATATAAGATGGTAAAACTTTAGGAATTTGCTTCAGAGACAAGTACTAAAATCACACAGGAAAATCACTAGGAGTTTCGACTTAATTACTTCTCTTCCCAAGCCAAACCATGTGCCAACAACTGAATACTGGGTGGCTTGTGTGTGAACCCATGCATTCTCAATGGGATCGACGCTTTAGTTCCTGTTTTATTTGCACACTGGATAGACTAATTTTTTTCTTAACCTTAAAGGAAAGTAACTTAAATTATAAACGTCTCCACCCTGAAAGAATATCTATAACCCCTTAACATCCCAAGATCTACTGTTTTACAAGCTAAACTTAGGTTAAGAAAGAAAAGAAAACCCTATTGTTAAAAGCACACATTGCCACACTGTTTTCCTTTTTCTTTTTTTAACACTTCCTGAAATATCTCCTGCTATTCAATGATTGAACAAAAAGATAATCATTCCTGTGGCTCAGAAATATGGATGTCACTTCCACTAGTGTTCATTTCCCTCTTGTTGCTGGCTCAGCACATCTCTCCTGTTTGACGTAGGTAGATCCACTGCTTTGACTTATTCTGTTACTTACATGACAAAGGCTAACCCACCAAGGTCAATATTGGCTATAATTCATCATGTTGCCAATATGTCTGCCATGATTGATAGGGTGTTGCCCTGCAGGGTCTCTGACTTCTGTTACTGTCACTTTTTGTTGTTGTGGTTGTTGTTTTGTTTTGTTTTTCTTGTAGATCTCCTAGGTATGGTACTATTTATCTCCGAATGACCCTCTGGGTTAAAATGGCTGAGGAACTGGCCTACTCCCATAGGGTAGTAGGAAACCAGAACTAGTGTTCTAAGGGACCCAAAAAGTGTGCATCACCGGGGGAAGATCTGAACTTAGTCCTTCGCTTGAGTGTTAAAATGGATGATTCTTGTGTAAAGCCATGTCCCTGATAAATAGGTTTCAACCTCTAAATCTGAGATGATGTGAAGAAGCCCAATAAAGTAACCTTAAATTTTTAGGAAAGTTAGCAATGAGTCGGGATTTTTATTTTTTTAAGGCGAGAGGAGGGGGAGAGTCTTGCTGTTGATAATAGCATCTGGGGACATGATTAAAATCCTAACCCTAGGTCAATAAACACAATACTCTTGATTTCAAGCTTATCCTTGAGGCAAACCTGACAACTCCAATACAGACAGCAGCACAGAAGTCGATTTGGGGGGAAATACAAGTAGTCCGTGAGTCTACTTCCTCTTGGTCACCTCCTTTTAATCGATGGCACGCTGGGTCTCCAGATTCTATTGAATTAGGTTTACAAAGCCTCTCTTTTTGTTGTTGTTGTTATTTTCACCTGTCGCTAAGAAAAATCATTCATGACATCCTGCATCTGAACTAGCAGAGACGGCATGAATCAAAAAAAAAAAAAAAAAAAAGGTTAAAAAAAAAAAGCTCCCTCCCCACGGAGGCAGCCAGCTGTCCCATTGATTCAGCTCTGCTCTTGGCTGATTTGGAGGCTACTCTGGCATCCGATCCAGAGAGTGCTGTATAATAAGGTACCACAATGCAAACTGTTACCAGGGAGAAACAGAACATCTGGTCTGGAACAAAAGCAAAGTCCATTGCTAAGAAGCCGCCTGGCCATCCTCATTCAAGCGTGAATCTGCCTGTCACCTGAAAGATGGGGTCTTTGGAGCCAAATTAGAAGAGATAAAACAGAACCACAAGGAAAAGAAGAAACCCCGACGGAGAAATTGTGTGTAATTTTCTCGTAGCTTTGCCTAAATGTAGAATAATCTCCAATCAGCCTTTTGGGAGATTGATTTTTCAAAAACTGAAATTTTAAATAAGCAGCGATGCACTGGTTTGTGTCTTTTTGTTCTATGATATGAGGTCCGTGTTTTTCCTGTTTGTTTAGCTTTGTTTGGATGACTAAAGCTTCCTTTGCCATCCTGCTGTTATAAGCAGAGCTAATGATTGGCATGTGTTTCCTAGAACTCTTTTAACTGCCAAGGACCTACTGATGCAGAGAGCCACTCTGAGACCAGTGAGAAGTGGCATGCGCTATATGCACCTGCGCACGCCTTCTCTCAAGCTGAGCAGCTACACGGTCCCGGACCGAGGTGGGGGCGCGGGGAGAGGGGGGTGGGGAGAGGGGGGCTGTCTAGGTTGCTTTTTAAGCTTATTGTTGGTTTCGTTGCTGTACATACTGAGTAACACCTTCACAAAAGGAGACTATGACTTCCAATTGCCTTAAAATGCAGATGGGGGTGGGGGCTGAGCTTGCCCTGTTGACAAAGCCCCTGTCAAAGTGAGAGCTGTTATACTCTACATAAGGTTTGTGCTTTTCATTCCTTTCCAGAACCATCTGTCTGAATTTAATTCACTGATAATTTTATCAGTCTCCCCATGCTTTGCCTGAAACCTCTCCATTGCATTTTTTATTCTCCACAGATGTTAACTCTTTGAATGGCAGCCTCAATGCCTTTAGAATTTTGATGAAGACACATGGTCTCCCTGAGGGATCCATGACACAGGCAGCTCTTTCCCATTGCCCTGCTACACACAGTTGGTCTTTCCGACAAAAGTTGTGCTTGTCCCAGGCAAGCTGATCTACTTGCAAAATTTTATTCATAACATGTGCCATCCTAGGCACACGAAAGACCACTTTAAATGCCTTTTGGAAACCGTTATTACAATATGTGTTACAAGGATAGGGCCAATCTTTCTATCAAAGTGGTACATACAATATTGTCCTTAAGCAAATTAAGGTTATCCAAAATGATTAATTTAAAATTTAACTATTTTAATAAGTTGCTTCTCTTTTCCTCAAGGTCATGTTTTTTATTTTTACTTTTTTCTTCTCTTTCTTGCTCTCTTTCTCTCCCCCTCTCTCTCCCTCTCTTCTTCTCTCCTCTCCCTCTCTTCCATTCTTTATTAAGATGGGTTCTTGACCCTCCTACCTCAGCTTCCTAAATGATTGGGACAATAGACATGTACCACTGCATCAAGCTTAAACTTACATTTTGTTCTGCTTGTATTTCATCTGTGTGACAAATGCCTGAGAGAGAAAAATATAAATGGAACAAAGACTGAATTTCAGCTTATGGTTAGTTACTGAGATTTCAGACATCTTGAGTCAGGGGCATTGTCTGGGGTATTGTAAGGCAGAAGGGTAAAGTGAACAGAGCTGCTCCTCCTATGGTCAGAACACAGAGAGCCAAGAAGGGATAAGATAACCTTCATAGGCTCAGGCCAGGAACTTACATCATACAGACCCCAAGCAAAATGTCTTTGTATAGCTGATGTCACATCTTGCTTAAAATGTTTTTCATTAAGCATTTCTAAGTATCTACATTAATCAGGGTTTGGTTCTGGAAGATAAACAGGAAAATTCACAAGACACTCACAATCCAAGCCCTTGTGATTTCAGAGGGAAGACGTAGCACATGGCGATGATTGTCACAAAGGATTACACAAACATAAGCAGAGGGAGAATTATTTAACCAGAAGCTCAGTACAGACTTCACAGAAAAAAATCAATGGCTACTGGGACCGGGGAACCTAAGGAAGATATGAGGAGTGGATATGAGAATGGGGATGATTCGGGGAATAAGAAACTCAGGTGTTAGGAACGTGTACAGGGGAGGCTGCAATAAGTTCCAGGGACACAGAATATACAATATAGCTGGATCCTGGGGATATAAAGGGACATCTTGGGGAAACCAGAAACATGGTTCAAGATGGGAGAGAGCCATGATCTGGAGATGGAAAGACACTACTGAGCAAGAAAGGGACAAAATGTCAACTGCACTCTCAGAAGATAATTGCAGTAACTTGTAGGTCAGATTAGGAAGAGAGATATTAAAAAACAGGGAAATATTAGAAATGTCATGATAAGGAAAGAAATAGAAGTCTGGGGTTAGGGCATGTGTATTTGCAAAGAAAGCCAGTAAATTTGTTCAGACTTTCCCATGAACAGATGGGAGGGATGCACTGAAGAAAATGCTCAGGCTAATGCGTTATGTGGGTTTGCCTCGTTCTAGGAAAACACTTGGTATCGGAGATGTCACCACGATTCCTCAGACGAACCTGGTCCAGCCCTTTTGGAAAATGTCTTCCTCACACTGAAGAATTGTTATTTTCTTCATTTAGCATGATAATTGTTCCTTGAGTAATTGCACAGGTTTTGTGCCTGGAGACTCACAGGTGTCACTGAAAGACAACCTTCCGAGATGTAGGAACACAATGATGGTTAGAAAACAAAGTGTTCCAGATCTAAGGAGCATGATACAGGGTAAAAATGGGGAAACCGTGCTTTGATTAAAATAGTAGGGCACTCTTAGGATAGAATATCAAATACTTAACAATGAAAATGTACTGTTCAGAATTGGAAAGATGGTGATGACAGTACTCACAACTGGTTCTGTGAACAGCAATATGATATACTAAATAAAAGTGTATATCTTCCCAGAATATGGTTTGTGTCAATTTTTGCTGCTTGAAGATTGGTTATGTCTATAAACCAGACCTTCAGAGTAGAAAAACTCCACTTAGAGCAAAGCTTATTAAAAACTTCCAAATGAAGCACTCAGGAGAGAATTTAGCTTGATATGAAATGATAAAGGCCATTGTTTCCCAAAATACATGCCCATTTCCTTCTACATAAACAGGTAGGCTGGATTTCCCAGCCTCCCTGTGGCTAAGGTGATTCCAGCTTACTTCCACCCCATATTAAACTATCAGAGATGATACTATCCACTTGACAGCCTTAAGATCTTCTGATGTGATCCCCCATTCTTATTCTTCTTTGCTCTCTGATAAAATGAAATCTCAAAGCATTCCACAGTTCCCACACTGGCTGGGCCAATGAAAGAAAAATCCTGTGTGAGGCTGTTTTCCCACCAACCCTTGCTGGACTGTGATGTGCATGAGAAGAACACCTCCAAAAGTCATTATGTGGCCAGTCACTGGGACTTGAGAATTGTGTGTTGCAGCAATTAGCCTACTCTGCCTGATAAAAATGTAGGCTTTATAATCAGACAGAATCAGGTCTGTGTCTCAGCTCTGTAACTTAACTAACTCAGAACACACGACAAGTGGCTTCATCTCTTGGAGCCTCATGTCCCCTACAAGCAAAGAAAATAGATGTGCTGTGATTATAAAATACAATGTATATAATTTTTGCAGTGCCTGGCAACAGACAGGGTATGGTAGAAGGCAGCTATTAATATCTCTGCAGAAAGGAAATAATTTGTATAGAGTTATTAGCCAGTCTGGAAATAGTATTGGAAAGTGGGATGAGAAGCTAGCTTTGGAAGAAATATTCGTCCCAAGCACCCCCTGGAAAAGATAACTATAATTTTGTCTTCCTCTGTTATGAAACTGATACTTCTAATTACAAGAACTTCTAGTTATTCTTAGAGAATAAGGAAATGTAAGATTAAGAGTCCAGACCCAAATTCCAGTTCTGGGACACCCATCTTTGGTCATAATTACATGACTGACATAGAATTTGCTATTATAAGCCATAAAACTAGACAAAATATATGCAGCAATTGTTGCCAGGATTGGATAACAAACTTCCCAGGTTATAGGAAGCTCTTTGATACTCAACAGAAGAAAAATGTGTGTTCATCTTTATTGTAACTCAATATTCCTCTCTAAGGCACTTTGTGAACTTAAGTGTCTTAAGTGGACGTTCAGTAGGCAGGAAAGACACTGGAGAAAGTGCAGATGCAAAAACTAGGACACCCAGACGCTATACGAACATGTCCCTTGGGACCTTGGCAAAGCACTGGGCAGCATGTGAGCTGGGCAAAACTAAGTGAGGCTAACCTAAGCAGCTGCAGGGAATTCACATCTCAATGAAATTTTCAGGGGATGTAAAATGGGAAAGGACTTCAGAATCCCAGACAGTCAGCATAGAATAAAGAGATGTAGATTAATGCCTTGGACATTTAGTTAAGACCCTGACAACCACACTCTCTAGGAAAGGGTCTGCCATATGATGGGAAGAGGAAAATATCCCATACGTCCTCTCTAATAAAATCCCAAACCCCAAGTTTCTCAGTCTAAGAACCATTGAAGCACTGGGTCTGATGATCCCTTATTGTGGGGTGCTTACTCTGTAAGTGAAGAGTATGTAGCTGCCCTTCTGGATTCTACCAGCTATATAGCTCTATTATTCTCCAGATGTGTGAACTAAAATTATCTTCACAGGCTCCACTGTGCAATGGATAGCACACTGGATTTCTAAAAATATTCCCATACATTATCAATGCCCCCAAGTGGTCACATCATCAAGTGTCCACATTCTAGGATTTAAGTTATCTGTCATAAGTTAATGGGCATTCTATTCAAAATTCAACAGCCTTTCATAATACAAGTAACATCCAGCATACAATTTTAAAATCACTGCCCTTCCAAACAAGTAACGTGACCTAAAGGTAAATTTAAAAAGAGTACTCAGTATAAGTAGTTCCCCAGAATGATGTAGGAACTGGAAATACCAGAGAAACACTCTGAAAACTCTGTTATAAGCATGTTGAAAGATTTAAAGGAAATGGTAGCAGGAATAAGTGAAAAATATAGACTATCAGTGGAAATATTGAAACCATAAAAACAAGCCAAGTGGAAAATTGAAAACTAAATACTGGACTATATGAATATAAAGCTCAGTGGATATATGTAAGAACAAATAAAACAACAGAAACAATAGCATCAAAGATCTTGAAAATGGACCAGTAAAAAAAACCCTAAACTGGAGAAAATAAATAAAAATGCATTTGAAAAAGGAATGGCACCTATGTATTGTATGACACAGTATGTTGAACACACAAATGTTTAGTGGACATGTGATAAAAATTTCACAAAGAAGAAACGAAGAGGCCAAGGCTTTGAAATACTGAAAGAAATTGCCCTACATTTGGTTATACTTCAAAACTTGAAAGAGCAAGACCCAAAAGGTTAAGTCTGTTTCCAAGAAACATAACTGCATCCCCAGAATAAAGCACAAAAATATCCAAGACACAAGATGAAATTCATGATATCTGGTATCTGATCAGAATTTGCCAGAAGTCAAAAATATATAACCCATAATGAAGAGGAGGATAAATGAATAGGAAGCAACATAGAACTGAGACCAGTGAACTCAGAGGGGAGGGGAGGTGGCAAGGAACTGGGAAGAGTCAGGGGAGGAGAAAACATAATCAAGATAAATTGTATGGAGAAAATTATCTATTTTCAATAAAAGGGAGAAAAGGCAGAAATCACAACTGTGATTGTGTTGCCTATGCCCAACATGTTCAAGGTGTGTATGAAGTGTGATTGAGACTCAGAAGGCAGGAAGCTAGGGAAATGAGACCTGGGACAGGTAAACAGCATGTGGTGGCTGAGAATAAGAGTCCACTGGGTGGGAGAGATAAGTATTGGGGATTGGGAAAGAAAAGATTATTAAACTTAGAGAAGCAGGAGTAAAAACATACAAAATGAATCATGAAAAGAAAGTTAATTTAGAAAGCTCGACTTTCCGTGAACTCAAGGTCAAATTCAATAGACTGGATATTTACACATTAGAGTCACTAAATCAGAGGAAAGTGACCAGAGCAATGTTTGGGGATATGATGACTAAAATCTAACGATGAAAATCCACAACCTCAGAAATCAAAGAAACCCAACAAAACCAAAGCAGAGGAAAAATTAACTAACTACTAAAATACAGTTGCCAGATTTGTCAGAGCCACTGAAAAAGCAGGAGCCTAAAAACACCTGGGAATGGGACAATATGTAGTAAAAGAAAAGAAAAAAGTTTACCACATCAGAAACAAAAGATATAAGAGGACAACAATGAGCAGCTTCTTTATAACAGAGAGAAAAAGGTTCCATCACTCTATAATTCTGTATGTATGCAGCAAAAGTATGTCACAAACATGAAAGCAAAACAATGATATTTTCATATATATGTATATGTATATATAAAAGCTGAGAGTGTTTATCAAGGACATGCAGTGCAAAAAGTGTTAAAAGAAATTCTTCAGGCAGAATGAAAAAGATCTCATGCAGAAATATGGATCTAGATAAAGACATGGCTGCACTAGAAACGGTAGCTCCATGGAAAATATATAAGATTTTATCCTCTTTTAAATCCCTCTAGAAAGAATTTCACTATCTTAATAAAAACTAATAGCAATGTACTTGGGGGCTTAAGGCATATATAAATAAAAAGTATCACAAGAATAACCCAAAGCCTAGAAGGAGAAACAGAAGCTATTATTGTAAGATTATCATATTATATGGGCAGTTACATTGGTTCCAAATAGACTGTAGTAAGTTAAGAATGCATAGTTAAATTCTAGGTCAATATCCTC
This sequence comes from Cricetulus griseus, assembly GCF_003668045.3. NCBI lineage: Eukaryota > Metazoa > Chordata > Mammalia > Rodentia > Cricetidae > Cricetulus > Cricetulus griseus. The sequence continues at coordinate 216,335,448 of NW_023276806.1, forward strand.
AGAAAATGTAAACATACTTAGTCCAAAAGACAATAGGAAATATAATATTACAAAAACATTCAATTAACCCAAATTATAACTGTCATTTCTTTCTTTGTAAAAGTTTATTTATTATTTATATAAGTTTAAACTTTTATTTACTTCAGTTTTGTGATATCTAATTAAATACAGTTTAAGGCTGTTATCCTCATTAAGATGCACCTTGCTGGAGAGATGGCTCAGCAGTCAAGAGCACTGGCTGCTCTTCCAGAGGTCCTGAGTTCAATTCCCTGCAACCACATGGTGGCTCACAACCATCTGAAATGACATCTGTGCCCTCTTCTGGCCTACAGGCATACATGCAGGCAGAATACTATATATATAATAAATAAGTAAACAAACAAAAAAGATGTGCCTTAAGTGCCTTGAGGAGAGAGACAATATATTTATTACTTTTTGTATTACTATGATGGAATACTTAGTTCTCGTCAATGGCGACTAGTTTCTAAAACTCTTTGAAGTCAAAATTAGGTAGATCTGTTATGGACCCCAGCACAGAGACCAGTGAGTGTTAGGGACCCCAGCAGAGACCAGTGAGTGCTTTTCATTTTTTTCCCTTCCTTAGATGTGTAATACATTTAAGACAAAAGTGTCCTGTCTAAAAGAACACTCTGATAATTGGGTGCAGTCATTTGATATCTAGACCTTATGTGAGACCACATGCCCTACTTGGTCCCCGATGTAGTTCCTTCTTGTAAGCTCATGAACTGACCACCAGAGGGCAGAAGATGTGTGGCCAAATCAGATGCATAAAGACAGGCTAATTGGAAGAAGTTATGGATCCCAGACCCCAGAGAAAAGTGTAATGTTTGGTTGGACTCTTCCTACAAATGTGATACAAGATAGAATGTCTGTGGCCATGAAATGCTAATGCTTTTCATCTCTCTGCTTCTTAGCAGCCACAGTCCACAGGTCCATGGAAAAGGTTGGTCCAGAAGAGATTCATGTCACACAGATCTCAGTTGCCCACAGCAGGACAAAATCAATATGGTTCTAAATTCAACTGACTCAGATTCAAGGGTAGTAATTAAGAATAATAGAAGTATATCATAGTACACTGAACTATTTAAATCTGTGTGTTCATAAATATAAACAGATATATATATATAATTACATCTATCATATGATATGAAAAATAAGTAATATTTTATAGGTTAGAGAAAGAACTGCCATTTTCAAAAAGAATTCTAGCTCATAATAATAAGTACAATCACCACTTGTAACCATCAGTAGTAATAACTGAGAAAAGTAAGAATAGAAAAGCATATTAAAACAATGAGGAAAAGCCGGGCATTGGTGGCATACGCCTTAATCCCAGCACTCGGGAGGCAGAGGCAGTTGGATCTCTGTGAGTTCAAGGCCAGCCTGGTCTCCAGAGCGAGTGCCAGGATAGGCTCCAAAGCTACACAGAGAAACCCTGTCTTGAAGAACCAAAACAAACAAACAAAAAGCAATGAGGAAGGTTGTGGGAGAACAGATCAGCCACAGTCTCACTCCACTCTCTTGATTACTTATGCATTTTGTCATAGTGAGAAAACCTGATGGGCCTCATCCTGGGCAAAAGTTCAAATTGAACTCTACCAGCAAGAGCACAAACTGGCCTACTATGTCTAAATATGCCTAGAAGGAAGATGGAGCACAACATCAGCTCTCTGGTATCCCTGAGAAAAATAGAAGCCCAAGGAGAAGTAAACCACTAGACAAGTCCGTCTAAAAGGCAGCTAATGGGGTTCTCAGAGGAAAAGAAATCCGTCCATAGTAAAAGGCCATGGAAGAGGCGGGCGGGCAAGGGCACATGAGTGTGATATGTGACCTGTGACACTGCCACCCATGTGTGTGGGTGTGCATGATGTGTATGGACATGTGATGTGTGTGTATGTGTTCATGTGTGTAAATGTAGACACTCGTATCACATGCATAGAGATGCTGATCTTTGTCTTGCACCTTACTTGAGGCAATGTCTCTTGTTTAATGTTACAGATTTCAGAATGGCTGGCTCACCAGCTTTGGAGGATTCTCCTGTCTCCGCATCCTATAAGAGCACTGGAATGCAGATGTGTGCTTCTAGGTCTGGCTTCGCAAGACTCCTGGGGATCCATGTTCAAGTCTTCCTGCTTTCAAAACAAGGGTTTTTATACACTGAAAAACGGCAGTTTTTCCATTCTAATATCAACTTCTAAATGTCTACAGGTTTAGTTCGGCAGGTTTTCCATTCTAATATCAACTTCTAAATGTCTACAGATGGCATTGTTGAGACAACTGTGAAATTTTTATTGAGGCTATTTGTTATTTTTGTATTTGCGTTAATGTGTTGGTTATGATATTATTATTTGGCTATGTTGAAGTGTGTCAGTGTCTTAGAAGGCAAGGGGACATGTCAGAAAATCTCCAGCTAATTCTCAAGTGGGTCAAACATGGAGGAAATTATATTTTAATCTGCTATGCACAAAGAAGAAGAGCTTCGGATCTCTTGTGAGGCTTAAACACCTAAGCTTGTAAGTCTCCGGAGATCTGTTCTTAGGCTAAATGGCAACAGAGAGGCCAGGCAAGCACAAACGTAATGAAATATGATGGCTGACCCTAGGTGATGAGCTTATGGGTCCTCATTGTTCTTTTCTTGGGTACTTCTTTCTAGGAAAGTACTTGGAGTGTTTTCCTACTTTTGGTGGGGAAAATTTTTTTAACAATAGCATACCTGTTCTAATGGTGATTATACTAGGAAAGGAGAGAGTGAGAAGCAAGCCAGAGATGTGTATCAATGTGAAGCTGAAGTGAATTGCTGAGGAAAAAGCAAATCACCCAGACCAACTGTGCTTCCACAGGAAGGTGCTCTGCATCAGCCAGCTGCCAGAGTTGGATAAAAGTTTACATACATAGCTCTCTCTACTCCTCTGATTATGCTTATTTTGTGATAATCTCTGTATTACAGATGTAGCTCTGGCTGGAGGGAGGAACCATTTTCTTTGCACACAGGCAAGGCTGCAGGGTAGGCCTTTATGCTTCTGAGTTGCCTTTCCAGTCTAAACTCAAAGGTGACTGCCAATGCATCTGTGTCCCTGGATGCCCTGTGGTCTGGCTGCAGGCCCATGTGTAAGTCCACATACAGGTTTCATGGGCCAGCAGCATGTACGGCTACTGGAATTTAGTCTCCACCTGGAAAGGAAGTGGGACATCACATCCACCTCTGAGAAAGGGCAGACTTCAGAGCAGCTCTCAGCACCCAAGCTGTTCTCCCATATGTTAGCATACTGTGATACTAGCAGGGCTCAACAGAGTTTGCTGTGGGTTGGTTTTGTGTGTGTGTGAGGGGTGGGGATGCCTGGTGTCTTCTCATTCCCTGCATTTGCTATCCTTCATCCTCAACCATGCTAAACCTGGAACACAGGGAAGGACTTGTCAGATTTCAAAAGAAACAACACATTCTGACATGGACCTGCTAGGGGCTCACTGTCCTTACTTAGATTCTTCTTTCTACATGTGCACTTGTTCGGCGCTATGTTATTTGTAAATAATATACCTGAATCTCTCCCTATGTTGTTAATCTTATTCAGGGAAAGGGAGGACAAACCTCAAACGTTTCAAAGTGTTTGGGAAACATTGCTGATGTCTCTGTGTCTCTGTTATTTTACCTCTAAAATATCCATAGATTCCTCAGTGGGCTGCATGAGAATTAAATGAGAATACAGAATCCCTGCTCAATCATGAACTCCTAAAGAGTACAGACTCCACATTTAACTTGGCATTACTTTACCAGGTCTTCAAATGGATGTTTAGCTGACTGTTTTCTCTGAATATAAATAATAGACACCTAAACAAAACCAGTCTCATATACATTGTGTGATAGAACAGATGGGCCAATCCATTTTCTTGTGTTTGCTGGTACTGTCTTTTTTCCTTAGTCTGAATAGCAAGAATTGTTAGATTTAGGAAGAGTTTAAGAATAACTTTTTGCTAGGGACTTGGACTGGAACTTAGCTGGTAGAGTGCTTACCTAACATTCACAAAACTCCAAGCTTAGTCTCCAGTACTACATAAACCACCACTCATGGGGGTACATGCCAGTAATCCCACCACTCAGAAAGTAGAAACAGAAGTATCAAGAGTTCAAGGTCATCTTTCACTACATAGGATATTTGAGGCCAACCTGAAGCTACATGAGATCTTTTTTTATAAAAAAAAAAAAAAAGTATATTGTTGTGTTCTAACTAGAAGGTTTAGGTGAAAATAATGTTCAAATATTTTATATGTTCAGAAAGTTATTGGAAGTTGCTGGGGTCACTGGAGTAAAGGGAACATGGTAACCAGAAGGTTCTATACATGCTTCTGGAGGTAAAAATGCATCGATAGTCCTACTTAGCTGTGAAACCTATGATATACAATAACACCCGCCAGACAATATATGTCCACCTGCACAATATTGACACTATTACAAAAGTAACTAACTATTCTCTGATTGGGACATGAGGCCCACTGAAAAAAAGATAATTACATTCCTGGTACTGTAAACACAGGGGGAAGAAGAAGAAGAAGAAGAAGAAGAAGAAGAAGAAGAAGAAGAAGAAGAAGAAGAAGAAGAAGAAGAAGAAGAAGAAGAGGAGGAGGAGGAGGAGAGAGAGGAGGAGGAGAGGAGAGAGAGGAGGAGGAGGAAGAGGAGAGGAGAGAGAGAGGAGGAGAAAGAAGAGGAAGAGGAGGAGGAGAGAGAGGAGAAGGGAAGAAGGAGAAGGAGAAGGAGAAGAAGAAGAAGAAGAAGAAGAAGAAGAAGAAGAAGAAGAAGAAGAAGAAGAAGAAGAAGAAGAAGAGGCAGCAGCATGACTGGGACATCTTAGGTCCTAAGAACAAACCTGTCAGTGTTGTCTAGCAAGACTTTTATGGCAGTAAACTCCCTTCTAAATATTTGTGTTCATAGACAAATAATGGAAATACTTTTCTAAGCCTTAATAAGAGATGCCTCTCCTATCAATAAATGGCAGTGGATACAGAGACCCATAGTGGAACAAGGTTCCAAATATAAGTTATGGTTGAGTACTCAACACTAAGAAGATATTTATGCCACCACAACTCAGACTCAAGGATCATTGCTGTATGGGAGAAAGAAGATAGGGAAACGGCCTGTGAAACGTTGACTACTGAGTATGGCATAGTCAATATATTCATGACTACCCAGAAGCTTGGATGCCTGCAATAGACCTATATAAGACTGGACTCATTAACAGAAAACTGTGGATTAGAAACAGGCCCATGGATCCCTACTACTCCCTGATGAAATATTGACTACTAATGGATTCTGGGAAAGGGGTAGCCACTGTTTGCAATTGGGTACCCACCTAGGTGCCACCAGGCTCCTGATGGATAGTTCCATGGTCACACAGATAATGTTGGTTGAATTCAGTGGGTCAAAAAGAAAAAAAATGAATGTTTGAATGGGAATTATAGGGAAGAAGAGATAATAAGGGTAAAGGGGGGTTAGAGGGAGTAGGAGGTTACAGTAGTCAGAATGCATTTTATACATGTGTGAAATTGGCAAGCACATTCAATACACATTTTAGAATACATTACAGTATTCTAAGTAGATGGTTAAGGTGAACAGAATTAAAAATGTTGCTCAAACATTTATGTGTTCAGACATAGTTAGGCAAACTTCTTCTGTGGAGTCAGATAATAAATATTTGAACTTTAAGAATCATATTGACAGAATCGATCTTCCTCATGATCCAGCCATACTACTCCTGAGCATACACCTAAAGGTCACTCCATCCCACCACAAGGACAGCTGCTCAGCTATCCTTATAGTAGCTTTATTTATAATAGTAAGAAACCAAAAGCAACCTAGATGTCCCTGAACCAAAGAATCATTAAAGAAAATGATACCTTTACACAATGGGTATTACTTAGCTGTTAAAAAAAAAAAAACATCATTAAATTTGTAGGCAAATGAATAGAACTAGAAAAATCATCCTGAGTGAGGTAACCCAGACCCAGAAAGACAAACATGTTATTTATTTACTTATAAGTGGTTTTTAGGGTAGCCCAGACCCAGAAACACAAGCATGGTATATACTTACTTATAAGAAGATATCAGCTATAAAGTAAGGGATAGTCATACTATAATCCATAGGCCCAAGGAGGCTAAGTAAAAAGGAGATCTCAAGAGAGAACACATGGATCTCCCTGGGAAGGGAAAATAGAATAGATTTTGGTGGGTGGACTGGGGGCAGTTGTGGATGGGAACAGAGGAGTTGGGTTGGGGGTGGGGTGGAGTAAAGAGTACTCAGAGATACAACTGGAAATGGCGAGGGAGGCATTTTAGGGACAAGGTAGAAACCTAATGCAATGAAAACTTCCAGGAATCCACAAGGGTGACCCTATTGAAGACTCCCAGTAATAGGAGATGTGGAACCTGAACCAGCCATCTTATGCAACCAGACTGGTGTCTGGTAAAATCATCATCAGAAAGGCCTCATCCAGCAACTGAAGGAAGTGGACTACAGAGATCCAAAGCAAATCATTAGGTGAAGCTCAGGAAATCCTGGGGAGAGAGCTAGGAAGGCTTGTAGGAGCCAGAAGAGTCAAGACACTACAAGAAAACAACCCAGAGAACCAACTAACCGGAGCCCATAAGGGATCACAATCAGGGAGCCTATATATATGTTATGGTTGTGCGGCCTAGGGTTTCTGTGGTACTAAGAGTGGGAGTGGTGGCTATCTCTGACTCTTTTGTCTGCTTTTGGGACTCTTTTCCTCCTATTGGGTTGCCTTATCCAACCTTAATATGAGGGCTGTGCCTAGTTTTATTATAACTTGATATGCCATATTGGGTTGATATCCCTGGAAGGCCTGCCCTTCTCTGAAGAGAAAGGAGGAGAAGTGAATCTGGGGGAGACGGGGTGTGGGGGAGGACTGGCAGGAGAGGGAGGAGAAACCTCAATCAGATGTAAAAATGAGAGAAAAGAATTTAAAAAACTGAGTCATATTGGTTCTGTCACAGCTATTCAGTGGGATGATTGTATAGTGAAAATATTCATAGATGGGACCCACAAAATGGCTCATTGGTCAAGGACACTTGCTGCCAAGCCTAATGATTTGAGTTCAGTCTCCAGAATCTATATGATACAAAGAGATAACCGACTTCCACAGTTGCCTTTTGACCTCCATGCATTTTGCTGTGGCATGAGTATACACACACAGACACACAATCATGCATAGAAATACAGATATATGATAAATAAATGTATAAAAGGAAATAAAATAGCCATAGATAATACATAAATCATGCACATCAAGTTTCTATAAAACTTTATTTACAATCAACAAACATTAAAATTTATGGACTTTTCAGATGGCTTAAAATATTCATTTTCAATTCTTGTTTTAAACATAGAAAAATTACTCAGAATGCATGAGTTATATATATATATATCATATATTTAATCTAAGTGGAACTTAATTTCTGAATGCTTACATTAAATGATATTGAAGTGAAAGTCAATTATTGTACTTCTTTATTTTTATGTGTATGAGTGTTTTGCCTGTATGTCTGTTTATCTACCACATGTGTTTGTGGAGGTCAGAAGGGGTATTAGGTGCTCTGGGACTGGAGTTACAGACAGTGGTGAGCTGACACGTAGATGCTGGGAATCGTACCCAGATCGTCTGGAAGAACAGTCAGTGCTCTTAATTGCCGAGCATCTCTCAAGTCCCTAGAAGTCAATTACAAAAAAAGAAAAGAAGAAAAAAGATTGAGGCAAACTTTAAGTGCTTCTTTAAAAGACAGTCCTTCATCAGTAATCTATTTTTCATTGTTTTCTAAGAACAAAAGAAAATTCTAAATCTATCAGGAAGCTGTAAAAATTATTTTCAGTGTATGTAATGTATGTAAGGCCATTCAACTGGGCATGCCTGAAATAGTCTTAATGGCTTGAAAAATACCACTTAAGAGAATATTTTTATATAAAACACCACCTAAGAGTACAGTCATGTTATTTTATAAAAGTCAATTTTATTTAAATTTAAAACAATCTTATTTTACACACCAACCCCAGTTCCCTCTCCCTCCTGTCCTTCCATGCCTCCTCCAAACCCCCACCCACCCCACATCCACTCCTCTTAGGGGGGTGAGGCCTCCCATGGGGGATCATCAAAGTCTGACACATCATTTGGGGCAGGACCTAGGCCCTCCCCTGTGTATCTTGTCTGAGAGAGTGTCCCTCCATAGGGAATGGGCTCCCAAAGCCCATTCATGCACTAGGGATAAATACTGGTCCTACTGTCAGGGGTGCCATAGATTGCCCAGGCCTCCTGACACCCTGACACATCAGAGGGCCTGGTTTGGTGATATGCTGGTTCCTCAGCTGTCAGACTGGGGTCTGTGAACTTCCACTTGCTCAGGTCAGCTGTTCCTGTGGGTTTCCCCAGCATGGTCTTGACCCCCTGAGCACAGTCATTTTATAGTGCACCTCCTCAGCGGTACTTCAGAGGTACCATATATGCTCTTTTAGATTTTAGACTTCATCCCGGTGTATAATGGACAAGGGCTTAGGAGGGAAAATCAGTGAAGTTGAATGAAACTAAACATTCCCAAAGGAACTATTCCCACAGAATTAAGCAAAAGCCAGATGGTGAGACGGTCTGCATAAGAACACTCTGGGAGCTTGTGAAATAAGAGTCTTTAGAACACAAGCTTTTACTTTTATATTTGTACCTGACAACTTTTTGTTATAAGTGGGCAAAAGCATGGACACTTGACTTGCCCAAGCATCTAACTAAGAATGCAGTTAATTACCATTGTAGCTCGATGGTCAGAATGTCCATGGCTGGCTTTCCCCACCCCACCAGTGTGGGGGGTAATGCCCCTTACCAATACATTTAATGACTACATAAACTTTTGATGTCCTTTGTTTTCTGCCCATAGGGGTCATCATGACCTGTTTTTCTTCAGAACACTCTCTGCATACTTGAATATGCAGGCAGTTGTTCATGTCACCTATATTTGGCTCAAAATAAACTATCTTTCCATCTTCCTTTAAAGAAGACATATTGTTTTACTTAAACAAAAGTATCATAGTTTTCTAGACCAGAGGTGTGGCTGTGAGCAGATCAATAATAATGGAGTTTAACAGAGCTAGAAAGATGTCTCAGTGGGTAAGAGTGCATGCTACATAAGCATGAGGACCCCAGTTCAAATCCCCAGCTCCCACATAAAAAGCTAGGCATGACCACATTCAGTACTACTGGGAAGAGACAGGAGTAGTTTGTGAACTTGCTGACCACCAATCCAGCCAAAAGAATGGTGAGTTCCAAGTTCAGTGAAAGACTTTGTCTCACTGAAGTAAATTAGAGAATGATACAGAGGGACATCTGACTTTTTCCTCTGATTGCTGAACATATGTGGTGCATGGACACACATGCATGGGCACATGGATCATCACATACACACACACACACACACACACACACACACACAGAGAGAGAGAGAGAGAAGAGAGAGAGAGAGAGAGAGAGAGAGAGAGAGAGAGAGAGAGAATTGAAGAGACAGATGGAAAAGCTAATCTTTTGAAACGAACCTGTAAAAGTTAAGAGGCAAGGAAAAGAAGACTCTAAATTTTATTTCAGGGGCTAGAGATACAGCTCAAAGTTGAAGGACACTCCCTGACCTTGGGGAATACCTTTATAGAGCTTTTCGCAGTTGCCCCAGAACTCCAGCTCCAGGGAATTCAACACCTGTGGGTTCTGCAGGTGCTGCACTCGTGCTTGCATGCACATTCCCGTACAGAGACACACACTTTGTAATTAAAAATAAGTCCTTAAGATTAATTTTAGCAATTAAATAGATAAAGTTGCCAAATTCTGGGAACGTGGGACTGGGGGAGAGTGGGTTTTGAGTGGGAACAGGTCAAGCATTCTATTTTTGGTCTTGAATTTCTCCCTTGGTGCCCACATGACATTGATCCCAGCATTCCTGTAGACCCTAAAGTCCATACAGTTTTCCATATCAATATGCATTTGCTCACCAGTTGAAAGCCAAACTCAGGAGATGAAGATGTTGCTGGAATGGAAGTCAAGTTTAGCCCAAAGCCAGCAAGCTGATGAAACAGAAGGAGCTGTTTTTCCTTGATCATCAAGGGATATAGCATGTGTGTTTTTCCTCTGCTCAGAACACTGCAACCAGCCTGAGACTAGTTCCTGTAAATCTTCAGATAAATACACTACTTTCTCTACATTAAGCACCATCTTACACATTCTCACATAGTTTGAAGGTCACTGATATCCTGGCTGTAGTAAATGTAAAGAATGAGTATACAACAGTTAAGTTCTTAATCATTTAGGATTAGCTTTTCTTTAGAACCAAGAATGGAAGGAAAATTGAAGGGAAGCAACTCTGCAAAAGACAACTCATAAAGGAGTAGCCACTGTCACACAGATGCCTGGGCCCTGAATAAAATGATATAACATTTGCATATAGTCTGTACATTTAGCTCATATGGCTTAAATGATCTGCAGATTACTCAAACAGCAACTACAATGCTAGTAACAATGAAAATAGTTGATAAACAGGAAAGATTCTCAATTTTTTTAAAAAAAATCTTACTCACAGAGCCCACAAATATGGGAGAACAACTATATTAAATTTGAAGCACTGTATTAGTTTCTTGGAGTTATTATGACAAATGACCACAAACCATATAACTTCAAACAATGGAAGTTTATTCTCTACAGTACCTAAGACCAGAAGCTGACAACCAAAGTATGGACATGGTGGTGGATTCTAATTGGTTCATATTAGCCCTTCATCTTTTGAAACCTGAAGTGAACTCTCCAACTAAGATAAAGGAAATTGTATAATGATTATGAATAAAAAAGCAGCCAGTCGGTGATGGTGCACACCTTTAATCCAAGCATTCGGGAGGCAGAGGCAGGAGTATCTTTGTGAGTTCAAGACCAGCCTGGTCTACAAGAGCTAATTCCAGGGCAGCTTCCAAAGCTACAGAGAAACCCTGTCTTGAAAAACCAAAATAAATAAATAAATATAGAAAAGTTTTGCATACAGAAATGGATGTACTAAAGTCAGTTGCTCCTCAAAAGTGTTTTTGTTTTGTTTTCTGTGTGTTTGTTTGTTTGTTTGTTTAGCATTCAAACAATTCACCAAACTCGGGAAAGCATTATATTATAGTGTTAGTCGAGCAAAACATAGAAATAAGAATTATCTATGATAAGTATAAGAGGAACTCCATGGAAGGGTATCCAGTGTGAACCTTCTGTAACCTCCCTCTATGGAATTGGAGCACAGCAGCCTTATACAAATTTCAGTGTCCAGAGATTTTATTGAGGTTTCATTATACAGATACCATTGGCAGAATCCTTCACTGTGTGATTAAACTCAGTCTATAGCCACCTTGTCTTCTTAAGAGACTAGGCTCCTACTGCTTGACTCAAAGCCCAAAGCCTCTCCTCAATAGTTGGTCTTTCTAGCATATTCAGTCTTCATCTGGAAACTACACAGAGGCCACCTCATTCATACCTATGGTCCATTGTGAATAGAAAAAACACTCTTATCATTTGGGAAGTCCAAGAGCATAGAGACCTACATCTGACTCACCAAGGAGAAAGGAAAACTCAAGAGACTGATGATATCAAAACCTGCCTTAAAGGGTTATTGTAATGATTAAGAGAAGTGGTAAATGTAAAGCAGATGAAATATTGGCTCCCATTCTAGACATGGCAGCTACTATTAGTCACCAAACATTAACTGTTTTCACATGTGCTCAACAGATGCTATTTAATCTCACATTCATGCAATGTTTTCGTCTATAGAAGAGATTCTTCCCTTGACTTCTCTAAATGGAATGGACATTATCAGAAATACTGATAAAGGATGGACACCTATTATCTCAAGACCTAGGTGATTCTTAATATCTCAACATGTGTGCCAAACAAAATACCATTCTTATAGAAAACCTAAAAATGGTGATTGAGGTAATTTCTTTAAGTTAGTGATCCCAATCAAACTTTCTGGTTATGTTGTGCCCAAAGTGGGGTCCAACTTCGGGAGACACACCCCACAGACTCACTCATAGGACACAAGTTTGATGCAAAAGCAAAAGGATTTTATCCCAACTCCTTGGGGTCTTTCTCTGAGAAGAGATCAACCCCAAGTTTCCAAAGCAAGCAGTTTTTATATCTCTTTGGTCACTAGGCAGGAATATGACAACGTATTGATTGGCTATAACATACATGAGTCATTTACTGATTGGTTGGGAACTGAACTTACAATTTTGCCCATGAGGGGTTTGGAATGTTTTATTGGTTTTTACACTTGAAAGGCCATGGGACAACTAGTGGCTTTTCTGGGAACAGAGTGACCTATGCTTATTTTCAAAACTTGGGTGGTGATGACTCTCTGGAGCAGGGTAACCCACAATAATTTTTAGAAACCAGACAGTTATTGAGGATAATAACATTCCTTGGAAACTAGTAATAATAACAATTTCCAGGACTTGTCATCATGACCACCATTTCATGTGTTCTGTGTGTGGCCAGGGTGTTTTTCAAATACATGCTGGTAGGTATCAGGCTGGGTTTAAGTGGGGTCTTTCAGTTACAAAGAAACATAACTGTTAGTTTGCTTCTCTGCTGCTGTGATGAACACCTTGACCAAAAGCAACTTGGGTGATGTGGTAGTTTCAACAAGGTTTCACTGGCAGTTCTAGACATTTGAGCATTTGGTCCTCAGCTGGTGTTGTTTGATGAGGCTCAGGAGATGTGGCCTTTGTCATAGTAAGGATTTCTATGACGCCAAAGAGGAGTTCTGCTGACTGACTTGTTCAGTCTGCCTTTTTATAACACCCAGAACTGTCAGCCAGGGATGGCACTACACACTGTGAGCTGGGCCTTTCCACATCAATATTCAATCAAGAAAATGCATCACAGGCTTGCTCTAAGGCCAATCTGTCGTGGGTATTTTCTCAGTTAAGGTTTCCTCTTCCAAAATGACTCTAGCTTGTGTCAAGTTGACATAAAATTAGCTAGCACAGCCTTGCTAGAGGAAGTATATCACTGAAGGTGGGTGTTAAGACTTCAAAGTTTCTCACCATTCCATTTTTTGCTTCCTGCTTACAGATCAAGATGGAAGCTCTCAGCTTCCAGCTCCAGATATAATATTAGCTTGCACCAATGCTTACCCAATGTTGTGACAATGGACACTATCCCTCTGGAACCATAAGTTCAAATAAACTCTTACTCTATAAGTTGCCATGCTCATGATGTTTTATCACAGCAATAGAAAAAGAAATAATACAGGGAAAGAAAGGGTTTATTTGACTTATATTTCCATGTCACCATCCGTCATTCAGGGAAGTCAGAGAAGGAACTCAAGCAGGAATGCAAACACAAGAACTGAAGGAGAGAACATAGAGGAACTTACTGCGTACTAACAGACTAGCATTTAGCTACCTTTTTTTATACGACTCAGGACCACCTACCTGCTCAGGGGTAGCAATGCCGATAGTGGACTAAGCATTCTCCTATCAATTAGCAATCAAGAAAAACGCCCCACCGACATGCCTACAGGCCAGTTTGATGGAGGCAAGTACTCAGTGGAGATTTCTTCTTCCATGATTACTCTTGTTTCTGTCAAGTTCACAAAAACTATCACAATAACCAATTTATTATTTTCCATTGTTATTCACTGTCTCACATTTGTATTTACTACCAGGTACTATCTAGATCTTGAGAACCAAAGATATTGTCTTCAATGAGTTTGTATTCTAGTTGGAAACTCATATAATAGACACCTCTTAAAATAGGTATTTTAATAATTTAGATTAGATGATAGATACATGGATGAGGCCAGGTGGTGGAGGCACACACCTTTAATCCCAGCACTCGGGAGGCAAAGACAGGCAGATCTCTGTGAGTTTGAGGCCAGTTTGGTCTACTGAGTTCCAAGACAGGCTCCAAAGCTACACAGAGAAAACCTGCCTTGAAAAAATGAAACAAAGCAACAACAAAAAGTAGATTGATGGATGGATGGATGGATGGATGGATGGATGGACGGACGGACGGACGGACAGACAGACAGACAGATGAACAATAGAGGGAGAATGAAGAGAGTGATCAACGGTGTCTTCAAAGATGTAGCATTGATGATGAATTTAGAATGTGGGGCTCATGTGTCTCCTGGCCTGTTCTTTACATGTATGTATGTATGTATGTATGTATGTATGTTTACATACATATACACATTTTATATACATACATATATATGTTTCTGCCACCCTGATATCTACACACATAGTCTTTTTTCTTCATTCCATCTCTAGATTAAACAAAACTGACTTATATAGTTGCCCACTTCTTCAGTATGTCAAGATCAGTTTGAAAATTTATTATATTCAAAACCTAGTCAATTTTCAGTGAACAACATGTTTAAGGCAAGTAAAATACTAATATTAATGTTTTAAGGATTTTTGTGAGAAGTGCCTAAAAGATTGTCTTGTGGAAAGAATATAGGAGCAATCATGAGGAGTGATGTATGCTTATAGTCCTAGCTGTTGGAAGGTAGACAGAAAGATCATGAGTTCAAAGCCAGACTGTACTACAGAAGGACAGTTTGTTTCAAAGAATAAAAACCAGACAGTTGGGGGGGAACAGGGGAAAACTTCAGCAAGGTTGCCCAGATATCTTTTTCTTGAAAAAGCAGTGTATTTTTGACGTGTTTTTGTCAGTGCTTAATTCTGTAACTTCATATTTTAGTTAATACTAAATTCCTTATCAGAGTTAGTTTAGAATATGGCTTTCTTTATATTCCATTTAACTTTATATCATTTCTCTGTGGTGAATTCTCTTGGCTATAGAAACCCTTTTTATAGATAATTGAGCCTGTGAATGAAACCAAGACATTTGAAGGAAATACAGCATATTCTCTTCCCAGAGTCATATAACCCTGTCCTCCTTCCTGGAACCAGTAACATATGAGGCAAGTGACAGCCCTTGATTTCTATCAAAGACACAGACTGCTCCCTGACAGTTGGGGGCAGGTTTCCAAGCTGCCTCATCTACTCCACCATCTATTCAGGGCAAGCAGCCCTCTGATAATAAATGATGGGCTGCTGAAGCCACTAACAAAGGAAGAATAGATTGATAACTTATCTTCTCTTCACTAAAATCCAAGAGAAATATTCATTAAGTCCTTTGTGAACAAAAGATACCTAGATCAAAGAAAGAAGGAAGGACAGGCAGGGGAGAAGTAGGGAACAAAGAGACAGAACCATGAGCAAAAAGGGGATGTTCTCCACCCTCACGAAGTGGCACTGGACACACAAACTCCTTAGCTAGCGTCACGTTCAGCTCTATTACAGGAAAGCAGGGCTGTGCATTAGAGATCATCGCAAACAGTGCAGTGTGAGGAAAGAGGCGACATACACAATCAAACCAGCTATTGAGGCATGGGACCACAGAGCAGCAGCAATCACCATAGAAAGCAGGGCAGTGGCAA
This sequence comes from Cricetulus griseus, assembly GCF_003668045.3. Lineage (NCBI taxonomy): Eukaryota > Metazoa > Chordata > Mammalia > Rodentia > Cricetidae > Cricetulus > Cricetulus griseus. The sequence continues at coordinate 216,350,977 of NW_023276806.1, forward strand.
TGCCATTTGAAATCCGTCTGATAGACAAACTGTATCAGTTAAATTTTCTCAGGGTGAATGAGTTTCAAACTCGTTATCGACAGAGCAGGCTGTCCCAAGATACCACTTTGTTTATCCAGATGGAGATGGGAGACGATGGGTAAACATTACAGCTCCAGCCTCAACATGCTTTGCAGATAAAAAGCCAGTACAATATTTGCTCTCTGTGCCTCTGCATAAGGTTCTTATCCATCGCAGAAGAGAGGCATGGGGAGTCAGGAGAAAGCCGATGTTTTAAAAGACAAGGCACACAGAACTGTGACATGGCAGGTGCATTTACTAGGCAGATCATAAGGATGCAGGAAGTCATTGTGTCACTTACTGTTCCCTCTCTAGTTTTTGTTTTGTTTTGTTTTAACAGCTGGGAAGAATTCTAACTTCACCAAGCCTTCTAGAAAGTATGATTTGTTTTGTATAAAGGTACCAGCGAGCCTAAACACCCAGCAAGGTAACTTCGCAAAATGCAGGTCATAAAGTACATATTTGTTTTATGGTTGGATTTGCATGTTTTCTCTCTTCTATTCAGAACTCTTGTTAGTTTCGACTTAATGAGGTGAAGTGTCTAAAATGGAGCTAAGGGACAAAATGCTTCTGTGAAGGCATAATAAATATAACTCTTAAGGGAATGGCTGCTGGAGAAGTTTGGAAGCATCTGTGGAAAAGATGAAAAGTGAAATACAAAATTTAAGTATCTCATATAAAAATGGCATCAGCACTCTTGAGCGGTTTGCAGATATTTGTTGCATTTACTGAATGAAACAGCTGAATTTGGACAAAACAAAGGGCTCTGTCTTGAAAAATGCCCTAAATCTTCTAATGAAAGTAGATTCTGTCCATTTTCTATCTGTTCTGTTATCAGTCCACTCTATCTTTTGTAAGGGAAATTTTCTATTTTAGCTCAGCTCAGCTAGTAAGGAGAATATTGTGATTGTAACTGTTACACACACACATACACACACACACACACACACACACACACACACACACACACACACACACACACACACCACAAAGAAAAAGATTTTGTTGCACTTGTTTATTGGGATGGAGGGGTGATGCATTTAAAATTCCTTGGCATAAATACTTGGGACTGTGGGATTACAATCAGAGTGGGATCTTGTGGGATTTTTATTATGTGGCTTTATTGCTGCCTCTTCTTTCAGTCTGTAAAATGAGGAATGGAAATTAGATAATCCATTTTGCTTGCAGCACTCTCTTTTCTGAATCTTTTGGGAGCTGTAAAATGATACACTCTTTCCTTCCTTCTTTCCTTCCTTTCTCCCTTCTTCCTTCCTTCCTTTCTTTCTTCTTTTTTCCCTCTTTTTAAGGCAAGATATCTCCATATAACTGAACTATTCTTCACAGAAGTACCTGAACTGTTATGTTTAATCCTCATGACAATCCTAGAAGTGATGGCTGTTTTGAAGTATTTTTAAGTAAAATAATAATCAAGCCTAGACAGTTCAAAAATAATTATCAAGATTTCACAGGTGCAAAAGTAAAATTGGTCTAGCAAACCCAGGTCTAGCAAACCACAAAAATATTTTAACCACTCCTTAGAATATAACTGTTCTCATGATTTCACTGTATACTTGGAACTGAGAGCTGAACAACGTCAGCTAACTTGCACAAGATCACAAAACTAAAGAGATCCTTTTCAAAACCTGACCCAAGTTTGTTTCCATTCCAAGTTGTGGTTCCAGCTCCAACCACAAAGCCTGATTGCTGAAGCCGTATGACAAGATAAAAGTGGGCTTTCAATATGATTCTCATTATCAAATGTACTAAATATTCATTCAAATAGCTGGAGACATCTTAACTGAACAGAACAGATACATTCCCAAAAGGCAAGAGAAAATAAAACAGAGAGCAACTCAAAATTCCATTAAGGGAGCCTCGGTATCATCCAACCCATTGATCATGAATTTAGATATCTAAGTGGCCTCTATTCCCTGTTCCTGGGAACTAGGTTCTTTTGGTTTTTTTTTTTTTTTTAATGTCATGAATGTAAGATGCTTTGTAGGATGTGGGGGTTGGGGTGGCTCCTTAGTTTGCACTAACTGGACTACAAAGCATGGAGCATAGCTGCAATTAAAGAGGCCAGTTCAGTGTCCTGCAGAGGTCTCATCATTCAAACCCGGATGGCTGAACATCTTTTGTCATGTGAATGGCTTGCTGCTTAAAACTTTAGCCCATCGTAAATAGTCATAGGCAAGTTGCAGTTGCCTTGCTCAGGGAGCATGTACATATATTTTGTCCCATCAAAGATGACTTGAACAGCTCTCCTCCAATTTGCTGGGAGAAAAATGGCCTTTAAACTGAGATTAAGAAGGGAGAAACTTCCAATAAAAGGGAATATTTTTCAAAAACTTGCAAGTGACTGCAAAGCCAGTTAACACAGAAAACCTTGTCACCTTAAGTATGCCATTTGTTATCCCACACGCCGGAATACATCTATTCATCTTCTTTTAATTGCTTCGCCGTGCTAGAAGCACAAAGCAGCTCACTGATGCAGAGACTGTGAAAGAATATTTTGTCATGGAAACTTTGAAAACATTTCAAAGCAGGAGCTCTTCTCTGGTGAAATGAAACCTTCTAGCTGTTTGTTGAGCATTGTATTAGGCTGATAAGAGTTCAGAATGAGAAGGCCTTTTCTTTGGCTGGCGTTATATCTTCTTTTGCTTGAGGTGGCTAGAAAAATGCCTGCAATTTTCCAGGCAGAAATTTAGGAGACTAGTTATTTTTTTCCCTTTTCCTCCAAAAATAGCAAATAAGTGAAATTATCTTTAAATAAGCAGGGAAGTACATAGTTACTATTCTAAGTGTGTCTGATATCAATCTTGGAGCCATGTGTCTGTGCAGAGTATGCTTATGCGTGTGTGTGTGTGTGTGTGTGTGTGTGTGTGTGTGTGTGTGTGTGTGTGTGTGAAAGTGAACATATATTCATTCATATGCAGGTGGAGACTGGAGCTTGACATCAGATGTCTTCCTCAGTCACTTTCTTCCTTGTGTCTAGAGACTATCTCTCACTGAACCTAGGACTCATTGATTTAGATAGTCTGGCTGGCCAGGAAGCCCAGAATCACCTTGTTCCCATCTCTCTCCAGCATTTGGTTTACAGGCAGGTGCTGGGACACTCGGTTTTGTTTGTTTGTTTGTTTGTTTTGTTTTAAGGGATGCTCGGCATGCAAACAGAGGTTCTCACTCAAGCATTTTACCAACAACATTGTTCCCATTCCCTCTCTGGACTATTTTGAGTTCACTGTTCCTCTCAAGAATTTTGCTAAAAGTTGCTTGAAACTTAGTCTGCTACCCGGACAGCTCAAACACCTTGAGTTGTTACTGAAACAAACTGGCACCCAGCTCAGAGTGAAAAGTTTTCTCTGGGGAGATAAAACAAGCTTCCCTGGCAGAAACCTAACCTCTGACTGCCGCTCTCTAGAGACTTTCTACTTTTAATTATGTTTCTGCCTTTCTTCCATGAACACATTATAAAAGTTTTCCCCTCATGCCTTCTGAGCGGGTGTGGTGTGGTGTGATGCTGCAGGATTCATAAATCACCATTCAAATAAACTCTTTACAAAATAATGGCTAAATGTATCTTTTAAGAAGTAAACACAACACGGGGTATGTAAATATTTTAAATTATTGTTTAAACTGCTGGTGTGTGTAATGATCCATGTGTTTTAACTGTGTTATTTCACCAAGTAACTGTAGCATCAATATATAGATTATCTCAACTTCACTGATGACAGCATTAGCAACTTAATTGTTGATGTGTAACAAAGATCAACCAGCCAGGGTATTCACAGCAATGCACAATGACTGGCCTGGTTCTTAGTCAGACAAAAGGCCCTGAACCTAGAAATGATGGAGAGCTTGAACATGAGTTTATTTTTCTCAGCCCTTTCCATTTGACAATGTTCTATTAATCCTATACATAATTTGTATAGGTCGTTTTATACAAAATTTGTTCAGAGCTATTATCATGAAGTGAAGATTTCATTGAATGCTTCTTCATCATTTGCTGCAATGATAATAAGACTTCCACCCTGAATTCTTTTTATCTTTATGTGATTTTTGGCTTAGGTGGAAATATTTTGCATTCCTGAAAGGAAACCAACTTGGTTATAGTATGAAGTTATCCTGATGTCCTGCAGAATTCAGTTCTCTAGTATGTTGTTGAGATATTTTTGCATCTGGCTTTATTAGGGATGTTGGTCTATAGTTTTCCTTTTTGTTTTGTTTTTATGTCCCTCTTCTGCTTTAGTAACATGGAAATGCTGGTCTTATAAAATAATTTAGAAGAATTGTTTTCCTTTGACTTTTATGAATTCTGTGGATACTCTGAGCAACATTAGTACTAGTTTTTTTTCCAGGTTTGGTGAAATTCAGCAGTGAATTTTCTGGTCCTGGATGTTCCTTTGTTGGGAGGCATTTAACTGCTGATTTGAGCTCATAATTTGCTTTTGTATGTTCTCATTTGTCAGATTTATCTATCTTACTCTCCCTCTGCCTTCTTCCCTCCCTTCCTAGAGCCTAGCTAAAGATTTTCCAAATGTATCAAGGTATATAAAATATTTAACAAAGATTTTCCAAATGTATCAAGGTATATAAAATATTTAACAAAGAAAAATATTAAATTCAAAAATCTTTTTATTTAAATTGTTTAATTTTACATATCAACCACAGTTTTCCCTACCTGCCCACTTTCCATTCCCCCCACACACACACATAGACTCCTCAGAAAGGGTAAGGCCTCCCATGGGGAGTCAACAAATTCTGACATATCAAGTTGAGAAAGGACTAAGTTCCTGCCTCCTGCATCAAGGCTGAGCAAGGCATGCCACCATAGTGAATAGGTTCCAAAAAGCCAGCTCATGGGCCAGCGATAGATGCTGGTCCCATTGTCAGGGCCCCACAAACAGACCAAGCTGCACAACTGTCATCCATATGCAGAGGGCCTACTTAAATCCCAATCAGGATCCCTAGCTGTCCTTCTAGAGTCCATGAGCTCCAAAGAGCTTTCGTCAGCTGACTTTGTAGGACCCCACATCTGATAGAGGGCTGATTTCCAAAGTATATAAAGAACTCAAGAGGCTAGACATCAAAATACAAATAATCCAATTTTTAAAAATAGATACAGATCTAAACAGAAAATTCTCAACAGAAGAATCTCAAGTGGTCAAAAGGCATTAAAGGAATTGCTCAACATCCTTAGTCATCAGGGAAATGCAAATCAAAATGACTCTGAGATACCGTCTTATACCTGTCAGAATGGCTAAGATCAAAAACACTGATGACAGCTTATGCTGGAGAGGATGTAGAGTAAGGGGAACACTCCTCCACTGCTGGTAGGAGTGCAAACTTATACAGCTACTTTGGAAATCAATATGGCAGTTTATCAGAAAATGGGAATCAATCTACCTCACACCCCAGGAATATTACTCTTGGGCATATACCCAAAGGATGCTCAATCATACACAAAGATACTTGCTCAACTACATTCGTAGCAGCATTATGTGTAATAGCCAGAACCTGGAAGCAAACTAGATGCCCCTCAACCAAAGAATGAATAAAGAAAATGTGCTACATTTACATATTGGAGGACTACTCAGAGCTAGAAAACAATGATGTAATGAAATTTGCAGGCAAATGGGTGGAACTAGAAAAAAAAATCATCCTGAGTGAGGTAACCCAGATCAAGGAAGATAAATACAGTATTAACTCACTTATAAGTGGTTATTTCAAAAATAATAATGATATTGTCATCCTACAATCTGGATTTTATTTGTTCATACTTCCCTTATTCACCCTTACCTCTACAGAAGAGAGATTACTCTCCTTTCTCTAGCTGTAGAGATACCTTGTTGGTGTCCCAGGTCTCTGAATGTTACAATTTCCTTTTTTCTACTGTTAAATCCAGTGTTCACCTGCAATCAGCACCTCAACATGTATCTGGACACCTGCCAATATAGTTCTTTATGAGAGCTGGAAGCATCCATTTGGCCATCTGCTTATCAGTACTTTAAAATATTTCTCTCCAAGAAGCAATCTATTCTCAAGTCATGGCAAATACTTCTTCCACAAGATACATACAGAAATATAATATTTTGCTATAATAATGCACAAGTAATGCAGTATGTTTACTTGGTGTGACAGTTGAACTTGATTACCAACTAAATGGGATTTAGAATCACCTAGGAAAGACATCTTGGGGATGTCTGTGAGAGGGTGTGTAATGTGGGAATTACCAATACAGAGCCAGGTAAAAATACAAGGGATTTTCATAGGGAGAAGCCTTACTTACAGAGCGACCTAGCAGTCTTGTGTAGCAAGCCGAAAAATGAAATCAAAAGCAGAAACCTGCCACCTGAACATCCCTCACTCTATGTCACCCTGACCACACCCTCGCAAGCTTGGTCAGGCACACCTAAAGCCAGCCCCTAAGCAGGTGTGGCTACAGCATCCCCTACAGGTATGTCCAGACAAGATTAACTGAGAAGTGAAGACCCATCCTTCCAGCAGACACCCCAGAAACAAAGAGGGGCAAGGAAAAAGCAGCACTGGCTGCCTATCTTCTCTTCTCCTTCTGTGATTCTCTCAGTGCATGTTGCCACCCTCCACTGACATCAGATTCAAGCTTCTTCAGTCTTTAGGGTCGAATTCTCCAGGAAAAACACTCCAGGCCTTTAGCTGAGGCAGGCCTGCTGTAGTGTCAAGCTTTGTGACAGAGCCACTACCAGATTCTCAGCCTCAACAGTTTGCAAAAAGTCACTGTTGCACTACTCTGTCTCCATTGCATAAACCAATCTAACAAATTCATTTTATTACATATACTGTATGTGTGAGTGTTTTGTTTTATTATATATACATGCCATTGATTATATCCCTCTAAATAATCCTGTCTACTATATTTGTTTTATAAATCGTAAATTAAGAGAAATCTTATGAATAGAAAAAAACATTCTGATATTCAGAACATTACAAAATTACAGGGAAATTCTACTCACAAACATACTTTGACATCAGAGAAGTTTGCAAAAGGATCAATAAAAGACTGTTAAACAAAAAATTACATATTTCATTAAGATTATTCTGTAAAAGTAAGGGAAAAAGGACAATATAAAATAAAGGACCCTAGGAAGAATTTGCTCTGGTATTTTTCAGTGGATGAAGACACTGTCATTGGGTCCCACTGAACACATTTACACATGACTAATAGTTTTATTTTTAAAGGAAAAAGACCAATTAAAGAGCTCACAAATGCCATGTGGATTTGCTATTCTTTTTTCTTTTTTTTTTATTAGCAAGAAAATTATTTTACATGTCAATCCCAGGTCCCTCTCTCTCCCCTCCTCCCCTGCCCCCCAACTAACACCCTACCCATCCCATACCCTTTCTGCTCCCCAGGAAGGGTGAGGCCTTCCATAGGGGGGTCTTAAAAGTCTGCCATATTATTTGGGATAGGGCCTTAGGCTTAAGGAGTATCCCTCCATGTGGGATGGGCTCCTAAAGTCCATTCCTATGGTAGCAATAAGTACTGATCCACTACAAGAGGCCCCATAGATTTCCAAGGTCTCCTCACTGACACTCACATTCAGGGGGTATGGACCCCTTTGCTCATTGGTCCTCCTTCTCTGCATCTGGATTTCAGTTCAGTTCAAGGTTTAGCTGTAGGTGTCTGCTTCTACTTCCACCAGCTGCAGGACAAGGGCTATGCGATGGCATATGAATTAGTCATCAACAGAAATAGAACCCTTAAGGATGAGTCCCAAAGGCCACTATGTAACTATCATAGAAACATTAAATCTGTATAATTCTGATTGTCCAGTTCCAATAATTGTTTCACAGAAAACATGCTTTCATAGTATTTCCTCTTCTTGTATCATTGTCATGTGTCTTTAATGATTCAGTTTCTAAGCACTGTGATAATTTCTGTCCTTTGAGTGACCTTGCCACTTCACGTCTTCCTCGGTTATGGAGGGTAGGAATTTCAGCAAATCAAATAACAAAGCAGTAGAAAAGTGATTTGCTAGGAACTGCTATTATCTTTCTGATAAAAAAATAACAAGCATAGGAAATTGTGCAACTAGAATTCTTTAATAGCTTACCACTCAGAAATAAAGAATACTACCAATGGTGCAGATTTTAGAACTAACAGAAACAGTTGGAGTTCAACAAAATGCCATAATTCATGTGTAGAATTGATTTTCCCAGACTTTTTGCTGAGGCTGTCAATAAATGAAATGACTGTTAAATCTAGCAATGATTAGAGTAATAGGATGCATGTCAACTAAGAAATTGAAAGATGCTTCAATGTTCACCAATATTTCAAATACTTGCCTCAGCACAACATAATACAACATATTGTGCCCTGAGTTATCAGCTGAATGCAGCCCATCATGTCCTGGAATTCTGTAATTGTTTGGTAAAGGTTTATGTTAGCCCTGGAAGATTCTTTGTGATAGCCCATAAGCATGCTCTCTTTTGGACCCTTCTTCCAAAGAGCTATCTAAGCATGCATTCACGTACACACACACACACACACACACACACACACACACACACACACACACACAGCTTTGGAATAAGATGATAGCATTGATGATTGATGGTAACACATTTTACTTTCTGGCATATGTTTATGGGTTTAGACCTTATAGGAAAATAACTGTCATGTGACATTATTGCTGGAAAATGTGAACAAACATCTATTCACTCCAGACAGAGAACAGACAACGGACAGTATGAATACCGCCAAAGTCAAAATTGGGGATCCAGGAGTTTTACTGGGGTTCCTTACAGAAGTAGAGATGACTCTATGGGTGACAGATCATGAAACCTAGAAACCTGAACAACCACACCATACAGTTTATGGGTTGGAAGACGGCCTCTTTCTGGTGGCTCAGGTAGTCTGAGCCTCTTCAAGGGAGCTCAGCTGTGTCTGATTCTTTTAGGTGGCTTAGCTGCTCTGTGTTTCTTTCCGGTAACTTGGCTCATCTGAGGCTCTTCTGAAGCTTAGCTAGTTTGAGAGTGTCGTGTCTCTCAGTAGTCTTTACAGCTTGTCTTTACTTAGGGAGGTAGGATCTGGTGTATCTGGTCAGTATGTTTTGAGTTGGTTACTTCCTGAGCTTAAGAAACTTCCCTGCAAGTTAGAATGTTTCGTTAGAATGTTTCCTCTGTCCTCATAATATCCTGTTGTTTCACCTCCTTTCTAGGATCCTGTGTCTCAACAAGCTTCCCTCCAAAGTGAATGGCTTTTCTGAGATGAAACCGCCACACAACAGTTATTAACTGAAAAGTTGCTTCAGATATATAAATTGCCAGCTATCATAAAAAAATTGGTATTGATGACTATATTAATAATTCTGCCTCAAATTTATTGTTATCCACCATGATGCATGCTTTACATATCAAATCGTGTCACTAAAGCAGCATGACAACCTTTTGAAGTAGAAAGTTCTATTACTTCCATTTTAAAACCAAGAAATCTAACTTAAAGGTTAATTAGATTTCCCAAGGACATTTTCCTGTTCATATTTTCATTAACCTACCAACGTTTTCTCAAACAAAACATACATTGATTTCCAGTTTACAAAACAATATTATTTTGACAAAAACATGACAGTCATTTTCCAAGGTTCTTTCTTATGATGCAACTTTGAAACAAAGACCAAAAGAAGGGCCATCCATACAAGACATTTATTTCCCACTTACTATTCTACTGCTATAATGAATAAACTCACAATTTATAACCTCTGAGGGATGAGTTGTTCATAATGTTTAAGACTCTCCGGGTTGAACAGATCGCTTGAAGTAATAATCCAGGTACAGTAGCATTCTTCTATTGGCACTTGATAAGCCTTTGGCATACTGAACATGATTCTGTGGTTCTGAAAGAAAAAGAAAGCTAGCAAAAGCAAGAAACATGCCAAAGTTCCAAATAGAAGTGTAGTAGGCTTTCTCAGACTTCTGGCCCCCAAATCATGGTACAGACAACTATTATTAGTTATGAATTCTCAGCCTTATCTTATGCTTTTCCCACCAGTTCTTATAACTTAAATTAACCTGATTCTTTTCACCTACATTTTGCCTTGGGCTTCTTACCTTTCTTTCATTCTGTATGTCCTACTCTGTGTCTGTCTGTCTGGCCCCAGTGTTCTCTCTTCCTCATTCTTTCCTCCTCCTCCTCTCTTGAGCCTAGATTTCTCCTCTTACTTATTCTCTCTGCCCATCAGCCCTGGCTAGCTCTCTTCTGCCTAGCTATTGGCCATTCAGCTTTCTATTAGACCAATTAGGCAGGCAAGGTGAAACAGCAACACATCTTTACATAATTAAACAAATACAACATAAATAAATGCAACATACCTTTACATAGTACTATTCTGCAACATAAACAAATGTAATAAATTTTTACATAGTTAAAGTAATATTCCACAACATAGAAACTCAATAATAATGCAAGATTTGCATAAAACTGACCTTGCTTCTCTCTCTTTCCCTCTCTCTCTCGTCTCTCTTCCTCTCTCTCTCTCTCTCTCTCTCTCTCTCTCTCTCTCTCTCTCTGTGTGTGTGTGTGTGTGTGTGTGTGTGCAGATGTATGTACACATGTAGGCACATGCATATGAGGGCCAAATGTCAACACTATATATCTTTCTAGGTGGTTTTCCACCTCAGTTTTTGAGCCAGGGTCTCTCACTGAACTTGGATCTCACAATTGGGCTAGATCAGGAAGGCCCAGGTGTCCCTCTGTTTCTGCTCCTCTGTTCTGAAATTATAGGCTCATACTCTGCTGCCCAGCATTTTTATGTGGGAGCTGAGGATTGAACTCGGGTATTCAGGTTTTATGATTAAGCACTTTACCAACTGAACTTTTTGTTGTTGTTCAGTTTCATGTTTTGACATAAGGTCTCACTATATGCCCCTGGATGGACTGGAACTTACTGTGTAGATCAGGCTGGCCTTGAACTCATATAGATCTGCCAACTTCTGCCTCTTGAGTGCTGGGATTAACGGTATATGCCACACCTGATAGCTTATCTTTTTTTGTATTTCAAAATTTCATCTCTTTGAACATGAATAAGGGATGTTAAAAATACAGAAAGGCAACAAGTCCATGCATAAAATTATATTGGCCTTTATGTAAATTTTAATGAAGTTTTTAAGATCATTTAAATTGTCAAAAGACCAGAAAACCAGCTGGGAGCTACAGACCAAGATACTTTGGGGTAATAGGCTACTGAACAAGAAAGACGGATTACTTAGAAAAATTTGATTCTAACAGATTTCACATATCCCTATCCAGCTCCAATCCAATACTCCTATCTGATAACTGTTGAATAAGGAAGTTTAAATTCTCTTGGACTATTATCATAGCTTCAGTAGCCATCTTTCAATGTAGTCCTTGCTCATTCAATTCCTATTATAATTTCCAGTGAAATAAAATATCAAAAAAGTCATTCAAATTCATAGACTAAAGATATATCTAGAGTGACAAAGTAAAGTATAGGGTAAAATTCATTGCTTTGATAAATTAATGAACACGAACAGTCACTCTGAATAATCCGAGCCAAAGGAACTTTTTCTCTCAGTGGTTGGTTATTTTGGGCCTGATTTATCCACGTAATTGCTACTGCTCTTCATTTTATTTTGCCCATGTCAACACAACGAAGTCTCTGCACTTGATTTTTGAAAGCTTCACTATTTCATGTCACGTTAGCAAGTGAGACACACATAGCAAATTCTGGACAGGGATTTTGGTGACAAATGACTTCTATGGTTTGCACGTGTCTCTTCAATGACAGCTGCTGGGAAGAAGCATCACCTCCCAGCTGCACGACTTGATCCTACTCTCCCTTGTGAATTAGGAGGAATTGAATGTTTGGCTTTAAAGTGGCACTTCACACTCCTCTGGTTGAATATCACAATCGTGCCCAGACGAAAGGAAACAAAAAACCCCATCATTGGCAACTGATGGGAGAAAAAATAGTCCTCTCACTACAGAGATAATAAGCAGGATGTTCCCCCCAGCCTTGCTTCTTAATTCTCCTTATTGTATTTTATTAAATGATGCAGTTTGGAATTAAGGCTCTGGCAACCTTCATGCACACTCTGCATTAACAAGCAAAACAGAAACACAGAAGAACAGTACAAGTCCCTTCCAAAGGCCATCTGCTTGCTTCCTGTTATGAAACTTCAATTCATCAGCAAAACTCTAAAGAAAATATTTATAGCAGAAATGCAGGCCTGCATTCTGAGCTGCTTGGAGGCAGGATTAGTGAAGCATTAGAAAACCTGGTTGGGTTTTGTTAATAACTGATCTAGAGCTATTCACTGTAGTCAATCAGTCTTTCAAACTTTTCTTCACTTGTTCACTCAACAAAATGTATTCAAGGCTCTCAGTGTGCCAGGAACAGCAGAAAGTTACCTGATTTCCATATCATCAAATGAAGAAAATGATCCCATCATCTCTGTCCTGCCTGCCTAATTAGGTTGCTGAAAGTACTGCTATAAAGTCTATAACAAATTACCATGTCTGTACTTGTACCAACACACCAACAGAGAAAAGTGCATTATCATTCTATATCCTATGCAAAAACTTAAATCTAAATATGATTGTAACTTAGGGGATATCTATTATCACAAAATTTTTGGTAATTTTCACTGATAAATCTGATAAGAAATACTCGATTATTTCTACCCTTTTATAAGGGGCAAACTTATGATCTTAGAGTTTTTAAAATGTCATTGTGGGTGCTGGGGAAATGGCTCAATGGTTAAGAACATTGACTGTACTTCCAGAGGATCATGCTCCAATTCCCAGCACCCACACAACCTCCTCTAGCTCCAGTTCCAGGGCACCCAGATGCCCTCATCTGTCTCCCATAGGTACTGCATATATGTCCACATAAATCACGAAGTAAGTTACAAGTTTGTTAAGCACTATGTCTTGAACTTCTGTTCCATTTCTCTACTCTGATATGACAATATTATATGACCACGACCTACACTGAAATAAGACAGAATCATGGAGATGAATTTTGTACAAATGAAGAAGAAAACTGCATTAAGGCTACCAAGTGGATTGGGTTGGGGATGTTTGTTTACACAGAGAACTCCAGTCATGCTTAACAAATTCATAACTTATCTCAAGAAAAAAGGTTGTCACAAAGAAAATCTAAAGTATGTTATGGTGACTTAGCAATTAGACACAAAGTAGAGAGGAACCCCAAATTGGAGGCTAGAGAAAATGGCAGTGCATTTTAATGACTTATTTGGAAAAATGGAAATCCTTGCAATCTGGGGTATAGGCCACATGGATTAGAATCCATGTGACTTAGAACAAGAGTATTTAAAATTCATGCTTGTTGCATTTGAAAAAAGATTATAAGAAATGTATAAACTCCGGACAACCTTGGGAATTTGCAAAGAGAAATAAAAGCGATATGGATAGTTGTGCTACTGAGAAGTTTACACATTAGGAAAGTGACTACTGCTAGACTCCAAGCACTGAGACCTGGTGAGTCAAAGAGTTTTATTACAAATCACAGCATGCCCATGGGGCTGGAGGACTGAAGGATGAGGCTGAGAGTGTGAACTTCCCAAGACTTCAAGGAGCCATGTTACGTTGAGAAAGAAATCCGTGGAAGAGAAAAGGCCATCAAAGCACACTTTATAACTGTGTTCAGATGGAAGTTCTGGATAGGCTTGGTGCCCCATGGAATGTATTAAGAGTAGGTAAAGCAGAACCCTACTATTTTTGTAAAGAAGCCGTAAGTCTGGTTTAAAAAGATTGCCCGTGACATTGGAAAATTGCCATGTGTTTGAGCTCACTGAGAAGTTGGCTCCAAAAGTGAGGTTGCCACTTCCCCTGGGTTCCAGATCCAAATAATTTTGTCTCAAAGTGTCCTAAAACCAAATTAAGAGCAGCACCCCAACCCCTGTGACAGAAAGGGAAGAGAAGAGAAAAGAGACCAAAAGTAAAAATAGTGTGTCCCTAAGAACAGTTAGAAGATAAACAATTCCCAATTGAGGTACTATTGTTTTCCCATGATGCGAAAATGTCTGTGGTGAGAATGGAAACAGAAATCCATCCATGAGAAGCTTATCTGTGAAAAGAAAATAGAAGCAGGAGCACAGCTGACAGCTTTAACTTTTCTGGTTGACTATAGACTTTTGTAAGCACAAAATTCCATAAAGTTATTTCATTTGTTCGCCTTCTCTCAGACTACTCCAGTTGTCTCACTTGAATGTTGTAACCCCATGATTTGATTATGTCTTTCTAGCTGCCACTCTGTCTGCTACTTGCTATGTATTCTTTTAGTTTTTCTTGCTATACACTTAATAATCTCACTCATTCAGAACTGAAAGTAGAACTGTAATACGTCATCCCATGTACCATGCAGAACAGAGGACATATTCTCCACCATCTACTTTAAATGTAGCTGATGAGAGTAATAGAAAAGATATCTTAGCAGACATCGCTTGCTCCAGTAGAGTACAATTGGTTAAAGACTGCTTCTCAAGGATCAAAACTAAGAGCTAATCAAGATCACTATCCATCCTGACAAGGAAGACTTTACCATGTCTACTGGGTAGTATTTCATTGCTGAGTGTCTCCAATCATCACTTTTCCAAACAGGAGTGTGTTCCAGGGGGTTCCAGAGTACAGCATGTGTGCATGCTTATCCAGAGAAGGGTAACACCAGTGTGGTTTTCCTTCCAGTTCATAGGTCCTTCAAGCAAAAAGAACTTCCCCTAGACTTCCCCGTGTATCCCAGAATGATTGAAGAAGCAGCTTAGATTACACATTAGGTTTCTTCCTTGAGGTAAGGTTGAGAGATCATGTAGATGAAAAGGGAAGCAATTGAAATCTGGTGATTAGAGAGGAAGATACTGACAGAAAATATAGGTAAGCCATACAGGCACATGTATATCCAAATCCTTCTGTACACATCTGAGAGAAGCCACTCACCATGATCAAGCCAGTAAAGATGGACGTGAAAGATGCCCTCCACCTGTCCTGCTATGGCGGCCCGGGATGATAGATTCTGCATGAGAAAGAAAACCTTTTAATTATGAAAAACTCACTGGGATTACAAAATTTGTTTTTAATCACAGCACAGCTGTGACAGGATTAATTTAATATATTTTACAATGTAAATCTCATTCTCATTCTTTCCGCAAAATGCTTAGTAAGGCCTATGGTGATCCTCAAAGGTTTTGGTATTCACGAATAGAAAATAATGGGTTTGAAAAGGTCTCATCAACGTACAGATTAAATTGAGCTGAATATTCAGAAGCAAACACAGAAATCTTGTTGACGAACAGCTGACATGCAAGTTACACATAAGTAACTCTTTCCTGGCTCACAGTGTTCCTTTCTACATACAGAAAACAGACTTCAAATAATTGCACTGAGAAATCCCATCCTCTTCCTAGGCCAAGACTTGAACACTTTTGGCTTTATTTCACATAATGACTTAGCAAACTTACAGAAGTATGTTTCCTGTTTGTACAGAGGAACCTCTTAGAAAGAACTCATCCTTAGGAAGGAAAGGTGTGCGTAACAGAAGTTCAGACCACAGGAAACCTTAACCGTAGAAGAGAAGAGTTCTCCAGGTGTGGTACATCTCCATTCACTCTTTGTTCTGACCACTTATGCATACCCTGGAAGGCAAGGATTTCAGGAGAACAAAATGGATTTAATTTAAATTTCTCTAGCTGCTCAGTCAGGAGTGGAGCATCTCCCCCAACTGTGCCAGAATTGTGTCTGGCTAGATCGTGTGCATGTCTTCTTCAGGCCCACAGCTGGCTTGAGTTCAGCAGTGATGGCCGCCTTGTGCTCCAAGACAACACTCTTGCAGCATTGCTTCCCATCCTGTAGCTCTCTCTCACATTTTCCCTGCCTCCTCTTTCAGGATGTTCCTTGAACTTTGGCAAAGGAGATATTCAGAAGAGCTATAGGGGAGTAAGGGAGTTGGAAGGGTGAAATACATACATACATACATACATACATACATACAGTATATGTGAAATTTTCAAAAATAAATTTATTTTTTTAAAAACTTCTCTAAAGAATGGGCTAAAGCAGATTTGAACATGTTTCAGGAAATAGCTAAAAATGGTAACAAGCTACTCCTGCCATCCTTTCCTGAACAAACTGTTGGAATTTGAGGCACTTATAACTGAAGCCAGAGTACCAGGTGGGAAAAGGAAAGAGTAATGGCAGCCATCAGTGAGCTGTCTACAGTGGTGCCCAGCATAAGTGATGGTAGGACCCTACTGATGCTCTTTGGCTCATTAGACTTTGGATGAGCCTAAAGACCTTGAAAAACAGGGTCAAAAAAGAGGTAAATTTACCCACAACCAATTCTTACATGAACAAATAAAACCAGTAAAGCTTCTTTCATCAGTTAACTTTCATTGTGTAACATATCCTAAAACATGATAGCACATTACAGGAACCAGTCATTATTTCTCACAGCTCTAGTTGGATTGCGTGGCTCTGACAACCTGAGTTAGGCTTGGTTTGTCTCATCTGTGCTCATAAATCTGGGGTCAACCAACAGATCCGTGAAGCATGCTGCCTAGGAAGCCCACTCTGAAGTGACACACTTTTTGTGTGTCTCTAACTTTGTCTAGCAATCAAGGTTTCCCGCACAGGGGAAGTGGAAAGAGAGACAGAGAGAAAGAAAAAAATAGCACAAGATTTCTTGCAGCTTGAGCATAGACCTCAAATGCCATGAATTTCACTGTATTCTGTCTGTTGAACCAAGTCAGAAAGCCAAGCAACATGTAATGTGTGGGGAATATAAACACCTTTCCTCAGTGGGAAAACTGCAAACTGCATAGTCAGTTGCAAGGGAGAGAGATTTTGGGTGGACAAAGATTGAGGTATTGTTGCACTATGTCATACCCGAGGTTGTTTTGTTTCCTTTCTTTTACCTTTTTTTTTTTTTTTTTTTTTTTGAGATAGGGTTTCTCTGTATTGTTTTGGAGCCTGTCCTGGAACTCACTCTGTAGACCAGGCTGGTCTTGAACTCACAGAGATCCGCCTGCCTCTTCCTCCCAAGTGTTGGGATTAAGGGTGTGCCCCACCAACGCCCTGCTTCTTTTACCTTTTTTAATAGTTGAAAGTTGGTTACACTCTCCTAATTTCTCAGAAATTTGAGATTGAGAGACCTTACCAATCATTGTCTACTCTAACTTCTCAATTTCAGAAATAAATATTCTGAAGTTCAAAGAGGTTTAGTAGTTTGATTAATGGCTCATAGGCAAAGAACTAGAAATTATTTATGATTCAGATTAGAACCACTTCCACAAAATTTACTATTCTCCCTTCCAAAGACATGTTTAAGTCTAAACAAGTTTGCTTTTGCTCTATATTTTCATTCACCATATTTGCTGTGAAGTCATTATCTTCCATGTCACCAACAATAACAACCAAGACCATAGTTTCTTGAGGATGGGTCCTTTACTGAGGTCTTCTCTCTTCTGCTTCTGCCTTGTGTAAAGACATGCCTTCCTGACAGTGAACCCCTCCACATAACAGTCATTCCTTATAGAACCAATCTGCACAGACAGTCCCAGCATTCAGCCTGTTTGTGAGAAGACAGTTATTACAAACAGCTGCTAGTAACCTCAATTTTCCACTCTCCTCCCTTTTTGCATGGTTTATCACCATTCTGCCTTCTTCCATTGCAGATTTTGCCCCCAGAATCTACATTACAAACCAAGACCTAGATGCTGCAGTACTTTTTTTCTACTGCGAAGATGCAAAGCCATTTTAACTGACAAGGCATTGGAAACAGAGCTATGTTTGTGTCTACCTGGGCAAGAGACCAAAGACGAGAGTAGGTCTCTTTTTTTGCAATACAATCTTCATCTTAGGGAGTTATATCTTGAACATCAGCAACCATCATTGGAAGAGAAGTGTATGTTGAGGTGACTTGGGACTAAGAGCTCCACTTCCCAAACACCAGGCTTCATAAGGGGAAGAAAAGCTTCAGATCTTCAGCTGCTTTTATGATTCATCTCTGTTTTTATGGACAGCCCAGCACAGTTCACCTCATTAGCCATTATAGAGATTTTAATTCTTGAGTTAATCTGGTGTTCATTCAGAAGAATGAATATTAATATCTTTCTAATGTAATTTTTAATTAAATATAGCATCACCATGATTACACCCGAAAGATCTAAATAGAGTTTGAAAGAGAATACAGACACTATCACAATCAAAATCAGCAAATTCTGTTCAAATGCCTTTCAAAAGGCTGATCACCTATGAAGTAATGAGAATGAATTGTGAGATAATGTAGGACAGATCTAATTAAGATAATGAGCTATGATTATGGACATGATATTTCAGGGTTAAAGCTCTTAACAAAAGGCAATCTATGGATATATTTTAACCATCATCTCTGCTCTATTTGCTTATATTAGCTATGCTTCTTTAAAAAAGGAAAATATTCATCAAAAGTAATGACCCTGAGACTTCGAAGCTACAGGATTTCAACTATTTTGCTATTACCGATGCACAATTGACAGACTCCTCTTTTGTAATTCTGTACATTTGATTAAAATAGCATCTTTTCAGATCACACCATGCAGGGGGAAAGAGACATTAGGACCAACGTTCTCTCGGCACCTTGAAAAGTATATTGTGGAAGACATGTTGATTTAGCTAGCACAGATTTGGATGGATATTTCTGGAACAAGCTAACTAATTAGCCTGGCTCCAATCGCAGTGGCAGGTGAGACAACCAGGAGAAAGGAGTAATTAAGCTTTGCAGGTATGCCTGAGTGCCATCTCTGCTCCCTCTTCAAAGTGACAACACAGAGCAAGAGGAAGAACAGAAGAGGAAACTGTGTCTCCTTAGCTCACCATGGTTAAAAAGTAGAAAAAACTATTTTCTGAAAAGTGAAGAACTAAAAAGGAGATCATTGGAAAGACTGATGGCTGTATTATTTAGCAAAGTTTCAGCGCTGCACATTGAAAATTAGATCATTCACTAAATCTGAGAAGAGAAAGGAGCCATGATCCAAGAGGTGCTAGCAGGTCTCCTCACATCCTATGCCTACCTACCAGTGCTGGGCCTCAAGGAGAAAGGCTTTAATATGACAGTGAAGCTGTGTAGAAGGAGATCCCAGACTCAGAGTGATCCACACGTCCTCTGTGATTCACAGCCACATCAAGAAGATAGATAGGATCAACATAGTAAAAAATGGTAATCTTGTCAAAAGCAATCTACAGATTCAATGTAATCCCCATTAAAATCCCAACACAATTCTTCACAGACATTGAAAGAACAATACTCAACTTCATATGGAACAACAAAAAAACCTAGGATAGCCAAAACAACCCTGTACAATAAAGGAATTTCCTGAGGCATCACCATCCCTGACGTCAAGCTCTATTATGGAGCCATGGTCCTGAAAACAGCTTGGTATTGGCACCAAAATAGACAGAGAGACCAATGGAATCAATTGAAAACCCTGATATTAAGCCACACACCTATGAACACCTGATTTTTGACAAAGAAGCTAAAGGTATACAATGAAGAAAAGAAAGCATCTTCAACAAATGGTGTTGGCATAACTGAATTCAGATATGTAGAAGATTGCAGTTACATCCATATCTAACAACATGCACAAAACTTACGTCCAAATTCATCAAAGACCACAACATAAATTCAGCCACACTGAACCTCCAGAAGAGAAGGTAGGTGGTACCCTCGAACAAATTGGTACAGGAGACCGCTTTCTGAACATAACACCAGGAGCACAGACACTGAGATCAGCAATTAGTAAATGGGACCTCCTAAAACTGAGAAGCGTCTGTAAGGCAAAGGACAGTCAGCAAGACAAAACACCAGCCCACATAATGGGAAAAGATATTCACCAACCTCACATCTGACAGAGGGCTGATCACCAAAATATACAATGAACTCAAGAAGCTAGCCACCAAAACATCAAACAATGCAATTAAAAGTTGGAGTGCAGAACTAAATAGAGAATTCTCAACAGAGGAATCCAAAATGGCTGAAAGACACTTGAGAAACTCTTCAACATCCTTAGCCATCAGGGAAATGCAACTCAAAACCACTCTGAGATACCATCTTGCTCCTGTCAGAATGCTCTCAATAACACCAATGACAATCTATGCTGGAGAGGATGTGGAGAAAGAGGAACTCTCCTCCATTGCTGGTAAGAGTGCAAATTTGTACAACCACTTTGGAAGTCAGTATAGCAATTTCTCAGGAAATTGGGAATCAGTCTACCTCAAGATCCAACAATTCCTCTCTTGGGCATAAACCCAAAGAATGCACACTCATACAATAAGGACATATGTTCAACTATGTTCACAGCAGCATTATTTGTAATAGCCAGAGCCTGGAAGCAACCTAGATGCCCCTCAACTGAAGATCAGATAGAGAAAATGTGGTACATTTACACAATGGAGTACTACTCAGCAGAAAAGAAAAAAAAAAAAAACAATGGAATCTTGAAATTCTCAGGCAAATGGATGGAACTAGAAGAAACCATCCCGAGTGAGGTAACCCAATCACAAAAAGATAAACATGGCATGTACTCACTCATTTTTTATTTTTACATATAGAGCAAAGGATTATCAGTCTACAATCCACACTGCCAGAGGAGCTAGGAAACAAGGACCCCAAGAGAAGTTTACATAGTCCCTAGAAGAAGGGGATGGGGACAAGACCCCCTGACCAAAGTGGCAGGGGGAGAGGAAGGAGGTGGGAAGAGAAGAAAGGGAGGGGAGGAGAATAAGAGGACTGAGACAGGGGAGGAATAGGGGAGGATAAGAAAGGAGATGCCTTGATAGAGGGAGACAGTTCAGGTTTGGAGAGAGGTCCAGCACAGGGGAAATGTTAGGGGATCCACAGGGATGACCCCAACTAAGAATCCAGGCAGTGGTAGAGAGGATGCCATTGATGCCCTTCCTCTATAATGAGACTGATGCCTACCTTGGTTACCATTCCTAGAGCCTTCATCCAGTAGCTATTCAAAGCAGAAATAGGCACCCACAGCTAAGCACAGAACCATACTCCTGGAATCCAGTTGTGGAGAGGGAGGCGGGATGAGCAAAGGAGCCAAGACAGGGCTGGAGAAAACCACAAAAACATTGACCTGACCTAGTGAGAGCATGGAACCCTAGTCATAAAGCTGTGGAAACAGCATTGGTCTGAACCAAGGCCTCTGAATGTGGGTGCCAGCTAGGAGGCCAAGACAGTCTATGGGACCTCTAACAGTGGAGCCAGTCTTTATCCCTAGAGCACAAATGGACTTTGGGAGCCCATTCTCTATGGAGGGATACTATTGCAGCCCAGATACAGCAAGGAGGGCCTAGGCCCTCCCCAAAATGATATGACTGACATTGAAGGTCCCCCATGGAGGGCCTCACTATCCCTGGGGAGGAGTTGGGGTGGGTTGGGGGGTTGGTGGGGAACATGGGAGGATGGGAGGGTCAGGGAATGGGGTAATGGATATGTAAATATGAGTAGTAATTAAAGAATTTTTTTAAAAAGAAGCATCATACTATACATCTGTTTAGACCCTGGGACGTGCTCAGAGAATACCCAGCAAGAAAAGTGTGACTGACAATGTCTGGCTGCAGCTACAAAGCAGTTAGGGCTCCATTAATTCTCCAGCCTCCAGGACCGTCCTGATAGCCTTCAAGGCTACATTCATAGCTGCTCACTGAAGTCTCAAGGCCATAAGGATTTTTGAAATCACAGGACAAAGTAAAAGGGCAGACTCCAGAACAACATAAGCAGTGCCTTTGAACTACATTTTTTCCTGGATTTTTACTGAATCAATTTTGCCTTTTTTTTTTTTTTTTTTTTTGCTATTGTATTGCTCACCTATCTTTCTCACTCTCTCTTTAACCAATGCCTGTGTGATTTCTTGAAAAGAATATTGCTAATAATTCAGATTCGCATTTATAGTACTGTCACCAATGCCTCTCTGATCCTTCATTTCCTCCACCCAGAAAGCTGCCCTCCTACCGAATGGATGTGAGAACCAGACGAGGCTGTAAAATTTAGGCATATCGAAAACGATAAGCCTCTACCTAGTCACCAGAATCACAATTCCAGTGTATCTTCCGTGTTAGACAAGCTTGGAAAACAAAGCCACTAGTGGCGAATGCAGAACCAACAATCAGTTGACAGTATGAGCAAGGGCAGCTATTTTTTTCACATTTGGTTTGTTTCAAACGCTGCTCTCTGGGCTTGGTGAGAGACGTGAGATCTGTGAAGAAGTCGAGCGTGGGCGCCTGATCCTTCTGGATATTTCTGGAACAAGGGACTTATGTCCATCAAACATGTATCAATACCATGACCCATCCCTTTCACTTTGGGACCCTCGTTTATCCTCATGTATCCATTTTCTTTCCTCTCTTCCCTGGAGACTCAGCAAGAGAGTAGACAGAGAACCGTGGGCTTTCTAGGCAGAGATCTTATTCTATCACCTAGCAAGTGAGTTGCCTCTCCAAGCCTGAGGTTTTTTTGTTTTTTTTTTTTCCTCTATAAAATGAACTTATAGGTATAGCCCTGCCTATTTTAAGTTAAAAGCACCTTGGGTGTGAATTTTAAGCCAAGTTTCTTTATATCCTGTCTGTATACATCACCGAGGACATGCTCTATTTTGTCCATCTTTCCCAGAATACCAGTTATGTACTGAGTCGTTAACCGATTACTGGGTACAATCAAGAACACATGTACTCCCCTCCCTGCCTTTCGGGCAAGTGGACACTTACTCAAATTTGAGAATGTAACCGAAGTTACCCCTTTTTTCTTCCCGTCTCCCGTCTCTACCTATTGCTTTCCTGTCTCGCATGTCCCTGTCTCTATGAATCTTTTCTGTAGTGGCCCAAATAGTGCGCACTCAATTGTTTGCCTGCACATTTCACTTCCTAACTAGCCGTGGCCCCGTGAAGGCAAGCCTGATGCCTTGGCCATCTCTATATCCACAGAGCTGAGGAATGTCTTTCTTATCAAGCATGGCAGGCCCTCTTGCCTCATCATCCCCTTTAGTAACATACATTGATACGTCCTTTAGGCAAGCGCTGGGAATTTGGTGGCAAGAGAAGAACTTTTGTCATTCTCTAACTTTACTTTGTCCGGCTCTACTTAAACAAACAAGAGATCATTGGAAGGCAATGGGGATAAGGGGAAATACTAATTAGTTGGTGCATGTCTAAAACGAAGATTTATCATGCTAAGTGGTATTGAGACTCGCACATATCTTGAGGTTGTTGTTTGGTTCCCTACGATATTACACAGCTGCTCTCGGCACTTAAAAATCCAAACCTTGTATTCTTTACTTTTGCCATCCATCACATAGAGCCAATTTAATCATGTGTTAAGGAAACGAACTGTTTCTATATAATACAAGAACTGGAAATCTCGAACATCTGATTTCAATTAAAATGAATACTATTCCAACAGCCTCAAGCTATCCCAATATAGCACAACAGTAATACATGTCATGTTTTGACAACTGCATGCTGTGTTATTCCAAAGAATCTATAATTTGATATTTTTGCCACTATTTTCTGGCTTACCCACATTTCCTTGGTGCTTTGATCTCAAGGTTACGTGTTAGGGCTTCTGATGTTCTCACATCTAAAGCCCTCCACAGCTGAAAACCAAGTCTCTCTTCCTCCTGATGGCATTGGCTCAGTCTTCTATGCTGACAACCTTTATTTGGAAATATTCCGCAAGGAATAATTGCAAACAAAAGCACATTTAGGATTTAGTCAACTTTTATTGAAATTGCAAACCAATAGCATAAAACAGCATATGTTATGGTATGTGACTAGAAAATACTTGTTATTTTTTTAAACTCAACCAGGCAGGAATATAAATGCATTGCTTCTCTAGCCTGTCTTATAGGTATTCACCACCACATAAAATAGAAGGGATTGTCTTGAGCAACAGAGTGTAGAATACAAAATCAATTTCACTTAAGGTTTTTCCCATTTAATTAAATTAACTTCTGGTATGGGTGTGAGGGAGGGAGGGAGGCCCTTTCATAAGCACAGGGTTTATGTTTACCTGACACATCTGTGGTCCTTGCCATTTTACTTATTCCCAAATCTGACAGCTAAATTTTATTAAAATTGTTCTTACAACCAAAATCAAGTTTTTTACCCTAAATATACTATTGTATATTATGTTGATAGCTGTTCATTAAATACACATTTCTAATATTTTAAAGTCAAGAACAGATTCTAGTCAAATGAGTCCCAGCAGGATGGACAGTCTCCAGGTTAAAATGTACTCTAAAAATTACTAGGTATATCATCCAGATGGTTTTTATGTAGGATTAGTACTAACCTAAAGCTGACTGTTTACTACATGATAGCAGTTGTTTTATTAACATTTTCATCAAAACTAGAGCCAATTAGTAGCATAGCAAAACACTATTTCATAAGAAATTCATATATGGTTCTTTTTCAATGTTTTCCTAATAGATGTTGAAAATAGACCAAGTCCTAGATTATTGACAAGCAAAGAAAACCTACTCTCCAGCACCCAAATGTTCCCGCATCAAAGAAAAGAAACGGAGCCTGGAACAAGGGACTCCCAAGAGGCTCAGCCAACGTCCTGTGAAAATTTAAATTGATCGTTCATTCTTCAGCTCTGTAAGCAGTGAAAATGGATTTTACCTTCCATCTTTTTTTCTGAGGTAACTTTTTGAAGGAGTAATGCTTCTCTATAGAACTGAGGTTATTGTGTTGTTCTGTTTTGCTTTGTGATGTTGAGAAAGTAGAGGGCAAGGGGAAGGGAAACATTTAAAGACACTCAGCAAGCTGAGGGTGATTCCTTAACATAGGCATTACAGTGTTTTCAGATGGGATGCCACCAAAAGCACACATGGAAAACACAGCCCGGTATTTTCATACTAAATGATACTCTGATTTAGGTCTATACAGAATAGAGGCATTTATGTTGGCCAAACCATTAGTAGATCCAACTTAACTAATCTTATAAACAAGGAAATAAATTCCTGGCCCAGAAACATGAAATGCCTTCTCAACTATGACTATATCTACTTGTCTAAACCATCCAACTTGGACTCTAATTCATAACTGACATCTATGCGCTATTGTAGCCTTAGGTCTTAAAAGTAACAATGCTTGCCCAAGTGAAAAGATGGTTGGTTTAATCATAAAAAATTTTGTGTTTACTACAAAATTTAATAAATTTCACTTAATGTAAATAAGATTTTTTTCTGCATACATGGGGGCATTTTTCATTTCCATTACCAGGACAACCAGTTCTAGAATTTAGGCTTTGTCCATAATCATTGCACACCCAGAAAACAGCCAAAGCAATGATCATCTGACCTGGCTAGCCAGGTGTTCTTACAACTTATCTCTCCTCTCCCAGGAGGCCCCACATCCTTTCTCCCCCAAAGCTGCCTTGGAAATAGGTCCTGAGGTCAGGGGAGCTCTGCTTCTGTGCTAGCAGATGAGGCAGTTGACAGTGATCTTCCTGCTGAACAAAAATTGAAAATGCAGGATGAATTATGATTTTTAAACTTTGTAAATCCCTTCTTAGAAGCATTAAAGCTAACCAGAGCATGAGCGATATCCAGGCCATAAGTGAAAACTGAAAGAAGCCCAGACAAAGTGATTTTGCCTTGGTTAGCATTTTGTCTTGGTTTTTTGAGACAAAATCTCAGGAAACTGAAGTTGAACACCAGCTTATGTAGTCAGAGAGAGCCCTGAACTCCTCCTGATCCTCCTGCCTCTACTTCCCAAGACCTGCAACGGCAGGCATGTGCTACCCTTTTCTATTGGAAGGGTCAGTGGGGAGGCTACACTGCAAAAGGAGGAACATTTGGGAGCTAGGGAAACTAAAGTGAGAATTCAGGGCTGCTGAGGCCAGAAACTCGGCTTTGACTTTAACAATCTCCACCATGAAATATGGAAATACTAGGTGATGCACAGCTCTGCTCTCAGCTCACCAGCCTACTCCTAGGGGATGCTTTCTCTTTCATAATAAACTGTCCCTATTCAAAAAGGCTTCCTTATGCAAAGTAATAAAACATTGCTGTAATAAATACCTAAACACAAAAGGATTTACCGCATCAATTCTTCCTAACTCACTTAAATTGTATTTTCAACGTACTCTCAATCAAATTCCCAGTTTTCTCCCTCCCCCTCTCTTTCTTTCTCTCCCTCTGTATGTGTGTGTGTACCTACATTGACCATTTGAAATTTTTACAAAAGACAACAGATCAATAAGCTAAAACAAACACAAATCAAACACAAAGTTGGACAATTTACCCTACCTGTTATCAAGGCTTTAAAGTTTTAACAACTAAACCCAAAGTGTTACTGATGTAACAATTGACAGATAGACCAACAGAAGACAAGAAGCCAGAAGGAACGCATGTATATATGCATAGTCATTTGATTTATGATAAATATGTTAAGAAAGGGTCAGCTGCATTTTTAAATGGTGCAGAGTCACTTGGATCTCCATCTGGGAAACAGTGAAACCTGACCTTACTTCACATCATACAAAACCAAAAAACCAATTCCAGATGGATTGCAGGTCTGAAAGTCAGAGGTGGGGCAATCACAAATCCATAAAGAAACAGCTGGGTAACCTTGGTAGGCAAAGATTCATTTAACAGCACAAAACTACCAACCTTAAAGGGAAGATTGATACACTGAACTCCAATAATTCTAAAGCTCTGTTTATCAAAAGTCACCACTTAACAGCAAGAAAGGGCAAATTACACAGGAAGAGAACATGCTTGCAATACCAATAGCAGGCAAGGATCCTGAGTCTGGATTGTATTACGAATGTCAGTGAACCAATACACATGTGATCTGGCAAGTGGACCAAAACTACTAATTAAAAGCTTTAACATGAAGTATTTTATTAGCAGTATTAGGGAAAGGGGATAGTGCATTTTACTCTAATATTAATATCTAAGTCAGAAGATCCACAGGAGACGGTATATCAGTGGAACACTGGAAGATGTTTATATGAACAGTAAACATGAGTCTAAATGGTAATGATTTGTATATAATGTAATGTAATAATTTGTATATAATGTAAACAAAGTTCATTGCATTCACCTTGTCAGCTCTTAGCAGCCTCATCCATGACTTTTCGACATTGTGTCTTGCACACAGATTGACCTAACAAGTGAAGGAGTGCAAGGAAAGCAAAACAGAAAAGTAAGCTAAAGCCAAGATTTCTTTGGAAGAGGAGGATAATGTGCATGTTACAAACCAAAGAGCCACTAGAAAACCCCACGTCTTCCCTCTCACATGATATGCCCTTACAAAACAATTTCTTATTCAAACAGATATGGCCCGCAATTAGAATTTGTCTCCTGTACCATTCTTTGATCAAGAGCAATTGTTGAATCAAGAATGTTGGTCAATGAGTCTGTTTAACCATCTCTGGTTTGAACAAGAATGGCCCCTGAGGCTCATACATATGAATTCTTAGTCACCAGGCAGCAGCACTACTTGTGAGGGATTAGGAGGTGTGGCCTTGTTGCAGTGGGTGTGGCTTGTTGGAGGAAGCGTGTTGTGGGGGTGGGCTTTGAGGTTTCAAAAACCCTAAATCAGGCCCGCTTTGGATCTGGATGTAGAAGTCTCAGTGACTTCCATAGCACCACGCCTGCCTGCTGTTATGCATCCCACCATGATGATAATGGATTAAGCATCTGAAACTGTAAGCCAGCCCCAATAAATGCTTTCTTTTGTAAGAGTCGCCTTGATCATGGTATCTCTTTGCAGCAATAGAATACCAACATCATATTAAAATACCCCCTTACACAGCATACTTCCCATTTTATATAGAGTAGGAAAAGTCACTGTACTTAATACCATAATAATTTTGGCCATGGGGTGTAAAACTTCAAGAACACTAGTAACAAACACTTTCTAACTGAGCAGTCTAGAAAATTCACAAGTTATTGACATAAAGAACAATAGAGATGAATCTTAAAGATATTTATTTATCTAAGTCAGAAGATCCACAGGAGACAGCGTATCAGTGGAACACTGGAAATGCAAATTTTAAGTAAACACTCTAGCCTCATATTTATATAAAATTCAAAATCATGCGAAACCTATCGAGGGTGTCATTAGTCACAATAGCATATGCCTTTAGGGCATACGCTAAATCCTAAATCCTCATCTTTAAGCTTTAGCTACAAAAAAAATAGGAAATATGTGTCATTCAAATTTTTGCTAGGATTGGTATTCCCCAAGGTAAAAGTCATCATTGTCTGTGAAATATCTGTTTCTGAAATTCTAACCAAAAGTACAGTGACTATCTAAGAATTAACTCAGCAAAGAATTAAGTTATTTTATAGCAAAGGTAATAAGGCCTGAGATAGAGTCCAATGGTGCCTTATTCAAACCCAACTCCATCTGTTGCAACTGTCTGGGCTTCTTTAAGTCCATTTCCTGAAACAGAAAACAGAAACATATTAACCATCCACTTGGTTGCCATGCATAGTAATAAAAAGCAAGCCTATAACTGGACTTGGTGGGCAAAAGCACTTTTGGTTTCCTTTTCTTTCAGGGTAGGGACACATGTAAGCCAAGCTGGTCTTGAACTGTATGTAGCCAAGGATGAAATCTATTTTCTAAGTGTGTGATTAAAGGCATGAACTATCACATCCATTTTATGAAGTGTTGTGGATCAAACTCAGGGC
Source organism: Cricetulus griseus (assembly GCF_003668045.3). Taxonomy (NCBI): domain Eukaryota; kingdom Metazoa; phylum Chordata; class Mammalia; order Rodentia; family Cricetidae; genus Cricetulus; species Cricetulus griseus. Next base: position 216,379,744 of record NW_023276806.1, read on the forward strand.
CTTGTGTATGCTAGGCAAACACTCTTATCAACTGGGCCACATCCCTAGCACTGTTGAAGGTTCTTTCCATCCTCCGCTTTTATTAGAGACTGTGGTAGGTGCTGTAATTTTAAAAAGCAATGCACAAGAGAAAGACACCATGCTTGGGTGGAGGGGTTGTTATTGGGGGAAGTGAATGGGAAAGGGGAGAGGGGAAAATGGGAAATGGGAAGGAGAGAGGGGAGGCCAGCCTCTCGGGACAGGAGCGGCAGAAGAGAAGGGAGACACAGGGGTCAGGGTGGGTAGAAAAGGAGAGACAGAAAGACAGGCATAGACAGAGGGAAAGAGAAAAGGATTGGAAGCGGGCAGGGCCCCTTTAAAAGGGGACATGGTGAACTGCACAGGTGGTGCTCTTAATGGCTGCAGCTGAGGGCGTGTCCTGTCAGAACCCCAAGGACAGGCCAGCACAGATGCCTGAATACTATAAGTAGGGTCTGCCCTCATCTTGTAATGCTCATTCCTTCTCACAGACCAGACCAGAGATTTGTTCAGTGAGACAAGGATTCAGATATAAGAAAGCCATATAGGTCTTGAATTTCACCAAGGAGAAAATCTAAAAGGTACTAACTAAAAACTTACAATAGCACTCTGAAGAACACAAAAGCAAGGAAATAATTTATTTTATATAAACAAAATATATTGGTGTTTTCAAATGTTCATAAAGGCTCACTTGAAAGTCACCATGTGAAATATATCACAATTGTTTTTGTATTCCCAGGTATAATGATGTAAATTTCTATCTTTATTTTTATTATCAGTTAATTAAATGTACAGTCTCAGGGAGATGCTCAAATTAATTAAATTGTTGCAATCATATTCATTATTTTAAGATTTCAAGTCAGAATCTTCTACAAATCCTATGAGGAAAATGAGAAAAAAAAACTTTTAAATTTACATGTTCACATTTGAAAATTCTATATTAGTCAAAAGTCAACATGTGCAATTTCTTGATCTCTTTGTGTGATGCCCCAGATTTATCAAGGCTCCAAAAGAGTAAGCAAGACATCCTACAGTCCCTGTATACTCCTTATATTACATTTCCTTCTAAGTCTCTCACTCCAGTCCGACTCCATTTTGCTTGCTAGGCTATACTGGTGTTCTTGAGGTCCCACTGAAGGCCCCCAAACCACCCTTTTTGGTTATGGAATCTGGTTACCAGAAGAGTCTCCCACCTTAAAAGCACACCTGAACTGTGCTGTGTCCCACCCCACCCCAGGAAAACTCCCCTTACTGGACCATGTCTTGGCCATCTTTAGAATTCCTTGGCATACTCCTATTAAGGAGTATCTCTCCTTCTATACTGTAAATTCCTATAAAACACAATGGAGTCCTCCCTCCGCCGATTTCATCAACAGTTTCGGCTCACTTTTGCTTCTGCATACTGAATGAAAATGTCTGCCTAGGGTCCCAAATTTCTACCATAAACAGCTTGTCATGAAGTCTGCTATAGGCTGTAGGAAAATTGCTTCCACGTGGCTCATCTACAGAAAATCAAAACATGTGCAGGGAGAGGGGCAGGAGAGAACACATCTCATCCCAGGCAGAGGCACTTGCAAAAGTCCTACATCTTATATAGTATATATTGTTTGTCTTTTCATCTTTTCTTATCTGGAAGATGAAAAGAATACTGTTACCCATCCTGTTCAAAGCTCTAGGAGGGCAGCTCATGTGGTCCTTCCTCATCATCATGTTTCTTTATCCACTAGTATGTTTCAATATATGGTGTCAGCAGATTGAGCAAGGTCGATGCATTTGTCCCTCCAACTCCTCTGAGGGGCAGATTCTATCTCTCTCTACCAAAGGTCTTTGCAACTCTCTATACACAGCTTCATTGTGTTCAGGTCCTAGTAACATCCCTGCCTCAGCTAAGACTTAGGAGTAGTAAGGCCTTCTTATCCTCCACTTTCTGCCATTCATGTCCAGTGACTTCTGTCTACACTATCCATATAGCTGCAGAAATCTTCAGGTTGTTCAGTATGAACTGGCTGTTTCCTCTCAGGCATCTGGGTGACACCGATGTTTTATTTATGATCTTCTAATTTTAATATTTATGATATATTGATGGTGTGCTTCCTTGTTTCCTTAAGCAAATGAGTGTCACATGATAACATGTTCTTGTAATTATTCAGGGTCATCAGAAGGACTCTCGGAGATAACATAATTGCTTACCTGCTCCTCCTATCTACTGTCCTTTTGTGCTTCACAGACATTACCTCATCTAACCTTCCTTTCACACTCATGTACAGACACTTTGGGGCAGTGGGGGTTTTGGAGGGATGGCAACCAAAGTGCCCAGTAGTACATTCTATGAAATCAAGGGCGCATAGCTGTTGAGTAATGAATAGAAATAATTACATTTCTATGGCCTGGGGAGACGATCCATAGGTAAAGTGCTTGTTACACAAGTGTGAGAACCTGAGTTCAGAGCTCCAGTGTGCATCCAAGCACATGCATATAACACGAATAATAAAAACCCACAGACAGATACTGGGGTTCAAGCTGAAGAGCAGAGAAGCAAAGCAGCTGGCCACTAGCTCAGACTGAAATGGGAGATCCTGTCTCCACGAATTCTCAGAGAAAAAGCAATGCTCCGAGTTCTTGTCACCTCCAGCCTTATATCCATTCTCCATCCAGCCTCATCACTCCTGCCTCAACCTCCCCAGTGCTAGGATTAAAGGCCTGTGATCCCATGTGCTGAGATCAAAAGCTGATTCGCTCTCATGTAGCCCAGGATGGCCTTGGATTCACAGAGATCCATCTGCCTCTGTCTCCTGAGTTCTGGAATTACAGGTGTGTACCACCACTGCCTGGCCCCTACGGCGTGTGGCTAGCTTTGCATTCTGAACCATGAGACAAGCTTTATTAAATCATAAACAATATTTCACCACATACACACGTGCAGACACACACATGAAGACACGCACACACATAAAAGCAACATGGCAGCATGAGTCTGGGTAGGTAAGGACAGAGACAGGAAGATTTTAGCGCATGATGGCCAGCCAGTCTAGACAAAATATCAAGTTCCAGGTTTGGTGAGGAACTCTGTCTCAAAAACTGAGAAGAACAGAGGAAGATATGCAGCATAAATCTCTAGAGGAAGACTTGGCAACATAAATCTCTAGCCTCCCCATGTGTATGCTTGGGCAAACACATGCATACATACACAACCACACACATGCATACCCTACACATGTCAACACATAACACACACAAAGAAAAGAATCTGAAAGCAAGAGTGTCTCCCTGTCAAACTTGTGTTTTTTCTAGTAGATGAAATGAAATCAACGTCTCTTCCCACCTGTCTTGGAGAACTGGTGAATTGTGCAGTAGCTATATTGATTATTATAGCCAGTGATTCATGCTGTTGCTCTTATGGAGTCATGGTGATGATCTATTTATCTCCTGAAGTTGATTTAAAATGTATCTGCAACTGCAGTGCCAATCTGACAGTCACTGTTCTGAATGTTGTCCCAGACTATAGCACGCAGCCTTGCCTATCTAATTGACTTCTTGTAACTTACTGTTGGTCCAGTAATATGAAATGTATGAAAATGGAATTATGTGTAAAAAAAGACTTGCAGTTTCTTGGCAGAAGGCTGACAGACTTTGGAACCTGGAGCTATTTTCATGACTCAGCAGTTATATTTTAGGTAATACTTGTGTTGGTTACTTTTCTCAGTGTGGCCACAGACTAACAGGAACAATGCACAGACAGATGGACTTATTCTAACTCACAGTTTGAGGGGATACAGTTCATCGTGGCAAAACAGGCATGGTAAAGTCAATAGGCAGAGATTCTGGAAGAACTGAGCCTGAGTCCTCAGTGATTCACCTCCTCCAGCAAAGCCCCACCTCCTAAAGGTTCTCCAACTGCCCAAAAGAGCTCTGCTACCCAGGAGACCAAACACATGAGCATGCAGGACAGATTTCACACTAAAACCATACCAGTCGTGTGCTACGTTTTTGTATAGGATGAAACCCATTGTTGTACCTGCACTAAAGCCACACAATGAGGAACACATAGACGCTCTAGTTGTCAGGGACCCAACTGAGCCTGCCTTCGAGTTACCTCACCTAAGGCAGCAGCAGTAGCCTCTCAGCTGAATCCAGCTCTCAGCCGTTTAGTCACTCCTAGCCACTTAATTCTTCCTAGCTGGCATCCTAGATATACACCATAGAGCAAAGATCTAAATCTATCTGTGATATATATATATATATATATATATATATATATATATATATAAGCATATACATTATGGCCGTGAAGCAAATTGTGTTAACCGTTAGAAAAATGATGGAAAGATAAGCTGAACCACAATCCTTTACCACACCCAGTCTAGACTAAATTATTTGATCTTAATAACCCACAAAAAAGGCAACCAATTCAGCAGTGCTTTAATCTCAGCAAAAACAAGAAATCACAGCTCCCTGCAGAAAGTCATGCCAATTAACATTATAAATATCCAATCAAAATGGCATTCTTGCCCTTCCAAAGAGGAGAGGGGATGGGTGACAAAAAGCTTCCTTCTTAGGGTAAGAACTGAGTAATAAACATCACTTTGTCATAAGGGTCATTACCAACTCCAAGGGAAAACCTTATACATGTTTCGTCACATTTTGCCATTTGCTCTTAGCATAAATATAAGCTACCTTCTCTGCCAGCAACATTCGTCTCCTGCCTTCTGTGAATGGATGTAGATGAACTTAATGACAGTCATCCTTTAGAAATTCTCTCTGAATCAGAGTCATAAATGTCTTGCATTTCCAAAGCAGTGTTGCATTTCCAAAGCAGGATGGGTATTCAGCACCAAGAAGACCTCCCAAATCTTGAGCACAGGATCCAAGGCATAACCAAGGAAAATTCAGGACAGGCACAATCCAAGAGATGAGAGGTGAAATGAGAACATCACCAGGAAAGTTGATGACCCACACGGTGCTTAGTTTTATGCAGAAATAACTACTAAAAGAAGATAATGTGGGTTCAGTCCCCTGCTTGTCCTACTCTGTGATGGAACTGTCACTACAACACTACTGCACACAACAGAGGAGACCTGGGACCTGATAACTAGCACAGCAAACACAAATGAGTTGATTTCTGAACACAGTAACAGTAAGAACAAAGGTCTTTCAGAAGACACCCAGTATTCAAAGACCATCCACAGGCTTCTTGGACTGGGACATGGGAAGAGTCACAACAGAGGAATACAAAGAGAAGTCAGAGGTGCAATAAGGAGGGGCTTCAAAAGCTTGAACTTTCCCCCTGGATGTTGCTTTAAACTACTGGAGGTTTCCCTGATAAGAGATGTTATCTAACTTCTCTTCAGCAGGATTTCCCGGGATGATATAGTAGGAATAAATTGAAAGCCAAACACTAAGGCAAAGGGACAGTCAAGAAGAAATTTTACTTTCCCTAGATCTATTGGTGGCTTGGCCTGTTCGGAGGCAGTGATTCAGAGCATATTTTGAAAAGAAAATGATCAAGACCATCAGAGTGAATTCCCTACGAAATGTCCTCCTTTCTTCTATTATTTTTCTTCATAGTACTTCCTGCTTTCTGACATATCACGTTTATTTTTCAGTGTTTTTATTTTCCTTCCTCCATAAAATAAAAGCCTCATGAAAGCAGAGATTTTTGTGCCTGGTCCTTAGCAGGCATTCAGTAAGTGGTTGCTAACTGGGTTAACTTATCTGGATTATTTAAATCATGCTCTTAGGCTTTTTTTTAACCTTGTCTCATGCCCTTCCATTTGTAGACACTATTTATTTTGGTTTGATCTCATCACTCTATCCTGAGTCACTTCAGTAAATTCACTTTAAATTGATCTACATTGTTTGGAAAGTGCCACGTAAATTATCTCCATAGCTTGGCTGCCCTGTTCTGCTAACTGGTATAAACAAACTGCTTCTGATGTGTACGACGAGGCATTAGGTCATGGCTGAGTTCTAATTGACTTCATTTAATTAGCATGGATAGCAGGGATGCACAAAGGCAGACCATATAATGATCAGTTCTGGGCTGAGGTAATGTCTTACCTGGCTTCTGTTTTGAGGATATGAGCCATTGATGAAGCTGTTTTGACAGAGCCATTTTGAAGCCAAGGACAACAGAATGAGGCCAATTTAGGGAGATAATCTTAAAGCAGAAACACCGACATGAAAACTGCCAGCATTTTAGCTTTGGTCTTCTGCCACATAGTGAGCTTTATTTTTCTCTCTGAAATGCGCATGACAGAGATGGTAGATGAGATGGGTTGGAAATGGGCTGAGCGTTGATGGAAATGACTGAACCTGGGTGTCCCTTCCAGTAGCCCCAGGGTTGGAGAACAGAAGGCAGCCACAGTTCACCTGCACTCTTAGTGTTATCATGCATCCCAGGCAGAGGAGGCTAGATCCTTGAGGACCTCTCTCCTGCAACCTCCCCTTTGATTCTCCATGCCTAAAAAAGGTGAAATGACCAGCTGGGGTGGGATGCTAAAGTTTTTTTAAAAAAAATGTAACACAAAAAAAATAACTCCCGTCAAATAACACTGCTCTGACTTTATTAAACCATCTACTTGGCTTTTATTTGCAATCCTTGAATTGGAGAAGCAGCTCCTCTAGAAGTTCAGAAGCGGTTCCTTACTGAGCTGGAAAGAGGATTGGAACCTCCAGTCACAAAAGGGCCAAACTACAACTTGTCAGCTTAGGAATTCGGCTATTTATGTCGAGAAACCCACGATGCTTGCTTATTTATTATGGGAGGAAACAAGGAAATGACACCATTGCCTCTTCATTCACCAGGGAAAGATAGAGAAAGCTCTGGACCAGGTCCCTGAATGGTGCAGGAAGTCTTCCACGTCCAATCCCCTCCTTCCCTTTTCCTTCTCCATCTTCCTTTCCCTGATTTCTCAAATGTTGAGGTAAACAGCTCACAGATAAGCTGGCTACACGGTATCTGACATCCCAGAACTCATGTATAATGCAGTTTGTATATGCGTGTGAACAGAATGAATACTTGTATTTACAGTCCATTACTACATAATAGTATAATGCAGTTTGTGTATGCGTGTGAACAGAATGAATACTTACATTTACAGTCTATTACTACATAATAAAACACATCAGTTTACAAACATCGTGCTACGCCCGCACTTCTGTAGATTAGCTTAGCTGGTCCTCTGTATAAAGGTTGCAATCAAGGCCACAGATGGCTCTGTTCCTTTCAGGAGTTCGGAATCCTCTGCCAAACTCACTTGGTAGGTAGCAATACTTAGCTCTGACCCTCTCTCTAAAACCTGGTCACACTCTGGGAGTTTGCCATCTTAAGACAAGCAAAAAAAAAAAAAAAAAAAAAAAAAAAAAAAAAAAAAAAAAAAAAAAACCTCAGCTCAGAATCAAATCTGGCCCATGTGTGAAAAATGTCATGCTCTATCATAGCACAGCACTGCTATAGGAGTGACATCCTATCACATCTGGCAAGTTCTACAGGTTATAAGCAAACCACATGTTCTACATACACCGAGAAGAGGGTTCTTACAAAAACACACTGGACAAGAGGAAGAAAAAATCCACTGGGAGTCATGTTAGACTGTACACAGCACCACTTAAGAGTTGCTCAAATTAACTGTATGCTTTGTTACAAGTATAAACTCTCCCTGTTAAAAAAAATCCACCCATTATAACATTATAACAATAAAATAGAAATTTGAAGTTTCCAGTAATTGGCTAAGGTTCAGAAATAAAAAACAGATTTTATATTCTGACAACCTTGTCAAAATATTCTATTTTGTGCTACACATTGTTCTAGGCAAAGCACTAACAAAGACCAGTTCCATGACTCAATAGAGGACATCTAAGCTCAACATGTCACTTTCTTAAAAGAAAGAATGCTGAAAAAAACTTGCCAAACTCAGCTTGTACGAATCAGGGACTCATTTAAATGTAAAAGTGAAGTGTGCTTAGTATGGGAAAGACATAAGATAGAAAATGTTTATATTAGTTCCTTGATAATCTAAAATGGGAAAGCCCTTGAGAATGCTCCAAGCAACTTTTGGTAGACCTTGCCAATGAGACTTTTCTAGCAATGCCTGGTTACACAGGTCAGCAGAGTGCATCTATAGAACCAATTCAAGGCAGTCTTTAAGTATTATTTCTTTGGTCTGTAATCTGGTATTTTAACCATAACGTACCATGAAGTTCTTTTCTGGTCATGACTACTTTGGGTTATAAAGTCTCCTGTGTTTCATTGTTCATTTCGTTACCTAGATTTGGGGTTTTCTATTATAATTTTATCAAAGGTGCTTTTTATTCCTTTTGGTTGCATCTCCATTCTTTTTCTAGCCCTTGTTTTCTTATGTTTGATTTCTTGATTATTTTCCAGGCTTCTCAAAATTTGTAATCATGTTTGTTGATTTTGTTTGTTTGATTGATTGATTATAGTATTTCCTTGGCCTTGTGTCCTATTCCCAATTCTTTCTTTGGCTTGACCTAATCTGTTAATGATTCTTCCCATTTGCTTTTTTTATGATTTCTTGAGTTTTTAAGTCTAGCATTTCTGTTTGGTTTTATTTTCAAAAATCTCAAATTCCTTGCTGTTCTAATCCACATTGGTAATTTTCGTATACAGTTCCCAAATTGACCTCCCTATGCTTGTCACTGTCCTCTTTGGAGTTACTTATCATTTTGACAATTAAGCATCTGAATTCTTTGGCATTTCAACCACTTCAATATCTTTGAATTTGATTATTGAGGATTAGAATCTTTTGGAGGACTTAGGTTTCTTGTAACATGAATAAATAAATGACCCAGAGACTGATATTGGGGTTGAAACTTTTAGCTGAATATCAGAAAGCAAAGCAGCCAGCCACTAGCTCTCACCTCTAGCTCAGGCTGAAAGGGCTGATCCACACACCAGCTCTTCACCAAGTCTCAAATTGCTGCCTCTCCTCAGTGTGGCTGGAGAGTGAATGCTTCTACTGAGACTTTGTTTCTGTCTTATATACTTCCCTAATGTTGGGATTAAAGGTGTGAGCTGTAATTCTCTTTTAGACTGATTCACTCTTGTGTAGATCTGGGTGGCCTTAGACTCACAGAGATCCATCTATCTCTTAATCCTGAGTCCTAGGGATAAAGGTGTGTACCACCACCTCCTAGCTTCTGGCTTCTGGGATTGAAGATGTGTGCCTAACTTCTAAGGCTTGAGGCTGACTTTGCTTTTCTGAATCCTCAGACAAATTTTAATACATCATAAATAATATACCACCACAGTTGCTTTTTCATGTTTCTTGTGCTTCTATGCTGCAATCTGTTCACCTTGTTGAAATGGATCTCTCTTCCAATCTAATTTGAGGCTCTTTTGGGTGAGTAAGTAGCCTTTTCTTAAGGGCTCAGTGCCCAGCAACATTATGAAAGAAAAAAGGAAACTTCTTGTGGAAGAGTCTTACTTCTGCTACTTTTTTGAGGATCTAGACCTGGAGCTGCAGGAAAGATTGTTTTCTCATTTTTGAAGCACAAATTCTCTCTCTCTCTCTCTCTCTCTCTCTCTCTCTCTCTCTCTCTCTCTCTCTCTCTCTCTTTCTCTCTCTCTCCCATCTGCAATCTTACCACCTCTTTTGTGATTTCTGTTGTTCTGCTCTTTCTTTCTTTCTCTCTTTAACTATAACTTGCCCTTTGTTATTTTAACTCCTCTCACTCACCACAGTAAATGGAAGCAGCTTCTAGTGTAATATTTTATTCCAAATGTCTTCCTTCTTGACAAACTGAACAAATGTGCCACAAATCTGTAAATATCTTCCTCAAGGAAAGAAATCCTTGAGAATATACCCCTAGCCTGTTTCCCTGTTCTTTTGAAAAAAATCTATTCATTCATTCATTCACTCATTCATTCATTCAATGTTGAAGAGTGTTTTATTCACAAGTATGCCTCCACATCACATACGTGCCTGGTTCCCATGAAGGCCAGAAAAGGGTATGGGTTACCTTCAGACTGGACTTATAAGTTGAAACAGACAGTTGTAAGTTGCAACGTGAGTGCTTGGAATTGGACTCAGATGCTCTGGAAGAACAGCCAGTACTCTTAATCACTGAGCCATCTCTCCAGACGGTCCTTTTCTTTTTTTTTTTTTTTTAATTGACTATTTCAAGGAATTTAAATTCCATCTATTACTAGAAGTAGCTTCTTATAGAATACTTTAATAAAGTTGGTAGTGACTGAAAATGTCACTACACTTCAGAATTCTTTAAATAACTCAGCAACCTAAAAACATAAACAATACTCTGAAACATGGTGCCATGAGATTATACTACAACTTTTGCTATAATCACGTAAATCTGGAATAACTCCAATGAAGTCCTTACTGTTAATTAAAAGCAATTGAATTACACTGTAGAGATGATACATTTTCTAGGAGGGAGGAAATACAAATAATTGTGTCCTTCAGTGAGGTGCACTTATAGGACTATTCTATAGTTTCCTTAACAGATATTTACGGAGTGCCTAGTGGAGCTCGGCAGTGCTCTAGCTCCAGAGAACACAAAAGTAAGCCAACAAGCAAAGTGCTTGACAATGCTGATGTGTGGGATCGTGAGGCCAAAAACAAAAATTAAAAAAAACTAATATATAGCATTACTGGTGATGACAACTAGTGCAGAAAAATATTAGAGATACTATAGCAGGGTGTGATTGACTGTGTAGCTATTTTACATAAGCAAGTCAGGAAGACTTCTCTGAAAAGGCAATGTTGGAAAAGAATCTTAAGTTGAGCTGAGGGTATAGCTGACTTGTAGAGTATGTACTTAAAATGCACAAAGTCTCGGGCACAATACCCAACACCAAAAGAGACAAATAAGACATCTGAACTGAATAGTGAATCAGACACAGATCTGATGGAGACATGTTCTTGGCAGTAGAAAGAGCATGTTTTAAGCTCTGACAATCCAAAGTGAGGTCAGAGTGATGATATAGTGAGCAAGAAGACCTGTAAATATAGATTTAAAGAGGTAGCTATGGGCCAAAGTAACATGGGGCCTGAATGATTAAAGATGGGGCAGTCTAGATTCTAAGTGTAATGAGAAGCCATTGAAGTTAGAGTTATTATACATAAAAAGCTCTTATATCTTCTTGACTACATACTTTGGGTGATTTGAATATGTTAACTCATGGAATCATCACAGAAGTCTATGAGAGATGTAGCATTTCCTTTCTATTTTACAAATAAGAAAAGTGAGTCCAAAGAGATTTCATAGCATATCAACATGTTTATATATAGTGTAACCAGAATTGCAATGTGGACAGACTATTTTATTTGTTTATGAAATTCACTTTGGCTCCAATGTATAATAAAAAATAAGAAGATGGAAATATTCCAAGTAAGAGATGAAGGTGGGTTAGATCTTGGGGTGGCAATGAAAGGAGAGAATGGCTAGGTTCAAAATAATTGACAAGGTAAAACCAAGAGGACAGTTTATGCATTGAATAGACAGGGCTCCTGAAAAGTGAGTGGATATGAAGGAAGACATGGTGAGAAAAAGAGTGAAGAAAGAATGGGAACCAGGAGGTCACATAAAAACTGAGGTTCATTTTACATGTTTACACAGAGATATTGAGTGAACAATAGACTGTACAAATATACAGTTCAGTCAAATAGCCTATTGGCATGAACAGATTTAGTATCCAACAGCTTATAGATGTGTAAAGCAATAAGGCTGTGTAAGATGACTGAAAGATTGAAGAGGTAGGGGGAGACACCCAAGGTGTAAGTCACAGGCATCCTACCTATCTCTAACCCAGTGAGTGTCATGCATAGGAAAAGGAGCTAGCAAAAGATGCTTAGAAAATACTAGTAAAGAAAACAATTGTAAAATTTTAGGAACTGTCCTCCCTCACTGCCGCCAATTCAAATGAAACCATTTCAAGAAGGATGCAGAAGCCCACTGCCAAGTGCATCACAAAGGAGATGTAGACTGCAGTCAAGACTTGACATTTGGATTTGCCAGGATAAAAGTCATCAATAGCTTCAACAAGACCAGTCTAGAGAAGATGCTGAGACAAAAATCCTGGTTAGAGTGGAATTCAGAAACATTAGGGGTCAAAGAAGCAGTGACAGAAAATGTCTAAAAGTCTTTACAAGAATTTCAGTGTGAAGGAAAGTAAGTAGAGAAATAGGCAAGTCCGCGTGAGGTCTTGGGAGCCAGGGAAATCCAGATAGCAGGTCTTTACAGTGGAACGATCCAGTAGAAAAGGAAAATTAAGGATGCAAGGTAGAAAGGAGAGTAGAGTACTCAGGGAAGAGGTGATGTGGTGAAAAGTTGTCCCCAGAAGAAACAAACGTTTCTTAGATCAGAGACAAGACATCACATTTCAGTACTGGACAGGAAGGTTGTTCAACTTGCTGTCTCAAGATTTTCTAAATGAAGCAAGAAGTTCTATCATCAGCTAAGGGCACAAAGAAAGGAAGTCCCTGGAGTTGAAAGTTTAGAGACAGAGAAAGCAACGTGTGTGTTATAGCTATGTGGAAAGTAAGGAACTGAAGAAATAACAAGGAAATGAAGTTGAATGACATGTTTTACTCTTTTGACCAGGAGGAAACGACTTTTCCTTCCTGGGCCTCAATAGAGTCGTGATATCTGTCCTGAGCTGTCTCCAAGGCCACTATAGGAGAGCTACCTTTGGGCATGTCTACGAAGGTGTTTCTAGAAAAATTTACCCAAGAGAAGGAAACCCACCACAAATGTGTATTGCAGGACCTCATGTGCTTGCAACCCAAACTGAATAAAAGAGAAAAAAAGAGAAAATATACTTCTTGGTCAGCTGAGATGTAAGGGAGCAGCTGCCTCATGCCACGCTACCTTAGGGTTACCCATCTCCATCCTTTTTTCGTTGTCATGGATCATATCACCTTAAACTGTGAGTCAGGAGACACTTCTCCTCCTTGTCCAATATTTGTTCACCGAAATGAAGAAAAGGAGAATGAATACAGTGAGGGGCGACTGAAGAGTTATGACATTAATGAAATAAAGATCTCAATAAGGTTTTAAAATTGCGGACATCATATGTTAGAATTAGTGAGTACACCATTAACGGGTGATGGTTAAGCTTAAAGTCACTATTTCAGAGGCTGTAGAGTAGTTATGACAAAGCCTAGGGCATGACCAAAGGAAAAGAAGAAATCATTGAAAATGAGGAGATCAAAGGATCAGAGTCAGAGTATTGGATGTGTCACTGATGTTTTGTTACTTAGTAAATGAGAATAGAAACAGTGATGGACAGAAGGAAAATAAGCCCAATGCCAAGACCTAAGTTAAAACAAATGAACCAAAAAGGAGTAAATGGAGGTTCTGTCAGTACATGAAATGCATGTGCTTCAGAGAAACTGCTGTTGAGGGAAAATGAACTGAGGGCAAAAGCTGGAACAAGGACAGGTAACCCTACCTTAGAAGTAGATTAGGAGTGAAGCATTCTGCATCTCAGAGGTTTCCAGAGACAGCTAGATCTGTAGATTAGGGACATGGACAATGCATTCAGAAAAAGAACTGGGGAGATCAGGAGATTTTGCTGATGTTGACCTGAGTTCCAGGAGATATCCCAGAAATGTCTAGAAAGCCAATGACACAAACAGAGAGAGGTACCAAGTTTTATAAGGACAATAGTGACGATAAAGGCTAAGGAGGCTTCTGAGGATGACCAAGGTAGACAAGACATTATTGTGAACCTCTAGTTCCAATGGCTCTAAAGCAAGGTGAAACCTGGTTCTGACTGGCACCTCTTTCCTAAGATTGATCTCTACGATAAAGTGATGCCACCCTTGCCACACCCTGCAGAACACAAGGTATTCTGGGTCCCCCTCTCACTTTCCTACTCTTACCATAGATATGAAGCCAAAGCAAGAAAGTAAACACCTGTAAAGCCATGAAGTGCCTGCATCACAACAGGTTCCATTCTTCTGTGAAAAATAAACTCTGTTATTCACCCACCTAACTGATGGTTCACTCACTCAGCAGTAGAGCTGACCCAGACAGTGTACAAGACATAAGGATTCTATCTTACTGGCTCAACCCCCAGTGCTAATTGCATCAGATGTCTGGCAGATACTCAGGAAACAACGAAACAAAACATTAACATAACACCAGTATGTTTGCTGCTACAAAATGAAGTTTATAGTAGACAAAGAATATATATTACATATGTAACCAAAATCATGGGACCTACAGACAAAGAACTAGTTTTCTTGACCCTATCAGTAAAAAACCACTGAGATTTATAGTGGATGGTAGAAAAGTGCTGTCTTCAGAATCTCTTCAGGCATCTGAAAAGACACACAGCAAATGTGTTATGATTGCTGTCTTGGTTGGAGTTTCTATTGCTATGAAGAGACACCATGACCACAGCAACTCTTATATAGGAAGGCATTTAATCAGGGTTGGCTTACAGGTTCAGAGGTTTAGTCCATTATCATCTTGGTGGAAATCATGGTGGCATGCAGGCAGACATGGTGCTGGAGAAGGAGCTGAGAGTTCTACACTTGGATTGGCAGGCAGGAGAGAGACAGAGAGAGAGAGAGACAGAGAGAGAGACAGAGACAGAGACAGAGAGACAGAGAGACAGAGAGACAGAGACTAGGCCTAGCTTGAGCTTTTGAAACCTCAAAGCCCACCTCCAGTAACACACATGGTCCAACAAGGCCACACCTCCTAATAGTGCCACTCCTTAAGAGCCTATGGGGACCACAAACCACCACAGTGATGGTTGTATTGCCCCCTCATATCTGCTATGGGCAGATCTTGGGCTAGTACCCTGGAGAACAAAGACTAATGGTGTTTTTTTTAAATATGTCAAAACCCAATAAAGTTTAGAACAAATACTACAAAGCCAATAAAACAAACCACAGCAGAGACTAGTAAGAAAAACTACTTAAACAAGGCAACCAGAAAAGGTCTCTCTGAGAAGGTGATATTTCAACTGAGACCTGAGGAAAAATAGAGGAAAAGCACAACACACACACACACACACACACACACACACACACACACACACACACACACACACACACACGCACGCACGCACGCACGCACACACACGCACACACACACACACACAAATCCAAGAGGGAAAAAGTTTGAGAAAAAATCTTTGGATAAGATCATTTTAAAACCCCTGGTGTGGATAGAGGTATGAGGTTATAAAGGAAAGCAAAAGTTGAAGGTCACCAAAGTAAAGAGACTATCACTGTGTTGTAGGAGGCTCTTAGGGGCTCTTAAGCCCCACAGCCAGCAAGCTGTGCCACATGGCAGGCTCTAAGAGGGCTGACTCACATGTGTCCCAGATTGGGGACCAACAGCTATCGCTGTCCCTTCTACCCTCACCACGTGTCCAAATTCATTCTCCTCTTACTACACAGAGAAAGGCAATTTGTGACCAATATTTGAAAAAGGCAACTATACCTCTATTAGATTTCCTTTGTGCCTAATATCTAAGGAAAGAACTTACTAGCTATTCCAGCATGTCTGCTGAATTAAGGCTGTCTGACTCGGTGCAGAAACGAATAGATGGTAACAATGCTAACTGCTGCTCTAAATAGCAAAGACTATAAATAATTCATGCATAAAATGGTTAGTGTTCCCAGAGTAAATATTTTCCTACAGTCATTTATAAATAATTGAGACTTCTGTTTGAACCACCTGTCTGTCTGTATTCCTAAAGAAATCAAACTGAATGCACAGTTGCCTGTGACTCCACTTCCTGTTTCAAAAGCCACAGCGCACAAAGACGCAGAGAAGTTCTCTGTGCATTCTCCCTTGTTGAATCCTTTTGGTCACAGACATCCCAGTCACTCTTGACAGCACTAAAAAAAAAAAGAGTTGTTGAAGGGAAGCTAGACAATGAGCATCTCACCTTCCGTAGGTATTGTGTTGTAAAAAGTGAAGACTACAGAATCTAAGGACCTGGCTGGGTTCTCTCTCTCTCTCTCTCTCTCTCTCTCTCTCTCTCTCTCTCTCTCTCTCTCTCTGTGTGTGTGTGTGTGTGTGTGTGTGTGTGTGTGTGTTCTTATGTTGTAAGTGTGTATGTGTGCCAGCATTTATGTGTATGAATGTGGGTATACACATGCTATGTAGAGGTGCTAGGAAACACTTGGGTGTTGCTACTAACCTCATTTGAAGCAAGGTTTCATTGTTATTTCTCTGCCATACACATCAGGTTGGCTGATGTGAGCTTCTGGGGACCCTCTTATCCCCATTCAATTTCCTCATAGGAGCACTGAGATTACAGATGCCTGTGCTGTGAGCCCGGCTTTTCTGTGGGTCCTGGGGAATTGGACTCAGGTCTTATTCCTTCTTAGTAATCAATTTTACTCATTGAGCATTTGGTCCAGCTCAGAAGCCAAATACAGTCCTAAGTATTACTTTGATCCTTATTAAAATCTTAAGAAAATTCTTGTCCTTGCTGACACTTGAATATAAGAAAAAAACAGCAAAAGACAAACAAAAAGCAGGAATATTTTAAAATAGTATCATAAACTCCTATGGAAGAAAAGAGAAAATAAGATATTATAGTAAAGACTGGAAACAATGAAATTCTGAGTCAACAGTTTGGAGAAAGACTAAGGTGAGGGAGAAGGTCACTCTAAACTGAAGGGAATATTAACATTACACCTGGAACAAACTATGAGCATTAAGCAAGCATGAAGCATCCCATAAAAATGTGCTCATTCTTGTTGTCATTGATGTTCAGAAACTATGAACATGGATTGAAAGGACCAGAATTGGGATTCAAAGTAGGGGTGAGCACCCACAATGGTAGGAGGAACTAAAAAATTATAATCAGTGAAAGAAAATCAAGATTTGCTCTGCCTCTATTTACAGAAGAAATGTTCAAATGGCAGGTAGCCTGTGGTCAACTAGGAGACTCCAAGCCCAGCCTGTGTTTTTCTTTCTGAAGTCCAATTCTGCTTTCAATCCTGCTGCCCAGTACAGAGGCCGGCAGAGAATAGGACTTGGGTGAATGAAATAAAAAGGCCAAATTAACTTGTTTTAAATTTTAATCTGGCTCAAATCCAAGCAACTGCAGGGCAGTGCAGTCTGTTAGGAAGAAGTTGCTACAAAGACAAAAGCAAGGTAGAATTTTGTTTATAGTGTTGCTTTAAAAAACAAACAAAAACAAAAACAAAAACCAAAGAACCTTTCACTGAAAAACAAAACACATACTTATAGAAGCATTTTTTTTTAATTCATGATGTAAACAATAGATCACAAGGGTCAAATCTGAACGGTGAGATTTCCAACTGGCCTTTGATACTTTACATTATCCCATGGGAAAGGCAGCCATTTTAGACCTAAAACCATTGGGGACGCCTGAAGGATGCGAACAGTCATTGGTGTCTTCAGCCACCAGATGTCAGTATTGGTTTAAGCAAATATGCTGAAGCTTGCTCCAGGCTAATTCAAGTGATTCTTGAGTCTTTGGAACCTGGAAGTGCATCCCAAACTAGACAAGTCATGAAACAAGGATCTAATTACTTTGTGGCAGAACAATCAGGACTGAGTCTAGAACCCCCAAACACTTTCTTTTCTTGTTCCATGTTTTTGTTTCGTTTCGTCTTGTTTCTCTACTAGACAAGCCGAGTGATTCCCCCTTAGGCTAGTATGTCATAGCTGTGAAGAACCATATCAAAATAATTGCCTTGTGTCAAGTGTTGTGTTTGTTCATTTCGTCTCTGAAGAAAGTTTCTGTCTTATGAGTTATCGACCAGAGAAGACTCACAAAGAACTTACTCTTCAAAGTTCAGTTAAAGGAAATTCTTCTTATATGGGTGACATTTAAGCAGTGGCCCCCAAATGCAGTTCATACTTGCAAAATTTACAAATGAATTTCTCATGGAATAGAATAGGTATACCTAAGATTATTCTAAGTATAAAGAAGATAAATTGCTCTTAAGCTTTGCTCCTAAGCTTTCATTTCCTTTTACAGGCCAGGAGGTAGTCTTCCATTTAAATGAATCCATTTTCTTTCCAACATAACTCTTGCATCATCACCTCACTTCAGCATTCAATTCTCTCTGTCCTTCCCATCTTCAAGACTGCTACTCTAGTTACTGGGAGAAAATATCTAAGACCTTCCTGTTTCTAATTCAGATGAATCTTGGAAGTTGTTCACCACATGGAAACTCTGGGGACTGTGTCCTCCACCGTGAATGAAAACCTCAAACCAACAGTGCATGACAAGCGCTGACCCAAACAACAAACACAAGGAGAAAGCAAAGAAACATGTGCCCCTGAAACACAGAGGAAGAAACCCCGAGGAGGCATTTGCTGCTGGCTTGTTCTTATGAAATCGTGTGACTCTAGTACTGTGACTTTTACAGCCATGAGATTTCACTTTTGTTTTGTATGGAAGGATTGTGCTCAATATTCAAAGTGACAAACAATTATGAGTTGAAATGAAGCAAAGCACATCACTGATTTACTTTACTGCTAGAGGTAATCGACAGAGTCTGAATACAATGTATACCTACATACGGTGCATTGGCCATCATTTAAATAGGTTCATTAAATTTGTCTAGGTTTCTGCACATGTTGTTGCTTTTTATATTTAAGATGCCATCAGTGCGTTTCTCAGACTGTAGTGATGTATTAAATAGGCCCAAACAGTTTATAATTAATATAAGCCTCTGTGCATTTATTTGGGGCTGAACAGTTGCAGGACCTGATGGGACAGAAACTTCCATCTACATCAGACATTCAGCATTCTGCCACAATGTATTTCTGAGTTGAGTAATTCAGAATTTATGAAAATATGTTGTGCCATTTCCTTGCAAATGAGGTGCATATTACAATCATTCACATAACCGTATCGATCTGATTTCACTATTTTCAGTGAGTGTAGAGTAGAAATATAAAACTGACAAATAGGAGTCAGCAAAGGACACAGAGTTTTCATAAAAGGTCATCAATCATGGTACCTCAATAAGGAATATTCTAGATAATTGCCATGATCTGCAGAGAGTGAGTGGTGTACATTTCATTGATATTCTTTTTCTTCTTTTCTTCTTCCTCCTCTGATTTTCTCTTTGTAGAAAATCTTGCACATTCTACCCATTTATTTCAGACTGAATCTTTTCCTGGTAGTTCATTCAATCTCTCTCTCTCTCTCTTTTTCAGAATTTTTTTTATTTGAATTAGAAACGAGATTGTTTTACATGTCAATCCCAGTTCCCTCTCCCTCTGCTCCTCCCCTACCACCACCCCCCAACTAAAACCATACTATCACATATCCTTTCTGTTCCCCAGGGAGGGTGATGCCTTGCGGGGGTCATCAGTCTGTCATATCTTTTGGGATAGGGCCTAGGCCCACCCCCATGAGTCTTGGTTCAGGGAGTATCCCTCTATATGCAATGGGCTCCCAAAGTCCACAACTATACTAGGGATAAGTACTGAACTACTACAGGAGGTCCTGTAAATTTTCAAGATCTCCTCAATGAAACCCACATTCCTGGGGTCTGAATCAGTTCCATGCTGGTATTCCAGCTATCAGTCTGGGGACCAAGAACTCCCCGTTGTTCAGGTCAGCTGTTTCTGTGGGTTTCACCAGCCTGGTCTGGACCCCTTTGCTCATCACTCATCCTTCTCTGTAACTGGATTCCAGTTCAGTTCAGTGATTAGCTGTGGGTATCTGCTTCTACTTCCACCAGCTGCTGGATGAAAGCTATAGGATGGCATATAAGTTAGTCATCAATCTCATTATCAGGGGAGGGCATTTAAGGTCGCCTCTCCTCTGTTGCTTAGATTGTTAGTTGGTGTCATCTTTGTAGATCTCCAGACATTTTCCTAGTGTCTGATTTCTCTGTAAACCTTAAAAAACTCAACCTTTCTGCTCTCTCATGTCCTCCTCACCCCTCCTCTTCACCACTTCTCATTCTCCTAGCTCCCTCCCCCCTCCTCCCATGCTCCCAATTTGCTCAGGAGATCTTGTCCCTTTCCCCTTCTCTAGGGTACCATGTATGTCTCTCTTAGGATCCTCATTGTTTACTAGCTTCTCTTTTTAAAGAGATGGTTTAAACTGGATCATTTATCACATAAACTGGATCCAAGCCACAGCCTTGGATCTTCATGCTTGAACCCTACCCCAGAGATTTTGATTTAATAGGCCTGGGTATGCTGGTGTCATCAGACATTTAAAAGCTTCCTCAGAGATTCTAATGGGCAGGCACAGATGAGAACACTACTCTGAGCCTTACATTGCATGCTTGCATGTGTTAAGCATTGTTGCTTTGCTAATCTCAGTGCTATTGTAAGTGGGTTTGCTCTTTAAGTAGGTCCAACTTGTACATGAGGGGAAAAATCTACCAAATTATAGAAGAATATGATTAAAAACTAAAAACACATCACAACCAAAGAAAAGAAAAAACATAATGAATAAGTGCACTTTCACTTATCTTTGAATTCTTGAGTTGTCCCATGCCCAAACTCCCAAGAGTGATTTTTTTCATTATTTATAATTTTAATTTTTATTGACTATAGAGTCTTTTCATATAGTATATTCTGATAGTGGTTTTTGCCCTCCCCCAACTCCTCCCTGGTCAATCCAAATCCACACTCTTTATTCCATTCTCTCTCTCTCATTGGAAAACAAACAGGCAACAACAAAAACCACCAGAATGGGACAAAACAAACAGGAGGGGGGAAAAGGACCCAAGAAAAAGCACAAGAAACACATACACACTCTGAAACATACAGAAATCCCATGAAAACACAAACTCAGAAACCATAATACATAAGCAAAAGACCGACAAGGCACAAGAATGCCCAGACAAAGAATTATGAAACAAACACCCTCCAAAAACACCATTGAGTTTGTTTGTGTTGGTTGACTGTGTGTGTGTGGGGTTCCCCTTAAGTGTGGTTTGTGTGCTCAATGAGATTCTACTGGAGAGAACAAAATTTTCCTTTGCAAGTGGCTGTCAATTGGGGATAGTTTCTGGGTTAGGAATGAAGGCTTGCTTCCCCTCTCAATGCTGGGACAGCATCTGGCTTGAATCTGTGTAGGCCCTGTGCATGCTGCCTCCGTGTTTGAGTTCATATGTGCACCAGCCCTGCTCTGTCTAGAAGGCCTTGTTTCCTTGATGTGTTCCATCCCCACTGTATCTTTCAGTCTTCTTTTCTGTAAAGTTCCTGGAGTCCTGAGGGAAGGAACTTGACTTAGAACCTTTGCCCCTACTGACTAGTGTCCATGGTACTGGAAGGTACTCAGCACGCTTCCAGACAAGAAAGGTAAACATCAACCCAGATACAAACCCTTGATATACTGTGGTGACTTGCATTATATGATGGTGCAATAATAGCACAAAAATAGTGATTGGAGTAACCAAACACTATATGATTGCATTGAAGGCTCACTTTGTAAGATTGAATCCATGCCTGACACTGCTGAGATGGCCAAGAACCTGAGACTAGTGAGGCCGTGAGCCTAGGAGAAAACCAAATACTACTCTTCTGCTAAAGGAATATAGCAATAAAATGACTCTTCATTACATGCTGCTATCTTCATAGATCAGTGCCTTAATTAGCCATCATCTGAGAAGGATTATCTTCCTGCAGTAGATGGGACTCAATATAGAGACACAAATTGGACAATGTAGAGAATAAGAGATCTTGGAACATTCAGTCCTAAATAAGATGTCTCCATCAATAGTGAATTCCAAGAAAGAGCTGAAGAATACTATTTAGGATGAGGGGAGATGGACAATTTAATATAAAACAATTTGCTGTTGAATATACCATTAGTTTTTGCAGGACTGTTTAGAGTCTATATTATGCTAATAGATTATAAATATTACAAATTTCCCAAGAGGCCTGCATACACATTGAGTGATGCAAAAGGGGACAATAGTATGTATTTGGTTTTTACCAGAAAGTGTCCCTCTATATGGTAATCTTAAAGTATTTTTGGACGTTCACACAGTCATGTCTCCATCCAGTGGCAGAGATGCAAGTAAGCTCCCATTCTTTGAATAGTAATCAGCTCCTGTTCCTGATTTTACAGGATGCTGACTGGGGGTGTGGGGAAGGCTCTATCCTCAATGGCCTTCAAGGTTTGTTTGTTTCTAACTAGGCACCTAACATCCTATTCCATGGCAACACACTTTAAGAAATATAATTCAAAGGTCTATCTTTTGAGGAAAAAACAGGTAACTCCTGGAACAAAAGCGTTATCTGCAGATTTTACTCTGCAGTGCTGATGTACTACTTGCTACTGGGTATTCCCTTCTGGATATATCACTAGAGGATCTCCAGATATTTAGAAGTTGTTGTGCTTTTGATCTAAGGCTTGGTCCCCTGATGGCTGACCTACTGAGAGGTAATGAACTCATAAGGGCACAACTTCATCAATGAGCTGATCATCATTGACAATTCCTGCTGAATGGGCTGCTGGGAATTATGTCCAGTTTGGAGGAAGTGGGACAGGGGGGAGAGGGGTTGTCTTTAAGCAGACTGCTTTGTCCATGGCCCTGTCTCTCTCTGCCTGCTTCCTGGTTGCCATACAGTGAACGGTGCTCTTCCACAAGAGGTTTGTCCTCACCGCAAGTCTAGAAACAATGGCATCATCTAAAACTGAAATTTTTAAATCTGTAAGCCAGAATAAATATTTTCTCTTTTAGTTATTTAATGTCAAACATGTTGTCACAGTAATGAAATGGTAGTTAAAGCAGTAGTTTTCTGTCAAAGGCCAAGCTTAACAGCTAAGGATTCAAACATAATATTTCTTAGATTAATTTTTGATGAAAATTTCATACATGCATACAATGTGTTTTGGTCAAATCTACCTACCCCCCCATCTCATTCCCCTCCAAATTCTCCCTTATTCCTACCACACGTTTCCCTCCTGCTGAATCCTTTAGTGTTGCCAGAGTATACTTAAGTATAGGGCCACTTACTGTAGCCCTGGTAGCCTATCAGGAACTGCAGTACCTAAAGATAGGACCACTTACTGGAACACTGGTAGCCTATCAGGAACTGCATCCCCAAAGGAAACTGGCTCACTCTACCAGCAGCCATCAGTTGCAAATGACTCCTCAGCCATAGGTGGTACTCAAGAACCCCTCCTAACTATACTCATATCCAGCATTTTTCCTTCTCTTTTTGCATTAAATTTAAATTAATCCTACTTCATTTTCTTACCTATAAAACAGGAGAGATATTGTGCTTAATGATATCAGACTTGCTAAGCTCAGGCTATTAATTGTTGTATTTAAGAAGATATCAAGTAATATTTAAAGGGAAGCAAAACCAAGCCACATAAATAATGTCACAGAAAAATTTGTAGAATATAGCTCATAACTTCTGAACTCTCTGATCCAACTTGAGAATGTGAAACGCTTGACAAAGAGAGAAAACCTATCTCTGAAGAGGACACTGGGGGATGACAGCTGCCTTGCTCATCACTTCCCACCACCACACTCTCTAGAGGATTCTTACAGGCTCATTTGGAGACACTGAAGCTGCACTTTGGGGACTGGGGATCTGCTTTCTGCCTTCGGCCCATATAATCCAGGGGGTCAGGAATGGTGGAATAACTGTTCCGGGGGAAGATCCACCTACACTTTCAGAGTTTCCCAGAGTAAAACACATCACCAGAGAAAGCAGTATTAGGGTGAGTCCCAGAGGGCAACACAAGTTGGTGAGGATGAAGCCAGATTCCTACGATCTGAATCAAGAGGGGCAGGAGTCCACATAGAATTTTAACAGCTCTTTTCAGCCAACAGTGAGAAACATCGGGAAGGAGGTCTTTGGGGAAGTAAATGACAAGATTCACAAAAGCCTGAGAAGGGAGCAAATCTGCTTTAAATAACAGAATCTAAGAAGGGCAAATAGACAAAGCTAATGAAAGTCCCTTTCCTGGGCCAACTTGCAAGGAAAGGAGGCCCAGGATGGGCCACATGAGGTTTCCATATTAAATTAAGATCAGAGCTTGGTTAATGTCTTGGGCCTGCAATCTAATTAGTGAATGGGTTCTTGAGTTCATGATCTTAATTGGTAGTAGGATGGTCTATTACTTAAGTATGAGCAGAAAGGCATAGTGTCTGGAGAAATTTTCATCCAGCACCAAGTAATGATTACTGTACATGTTTTTAAAATGCTGGCAAGAATAAATAAAGATGATTTGGTGATATGACCTGAGTCCTGGGTTAACACCCAAAAGAGGGGAAAGGGTTCGTGCACAAGTGCATGAATGTGTGTTTGTATTTATAACAGAATGTTTTGTGAATTCCCTGAAGTAAGGAGTGATATTCTCAGTTTTACATATATGCCACTTGAAAAACAGTTCATGAACCAGAAAACAAGGACCTGATCTGGGAGCTTTAATGCCAATGTCTTCTCAGGCCAGCTCCAGACCCGCCTTTTGACAATATTCCAGAGAGAGCCATTTCATGTGCAATTTGAAGAAGCATTGCTTTCTGGGCTGAACCAATCTCAACCTTCCTAAAAATGTTTTGTGGGATCTGAGTTCTTAAGTGTGATTTTTTTCATGTCCATTACTGCTGACACCATAAAGTGCTCATAACAAATATTCTGTAGCACTCTGGCATTGCCATGATCTCTGTCAATTTATTTTTGTCTCTCCTCTCTTCCTAGTTAGCTTTTAATCTGGCTTAATTATTATATGTCATCTCTTGCACTAAGTGTATATGGGGAAGAAATGAACAGGTCTCTACTACCTGGTATTCCCAGGCCACCTTGCAGTAACACAGAAAGGTTAAATATCTCAGTGGCTGTTACTCTGTAAAATGTGCCCATTAGCTTATTTTTCACTGTAGCCATTAGGTTTTCAAAGTTATGGCTTTGAAAATCACCATAGCCTTAGGAAAATGTGCTTGAATGGTTTCATCTGCAGAAATGGAAACAAATTACCTCCTTGAGTTCTTCCCTCTCCTCCTTTCAACTTCTCTTACTAACTGGAAAGCCCCTGGCTGCAGATTGGGAGGCAAATTACCACCATCTAAACTTGAGTAAGTAGACACAAGCATCAACGTGTAAACAGGTTTCATGTTGGAGAGCCAACTAAAACACAACACAGCACCAGAGAGGCTCCCAAGGCCCACACACCAAGCCTGGGAAACCTGAACTCATGGTATGTAGAAAATGCCAAATCAATTTTGAAAAAATAAATAAGATATAAATGCACCAATGAAAGGAACTGCCCTGGAGCTCATGTACTTGAATCACTTCACTTTTTTAAAATCACCGTGTTTCCCTGATAAATGAACTCTTCATGTGATATTGCTTGTTCACCACTTCTCAAGCTGGACCTCATCTAGTGGCTTGCAAATTCTATGGTTTTTAGCAATACTAAAATCCAGACAGGACCACTGTCTCATAACCACTAACAATACACAAGTTCAAATTCATGTACCATGGAGCAGCAGAACCTTGAGAAAGAGCCTAATTCTTGGAACCCATATATTCTCACTGGTAAAACAGGGTTACAGTATCTTCCTTATGTGGCTATTGTGTGATTTAACTAGGATAACATCTGTGGATGCACACAGGCCAGTGTGAAGTGCTGGTTAAGTGCCCTCAACTCTATGTACATTTCCTATTATCTCACCAACCTCAACACATTGGTCCCATCTCCCTGGTCTTACTAGATTCAAGAATTGTAACAATAACTCTTTCTGCCAGATGCCTGGCTTCTGCCACAGCTTTAGGGCCCCCAAATAACACACAGAGACTTATAGTAGTTACAATACTGCTGGCCAATGACTAGGATTTCTTATTTGGTAGCTCAGTCTTAATTAACAACCATAACTACTAATCTATATATTTTTATAAGGACTTATATTACCGAGGATGCTGGTCTTATGTGTCCTCTCTTCCTGAGATCACATGGTGACCTCTCCCTTTCCTACATTTCCCAGAATCCTCCGTCTCTCCTAGTACCATTTAACTTGCTTCCCTATTGGCCAACAGTGCTTTATTTATCAACCAATAAGACAAACATATACACAGAAAGGCATCCCCCATCAAAGAATGACTTGAAACCTGTCAGGATCATTTTTAAAGTATTTTAATTTACTTATTAATATATACATATTAGGCACTTCACCATATTTCTATGTGTATAGCTTGTTAAAATGTTTAAATCAGAATAAGCACATTTATCTCCTTGTGTCTTTATGATAAAACAGTCAAAATCCTTTCTCCTGGCTCTTTCAAGACATGCAGTCTATAACATCTGCAGTCATCCTACCATGCACCCTAGAACGTTCTCCCATCCAACCTAGTACCCAGTGACCAGCTTTCTCCCTTCCCGTTTATAGTCCTAAGCCTCTGGTAACCCCCACTTAACTTCTCAGTTTCCTTAAGATCAATGTTTTTAGATTCTATGAGTAAGTTCAAATAGTATGACCCTCCATGCCTGGATTATCATTTAATATAATGTCCTCCACAACCATGGGTGGCTGCAAATAGCAGAGTTTCTCCTCTTTTTATGGATGGAGTATTCCTTTGAGTTTATGCCTCACTCTAGTGAGACATATAATCCTTTGGGATTATATATATTCACCAATTAATAGAGAGCTCATTTTCACTTCTTTGTTATTTTGCATAGGGCTGCAATTAAATTAAGAGTACAGACTTTCCTTCAACAAGCTTTCATTTCCTTTGGCTTTACACTGGATTGCTGGATCACAGGATGGCTCTAGCTCCACTATTTTTTCTCTTTTTTTGAGGAATCTCTAATTAAGGCCACATTTTCTTTCTAAATTCCCATGTGCCCTGATGGATGAAGTCTGACATGTATTTTATACTTCCACTCTTATAGCATGACTGTGCTGTTTTGAACAATAGCTTTGTTGTTTATTTTGAAGTCAGGTAATGTACACTATCTAGTCCTTTCTGTCCAGGATTATCTTGACTACTCAAGGTTGTTTTTTTAGAAAATAAAATTTAGATTTTTTTCAATCTCTGTAAAGAATACCATTATTATTTTGATAGAGTGCCTAGAATCTTTAGATTACTTTGAGGTATATGGACAGTCTAATAATATTAATTTTTCAACTCATGAATGAGGAATATATTTTCATTGTTAAGTTCTTTTTCATATCTTTTACAAATATTTTATACTTTTCATTGTATAAGTATTTTGTGTTTGATTAAGTTTTCCTTTTTGTAGCTATTGCAAATGGGATTTTTTTCAGATAATTCTCAGATAACTGGCATATAGAATTGTTGTTTATATTTTATATTCATTAATATGTTTAAGCTTTGCTGAGTTCATTTATTAGTATTAATAGTTTTGTGGTAGAATCTGGAGTTTTCCCCAATTAAGAACCTATCATCTATAAACAGTGACAATTTGGCTTCAGGCTTTCTCATTTGGATACTGTTTATTTCTCTTGCTTGATTGCTGTGGCCAAGACTTCTAATATTATGTGGAATAAAATTCTAAAAGTTAGCATCTTGCTTGCTCAAGATCTGAGAAAAAAGCATCCAGCTTTTCTTTATTCCATGTGATGTTCATTTCATATGGCTTTTATCATGTTATATTATAGCAATTGAAATTGTCTCATCCTATAAATTATTATAAGAAGCAGGGCATTTAATTAGATTTCTTCTTTCTACTTTCAAATTCACTCTTCATTCATTTGTACCCATTTAAAAATCATTTATTGAGTACTTCATAAGCTTCAGGTATGATTCAAATCCATTCAAGTAGAAATAGCTTCATTAAGAGAAAATTCCAGAGGCTTTATTGGTACAAAGCTTGCCTAGCATTTACAAAGCCCATAGTTCAATTCCCATGACTGCATAAACCAAGTGTAATGAAGCATACCTACAATCCCCGGCATTCAGGAGGTAGAAACAGGAGGATCCAAAGTTCAAGGTCATCCTTGGCTATGCAGTGAGCTGGAGCCCAGTTTGTGGTATATGAGACCTGTCTAAAAACAGGACACACACTTACAGAGAGAGAGAAAGAGAGACAGAAACAAAGAGACAGAGACAGAGTTATAAAAAGTGTGTGCTATTATAAACCTTCTTGCTTTTGTTTCTGTTGTAGATCAAGATCCATCTGCAAAGAAGTTCATGTGTACATACGCCAGTGGAAATGTCAATGACAACTCTGGAATAGCTATTCAATATAAATACTCATATAGAAGAACTCTGCATACAAAGCTATATTAAAATGATGCTATTAAAAAGAATACCTGATATTTTATATTTATATATTCTCTATATAAATATAAAACATTTATATTTATATGAAATGTCAGGTATTATTTGCAAACAATATTTTATCATTGTGATTCCTAGGGCAAAAAAGCTCAAGTATTGGACTATATGAACCAGAATGAAACAGCTGCCTATGTTTTTAATCTTCACTTCGTGAGAAAAGTCATTGCCACAGTGTGAATTCTCAGAACACTAAGATATTGCTGCCATGATTCTGCCTGGAACTGACCATTAAGTATGGCGTAACACATTCTACTTAATCCCACTCATGAATGAATCATTTGCCTTGGCATCCTTGTTTCTTTTCCTGTTGCTGAGATTAAAAATACTCTGACAAAAGCAACTCAGGGGAGGAAAGCGTTTATTTCATCTTACAAGTTACAGTCCATCATTGAGAGAAATAAGGGCAAGAACTTGAACAGAAGCGTGAAGTAGAAACCATGGAGAAACACTGCTTGCTAGCTGGTTCACCAACTGACAGCCTTAAGCCCAGCTAGCTTTCTTATAGCCAGGACTAGCTGCCAAGGCAGGAGTACCATCCACAGTGGGCTGAACCCTCGTACATCAACTAACAATCAAGACAACATCACACAAACATGCCCGCGAGCCAATAGGATCTAGGCAATTCCTCAATTAAAGTTTCTCCTCTCACATGACTCTAGGATGTATTAAACTGATAGTTAAAGTTAACTGTGACAATTAGGTACTGATAATGTCTTCAGAGACTTCAAATTCTACCAAATCAAGCCATAGGACCCAGACTAAGAGGACAAAAAACAGTGTTCTACAGGAAACTACAATACTATTTTATGTATTGGATATAGCTTTCTTTGTATGTGATTTTATAACCTTTATTTCCAGGGTTGGGGAAAAAACCTAAAAAATGTAAACTGTAATTTTGACTACATATATATATATATATATATATATAATAAAATTATCAAAGAATAAATTTTAAAAGTATAGGTATAGTCAGAGATGAAAGTAGGAAATGTAACAGAGAAAAATACATCTGAGGAAGACTTTCAAAGACAAATTCCTGAGTACATCTGTGACCACGAGACGACAAAACTCATACTGGACAGTATGTGTAGACACAGAGGGAAAGATGGAAATTCTGATTAGAACAGTGAGTTGCAAAACTCTTGCCAAGCAGAAAGCAACTGGCACCCATAGGTGGGGTACAGAAGCTTATCCTCCTGCTTGTTGTTTGTTTGTTTTGGATCCCTCTCTCGGTTTTAGTAAATAGACTATCAAGCTTCCTCTCTCAGTTTCAGTAAATAGACTATCAAGTTTTGAAACAACATTGCAGAAATACATTTCACACTATTTATCTGCCAACAAAGTTTCTTGTCATCTCCATAGAGTATGCCACACCTAAATGCATGCAAAGGGATCATCTCATGATTCCATCTGCTCACAATTCTGGGGAGGAATCGTGTGTCTTTAGCATCTTGCCTGGTCCAGAGCCTGAATTCTGTACATTTTAATTCAATGAAAGATACATTGGGGGGGTGGAGTTAGAAGATAGAGAAGGGGAGAAGAGGAGGTGCGAGGAGGACCTGAGGGAGCAGGAAGATTGAGTCAGGAAGCAAAAAAGAGACACCTTAATAGAGGGAGCCATTATTGGTTTCAAGAGCATTCTGGCACTAGGGAAATGTCCAGAGATCCACAAGGATGACCCCAACTAAGAATCTAACCAACAGTGGAGAGATGAAAGAGTGGAGAGGCTACCTTAAAAGCCCTTCCCCTATAAGGAGATTGATGACTATCTTAAATGCCATCCTAGAGCCTTCATCCAGTAGCTGATGGAAGCAGAAGCAGAGACCCACAGCTAAGCATTGAATCCAGTTGTAGAGAGGGAGGCGTGATGAGCAAAGGGGTCAAGACCAGACTGAGGAAACCCACAGAAACAGCTGAACTTTATAAGGGGGAGCTCATGATCCCCAGACTGACACCTGGGAAACCAGCACAGGACAGAACCAGGCCCCCTGAATGTGGGTGTCAGTTAGGAGGCAGTCTATGGGGTCTCTGGTAGTGGAACAGTATTTATCCCTAGTGTACAAATGGACTTTGGGAGCCCTTTCCCCATAGAGGGATACTCTCTGAGCCTCGAAACATGGGGGAGGATCTAGGCCCTGCCCCAAATGATGTGACAGACTTTTATGTGCCTCACCCTCCCTGGGGAGCAGAAGGGGGATGGGATGGGGGGGTGGGTAGCATGGGAGGGAGAGGGAACTGGGATTGATATGCAAAATAAGATTGTTTCTAATTTAAATTTTTAAAAATCCTGAAAAAATAAAATAAAGATACTGAACTGAACTGAAAATTTGTTTAAACATCTCCATTTCACAGAATTTGAGAACTTATTGTAACCTCATTCATGTATGTTGTGTTCCCACTAATAAAAAATTAAAGGAATAAGCAGGCTCTATTTCATTTAAAAATGCCAACATGTCAGCTATAATTTTTCTGCATTACTAAAACAGATGATCAAATACATAAATAAATAATTCTAAAGCAGAATTTCAGTTGGAACTCCCTTGAAATACTGAAATGAAGCCTAACTGGACCGCCCAAATGCCACGCATCTCTCCATCATTCCGTGTTCCCTACCCACAGAGTAAACATTGGAGTACAGATAGGAAATAAAGTACACCTTGATAAGTCCTGACAAGCAGCCAACACTCCCCCAAGACAGCTCCGAAGAAAGCCTGGTGGAAGAGCATAGTTTAGGCTGAGACGCAGGAAGTGTTGCTCATGTTTGTTCCACTCTGGGTTGCTATCCGTTCCACTTTTTATTCCAGGGGATGAGCTATCCTCACAGCAACAAGGGAAGAAATCAATGTCAAATCCTTCCTTAGTGCCGAACTAAAGGAAGGAGGCAGACAACAAAGAGGCTCACACACATCCCCTTGCCGGGGATAAAGCTGCCTTGTCCCTTGCTATGGTTATGTGTCAGCCGAAGAACCGTTGTGTGCTTTGGAAATACAGAGAAGGTGGCTGGGCAGCTTCCCACACAGGCAAGAAGGCTCTAGCAATCCTACCACTTCAGTGCTGGCGTTAAGGAAACAGGGAAGCCAGCGGAAGAGGAGGCAGAAGTTGTGTAACAGCCAGAAGGAATGAAGGACACCAAGAAACAAAGCCCTCTAAATCAACAGGAGCAAAGCTCCTATGCACTCACAGAGACTGAGGCAACGTGCCCAGGGCCTGCATGGTCTGCACCAGAGCTGAAAGGAGAAGTGAACACAGGCCCCATCCCTGCCCAAGAAGAAATTACTAACCACTTACAGATGGAATTTTAGTTTCCTCCGAGGGAGACTCGCTAGGGTACAAACTGTGTTAAGGGAAGGCTGAATGCCTAGCAGTAGGTGGCCAACAGAAAAGAAACTCAACATCGTCTTTGGAGGTTCCAAGTCTTAGCAGGTTGTGTCGGGGCTCTTCCTTCTTTAAAAACTCTCTCTCTCTCTCTCTCTCTCTCTCTCTCTCTCTCTCTCTCTCACACACACACACACACACACACATATATCTTATATATGGTAAAAAGGAGAAATATATATATATATATATATATATATATATATATATATATATGCTTCCAATTTCGTGTTTTTTAGGGATCCAAGAGTGTGAGAATGAGAGGGTCTCAGTTTCCTGTACCTTCACTTGGGCTCTTTTCCTTATGTTTGTTTTTTTTTCTAATTCCAATGTGTTAGCTTTCATTTTATCTTATTACATTATGTCATGTTAATTTTTATTATTTCCCCTTAAAGGCCTGTTTTCTAATGAGAGGCAAGAAATGGAGTAGATCCAGATGGGAGGGGAAGGAGTAGAAGGAGGGGAAACCATGTGAGAAAAAAAGTCTATTTTCAATAAAAGGAAAAATGGGCACCATGGGAAAAAACAAAAGAAATGTGGTTCCTACTTTTATTCTGATATAGAGTTGAGCAGTTGGGTGAGAGCTTGGCAGGATGTCCAATATCTTGTCATTGCAGGAGTCTTACATGGTGGTCTGTTGTTTGTCCGAAGGTAGATAAGTTCACCGGTTGAACTGAGCATCCAAGTGTGTGTGTAGAGCCTTTCTTTAGCTTGGTATGCCATCACAGAAGGGTGTTTCTCTTTGCTTCGTGTTGAGTTTACTCGGCCCTTCTGCACAGAACAGGTTTGCTTGCTACAGAGGGAGGACCTGCACGTTGGGATATTCTTCACTGAAATAATGCTTCATATGAAATGTGAAAATTGTGGCATTTATTTTAGCTGCTTTACAACTATTATCATTACTTTATTCTTAATAAACTCCATCATGAACACTAAAAAGAAGAGAGGAAGTTGATGTGAATGGGGATACACCAAACATTAACTATGTCCCCCCACACAGTGCTCTGCCCAGGTGGCCCACCCATGAAAGTATGACCCAATTTATATGAGATTCTAACTAATCCTATTATCCATTTGTCCCTTAGGAACAGAAACCAAAGGTACAGCATGCCCCTCAGCAGGTCCCCTCATGGTAAGAAGTTTCTAGAATACCCTCCTTGATTGATAGAGATTCCCTTACCACATGGACAGAGACTACAGTTCCCTTTGTGTGGTGTCCTAAATGGTAATGAAAGTTCTATCTAGAAGTTATACTCAGTCTTCCAAGTTCATGGGATAGAGTTCACTTAAAGTGGAGAGAAAGGGAGACTCTCGAGGAACAAAGGTTAGTACTGAAGTTGGCTGTGATACAGTGGGTGTGTTTTCTTTCTGCTTCTCAAACATTCTTGTTTCTCTTGCTTATAAGCAGTCTTTATTCCTCTGCCCCATTTGCTTCAACTCCATCTGACTAACCCTGTCAACTCAGACACTCCTCTCACACAGACATATAATACTCTAAGTGGAGATGCAGCCCTCAAATCCATCTGACCTTTAAATCCAGGGGCCAGCATTCATTGACTTTCTTGTGTGACATTTAATTCACACTCCATCATGATGGTTTGCTATTAGGTCCCAAATAGTGATCTTGCTCCTGCATGTCCTAACCTCTCAAGGGTTCCTATAAATGAGCCTTTTATTCCACCCAGGGAAGAAAATATGCAGGACCTGCTTTTCTGAGCCTGGTTTATTTTATTTAACATAGTATTTTTTTTACTACCATCCATGCTCCTGCAAATATCATGATCTCATTTTTCTTTATGGGCGGATAAAATTGCATTGTGTGTTTACCATATTGCTTTGTCCATTTCTCTGCTGATGCTGATGTAGGCTGACTCCCTTCCCTCATTACTGTGTATGCTAATTTTTTAAAAGGAGTTTTAAAGAAGGAGGGGATGGGGCTTTTTTTTTTAAATACAAGTCATAAATGGATGACTAGGCAGCAGCCAAGTCCAATCAGTTGGCAAAATGCAAGCGCAGTAAGCAAAAGAGGCCAACGTTAAGAATTTGCTGGCAGCTGCTGCAGGGTGCCTGGTACACTGATGAGCTCAATACACTGACTTCAGTCCTGATCTTGCCCAAACACAGCTGACCAAGAGCACTAATTTCCAGATGATGAAACCGTCTGTGACACTTTTTCATTTTTGATTATTTCCTACTTCTCTTGCTAATTTTCTGGTGGTATAATCTTTACAAATCTAAAAACAAAACTTAATTTGAAAACAGTCCATTTTCAGTGAGTGGAATAATTTTAACATGGCTGCCAAGAGGTTTTCATGGTTTAGCCCAGTCTTGCTACTAAATGAAATCCATGATTTGAGCGAGTTGGTGCCTAACTGAGTATCAAGTTACATCTCAAATTCACTTATGTTACTTTGCCATCGTAAATAAAAGTGTTGCCAGTAAAGCTAGTCAAGTTTCCTATAACTTTTTTCACTAATCTCAGTGCAGTTTACATGCACATATAAAGCACATAGACTATTTCACTGTGTACTTTTAGCATTACAAGAAC
The DNA here is from genome assembly GCF_003668045.3 of Cricetulus griseus. Taxonomy (NCBI): domain Eukaryota; kingdom Metazoa; phylum Chordata; class Mammalia; order Rodentia; family Cricetidae; genus Cricetulus; species Cricetulus griseus. The sequence goes on from NW_023276806.1 coordinate 216,413,912, forward strand.
TATCAGGGTACTTATTTGGTAGCTATGTCTCTTAGATACGGGCATGCTGCAGTTCACCTTTGCAATAAGATTCAATTCTGAGTAAGAGGGTTTTAAGATATTTTCTTGTGAGCAGCATTAAAAAAAACAGTAATCACGAACAGTGGACTGGGAAGATAGCTCAGTCAAACAAATATGAGGACAAGATCTCAGGTCATCCAGGTTCACTGAGCCGCCTGGTTTCAAAATTAGTATAGAGCGTGACTGAAGAAGACATTGTGACCTCACAAGCATGTGTACACATGTACATACAAATGCATACAGAGAGAGAGAAAGGGAGAGAGAGAGAGAGAGAGAGAGAGAGAGAGAGAGGAAGAGGAGGAGGAGGAGGAGGAGGAGGAAGAAGAAGAAGAAGAAGAAGAAGAAGAAGAAGAAGAAGAAGAAGAAGAAGAAGAAGAAGAAACAAAGTAAATCAATATAACAATATCCAATAATGACAAGAATTCATTATGTATATGGCTGTGTAAGTGAACACAGAAAAGAAGAACAAATGTGTTACATTGGTGAAAAGGTATAAAGTATAACATAGACAACAGGCATGCTTTTGAGTTCAAAGGATCCCAAAGATAAGAAGATAATGTGCTGTTTCTCAAGGGATTGAGGAAAATAATTTCAATCACATTAGGAATGTTTCCATTCTCCTTATTGGTTTGGATTAATAGCAAATACCAGAATGTAAGGACAATTACAAGTCTAATGTATTGAGGAATAAATTTTAATTAAATCACATAAACAGAATAAATCTCATTTAACTAAAAAAGCTTCTTGCTATTGAGGAAGATAATCCCAACACTAACCTCTGGACTCCATATGCACTCACACAGGCAAGCGATCCTACTCCCATATATATATTCACATAAATGCCTTCCCCACAGATACAAGTAAATTAAATAAATTCACAATTTTAGTTAATGAAACTTTTAAAGGAATTCTTCTTCAGAAAGTAATGGATAATAAAAAGGTTGGCCAGAATTTAAAAATCAAATCAAGGGGTTTAGGAAAATTAAGAAGAGCAAATGAAATTAATTTATGAAGGCAATTACAGCAGAATGAATACCAACAATGCAGTACCTGACAACGCAGCAGGAAGGAAGCAGTTTCAGTAACAGAATAACAAAATTGAAAAAAAAAAGAATCATTAGGAAGTTTTCCGACAGGTATGGATTGACAGAAGCTGACATTTATTTCCCAGGACATCTACATGCACCACACAACCTGTACATAAGAGCGTTTGTTTCCATCTGACATTTCCTTTGGCTGTTTCTTCATGAAAGCTAAGCCTGAAGAATGTCAGTTTATGATTTGTAAATTGTGCTTACACTAAATCGCATATGGAAGAGCAAAGGTCGCGGAAAATAGGAGAACTTGTTTAGAAAAATACATTTCTCTCCATAAACGTGTTTCATGTTGTTCCAGCTCCTCTGAGACATGGACAAAATGACAGTTCATCAAGGAGGGTGACAACAAGATGCTATGGTCTTCCCAGAGAAACCCCTTTCCTTTGATAGACAAAGAACAAGCAAACAGCACAATGCACTTCCAGACTCATAGGGCTCAACTTCAAAACATGAGGAAGATCATTTCTCTAAGGCAAATAATTCCCAAATCAGATCTTCCAATGAAACATTAATTCCTCCGTGTCACTAAGAATGCAATTTTCAAATTTATTTTGTACAGCAAATATTAATACCATTTCTTATCTGTGGCCTGAAATACCCTTCTGACACATTTCATATGTTCTCTACAATGCAAGCCTATTAGTAAAGAAAAAAATCAACCAAGCTAAGCCTTATTAATTTGGACTGAGCATTTTGACAATCAGGATAGACCAAAGAGATATTAGTTCATGTTTGCATCCACCTATTGCTTCAGAGTATTTCAAAGTAATTAGTCTCTTAGACATTCAAGGTTAGAACATCTCTGGTTGAGTTGTAAAATTAGTATTAAACCAAAACACATGGTTTCTTTTTGGTTCTGTTTTACTTTTAACGATGTTGAGCCAAACATCAGCAGCAAATCACAGGAAGCAGGGGCTGGGTGTCTCCAAATCTCATGGATATGGAGAGGAGCAACAGCCTCGCCTTGCTTGCATTCTCCCAGTCTTCAATGTTTTATCATCAGAATCAGCCAATGAATGTGCAGTAAGTGAACTGATGCAAGGAGGGAAAGAAATAAGGAAGAAGGAAAGGAAGGAAGGAGAAAGGAATGGTTTTTGAGATGTAAAATGTCCATAGGACCTCGAAAAATAATTTGGAAGAACAAGCCTCTCCAAGGGATGGGGGTCTCCCAGGACACAGAAGGCAATTCCTCATCTAAAACAAAACAAACAAAAAGGTGCGTCTGTCTCCTTGTGACCTAAAATCTCTCACTTAACCAACTCTTTCTACTATACCAGCTTGAATGTGGGCAGTCGAGCTTGTTATAGATGAAATTTAACTTAGTAGATAAATGTGCCCAATCACTAGTAGGACTTTACAGAGTGATTGGCACTGTTTTCTCAAGTCTTAATGTACCTCTTTCTCCTAATTGACCTAGAGTTGAGAATAATTTCTATGACCATGGAATCAATGAGTAAGTACATCCCAAACTACTGGTTCTTATTAAAACCAGTGGTGCTTCCTTTATCCTACCTTGAAGCTAACAATTGCCAAGGCCAAAAATAAATAATTTTAACAAGCCTTCCCACCTTTTGGGTAATTATCAGTACTACTGAAGTTTTTTGTTTGGTTGGTTGGTTGGTTGGTTTTTCGAGACAGGGTTTCCCTGTGTAGCATTGGAGCCTATTCTGTTTCATTGTTTAAAGATATAATCCATTATGACAAGGAAGTCATGGAGATGGGAGTTTGAAGCAGCTGGTCACATTGCACTCACAATTTCACCCCTTGTCAACTTGACACTGAAACAATTTGCTTTTAAACCATACCCTTTCAGCCCCATAGGGTCATGGCGAACTCATAATTCAAACTAAGTTGAGTCTAACATCAAAAATCCCCATAGTACTTAATAATTGCAACACTATTTAAAAGCCTGAAGAATAAGGATTAGCTGGGACTCCAGAGAGTACCTATACATCAATAACTAATTATATACTTCTAATATATAATGATACAGAATAAACATTACCATTCCAAAAGAGAAGAATGAGACCATAACAAATAATGACCAGACCAAAGAAAGACCAAAACAGCAGTGCAAACACCAAATACTGCAACCCTGTGTGTAGCATTTGGTGGCTCCTGATGGAAACATCTGGGCTCCCAAGGGCTTAGGCAGTTCTGCTGCCTGTAGCAAGCCTTGCCTCTCCCTGGCTCAGGTACCACTCCATGCGGACAGCTTTCCTCAGCAGACATTTCCTGACATACCCAGGCCTCTGCATTTAGATCTCACCTGTATGACTTCATTTATTGGCATTTCATGGTCTTCTTGGAGGGACTCAGACCTTGATGCACATTTTCTGGCCTCATCATCTCTCTGGAACCAAGATGCAAAACCACACCATCCCTTCAATCTTTCATTGCTTATATCTGCAAAACTCATACTACGTGGGCAACACTGCTAACTCCTCCTGCCATCTTCAGACCTCTGCATGTTGACCTGAGGGAAACAATTCCCTCACTGGTTGTTTTCAAAAAGCTGGAATGGTCTTCAGAGGTAAATCAGATTAAGTTCTCTTCTTTCAAATGAATTTATAATTTCACAGACTGGAGGCTTTGGCAGGGGGTGGGGGCGGGGGGGGGGAATCTTGTCATCAATGCACCTTCCCTATTGTCCCAGTGCAGAGTAAGTTTCTCCTTAACAGTTACAGTTTCCTTTTCAGTAGTTACCCTGGCTGCAACTGTTGCCAGAGCTCTTTCCCTGGGGGCTGGACACACACACACACACACACACACACACACACACACACACCACTTGTTGCTTTTTCCCTTTAGACTTTGCTAAGCAATGACCATGCCACAGCCTCAGTGCTGTTCTCTCGTGAGATTTTTCTCTCCCAAACAAATTATCCCATTACCCCTCTATTCAGTCTCACCCAAGTTCTCAGAATACAGGCAGAATGCTACCAGGTTCTTTGCTAGAACATCTCATAAATGTTCATCCATCAGAGAGTCCTTGTTTGTGTGACACAGTGTGAGCTGGGATTCGATTGCCCACATTTCTCCCTGATTTTTGGTTTTCTTCAGTTTCAATAGGCTGGCCCATTAAGTTCTGCTCACGGTGTTCTCAGGGTTTTTGAACCCCAAGTCCCAAACTTTTCCACATTTCTCCTGTGAATCAATTCCAAAGGCCTAAGAACAACATAGTCACGCTCATCACAGGGATAGCCTCACTTCTCAGTGCTGTTTTCTATTTGTCTCATTACTGGAACAAAATGCTTGGCAATAGCTACTTAATGGATCAGCAGTTGACTTGGTTTCCTAGTGTAAGAGAACAGTCTATCCTGGCAGTGGATTCACAGGGGAGGATCTTGACACAGCTAATCACATTCCATCCCCAGCCGGGAAGCAGAAAGCAATGAATGCCTATACTCAGTGTGCGTTCTCCATTTTATTCAGTCTGAGAACCCAACCCATGGAATGGTGTTGCTCAAAGTCAGGGTGGTTTTCCACACTCAACCTTACTCATACAGGTGAGTAAGCAATCACTCACCTGTATGTCCAGAAGTTTGTTCCCAAGGTTTGTGTGAATCTCATTATGCCAACCATCAAGATTAACCAGGACAGTTGTAAAGTCCTGGTTCAGGAGCTGGGGACTTAGCTCAGTCAGGAGAACATTTGTGCAGCACACACAGGGGCCCTGGTTCAATCCACAGTATTTCAGAAACTGGACGTGGTGGCACATGCCTGTAATCACAGCACTGGAGAAGTGCAGGTAGGTTAAGAACTTGAGGTAAAACAAACAAACAAACAAACAAAAAACCAAAGCCAGGCATTGGTGCACGCTTTTAATCCTAGCATTCAGGAGGCAGAGGCAGAGGCAGAGGCAGGTGGATCTCTGTGATCTTTGTAGGCCAGCCTGGTCTACAAAGTGAGTTCCAGAACAGGCTCCCAAAACAATACTGAGAAACCATTTCATGAAAAAAATAAAAAGAATTTGAGAATTTGATGTCATCTTTGACCGCATGGGGAGTTTAAGGATAGCCTGGGCTGTGTGTGATCTTGTCTCAAAGCAAAACAAAGATAAATTTCTTCTCATTACAAGTTTATGACTCACTATAAGAAATTCTAGTTTTGATCACGATGTTCAGCTCTTCTGCCCACTTTTCCTTCATTTTTCATTGTCTCTCCCTCTTGACTTATGTAGAATTTAAAAATTAAAATTTTCTTTGGTAGAATTTCCAAACCTCTTTCCACCTGAAATTCTGTATTTTGATTCACATAAATTGGTTAGAATGTGACTAAGTACTATAAGTGTTTATTCTTTGTAGCTACTTTCTGTCAGGACTAAGTGTGCCTGTGGTGAGTCATGGTGGAACCCGGGTAGGAGTATGTGAAATAATAGAAGACAGAGGCCATGTCATGAATTTATTCAAAAATGAAGTTAATTACATACTTTTTGAATGGCTTCAGTTCCAATTTTAAAGTTTTCCAAAGCTTACATCAAAATCAACAGCCTAATTAAGACATACAAACCTTTATCAATTCCCTTACTTGCCTTATACACCTTGCAACACTGATTTCTGCTAGTCTCCCGGTGTTCCCCATCCCCACAGTCACCTCCTCTCTCTTGACTCACCCCAAACAATTGCCATCTCTAATTGCTAAGGCCGGCCTCCAGAACCACCTGAAACATCTTTCAATTCTGTGCTTCTGCAGCTTCTCATGTTTCTCCCAGATACTTACTGGAGTTCTTGGAATGCTTACCAAACCTATTGTAGATGAAAACTTTTAAAATTAGAAAACAGGAATCAAGAGATGCTAAGCGGCCCTTTCCGCCGACTCATCAGAGACCAGGTGAGTGACCCCCTGCTTTTACCCAACTCCTGTCCAAAGCGCCATTCACCCAGATCCCCCCTGGGCTTGTCCCTGCTTGAAATAGACACACCCAGGCAGGGAGGAGCCCCCTGAATCCGGTTACAGCCAGTCTTCCTTCCCTTTCCGCTGACCCATCAGAGACCAGGTGAGTGACACCCTGCTTTTATCCAACTCCTGTCCAAAGCGCCATTCACCCAGATCCCCCCCAGGCTTGTCCCTGCTTGAAATAGATACGCCCAGGCAGGGAGGAGCTCCCCGAATCTGGGTACAGGCCACTCTTCCTTCCCTTTCTGCCGACTCATCACAGACCAGGTGAGTGACCCCCTGCTTTTACCCAACTCCTGTCCAAAGTGCCATTCACCCAGATCCCCCTGGGCTTGTCCCTGCTTGAAATAGACATGCCCAGGCAGGGAGGAGCTCCCTGAATCTGGGTACAGGCCACTCTTCCTTCCGTTCCTGGCGACCTATCCGCCAGGAGGTGAGTGATCCACCGCTCTTACCCAACTCCCTATCAAAGCCCCATCCATCCCGATCTCCCCGGGCCTTTAACACCCCCCTTCCTTTCCCCTCTAATCGCCCGCCGCTTTTCTAGAGAGACTAAAAGAAGCATATAGGATGTATATTCCCTATGATCCGGAAGATCCAGGGCAGGCCACCAGCGACCTGGACAGGGATCAATGTGCTTTTTGCTATACTTCATGAAAAGGGGACTTTGACAAAATTTTTATGTTGACTAAGAAATGAAAAAAAAAATGTAGGAAACTTAAATAATAAAAAGGAAATTTGTCTAGGAATGTCTAAGAGAGTCAGAAAAATGAACTAAAAGGTTATAGAAAATTAAAGCAAGCAAGTCATAGCAGAGAAGATTGTTACAGAAAGTTATGGAGGGTCAAAGCAAGTTGTAAAAGGTCAGAGGAAAGTTGTTAAAAGTCAGAAAAAAGGTTATTATAAGTCAGAGAAAAATGTAAACTGTGCTATGGTTTCTCATGTCTAAAATTTTAACCATATTAAGCTAATTCTGTTTTATATATACTTGTTTTAAAATGTTCACATGACTTGACTGGTCGCCATTTTGCTAAAATTAAAAAAAGAATACTTAAACCACCATCTTGACTAAAGATGACCGCATGGAAATTAGAGATACCATCTTAGAAACAAGTTTTTCAGTTAAGATTTAGAATGTTAATGCTTCTATATATTACAGAAAGACCTTAAGGGAATTTAAATTTCTTTTTTAAAAAAACAGTTTTTTTAATGTTTGTTTTTATTAATGTTTGTACTTAAAGAGCTTCAATTTAGAATTATTTTTGAGCAAAGCCTGACAATGTAAAGTTTTTGTTTTATGAAAGATGCTGATCTATTATAAGATATTACAGTTTATATTTTAGAAATAAATTTAGGATGTTGATAACACACACCTTTAAGCTCAGGATGTAGATAGCACACGCCTTAAGTTTAGAACATTGATGACACACGCCTTTAATCCCACCACTCGGGAATAAGAGGCAGATAGATCTTTATGAGCTCAAGGCCTGCCTGGTCCGGCAGATCGAGTTCCAGGACAGGCTCCAAAGTCACAGAAAAACCCTGCCTAAGAAAGAAGTTAAGCTACTGTTTAAGGAATATAAGGTAGCTCTATGCAGTTTTAAGTTCAGCTGTGCTGTTTCAAACATCTTACTAAGTTAAAACCAGTTACAGTCAGACTAAAAATTATTTACAGAAATAAGACCTTACCTAGCCACCTGTATACTTAATGTGTGCTTAAGGCAAGTAATTAAAACAGACAAACAGACCTCTAATGCTTCAGAGATCTTCAGAATATGGCATTTAAATTGTTATCTTTAAAGTTTATAATGTCAGACAGACTGCCAGATCCTGACAATGACCCGAAGATTACAGGCACCTCAGTTCCTGCACCTGGACCAATGAGCAGATGCTCAGATATGAAACCTGCCGCCTGCCAGAACCTGGCCGAGACTGTGGACAAAGCTGCTGGACACTGGAAAATTGATTGTACCCCTTTGCCTAGACAAAACAAGGTCAGTCTTTTCCATGTCCCTCTTCCACAGAGAGAAAATAAAACCTCTCACAATATAGGCCTGGCGAAGATTGTTGTTCTTTGAGACAGCTGCCTCCAACGATAATGGAGAAACTTGGGTTTGGCTAACTGTATATGGACTTGCTTCTAACTGGCTTCTGTCACTTTTTAGTAGATTCGGATAAAATATACCCTTCTCAGATCTCTGAAATATTACTGGTTGTCAGCTTGACAGCATCAGACAGTCAGATCCACTATAGACTAGTCAGTATGTTAGCTGATAAAATAATGACTATCTACTGTTCAGGCACAAGCTCAAGGTTTTTAAGTTTATTTTGGTTGTCATCTAAGTACAAACTTAAAGGGCTTTTCATCAGGCCAAAGGCACCTCTGTCCAATCCATACCTAGCTCTCTGGACAGAAGAAAAATGTACATGCTTATAGCCCAAATCTGTAGTTTTTGCTAGGACTCAAAGTTATAAATATGTTCTTGCTGTTTGAACAGATATCCAGATATCTGCTTTTTCTGCACTGTGGGCTTCTATAAATAAGTTTTAACCTCTGTTCCTAGTTTAAATATGTCTTAAACAGGTTTCTGCTTCTGACAGACATCTGAGTACCAGTTGCTGACTACAGGCTGTTCTAAGTAGACTGCGAGCCCTGGACTTGCTATGGATGTGAACCAGTCTGCTGATGTGGACACCCCCTATTTCTGCAACAATGTCTGCTAACCAGAAGCCCCTGATGGATTCCCCATTGTCTAAATTCCTTTTTGCTTTTGACTAGCATTTCAACCTTCTGGGGTCCCTAACTTCGTCCCAAAGTCAGCAGGAAGCAGTTTGGAAAAGAATTTCGCCGTCCATTTTCCCTGGTTAAAATGCTAAGTCAAAAGGAACTCCCTTGCATGGGGATGCGAAACGACAGGGGATGCTCACTGGAAGCCTTCATCCTCATGGGACAAGATTCAGGTAACCAGAGGATGGCAAAAGGGCTCCACCGGTACCACCTCTATGCCTCTCCTTATTTCCTTTAGGGATGAGGGTAAGAAAGCAACAAAATGACAGAAGGGATATGCTAGGGGCCTTCGCTGGTACCTGTCGGGACCAGATCAGGGGGGCCATCTTTAAAATTAGACTCAAAGTAAAAACTATCACCAACCTGAATATGTTTACAGCGTATTAGGGAAATCAACCCGATATAAGAGGGAGCCAATATCCTTTACCGTGGCCCTATTATTAGGAGGGATAACAGTGGGGGGCATAGCAGCCGGCATAGGGACCGGAACCATTGCCTTACAGGGAATTAATCATTTTAAGCTTCTACAACAAGCCATGCACACAGATATCCAGGTCCTAGAAGAGTCAGTCAGTGCACTCGAGACATCCTTAACATCACTCTCTGAGGTAGTCCTGCAGAACAGAAGAGGGTTAGATTTATTATTTTTACAGAAAGGAGGGCTATGTGCTGCCCTCAAGGAAGAATGCTGCTTTTATGCAGACCATACAGGAATAGTTAGAGACAGCATGGCCAAGCTTAGAGAAAGACTTAACCAAAGACCTCTGAATGAAAGATTCCATTCAGTTACAAGAGAAATGGGGGAATGAAAGGCCCGCTGCCTCTCTGTCTCCCCTGCCGGTGCTGGGTGTTCTCTCTGGAGCAGCCGGGATGAGCTGAGAAGGATGGGGGCGAGAGGAGCAGTTGACCGAGGGCAGCGTGGCGGGGACTGAGCAGGGCAGGGCAGGGTGCGGCCAGGGGCTGGAGAGTGCAGCGCAGGCGATGCTGCTTGTCCGGGAGCTGCGAGCTGCGAACAGGGAGCCACCTCCAAGACCAAGGACACCGGGGCCGCGGAGCTGCCGGGGCCTCCCAAGCCTTCACCCCAGCAGGGCTCGCGCCCCCGGCCCGGCCCGCCCCGCCTGGCACCGCGCCTCGGGGCTGGGGCCGAGCAACGAGCACCAGGTGGGCCAGCCCGAGGGTGAGCACCAGGTGCGTTGGCCCGAGGGCGAGAGCACCAGTTAGGCCGGCCCGGGGCCCCGCCCCCACACCCCCACCGATGAGAAACACTCCGTCCCAAGGCCCTCGCCCCCAAGGTCAGCCATCTGGACGCGGAGCGGAGGGAATTGAGTCTGTTGTACCAGACACCAGACCTTGAGAATATGCTGATCTGAAATGGCTCTGTGCCTCATTTGAACCATCCAATAGAATCCCTGTTCCTCGCTTGCGTTTTTTCTATAAAAAGGCACCTCTCCCTTGGCTCGGGGCGCTTGGCCTCAGAAAAGCTAAGTCGCCCGGGTACCCGGCTCCTCAATAAAGCCTCTTGCAATTTGCATCCAAAATCATGGTCTCGCTGGTTCCTGAGTACGGGGGTCTCCTCCTACGAAAGTACCTCTTTGGGGGTCTTTCACTCCTTCTTGGGGTAGACCTACCCAGGCAGTGAGGAAACCCCTAGAGCCTGGAAACACCCCACTCTTACTTCCTGTCCTGCCCCCACACACCCGATCCCTATGGAGGCCTAACTCCTTCAGAGTGAGGAGACTACGAGGAGAGGCAAGACCATCCAGAGCTTCAGACATTGAATTCCTGGCCCCCACACACTACAGAGTAACAAGAGGATCTGTTACTGGAAAAAGATATGAGAAGAAGACAGAATAAGAACTCGCTCAACAACAGAAAGACCAATATGACACCACCAGAATCTAGGGACTCCACTCCAGCAAGACCTGAAAAGCCCAACATAGTGCATGAAGAAGAGATGGACCTCAAAAATTATCTCAGCAAGATGATAGAGACCTTCAAAGAGGAAACAAGAAAATCCCTTAAAGAAATAGAAGAAAAAGCAAGCAAAAAATTACACGAAATGGAGGAAAAGACAAACCAAAAAATTCAAGAAATAAACAAATCTCTTAAAGAAGCTAAAGAAACCCAAGATAAAACAACCAAACAAGTGAAGGAAGCTCTTGAAACAGTTCAAAGCATGAAAGCTGAATTAGACACAATAAAGAAAACACAGAATGAGGTGATGCTGGAAATAGAAAGACTGGATAAACGATCAGTATCTAAAGACGTGAGTATAACTAATAGAATCCAAGAGACAGAAGAGAGAATCTCAGCTATTGAAGACTCGCTAGAGGATACACATTCATCAACCAAAGAAAACCTCAAGTCCAACAAATCCCTAACACAAAATATCCAGGAAATATGGGACACCGTGAAAAGACCAAACCTAAGAATAATAGGTGTAGAAGAAGGTGAAGAAACACTGCTCAAAGGTACAGAAAACATATTCAACAAAATCATAGAAGAAAACTTCCCCAACCTACAGAAAGATATGCCTATGAAAGTACAAGAAGCTTATAGGACACCAAACAGACTGGACCACAAAAAGAAGTCCCACCGACACATAATAATCAAAACTCCAAGTCTACAGAATAAAGAGAAAATATTAAGAGCTGCAAAGTAAAAAGGCCAAGTAACATATAAAGGCAAACCAATTAGAATCACACCCGACTTCTCAATGGAAACTCTGAAAGCCAGAAGGTCTTGGATAGATACCCTACAAGCACTAAGGGAGCATGGATGTCAACCCAGACTACTGTACCCAGCAAAACTTTCAATCATTATAGATGGAGAAAACAAGATATTCCATGACAAAAACAGATTTAAACAATACATATCCACAAATCCAGCACTACAGAAGGTTCTGGAAGGAAAACTCCAACCCAAGGAACATAACTACATGCACAAAAACACAGGCAATAGATAATCTAATTTTGCCAAACACAAAAAGAAGCAGGAGGGCAAAATCCACACACAATGACACCACCAACAATAAATCCAAAACAAACAAGAACCAACGAACAATGGACATTAATATCCCTAAATGTCAATGGTCTTAACTTACCCATAGAAAGATATAGGCTAACAGAATGGATACAAAGACAGAATCCATCCTTCTGCTGTTTACAAGAAACACACCTCAACTTCAAAGACAGGCGATACCTCAGAGACAAAGGATGGGAAAAGATTTTCCAATCAAATGGCCTCAAGAAATAAGCCGGTGTAGCAATCCTAATATCTAACAAATTGGACTTTAAACTAAAATCAATCAAAAGAGATGAAGAAGGGCATTTCATACTCATCACAGGAAAAGTCCATCAAGATGAAATCTCAATCCTGAACATCTATGCTCCAAATACGAAGGCACCCACATTTGTGAAAGAAACATTACTAAAGCTCAAACCACACATAAAACCACACACACTTATAGTAGGAGACTTCAACACCCCCCTTACGCCACTAGACAGGACCACCAGACAGAAACTTAACAAAGAAACAAAGGATCTGAAAGAAGTTATGACCCAACTGGGGTTAACGGATATCTATAGAGCATTCCATCCAAACTCAAAAGAATATACCTTCTTCTCAGCACCACATGGCACCTTCTCTAAAATTGACCACATAGTAGGCAACAAAGCAAACCTCCATAGTTACAAAAGAATTGAAATAACCCCCTGTATCTTATCAGACCACCATGCATTAAAGCTAGAATTCAGCAACAATACAAATGGCAGAAAACCTGCAAACTTTTGGAAAATGAATAACACCCAATTGCACCATTCCTGGGTTGAGGAAGAAATAAAAAAAAAATTAAAGACTTCCTAGAATCTAATGAGAATGCAGACACAACATACCCAAACTTATGGGACACTCTGAAAGCAGTGCTAAGAGGGAAGTTCATAGCACTAAGTGCCACATGAAGAAACTAGAGAAAAGTCACATTAGAGAACTGACAGAACAACTGAAAGCACTAGAGCAAAAAGAAGCAAACTCACCAAGGAGGAGTAGACGCCAGGAAATAATCAACCTGAGAGCTGAAATCAATAAAGTAGAAACTAGGAAAACATTACAAAGAATCAATGAAACAAAGAGTTGGTTCTTTGAGAAGATCAACAAGATAGACAAACCTCTAGCCAAACTAACCAAAAGGCAGAGAGAGAGCATGCTAATTAACAAAATCAGAAATGAAAAGGGGGATATAACAACGGACACTGTGGAAATCCAGAGAATCTTTAGGTCATACTTTGAAAATCTGTACTCCACAAAATTCGAAAATCTAATGGAAATGGACAGTTTCCTGGATAAATATCACTTACCAAAATTAAATCAAGATCAGATAAACAGTTTAAATCGACCCATAACCCCTAATGAAATAGAAGCAGTCATCAAAAGCCTCCCAACCAAAAAAAGCCCAGGGCCAGATGGCTTCACTGCAGAATTCTACCAGAAATTCAAACAAGAGCTGATACCAGTACTCCTCAAACTGTTCCGCACAATAGAAGCAGATGGGATATTGCCAAACTCTTTCTACGAGGCTACAATCACTTTGATACCCAAGCCACACAAAGATAAGACTAAGAAAGAGAACTACAGACCGATATCCCTCATGAACATCGATACTAAAATACTCAATAAAATATTGGCGAACCGAATCCAAGAACATATCAGAAAAATCATCGACTACGATCAAGTAGGCTTCATCCCAGGGATGCAAGGATGGTTCAACATACGAAAAACCATCAATGTAATCCACCATATAAACAAACTGAAAAAGAAAAACCACATGATCATCTCACTAGATGCTGAAAAAGCCTTTGACAAAATCCAACATCCCTTCATGATAAAGATCTTGGAGAGAACAGGAATAACAGGAACATATCTAAACATGATAAACGCGATATACACCAAACCAATAGCCAACATCAAACTAAATGGAGAGAAACTCGAAGCTTTTCCTCTAAAATCAGGAACAAGACAAGGCTGTCCACTCTCTCCATACGTCTTCAATATTGTATTTGAAGTTCTAGCTAGAGCAATAAGACAAGAACAGGGGATCAAAGGGATACAAATTGGAAAGGACGAAGTCAAACTTTCACTATTTGCAGATGACATGATAGTCTACATAAGTGACCCGAAAACTCTACCAGGAAACTCCTACAGCTGATAAACACCTTCAGCAAGGTAGCAGGATACAAAATTAACTCAAAAAAATCTGTAGCCCTACTGTATACAGATGATAAACTCAATGAGAAAGAAATCATGGAAACATCACCTTTCACAATATCCACAAGCAACATAAAATATCTGGGGGTAACACTAACCAAAAAAGTGAAAGACCTGTACAATAAGAACTTTGAGACTTTAAAGAAAGAAATTAAAGAAGATACCAGAAAGTGGAAAGATCTCCCATGCTCTTGGATAGGCAGAATTAACATAGTAAAAATGGCAATCCTACCAAAAGCAATCTACAGATTCAATGCAATCCCCATCAAAATCCCAACACAGTTTTTCACAGACATTGAAAGAACAATACTCAACTTTATATGGAAAAATAAAAAACCCAGGATAGCCAAAACAACTCTTTACAATAAAAGATCTTCTGGAGGCATCACCATCCCTGACTTCAAGCTCTACTATAGAGCCATAGTTCTGAAAACAGCTTGGTATTGGCACAAGAATAGACAGATAGACCAATGGAATCGAATTGAAGACCCAGATATTAACCCACGCACCTACGAACACCTTATTTTTGACAAAGGTGCTAAATCTATACAATGGAAAAAAGATAGCATCTTCAACAAATGGTGCTGGCACAATTGGATTCGGACATGCAGAAAATTGCAGATTGGATCCATACCTGTCACCATGCATGAAACTTAAGTGCAAATGGATCAAAGATCTCTCCATAAATCCAGTCACACTGAATCTTCTAGAAGAGAAAGTGGGAATAACCCTTGAACAAATTGGCACAGGAGACCACTTCCTGAACATCACGCCAGAAGCACAGACACTGAGGTCTGCAATCAATAAATGGGACCTCCTGAAACTGAGAAGCTTCTGTAAGGCAAAGGACACAGTCAGTAAGACAAAACGACCACCCACAGAATGGGAAAAGATCTTCACCAGCCCCACATCTGACAGAGGACTGATTTCCAAAATATACAAGGAGCTCAAGAAGCTAGCCACCAAAACACCATACAATGAAATTTAAAAAATGGGGTGCAGATCTAAACAGATTTTTCAACAGAGGAATCTGAAATGGCTGAAAGACACTTAAAAAAGTGCTCAAAATCATTGGCCATCAGAGAAATGCAACTCAAAACAACTCTGAGATACCACCTCACACCTGTCAGAATGGCTAAAATCAAAAATACCAATGACAACCTATGCTGGAGAGGATGCGGAGAAGAAGGAACACTCCTCCATTGCTGGTGGGAGTGTGAACTTGTAAGACCACTTTGGAAATCAGTATGGCAGTTGCTCAGAAAAATGGGAATCAATCTACCTCAAGATCCAGCCATTCCTCTCTTGGGTATATACCCAAATACTGCATGTTCATACAACAAGGACATATGTTCAACCATGTTCATAGCAGCATTGTTTGTAATAGCCAGAACCTGGAAGCAACCTAGATGCCCCTCAACTGAAGAATGGAAAGAGAAAATGTGGTACATTTATACAATGGAGTACTACTCAGCAGAAAAAAGCAATGGAATCTTGAAATTCGCAGGCAAATGGATGGAACTAGAAGAAACCATCCTGAGTGAGGTAACCCAATCACAAAAAGACAAACATGGTATGTACTCACTCATATATGATTTTTAGACATAGAGCAAAGGTTTACCAGCCTATAATCCTCTTCCCCAAAGAAACTAGAAATCATGAATGACTCTAAGGGATAAATGGACCCCAGGAATGGGAAGTGGCATGAACTCCCGAGCTAATTGAGAGCATGAGGGTAGGGGAGTGGGTGCTGCCACAATAAAAGCACAAGAAGAAGAGTAGAGGAGAAGAAATGGAGGAGAAGAGGTATTGAGTTGGGGGAAGAATAGAGGAGAGAGAGCAGGATGAGAGATACCATACTAGAGGGAGCCACTATAGGTCCGAGAAGAGATCTGGAACTAGGGAGATCTCCAGAGACCTACAAGGATGACACAATCTGACAGTCCGGGCAGTGGAGGAGAGGATGGCCTAGAAGCCCTTCCCCTAGAATGAGATTGATGACTACTCTCTATGCTATCCTAGAGTCCTCATCCAGTGGCTGATGGAAGCAGAGACAGACATCCACAGAAATACACTGAGCTGAAATCTGGAACCTAGTTGAAGAGAGGGAGGAATGAAGAACGAAGGGGTCTGTACCAGGTTGGAGAAACCCACAGAAACAATTGGCCTGAAAAAGGGAAAGCATATCGACCCCAGACGCTCTTTGGGAGTCCAGTACAGGACTGATCCAGCCCCCTGATCATGGATGCCAATGGGGAGTCCCCTGCACTCCTGGGAGCCTCCGGAGGTGGACTGGTGTTTTGCCCTGGTGTATGTGGGGGACTTCGAGAGCCCATCCCACTTGAAGGGATGCGCTCTGTCTCTGGACACAGAGTGGAGGGGAAGGGCCTAGGACCAGCACAGGAAGATTTGGTGGACTTGGTGGAGCCCCGGTTGGGGGCCCTACTCTGCCTGGGGAGTGGTGGGTGGATGGGGTCGGGGGTAGGTTGGAGGTGGGGGAGAAGGAATGGGGGTGAGGGGAGGGAGAGGGAGAGGGGACTTACATGTGAAACAAGCCTGTTCCCTAACTTGAAGTAATAATAATAATAATAATAATAATAATAATAATAATAATAATAATAGAAAAAAAAGAATATTACTTAAAAAAAAACGAGATGCTAAGCAGACTTTGCTCCAACGCTTCCAATTTTTTCAACAAAAAATGTGTGTGTGTGCTCTTTATCATTCACCTATGCTCTCTGCCACCCACTGAAAGGTATTCCAGTCTGATGTCTCATGAAAGTTTGATTCAGAAGTCTGTTGTCAGTTAACGAGGGAAGTTGCACATTTAAAACTACCCTTTGAAAGTGGATTAGCAAGTGAGTTCTCTGTGCTGTGTTTTGGCAAAGTCTGCATGAATTCCTCATAGTTTTTCTTATTCATACTCCAGAAACAATGTTTGTATTCTCTGATACTGTTTTTTAAAACTTGATGTTTTTCTGTTGGGTTCACTACACATGAATCTACTGGTAATTTAGTTACCATCTGTGTTGCCACAGTCCCTCAGTCAGTACCCAGGAGAGGCCTGGAAGGACTTCCGGTTCTGAGGCCCCATGGTACTTGATATGAGGTTTAAACTAAGTATCTATACCAACAAATACTCAGAAGTCAGAAATGGGGGTGAAAACCTGCTGCATCAGAGAGGCTGAGAAGCAGTCAGATGACCTTGCTTTGTGGCCAGAGACACAGTCACTTGTCCAAAACCAAAAAAGAATCACAAAACTGCAAGTCCCTACCCTAATCCTTCCTGTATTCCTGGTTCCTCCAGACTCTCCATGGCTACTTCCAGTCAACTAGTTGCTGGATCTGCCCCCAAACCAAGGTTGATTTTATTGAATTAATACAAATTCAAACTCAGGGTTCAGTGTGATGAAATATCCCACAACAAAAACTATTTTTATCATAAGCATACAAGGTGTTAAATATCATTAGGGCATTTTTGAAGAAAGAGTGTTTCAGCAGATTTTCCTTTCCCCTCATCCTTCTATCCACCTGCTGACCCTAGTTTCCCCTTGTAGCCCCTCTTCATGTACCACGTGATCTGATATTCTTTTTTGTGTGTTTGTTTGTTTGTTTGTTTGTTTTGGGGGTTTTGTTTGGTTTGGTTTGGTTTGGTTTTTTCGAGACAGGGTTTCTCTTTGTAGCTTTGGAACCTATCCTGGCACTCACTCTGGAGACCAGGCTGGCCTCGAACTCACAGAGATCTGCCTGCTTCTGCCTCCCGAGTGCTGGGATTAAATCTGATATTCTTTACAATAGCTATCTAAACGTTTCTGCCACAACAAATCAGTTACACACTTGTAAAATACCTCTGTTTCTTTCTTTTCTTTTCTGGCCCTTTTTCCTTAGAAACTTTAGAAAAGGCTCCTAAATTCTAACAACTGAAGGGCCCAGCCCCCTGCTTTGGCAGCCATGACAGGCTGCAAAAAAGACCCAGCAAGATGTTGGCGCCTGACTCAGCAGATGTGCTGAGCCCCCCTAAACCCATTCCACCTTGCCTGACCTTGCCCTAATTACTGGGAAGAAACTGCCAGATACTCCCCATGGTAAAAACCAATCAGAAGTTAGCTGGCAGGCTTTGGATGTGCTTTATTGATAATAGTGGAATATAGTAGGTAGCAATGGCCTTTGGATGGCCTCGAGGAACATTTGTGCAGCTGCAGCTGACCAATCAACTTAGGACAGGGTCCCCCATCCTGGAGTTGCGCTAATTCTGAAACTGTTACTATGCAACTAGCAGACCCCAGACA
This sequence comes from Cricetulus griseus, assembly GCF_003668045.3. Lineage (NCBI taxonomy): Eukaryota > Metazoa > Chordata > Mammalia > Rodentia > Cricetidae > Cricetulus > Cricetulus griseus. Next base: position 216,432,307 of record NW_023276806.1, read on the forward strand.
CCCCCCCTTGTTCTACCCCCAATATATGCCCTGCCCCACTGCTGCTCAGGGTCCTTCCTACTCCACCCGATGTGTTAGAGGGACGAAGGACCTGAGTTAACTCAGAATTAAAAAGACTCTTTGCGGTCAGAGGCCCAAAGCAGTGTCAGAGGGGAGCCTGAGCTTCAGGCCTGGAGCAACCTCAAGGGAGCCATGAACTGAGCCTCAGAACTGTGAGCAGTGTCAGCAGTGCTTTCCTGCAGCAGCTTCCAGAAACTATTGCAAAAAGTTTCCCTGGGAAAGAGCACCTGTGTCCCAGCCAGCATCCAATGCCATTTCTCGGTGGGAGATACCCCGATACTCCATTGACTCAGCCCCATCTACACCTCCAAAGGGAGGAGCATCCACCAGAGCTGTAGCCCCATCTGCACCCCAAGGAGTGACCACCTGAGCATTGGGCCCTCTTCTACCAGGAGGAGTGTTCGCTGGAAGCTCTACTGTACTTGTGCCTGAAGGAGCAGTCAATGAAGTCACAGCCTCCAACTATACCAATTAGAGAAAGAGAGAACCCCTGAAGCACAAGCTCCACCTATATTGATTAGAGGAAGAGAGGCATATGCAACCAGGTAAAAACACACTGAATAATATAAAGAGCAATAAGGCACCACTAGAAACTAGTGGTGCTACAACAGCAAGACCTGAACATCCCAACACAGATGAAGAAAAAGAGAATGACTAAAAAATAACTTTATGAGGATGATTGAGACCCTTAAAGAGGAAATGAAAAATTCTCTTAAAGAAATGGAAAAAAAGACAAACAAAAATTGGAAGATATAAACAAATCCCTTAAAGAAAAAACAAGAAAAAACAATCAAACAAGTGAAGGAAACAATTCATGACATGAAATCTAAAATAGAGGCAATAAAGAAAACACAAACCAAGGGAATGCTGGAAATGGAAAAACAGGGTAAATGATCAGAAACCACAAATGCAAGCATAAACAACAGAATACAAGAGATGGAAGAGATAATTTCAGGCATTGAAGATAACTTGGAGGAAATACATTCATTGGTCAAAGACAATCTTAAATCCAACAAATCCTTAACACAAAACATGCAGAAAACCTGGGGCACCATGAAAAAATACCATGAAAAGGGATAGAAGAAGGAGAAGAAGCCCAACTCAAAGGCACATAAAATATATTCAACAAAATCATAGAAGAAAAGTCTACAACCTAAAGAAAGACATGCCTATGAAGATACAAGAAGCTTACAGAACATCAAATAGACTGGACCAAAAAAAAAAGTCACCAATGACAGTCTGTGCTAGAGAGGATGTGGAGAAAGGGGCACACTCCTCCATTGCTGGTGGGAGTATAAACTTGTACAGCCACTTTGGAAATCAGTTTGGTGGTTTCTCTGGAAAATGGGAACCAGTCTACCTCAAGATCCAGCAATTCCACTCTTAAGCATATACCCAAAGAATGCACATTCACACAACAAGGCCATATGTTCAACTATGTTCATAGCAGCATTATTTGTAATAGCCAGAACCTGGAAGCAACCTAGACCCCTCAACCAAAGAATGGATAAAGAAAACGTGGTACATTTACACAATGGATTACTACTCAGCTGAAAAAAAAAAAACAATGGAATCTTGAAATTTGCAGGCAAATGGATGGATTACCTAAGTGAGGTAAACCCAGTCACAGAAAGATAAACATGGTGTGTACTCACTCATATACGGATATTAGACATAGAGCAAAGGTTTACCAGACTATAATCCACACCTCCAGAGAAGCTAGTAAACAAGGAGGATCCTAAGAGAGACATACACGGTCCCCTGGTGAAGGGGAAAGGGACAAGAGCCCCTGAACAAACTGGGAGTATAGAGGGAGGGGGAGGAAGAAGAAGAAGGAGGGGAGAAGAGGGGGGAGCAGAACATGAGGGATCTCAGAGATTGAGTCAGGGAGATGACTAGAGGAGAGCAAGAAAGGAGACACATCAATAGAGGGAGCCATCATAGGTTTAAAGAGAAATCTGTCACTAGGGAATTGTACAGAGATCCACAAGGATGACCCCAACTAGGAACCTAAGCAACGGTGGAGAGGCTACCTTAAATGCCCTTCCCCTATAGTGAGATTGATGACTACCTTAAATGCCATCCTAGAGCTTTCATCCAGTAGCTGATGGAAGCAGAAGCAGAGATCCACAGCTAAGCACTGAGCCCAACTCCTGGAATCTAGTTGTAGAGAGGGAGGAACAACCAATAGAGGGGTCAAGACCATGCTTGGAAAACCCACAGAAGCAGCTGTCCTGAGCAAGTAGGAACTCATGGACCCCCAGTCTGACATCTGAGGAACCAACATAGAACCAAACCAGGTCCCCTGAACATGGGTGTCAGCTAGGAGGACTGGACAGTCTATGGGGTTTCTGGTAGTGGAACCAGAATGTATCCCTAGAGCACAAATGGACTTTGAGTGCCCATTCCCCATGGAGGGATACTGTCTCAGCCTAGATGCTTGAGGGAGGGCCTAGGCCCTGTCCCAAATGACTTGACAGATTTTGATGATCCCTCATGGAAGGCATCACCCTCCCTGGGGAGCAGAAAGGGGATGGGATGGGGGGGTTGGTGGGAGCATTGGGAGGATGGGAGAGGGAACTGGGATTGATATGTAAAATAAGATTGTTTCTAATTTAAATAAAATTATAAAAATGCAAAAAGCATTTTTAAAAAGACTCATTGCTTTTGCATGGGATCTGGTCTCTCGGCGGTTTTGGGGTCCAGACTTCGGGCACAACACTGATCATGGTAAATCATAGCCAGAAGGAATTTAAAAATCCTCTTTTGTTTTTAACTGTCAGCAGATATTAACTAGAATAATTGGTATCTAGAGCTTTATGCCACATATAAATCCACAAGCATTGACTTGACAGTAAGATCTCTGAGCTCTAAGCCCATGAACTAACTAACATTTAGGTGACCTGAAACTAATCTAGTATTTGGCAAAGTTGTCTGCTCTCAGAATCACAATTAAAGTTCCCTAAACTTGACTAAGCATGGTGGCCCATATCTGTAATCTCATCTCTCAGGAGGCTGAGACAAGAAGACCAGGAGTCCTGGGCCAGCTTGGATTACACGGTGAGAACTTATCTCAAAATATCTAATTAATTAGCTAATTAACTAACTAAATAATACTTAGTCTATCTAAGGGACAATTAAATAGCAATCTATAGGGGCAACAAAGATTATCTATCTATCTATCTATCTATCTATCTATCTATCTATCTATCTAATCTATCTCTCCTCAGTCAATCCATTTCTCCATGTAGCCAAACAGGAGAGCTACTGGGCTATTGTTTATTGCTTCAAAGCCCATTTGTTCACATATAAAACATTGGTAGTTCTTATTCTGACATGTTATTAGGAATTCACATACGAATGCATGAGAATATAGCATATTTATAAACAATACAGCTCTATACAAAACTAATGTATATATTTACCTATAAAGTATTTAAAATTCTTAGTTTGGGGCAGAGGGAGGATAATTGTGTAAGGAACTTTCCTTCTCAAGTTTGTTATTATTCAGGTTAAGTCTGCTTCACTGACCTTGAAGACAGTTTCCAGGCACTGGTGGCTAAGTTGGCAGTGTTATGGTCTACCAGCTTGTCTCTTCAGTCCCAACACTGTGCCACACAAAGAGTATTAGCTGGTACAGAGGAAATTGGCCTCTCCATTCTCTTCTATTCCTTCCCGTTTTCCTTTTGTTTCTCAGCCTGGACTCCTATGGTCAGCCTTTCTCTGTGACGTGTTGGTTTATAGACCACATTAAGAAACAGCCACCTGGAACAGATCAGAAGTCAGAAAAAAATCCTGCATATCTAAAAAATTATAGCACTAATAATTGAAGTGAGTAATTTGCTTTTAAGTTATAGGACTAAAAATTTCATAATTCAGTTGGGCTAATTACTCTCCCTGTCATACATAGTTGCATTTGATCATTCTTTGATTTCCTGAACAAGTTTGGTTCCTGTAGTTCATTTTCATTTGCTGACATCTTGATACAGCCTGAGGCTTCATCTGTCTTTGATCTCAGATATACTATGTTCTTTCTGGAAAACAACTAGTAAAGGATTTTCCACCGCACTATGCTGTATTGATAGGGAAATGTCGTAAGGATTGACTACTGACTCTCATATTTGATATTTATGTCCTAAAGGAACTCGAAAACTATTAATAAGCTGTGTGTTCAATCTGTATTGAATAAATATTAACCTATAGTCTTGACTTTAAAATAGAGGTTAGATTATGTAAAAGCTAGCAGGTTGATTAATCTCTTTCCAAAGACTTTACTTAAAACGCTAATTATGAGTCCTATTCTTTCTTCCCACACAGTAGATGAATAGCCAAGCTCCCCTGGTGCTTGCAATTTGCAAGGGAGAACTCACCACAGAGGGTTAGAGTAGTGCTGTTTAAATGGAGCTTTCCTCTTACCTGTGCCGCCCTGCCTGGACTCAGCTCCGTGACTTCTTCATAGTTGTGTCAGCTTTCTTCCTGCTGGAGTTGTATTCATTCTCCAGCTGAAAGCTACACTAACCTCTCTAAAATAAAAATTTAATTATTTCTTCTTTCTTTTGCTTAAAGTCTCCTGGTAGAGCCTCCTGGGGTGTTATCTTCTGCTGTGACCACAAGGAGCTCTTGTTTTATCCATGGAAACGAAATGAGTTGTTTTATTTTTTTAGATGAGGTCTCTATTTAAAACATTTTTAAATGTTTTATATATTTTTGATAACTTCATACATGCGTTTTGCGTATACTCCCCCTCGCTGCTCTCTCTCATTCTCTTCCCGCTCCTGAAGACACCTTCTTCTTCTCCTCCCTGCTTCCCTGTCTGTTTTGCTGCTGTTGTCCAGGTCTTGTGTATACACCACTTTGCGCAGACTGCCTCTGTACAGCTGCTGTGTGTTTAGGATCTCATCAGCTATGCCACACTCAGAACACAGTTTCACGCACTCCTCCCTATCCTCTAGCTCTTAAAATCCTGGGCCTCCTTTATCATGACGTTTGCTGGGCCTTAGGAGGGATGATGTAGTTGTCCTGTTTAGTGTTGAATATTCAACACACCTAAGTCACTTATTCTTGGTGCCTTGAGCAGTTATAATTCTCTGTATTAATTTTCCTATTGCAAAAAGAACCATATCTGGCCAAGACTGAGAGCAACACTAATCAATGGGCATAGACAAGTATCTATAAGGCTGTTAGTTTGGCTGTGTGTCCATTTATCATAACACAAGAAGTCACCAGCCATAGTTATTTTTTTAAAGTTTTATTTATTAAAATATTTTTCCTTGGGGTTGGATTTGGTGGTTAAGAGCACTTGCTGCTCTTGCAGAGGGTGTGACATTTTTCCTCAGCATCATGTAAGATAGCTTACAACAGCCTATAACTCCAGCTCCAGGATATCCAGCACTCTCTTCTACCCCCCAACCCCTGTGTATAAATATACAATTATATGTGCATACATATATGTGCACATACTTAGACACATGCACATAAATAAAAAATAAAGTAAATCTTAATTTTCTTTATTCTTGAGAATTTCATATACATATACAATGAATATGATCATATCTTCCTCTTATGTTTCCCTTCCAACTCTGACCATTTCCTTCCCAGTAGGTATTCTTTAAAAAATGTTTTTTTGATAACCCACTAAGTCCAATTAGTTCTGCCCATATGTGCATGATCATGGAGCCAAACATTGGAAAATGGAAAATCTATTTGGGGGTCACACCTTTAAAAAAGAACGGTTCTCTCTAGCCCAAAAGCTATTAATTTCCAGTAGTTCCTCACTAAGGAGCGGGGACTTGTGGGTACCTGCCCATTCATGCTGGAACATTGGCTGGTTTGATCTTGTGTAGGTAAGCACAGTTTTGGTGAGTTCACGAGTACAATATCCATGTCATTTCCAGAAGACAGAAGTTCACAGCACACCCTCATCCTCCTGCTCATACATTCTTTTTGCCCCCTGTTCCAGTGGGTTCCCTGAGCCTTAGTAGAGGGTGTGAGTTGATACAGATGTCTTATTTATGGCTGAGAACTCACTCTCTTCTTTTCATCACTGTGACCAGTTATATATTTCTGCATTGACTGCTGCCATTGCAAAAAGAAGCTTATCTGACCAAGGGTAGCAACATCCCAAGTCCATGGGTAGAAACAAGAGTATTTGGAAGGCAAATCAACAACATGACCATTTAGTCAATAGCAGGTTCTACCCTAAGGCCCAGGACTATCCCAGCTTTGAGCTTTCAACCAGATTTATAGTCCCAGGCATGAAATTCATCTCCAACCTGACCCCAAGCCTCAAACTCATTTAGATAGTGGTTAGTTGCCTTTTGATAATCATTTCACTAAGATGCTGATATTGCAGCATGCCAAGTCCAGTGCTAGCTAAGACCACTGAAGTCATTTCTCACTTGGCAGCCTGGATTTGTATGTATCTTCAGGCTCTATGAAAATGAGCCACAGGTGGGAAGCTTCCTGGTTGGTTTGAGATTAATTCTCTCTACCCTGAGATTATAGTATTTTTTTTGTTGATGTTTTTTTTTTCCATGTAGTTACCTGGGTAACCAAGGGCAATGACAATAGCCTGTGTTGGTTTAGAGACCTCTGGAGAGTCCCTGACCAATAACTCCCAGGCCTTGTACTGTGATTTTTATAAAATAACCCATGTGTTATTTTATTAAAGAAGGGCAGTGTCTTTCTTCATCTCTTTCTGTCATAGTTATTGTTCTATTGCTGTGAAGCAGCACCATGACAAAGCAACTCTATAAAAGAAAGAATTTAATTGGGGGCTTGCTTACAGTTACAGAGGGTTTGTCCATTATTATCTTGCTGGGAGCATGGCAACAGGCAGATAGGCAGGCATGGTGATGGAGAATTAGCTGAGAGTTGTATCCTGATCTGATCTTCAGGCAACAGGGAGAGAGAGACAGAGAGAGAGAGAGACAGAGAGAGAGAGAGAGAGAGAGAGAGAGAGAGAGAGAGAATCCTTCCTTACATTGCTATCAGTAGGTAGTTTGTTATAGCATCAAAACAAGTAATTAATACGATAACCAATTGAAAAGCTGAACTACTAGAAAGGAATTCAAAATAATTTTGAGGTTTGTAGACTTGCCAAAATAACAAAGCAGCTTTTGGAGGAAACAATGACTCAGTCCTACCTAAGTCTAAGAGTAGATAAGCCATTAATGAACATTAAAATGACCATATAGTGATGTCTTCAATCCCGGCAATACATTTTAAAACTCGAGTTTTATAAGACAATATATACATACACATATATGCATATAGTAACAATTAATGAAAAAGAGGCATGATTTGGGTCCTTCAGAAATGAATGAGGTAAGCACTAGGTGGGGGAGAGGCTACTTAACTTACTACTCGAAGAAAGTTTCCAAATTATGATAGATGGAGAAAGGCCCAGGCAGAGGCAGCAATTTTCCTAAGTAGATATGGAGCTGGGAGTGTGGGCTTACCAAAGTGCAAGGTACTGGTGAAGAGAGTAGCAGAGAAAAGATGAGGTCTGCAGAGTTCCTTTGAAGGCACTCAGGCAGCAATCGGCTCATTCATGTGAAGACCCACTAGTGTAAAAGTCTGAGGTGCATCCCCTTTAAATAGTAGAGTGGCTTAAACATGAGACCTGTGTGTTAGCACTGTATTACTGTGACAGAAATACCTAGGATTAAGAATTTATAAGGATGAAAGATTTCTTTTGTTTCATGGTTTCAGAGGTTTCAGTCCATGCTCATTTGTCTCTGTTACTTTTGGGACCTATGGGGAAGCAGAGCACCATGGGGGAAAGTAAGTGGTGGAGCGAATTCCTTCACTTTATGGGGAAACAAAGAGAGAAGCAGTCAGCATCCTTCTCAAGGACATCTCCATTGACCCAGCTTCCTTCCACTAGGTCCAACCCTCAAAAGGCTCCATCGCCTCCCAACACAAGGCCTTCAAGGGACATGTAAGAGCCCAACCATAACCTTCTTTCCATAAAGCAGTCCAAGCAAGAGGTCCATGGCAGTACCAGGTTCCTTCTTGTCTAGTCTTGTTTTCACTTGTATGCCCAAAGGTGATCTAGCCAGCAGGAATGGGGAAAGGATTCACGAGTTTCTTTCAATGGCATGATTCAAAAGAGCTCTCCTCTCTCTCTCTCTCTCTCTCTCTCTCTCTCTCTCTCTCTCTCTCTCTCTCTCTCTCTCTCCCTCTCTCTCTCTCCCTCTCTCTCTCTCCCCCTCTCTCTCTCTCTCCCTCTCTCTCTGTGTATGTGTGTCTGTGTGTCTGTGTGTCTGTGTGTCTGTCTGTGTGTTTGTGTGATATCACAGTCTACTAACTAAATGAGGTCACATGGACATACCTTATTGAAGGGAATCTAAAAATGATGGTTTTAAACTAGGAAATAGTGTGTTAGCTGAAACATACTAATGTAGATAAAGGAGAGAATAAATATTGGGGAAATAACAGTCTCTCCCAAAGCAAGTTTGTAACTGAGTTAAAAGTAGATGAGAAAGCTTATTAGATTCAGAATTAGGAAACAGGGACAACAGTTCCAGGGCAGCTTCAAGTTCCTGATTAAATCAAATATTCAAACCATACTTGAGCTGGGCGACATGAGTGGTTCTTGTAAACACATCATGCATAAAGTAAGAGAGATCCCAGAGATGAAAAGAGGCCCATCCTAGTCTTTGTGTCAAGTGCTGTTTTGTTTTTATTTTTGTTTATATTTCAATAGAAAGTGTGATCCCTTCAGGGGTTGTTAGCCTCCTGTCTACCAAGCTAAGATACAACTGTGAACACTGGACTCTCTCTGCTCAGCTTGGTGTAACTTCTAGTGAGAAGCAGAACTGTGCCCCATCACCACCTGCAGTGAAGATGAGGTCCTATTCTGATGACACCTCCAGCATTTATTTTCCTTGCAGAAATTCGAACAAGTGGTAAGGAGGGTGGGAAGGTGGAGCCACGTGACTTGTGCAGAAATCTAAGTGGGCAGCAATGAAAATACTTACCTTTCTCTCCTCGTAAATAAGCCTCTTCTCTTCATTGCAGTCTTGATTTTGAAGTGAAAGGAAGTTAATTTTAATTAATGAAAGTTAATGCTAATTAAACATGTGTTCTACTTTGATATGCACACAGAAACTTGCTTAAAGCTCTCAGCAGCTCTGCAGAGAGCATACAAGAAACATTTGTTCTGCTACGTGGACAGCTCAAGTTACCACAGAAACTAAACCAAAATTGACTAAGACAGACATGATCGCATGCTTGAGTGTACACAGTATTTTTAAAAGTAAAATATAGTTGGGAAGGGGTGGGTCTGAATGATTTTTCTAATAAACCTTAACTTAAGCTTTATTTCAATTTGTCATGCCAGTAAAAATCAGAAACAGGTTTTAATAATATTTTTAAAATATTATTTCCAAGCTTCATTCTTATAATTTGCTTAATTTTAATCAACCAGTTGATTTAGTTATTAGTAATTTTGGTCTTGGACATATGGAAATACAAATATTTACCTGGTGGGGCATTCACTGTTCATTTTCTGAAAGAAAATGCATTCCTAAAATGGCTTGAGAGTAAGGGAGATTTTAAATATTAAAAATATATAGCAAAAATTCCTTAAAACTGATCATATTATATACAAATTAGCACCACAGATACTATGTATGTTGATATATGTGAGAGATCACTCTTGAGTTCCCACTGTGTTGAAGTTGAGACACGAATGTAAGGTGGGGACTTGTCGGGACATGGTGTGGATATGAGGGAAATAAGGAGATGGTATTTAGGATATGCTATGCATGTGAGAAATTGTAAAAATTAATAAATGACTAAAAGAAAAAAAGACACCATGAAACTTCCCTCCTGAAAAACTGATTTTCTGTAGAAATTAGTTGTATATAGAGGAGGGAAGGGCATGTAAACATGTATACATGTAGAGGCCAGTAGTCAGTTTCAGGTGTTGTTGATCACGTGGTGTCCACCTTGTTTTTTGAGATAGGATGTCATTAATTAGACTAGGTTCATCTCCTCCTCCTCCTCCCTTCTCTGGAGCCGCCATGTGATCCCAGCAAGAGAAGACACCTGCCGCTGGCTTCAGATAAGTCTTTATAAAACACATGGATTAATGACTATGGTTGATACTTAAGACTGAGCTAGCAAATAAGAAATCCTAGTCATTGGCCAGCAACATTGTACCTAATATAAGTCTCTGTGTGTTATTTTGGGCGCCCAAGTGGCAGTAGGGCTCGGGTGGCTTGGCGGAAAGATTTATTGTTACAGTGGGGACCAAATTTGGGTCCTCATGCATACATGGTGACTATACCAACTGGCATATCTCCCCAATAGTATATAAACTATTCTTATAAACAAACTACTTACTCAAAATGCCACATATGTCAGTGTCTCTATTAAGTAGAATGGATTAGTCATGAATTAAGTAGTCAGAATTAGTAGAATTAGTCAGAATTAAGTAGAAATTGGAGTCTTGGTGCTGGAATCCTTCATTCATTTTCCTTTGTGAGGATCAGGGAGGGAACATGGCTACTTGTTTTATGTCCACACACAAAAGCATCTTGTAGCAGTCCCTGTTGCTAATAAGCCTGATACCGTAAATGTGTCATTACCCGAGTATGTACATTATTCAAAAGGACTTGTCTCAATTGCTATTTTACTGCTGTGAAGAGACTCCTTGATCAAGGTTATTCTTATAGAGGAAAGCATTTAATTGGGGCCTTGCCTACAGTTTCAGGTGTAAACCCCAAAGCCCACCCCTAGTGACACACCTCCTCCAATAAGGCCACACCTCCTAATCCTCCCCAGTTCGTCAGCTAGAAACTATGATTGAAAACATACGAGCCTATGAGGGGGCATTGTCATTGAACATCACAGGACTGTTTGCTCATTCCTTCAATAAATGGGGCTAATTATGCACTGAGATGGTATGGTTGTTGTTAGCCTAAAACTCTTTCTGAGAAAGATATTGGTTGTCCTATATATATAGTTATAAATAACTCTGTGTGTGTGAGAGACAGAGAATAAAACTACAAACACAATCTTTTTACATTTTATACACCTTTAATGAGATATAATTCACAAATACCAATTTTTAGTATATTCACAAATTTACAGATATGTGAAATAATTGTCACTTAATGTTAGAAAATTTATGAATCAGAAATAAAGAAAACACCATATGCTTTGGCTTTCCCTCCCTATCCGCCTTAAATGATCACTAGTAAACCTTAGTCTCTGTAGAAGTGTCCTTATCCTGAACTCTAAATGGACTGATAGCATAATCTGTGGCCTATTATGACTGACTTTTTTTGCCTTTCCATCTTTTCTTTTTTTATTTAAAAATTTATTTTTCATTTTACATACCAACCCCTACTCTTCTCCGTCCCCCACCCCACCCCCACCTCCCACCATTCCCACCTCCCCATCCACTCTTCAGAGGAGGTAAGGCTTCCCATAGGGAGTCAACAAAGTCTGGCATACCATGTTGAGGCAGGACCAAGCCCCCTTCCCCCTGTATCAAGGCTGATCAAGGTATCCCACCATTGGGAGTAGGCACCAAAAAAGCCAGTTCATGCCCCTGGGATAGGTCCTGGTGCCACTTCCAGCTCCCCACCCCCAACAGATCAAGTCACATAACTGTCACTAACATTCAGAGGGTATGATCAACACAGAACACTTACAGATTTCTTCTAAGTTGTAATGTGTATCAATAAAATGGTACTTGTGGCCAAATAGATTTTTATTGTGTGTACATAATACACTTTGCATGTTCTTTTGTTCATTGGCAGACAAGCAGTTGGATTGTTTTGATCTATTATTCTGAAGTTGCAGACACTCACGGATAAGTTTTCATATTTCTACAGGACAGATCTAGGTGTGGAGCTGCTGGGCCAAGCAGCAGATCTGTATTTAATGGTTTGTTAATGTCAGATTTTTATCAAATGGCTATAGCATTTCCCTTCCCACTAACAGTAGGGTTTGACTTCGAATCTCCAGATGGATTTTCCTTTCGGTAGTATCAGTTTGCTAAGGACACCAAGCTAGAAGACGCTAACACTGTTGCCACAGTGATGATCACATCAAGGCTACGTTCTCGTCAGCATTAGTCTTCATTGTTCATGTAACTGCATTCAGAATCTCCAAGACTGTGCCTCTGGGGTTACCTGTGAGGTTTCCAAAGATATTTAGCCAAGGAAGGAAGACCCAACTGAAATGTGGGTGATTCCATCAATCCCACTGGCCACAGTCCCAGACTGGAAAAATAAAAAGAAGGAACACATGAGCTAAGCACTAGCTTTCATCTCACTGTGAGAGAATTTAAGGACACAGAGGCAGTTGTACTTTTTTTTTTTCCAAATTATAGTATGAGTGACCTCTGTTTCAGTTTCCAACAGAGTGCTGTTCCATTTTGAAAGCGGACTACGGATCCAATATGATCAGGCAATTCATAGTTCTGCCACTACGTCCCATCATGTAATAGGAAAATTAACACAGAAAATTGGTGCTGTCACTGATCTGACCTCAGTGTTTATAAGCCTTCAGATCCGATTTGCAGATAGATGTGAAACAGTTTGGAGTTACAGGCTAGAGACAACCTGGATCTGTAAACAGAGGCTCGTGGGTCATTATGGCAGAAATACAGGGGATGCTTCGGGAAAGGTGGACAGTGGCAGCCCAGTACAAGTGTTTTCAAAATGGAACCGGACTCTATCGGGAACTGAGGTAGAGGCCACTCATACTATAATGTGGCAGAGATTATGTCTACCTTCTGTCCTGAAACTGAGTGAGGCTGAAATCAAAAGGACTAGACTAAGTTGTTTGGCAAAGGAAATTTCAAGACAACATAATATCCAGACTATCCAGACTGTGGTGTGGTTAGTGTTCACTGTAGGGGACAGTGTAAGCCACGCCTGCTAGAAGCTGGCTACAGGAGTGCCTGACACGCCTGTCAGGGTGTGGTCAAGGTGAGGTCAGGGTGACACGTGATAGGTTTTAAGGGGCTGCAAGGTACATGGGAGCCCCTTCTCTCTGGCCTGCGTGCCTTGCTGCCCCTGGCATGCTCTGGCTTGCGTTTGGCTGGTGCTTTCTAATAAAGAATATCTTTATCCCAAACTCCTTTTATTTCTTAAAAGTTCACCACTCTCAGCTCTACAGTGAGAGAGTGGGTGTAGGGGAAAGGATCTAGCCAAAAAAAAAAAAAAAAACACCCTGAGAAGAGCCAAAGAAACACACTTTGACCCAGCAACCAGAACCAAAGAAATGTACCCTGACTCTGAAACTAGTGCCAAAGAAACACACTTTGTCCCTAGATTCAGAGGCAGTGAAAGAAATACACCCTGGCCCTAAAACTAGAGCCAGAAAGCCAAAAAGACCAGTAAAAGAAACACATTTGGTCCTGAAACAAGAGCCTAATCTGGACCTACGCCAATGCAGAAAACTAACCAATCTCTGAACAGAGAGCTAGCCAATCAGTTCAGGGATTCAAATTTGACCAATCCCTGTCCCCTTGGAAGAACTATATAAACCCCATATCCCCACGGAATTGTAGAGAGAAGGAGAGAGAATAAAAATCCCTGAAGGAGTTTGAGTGAAGGTCTTCTTTTGTGGCAAAGCAGCAGAGAGAGGGGGGCAGCAGAGAGGGGTGGAGTGGCATAGGGGCAACAGCTGGACAGAGCAGCAGAAAAGAGCAGCAGAACAGCAATGGCTGAGCTAAGCGAACACTAACACTTCTGTCAGGGAAACTTTCCCTTGACAGAGCAGAGTTGTTAAACTCCGGGGGACTGGAGCCCAAACAGCTTCTCAGGAGAAGCCCTTTTCTGCCAGGGTGGAGCTGATACACTGGGGAAGCCCCCCCTTGAAACAGGGCTGTAAGCTCCTGCGCTTACTGTCATCTATGGTATTTTTGGCTCCCGAGCTCCAGGATACCTTCCCAACTGAGCTGTGTAACATTCAATATCCCATGACTCCCGAGTTCCAGAATACCTGTCCCATACGAGCTGCTCAAAAAGCTTATAGTTCCAGAATACCTGTTCCATCCAACCCATCCCAAAGGCCTTACAGTGGGGAAATAAGAAATAGGGCTGTTTGGCCAGGAAAGAAGTGTAGCAGAGTTTAAAGATGTGGACAACGTAGGTACAGATAACTTAAAGAGATTGTTGTCATTGAAGAGAAACCTAGGCCTGGGGTAACAGGAAGGGTACCCTGAGAACAGGACCCAAACCATGGAAAGCTCCAACTTCGAAACTGCAAATTCCTGAGAGCAGAGAGATGAATTGAGAGTATGAGCGTACCACTGAACAGGTTCCCTATTCAAAAACCTAGAGAAGTGGCCCCAGGTTCTGCCTCCAGAGCACACAGCCCTCTAACACCTGTGGTAAAGGGGTTAGAGCAAGCTGTATCTTGAGCTGATAGCAGATCTTAGAAACATCATCCACATGGTGCTGCTTTTGCAAGTATGAATAATACAAGAGTTATGAGATCATGGAAGCTTATACCAAGGTTCCAGGAAGCCACTGAGACCAGGCAATAGGGTGCATCATTGGATTCCTTACAAGGGGCCTTTCAGAGGCCACTGTGTGACTCTGTGAAAGAAAATCTAAGTTGTAGTGGTGACTGCAGACTGGTTGAGATGCCAGGACTTGGGGGAGGGGAGTGTCCACAGAGGAAAGTGAAAAGAAGAGTTGAGCTGGGTCAAGGAGAAGCTACATTTTCTACAGGTAACAGACCAGAAGAGATAGAGCTTCCCAAGCGGGTTGAATCCCAGATGATGCCACCTCAAGCCCCAGATGCTAGATATGGAACTGCTGAGTGTGTCAGTCTTGCTTTGGTACAATGTTTCCTTGCTATGTCCCCATTCTTTCCTTTCAGAATGGGAATGTTTTATTCTGTACCTTGGTGTACTGGAAGTAGGTGACTTGTTTGGTTTTTAATCCTTCAGGAGCTCAGAGTTAAAAGATTTCCCCAAGTCTCACAAGGTTGGGACTCTTAAGACTTTGAAAACTCTTAAAGAAGACTAAATATATTTTTCCATTATGAGATAATCATGAACCTTAGAGGGCCCAAGGTAGAATGTTACCAAAATGGATGTATTTGGGCATCAAGCTGACAGAAGTAGACTTATGATGTGTTAGTCACCAAGGAGACATACCCCTGGTTGTGTCTGTGAGCATCAACTGAAAAGGAAAGATTGACCCTAGGGACTGGTGTCCAAGACTGAAGAAAAGAAAAAGGAGAAACCAAAAGCACTGGCCTGGCATTCATCTCCCTCTGTTTTCTGGCTGTGTTTCCATGTGACCTGCTTGCTGTCCCATGCCATCAATGTGGTAAAGGGGTAGACAATGCCTTCCCTGCAATGATACACTTTACCCCATCAAACCATGAGCTCTAGCTCTAAGCCTTCCTTCTTTAAGATGCTTTTGCCAGCTGCTCTGCCACAGCAACAAGACACTAATGCATACCTGCAAAGTATGTTAAGGGAAGAAAACAGGCTTTCATCACCAACCCACTGCTCTTCTGGCTCCCTGTTAACACGAGCCTAACAACATCTTCTAACCCTAACAGCACATCTTGACTCTAGAAAGAACTTTTTCCTATGAAGTCCGTTGTTCTGTTGAACAATGGATTGTATTTTAACTCCTTTTCTAATTTCAGATCTAATCATCCAATAACCATTCTCATTGTTTCTGATTTTCACTGGTACCTTGCACATGCTCTGCAAGATGAAACAATGGAATACCTAGAAACCAACAAAAGTACTCTAGAAGAGAATTTTTTGCATTTATTTATGCTGTATGGATGTTTTGCTTGCATGTACATCTGTGCACTATGTCTGCCTAGTGCCCCTTGGAGGTCATAAGAGGGTGCTGAATTCCCTGGAAGTGGAATTATGGATAGTTAAAAGCTACCATGCCAGTGCTGGGAACTGAACCCAGGTCCTGGGGAAGAACAGGCAGTGTTACAAACCTCTAAGCCATCTCTCCAGTCAGAAGGAGAAAGTTTAAGAGGAAAAGAAAAGCACACACTGTGACGAAGCAGAATGAGCAGGAATTGTTTCCTTTCTCAAAAATTATCCTAAGTTTTAGAACAAGATTGAAAATGAAGATGGTCACTTAAACTAAACATGGTAGGACATATATATATATATATATATATATATATATATATATATATATATATATATATATATGTCCTATAATCCAAGCTCTCAGCATCCAAGGCACAAGGATCTCTGGTTCCAGTCTAGCTTGGGCTACATAATGAGAACACACCTCAAAACATAAATAAGTGAATAAATAATAAGTCATTAAATTCTCTAGGAGGTAAGGGAATTTTGCATCACATTGGCCAGTCAGTGCTCTCCTAGTGTGTTTCATCTCAGTCAGGTACTATCCTTGAAGACCAAACTTTAGCCTCCATGAGAGGCTCTTAGACACACACACCAAGGTTCTGCAAACTTAATCAGTTCTGTAAATCTGCTTCCTTGCTCTCTGCAGTGCTTAAGCTCCAATGAACTATGCTTCCAGGGAACACTTTCCAAACTCTAGACAGTCCACTGGCTCTCTTGTAACGTTAGGTACTTGCCTTCAAAACAATTTTTGATAAATGGGATCTTTCTGTTTTCATATAATTAATTCCTACTGGTATAAGGATAGAGTCAAGGGGATGCTGTTTTCCTTACTGGAACCTCAGTACTCATTTATTGAGTAGCTCTAGGTTAGAACTCATTTTTTCATTCTATTAAAAGAACTATAATCTTACATTTTTGCTTTCCTAGGGATCAAACCCAGGGCTTAGTGCATGCTAGGGAAGTCCTCTACCAGTGAGCTTTATACCCGGCCCTAATCATGCCTTTTAAACCCCACTCTCTTCTGAAATTAGGTGAGGTCTCTTGGTTCAGACAACCCCAGACTCAACCCTGGATCTTTACCACTGAGCCTTGCCCTCGGTTCTACCAGTCTTCCTTATGCTACTTGAGCAGTATCTTCACCTTTGAACCAGGGATAATAATTTTACCTACAACGTCGGGCCAGAGAAAGGTTGGGTGTAAATGCTACACCATAGGTTTGACACCCAGGAAGTACCCCTTTTATGTTAGCTGTGGATTTCTGACTTGTTCGCATCATTTTTTTCGGTAATTTTCCTTTCCACCCACGGAACTGCTCCTAGCAGTGACCATTCAACAAACTTACCTATAGACTTAAAAGAAGGGGTGAATCCTGAATGACAGGTTCACCCTCTTTCCTGTTATATGCAAGGTACTCCAGAAATGCAGCAAAGATCTTGTGACAAAGGGTAAGAAGAGCTGAAATGCGGTGTCAAAAACAAATAAAAGACACGGGTATGGCATATGGATATGGAAAACAGGTGTGTGTAAACATACCCAGCTCTTTTTCCTTAACACGGCCTTTGGCCTTAAAGCACAAAATTGGGTTCCGGAGGCAAACCTCGGATGGGTCTGGCACTGACCTCATGAATTCTGTCTGTTCAAGCCACCAAACTCTAAAGGAAGTAGCGCGCAGTCCTTACACAACACAAGGAGGGAACTATGGGGCGTTCTCTGCCTTGGCCACCTGTAGACAGGTCATTGTGACGCGAACGCTATGGACACGTGGAACACCTGCCAGAGAGCAGGGCGGGGTTATCTCCGGCAGCAGGTCCAAAGGCGGGATACCCTAGAGATGGGAGTCACTGGAAGACCCCAGGGAGTAGAGAGAGGGACACTCGCTCCTCTCACCCCTGATCCACCCCAAACACGGTGAGACCACGGCCCTCTCCCCACCCGGTTCCGCGGGGTCATGGGGAGAGCGGTCACCCGTCGCTGTCCCCGTGGGAGGGAGGCGGCGGGTGGTGGCGCGCGCGGGGGGGGGGGGGTGCCGCTTGGGCCGCGGTGCTGCGCTGCTGCGGCGTGCACGGGCTCGGCGCTGCTATTCCGGCTGGCGGCGGCCGCTGCAGGAAGGACCGCTTCCTGCGCTCCCCGCCCCTTCCCTCGCCAGAGCTGACGCTGACGTCGGCGCCGGGAGCTGGAGGGACGCTCCGATCTCCGCCGGGAGGCTCCTAGGGGCCGGGGCTCCGAGGTACCTGCCCTCCGGGGCCGGGGCGGGGGCGAGCCGGGCGGGCTGCATGCTGCTGCAGCGGGAGACGCCCGGCGGCCAGGGCGATTGGGGACGCCAAGCCAAGGCTGCCTCCGCTGCCCTTTGGGGGCGGCGGGTAACAGGCGGGTCACCTCGTCCGCTACGGATTCAGGTGCGGGAGGAGCATCATCACCCCCCCCCCCTTTCCCTCCCGCCGATCCTCCCTCGGGCCTGGATGTGTGGAGGATGCGCGCGCTCTGGGAGCATGCGTCAGTCCCCGGGAAGCGGGAGGGAAGCCCCGAGAGCACCTGCTCCCACACCCAAGCCGCATCCCCACAACTCCCGGCCTCCCTTTCTCCAAGCGTTGAGGGCCTACCCCCACCCTGTCTGGGTCCCCTCTGGGGGGCCTTGTGTCTATGGCTGACTTGTTACCTAGTTCACCTGCAGCGGTGTCTGACGTTTGCTTTTGCTCTTCCTCCATTGCTGCTCTTTGGCAGGGGTGGCCAAGAGCAGATGGGTACCTTTTTTTTTTTTTTTTTTTTTTTCTTTTTTTAATAATGACTGGTGCCAGGAGGCCTGTGGTTGGCCCCTGCGGGTTAGGAAGAGTCACTGAGCGTGCCACGTTCTTGCAAACCCTGGAGCGCGGGTTTCCTCGGGTGCTGCGCTGCTGACTCCGCCTTTCCTGCCCTGAGGTTAATGCAGCTCCTGTTTCCTCTGAAAGTGTATCCTGTTATGCCAGCCTTTCTCCCAAGCGGCTCCGTTAGCCTCCCCACTATCTTTTGAGCTGGAGAGTCCCAGAGCCCCTCAATTTCTCTTTAAGGTCTCGAACTCCCCATGCCCATATGTATGTTGGCAAATGGTATTAGCCTCCTTTTTGGGGGGAGAAATTAAGGTTTAGAAAGAAGATATTCTCCCCTTTTTAGGTAACTTTGAAAATAGCACAAAAAAAGGGTTTGTCCATCAACCTGGGGTTGATGCCTAAGATCTGCTAACTAAAAATTATGGGGACCCAGAAAAGACATCACCAGCTGGTTTGAAAGTGCTAATGAAGGAAGACATAGGATATTCGTTGATCATTATGGTCCTATAAAGGATAACTTAACTGAAAGCATGGTTGTTTATTTCAGCACTGTCTGGTTGAAATCTGACATCTCAACTGCTCTGAAGTTAGGGAGTAGAGTAAGACATGGTTATTAAATCCACTCCAAAATGTTCCTTACCCTGTGTTCAGTGCACGCACGCGTGCGCATAGACACACACACACACACACACACACACACACACCTTTTTATTGTTGTTTTGTGTATATGTCTGTGCATGATGTATGAGCACGCTTAGCCTGCCATGCCGCACATGTGAAGAAGGTCAGAGAGTAACTTTGTGGACTTGGTTGTCTCCATTCACCATTGCACAGGTCTCTGGAGGTTGTTACCTGCCCAGCCATTTCACTGCCTACCTCCAATTGCTTCTGTTTGCTTTTTAGGTTTCAGCTTTTATTTTTAAAACATCTTTGTAGAGAATGCTCTAGGATCAAAATAAGTTTATGATCCTTAGTGTCTCAAACACATATTTGGTCTTAACCCAGTACATGAGTTTTGTTTACAGGAGATGCTATTTTGTAATAGCATTTCTTATTACTTAGGGAAAGGGTTGCAATGTTACTAAACACAAATCTTGAGAAAATAGAGCAGTTAAACCACAGAGCTTTGCTACTTGCAGTAAGTAGAGAAACCTGTGATTAGATAACTGACCCTTGATCTCCAATGAAAGCTAAAGACACCAGCTGGTAATTGCTTGTGATTTTATACCTTTTCCTCTATCTGGTAGACCTGAGTATCTGTCTAACTTCTGAGCATCTGAGAACCTTTATTTCTGTATCTAAACTTGTGAAAAGTACCTTAAATCTTGTCCGCCAGTAGAAAATCTTCAACATGAATATCTTCAACATATCTAATGATACAAGTAGAAGCAGCTTTATGAGTGCAAGGGAAGTGCCTTGGGGTTTCTATTGTGGGGACACCATGACCACAGCAGCTCTTAGAAGTATAACATTTAGTTGGGGGCTCACTTACAGTTTCAGAGGTTCAGGCCATCATTATCATGGCGGGGAGCATGGCAGCATGCAGGCAGACATGGTGCTGGAGGAGTAGCTGAGAGTCCTACATCTTGCAGGCAACAGGAAGTCAACTGAGACACTGGGTGGTATCCTGAGCATAGGAAACCTCAAAGCCCACCCGCACAGTGACACACTTCTTACGACAAGCCCATACTCATCCAACAAAGCCACACCTCCTAATAGTGCCACTCTCTAGGAAATTATAGGGGCCAATTACATCCAAACCACTACAGGGAGTGTGGCAAGACCTAGTAGAGTAAACTAGTGTTGAGCATGAGCTCTAAAGTTACAGGAACCTACAAGAAAGGGTGGAGGAACTGAGAAGAGAAGAGAAGGTAGGTCACCCAGAGCAGGAAACATGTTTCTTCTTTACTGGGTGATCCTGACAGCTGGCAGCCTAAAGATAGGTGGCAATTATAGGGCTGGCCAATGTAGTGTCTCACTATCATCAGTTATAAGAGATGTGTAGTCAAAGGAGTAAAGTAGATTACAGTTTATGAGCCGAATTACACCCCCACACCCATTGAGGCCTCATAGCTCCTCCCACTCCACGACTGATAGAAGTGAACGCTATTTCTTTTTCATGGTTTCCAATTGTATTTCATTCTGCAATCATATCTAGATTAGAGAGAACATACAGGCTTTGAGTTTCGGTTTGAGCAGGATTGGAGCCTGTGCAAAGATCTGTCCCCAAGGCTCATATGCTGAAGGCTTAATCACCAGTGTGGTGTTGAAAGTGTGGCCACCAATTTAGTGTTCAAAGATGGGGTTTGGGGAACTGATGAAATCCAGAGAGCTCTAACGTAACCCCTGGATTAGTTCACTAATGGATTCATAATAATGGCTTCATAACAATGGCAGTAGTGGAAGGCGGTGGATCTGATTGGAAGAAGTGATCCAATGGGGGCATACCTTTCAAGATTGTGTCACATATCAGGTCTTGCCTCGTTCCTGTTCCCTCACTCTGTCTGCTTCCTGGATATCATGAGGTGAGAAACCCTGCTCTGCCATGCCCTTTAACCTCTAAGTTGACTTTAAAAGTCGTGCTCTTTGAGAAATTCATACAGTGCATTTTGATGATATCACCCCACTTGACTCCTACCCCAACTCCTCCCAGATCCCCCTCCCACACCCTCTGATTGTCTTTTTAACTATTAATGTTACATGATACAGATAGATATATGCATACATACATAGATATAGATAGATAGATAGATAGATAGATAGATAGATAGATAGACACATACATACATACATACATACATACATACATATGCAAGTACTGAATCTGTTTAGTGTTACGTGTGTGTGTGTGTGTGTGTGTGTGTGTGTGTGTGTGTATGTTTTTTGTTTTTCTTTTTTTTTTTTTTTTTAATGGCTGGCCACTTGGTATTGGATAACCAATCAAGGGAGTGGGGAAGACTTAAGTTTTCCTCTCTCAGTAGTCATTGGTTGCCTGTAACTTTCCATCTAGAGGTGGGGCCTTGTGAGATTACCCCTCTCCACATTGGCTTCTCAACTGATATTGTCATTGTTTGGGGCTTATTTAGGCTTCCACCATATTGTTGAGATTTCATAGGTATGGCTTCCCTGTAATAAAGATATATATCAAGACATAATCTTGCAGCAGACATATTGGTCCTCTGGCTCTTAAAATCCTTCCATGTTGGGCTGGAGAGATGGCTCAGTGGTTGAGAGCACTGGCTGAGAACCAGGATTCAATTCCCACATGGCAGCTCAAGACTATAACTCCAGTTTCAGGAGTCCTGACACCTTTTCACAGGCATACATGCAGGCAAAACACCAATGCACAATAACATAAGGATAAATATTTTAAAAAGTCTTTCTCTCTCATCATCTATGGTGTTTCCTGAGCCTTAGGTGTAGGCGTTGCATTATTGATGTGTCAGAACAACAGTAAGTTCTTCTCAGTTGTGACTTTCTGTAAAGCTCTCCATCTGCTGTGAGAAGAAGCTTTCTCGATAAGGTGAAGAGCTGAACTTGTCTGGAGGCATAGGGATAAGTATTTAGGATGCAATTAGGAATTACACTGGTTTGGAAAATTAGCAGTAATAGGTTCTCCGCTAGGTTCCAAGACCATGGAGTGGGAAAAAAACCTTTTCCAGCTATATATCTGATAGAGGGTTAATATAAAAGATATATAAAAAGCTCAAATTAAAAAGTCAAGAAAATAATACAATTGACATACAGTTCTCAAAAGAAGAAATTAAAAAAAGTCCTGGAAATACCTAAAAAATGCAACATTCTTGGGGACATGCAAATTAAAACTGCCTTGAGATTCCATCTTGCCACCATCATAATGGCTAAGATTGAGAAAACAGTTGGCAATAAATGCCATCTTGGGGTGGGGAAGGAAGACTTCATTCACTGGTGGTGGATTGCAGGCACTCTGGAAATCAGTGTAAAGAATCTTAAAACTCTAACACTAGATCGATTATGGCCAATGCCTGAAGAACTACACATCTACTCCATAGATGCCTGCTCAGCCATGTTTATTGCTGCTCTATTCATAATAACTAGGAAATGGAAACAATCTAAGTGCCCTTCAACTAATGGTGGCTAATGAAAATGTGTACATATATACAGTTGGATTTTAATGAGTATAAAGGAAAATGCAATCATTATGTTTCAGTAAGTGGACGAAACTAGAAAATAGTATACTGACTGCAGTGACTCAGACCCAGAAAGACAAATGCATGTTCTCCCTTATTCGTCCTTCTTGCTCCAGATCATGACTTGAGAGTGTATAACCTGGAGCAGCCACAGAAACTAAGGAGGATAATCTATGAGCAGGGAATATTAAATATGCTGTGCAGTATAAACCCAGAATTAATTTCAGTTATGTGCTGGGTAATTGCAAAGGCATTGGAGGTATTAGTACAAAATAGAAGCTTGGTATTTAAAAGGCATTTGTAATTGAGAACCTTGGAATTGACAATTTTAGGTTATAATTAGCCCAAAATACATGAAATTAAAAAGAGAGAAAAAAACCTAAAGGCAATGGAGTACTGTGGAGTGAAAAACAAACTAAGCACAATTCATGATGGCCTACAGACTATACAAATACCTATTTTTCTGACAGTCTCAGTTGAAGAGCAGGAAGGATTTCTAGTTCTGGTGATGAGAGTATTGGGGGAGTCTGTCTAAAGCAGGCTAGTCAGTTAAAAATGCATGCTTGCTGTCTTCCTTATTGCTCCCTTCTGCTTCTCTGTTCTCAGAATAGGGCATGCTTAACAGTGCTGGAAACTTTGTAGTGTCCAGACCTTATGTTAGTTAGAAGAAATCCAGGCTTCTAAGTGATGCTTCCTGGGTAGGCGTCCTTAGCCAGAGAGCAAATGACCAGTTTTGATAAGTAGTCCCTCTTTTCCTTATTGATAGAAGTGAGCCAATCATCCTTCTGAAGTGTTGTTTGCATATTGCCCTGTAGCAGCCACAGACCAACAGAACCTGAGCCAGTGGTTATCTAAGAATAGTTTTTAACCTCATTAGCCAACCTTATTTCAAGCTAGACTGGTGTGGAGTGGTTAAAAACAGGAGGTCAGAAGTTTGAACTTTAACACTTATTGGCCAAAGGGGAAATTATTTTTCTAAGTTTTTTTTATTTGTTTTATTACTTTGCTTGCAAAATGGCGATGGAATAGCCTCACCTTGATCATGTCCTGCAGATGAAATGTTTAGCCAGTGACACCCTACACCCATAACTTTTGTCCAGCACTTACTGGTGCTGTGGTTGGTGCTAGGGAGACAAAAGGGTTCCTGCTCTCCAGAGGCAAGGGACAGACACAAATGTAACTAGCTTGTTCAAGAGAATAATGAAGAACAGTGGCATTCCCAGTCTGAAATGGCTAACTCCTAAGTGGGAGTACAGGAATGTGGAAATCCCTGAAGAAATTCAGTGGAAGGCATGTGTTGGGTTATGGAGGCTTCCCTGGGGCGGTGGCATTTGAGGAGATTCTTTCCAGGAGACAGAGTATATATTCCAGGAAGCTCAGGCTGTCTGAAATGGCCAGAAACACAGCTCTTTGTGACACACAGTAAAACGTGTGGGAAAGGAGTCCTATGTTTTTGCCAAGAAGTTCAGAGTTTCTCTAATGGCATGAAACGGTGATGAAAGCATTTGGAGTTGCAGAACAAGCAACCTGATTAAATTGGCATCTTACAGTAATTGTGCAGAAAATGGTGTCAAAGAATGGAGTGGCCTAGGCCGGGTCCTGTCTGGGTAGACAGAAAGGAGAAAGATGTACTGAAGGACAAATAATGGAAAGAATTCGGAGGCTAAAATGAGAGAGATGGCAACTTCTGAAATTAGGCCTTTTGGTGGAGTTAGTGCTGGTACCTAGCCTGGAGACTATGTAGAGATGGAAAGACGGAAGATGTGCTGAATTTGAAGAGCCAATGGAACATCTATGCATTGTCTCAGAGAGGAAGGATGTCACCCAGGAGTGAAGAGCTCCCTGGGGGGTGGGGCAGAAGTGGGGGCAATGATGGAAGATGTTGATCTCATACTCTGGAGAAGTGTTTAATTTGAGAAGTCATTGGGGTATAGCTGGTGATTGACGTGTGGAAATATATGAAATCACCTAGATTGAGCTAGGTGTGTCCAAAGACAGCTAAGGCAGCGCTTTGCATATAGACAGTGATATTCGAGATGTGGGCACCGAAGAGGAGGAGCTATCAGAAAGGTTTATCAAGGAGAGAGTTTTGAGGAATCCTTCAGAGAAGAAAGAGGTCGGTACCTTATGGTGGGAAGAAGTTGAAGGCGAACAGAAAGCTGAAAGCAAGGGAAGTGGACTACCATGAAATAGAAGGAACAATAGGTGGCCAAGGGCTGACCGTCCCTCTTGGTGGGGGACTAGAGAACCACCGTGGTTATGGCCATGGTGCTGGATAGTTCTAAAGAAGAGAGCAGACACTATGACAGGTGTCCAGTGCAAGTCGAAGGCCACGGTTTCCAGTCCACAGGAGCAGAGATGCTGCCCGTCATCACCCTGGAGAGCTTTCTCCCACTTGCTGTTCCCCGAGGTCAGGAGTCTCGTCTCATCCCGTGCTTTGGTGTTGTCCTCCTGCCCCTGAGCAGTAGTATCACAGTGAAGCATGTGTGTTGGTGCCAGGCTATCCTTCCCTTCTGTTTCCTGCTTCCCCTCTGTCCTGCTGACCTGGAGGGTTCATGCAATTTCCTTGTTGTTATAACTGGGCCAGCCCTATCAGGTATATACACACTGACCTGTCCTTCCAGATTCCCCTCAAAGCAGGTAGCCTGCCATGTGAGCTCTGGGTTTAATCTCATAAGCATATTCACTGAGAAAGTAGAAAGAAACTGGGATAGGTATTATGTATTCGTTCTCAAACAACATTAACTAGTTGGCCCAGTTAATTCCCCCAAAATATCATTTTTCTCTCGCTTTGTTGCTGACTCTTAAGCTCTTCATTTCTTGTTCACAATCCACCCCAAGCTCAAAACAAGATTTAGTTGCCACAGTTTAACCAAGGAAAGTCCTGGAATGTGTGCCATTTCTAGAGAAAGGAGCTGTGGTGTCTTGTTTACTGGGCCTCTGCACAGCATTGACATTTTATAGACCGCATCCTGGTGTGTGTTTACTTCGGCTGTCTTCCTCTAATGAAACAGGCTTACTCTGCCTTGGGAAATTTCCTTCAGCCACGAGCCTCGATTCCCTTAGCTGTGAAAACAGAAGGCTGGACTAAATGATCTATGCATCCTCTGGAGTTCTTAGCTACAAGAGCCTACAGCCATAGATACATCCTAATCTTTTTAGGAGGCCTTAAGTGATAAATTGAATTTTAAAGTAAAATCTAGCATCTATGTCACCATCCCCTGATGGCTGGCATTAAGCCAGTGTGCAATTTCCTATCATTGTGGACCCTATAGTCACCGTCTTGTTCTTTGTTATGTTAACTAACTGTTCTTTGTTATGTTAACTATGTTAACTATTCTGTTTTGTATAGGGACTCTATCTATATGTATTCCATCTGTAAATATCTCTATTTTATATCTGTATTTGTAAGCATGGAGAGAGAGAGATAGACAACCATAGAAAGGAATTCTTCTCATATAGTTTAAAACATGGTACCAGAGATTTGAACTTAGGGCTCCCATCTGCTAGGTAGGTACTTTACCACTACATTACATCTCCCAGCCCATTTTGTAGCTTTTATTTGGAGGTGGGGTCTCACTCTGTAGCCCAGACAGGACTTGAACTTGCCATCTTCCTGCCTTGGCCGCCCAAATAGCTGTGATTTCAGGCATATCTTTTCACTTTTGATGGTCTTTTAGTTCCCTGTGTTCTCTGTCACTTACAAATCTTGTGTGAATTGACAAGTGTCATACATAGACTGGACCTAACTGAAACAAACCTAGGAAAATGTGGTAGATGATGATTTTTTTAGGTTGTCACTTTAAATTAACACTTATGATTATGTTTTGTTTGTTTTGGTTTTTGTGGAGTTTTTTGTTTTGTTTTGGGGGGTTTTCTTGTTTGTTTGGTTGGGTTTGGTTTTTCGAGACAGGGTTTCTCTGTGGCTTTGGAGGCTGTCCTGGAACTAGCTCTTGTGGACCAGGCTGATCTCGAACTCACAGAGATCCACCTGCCTCTGCCTCCCAAGTGGAGTATATATATGTTTTTTAATGATGTCTTTGACCAGCTAAACTCACCAGTTCTAGGAAGGAACTGGATTAAAGGTATCATGGATGTAACATAGAATAATGGTTACCTAAGCTCTTTGCTGATTTGCCTAATACCTTAGGCCAAGGCTATCCAACAAAAATACCGTGGTAGCCATAAAGATAGGATTTGAAGCAGTCTAGTTGCGCCAAAGTGTTCTTAGTTTAAAATACTAAAAGAAGCAGATGAAATTTAGTTTTACTTTATATTACTCAACACATAAAAATATTTCAGTATGACATATAAAGCTATATAACATACATAGAATATAATTAAATCTATGTGTATATTGTATTTTATTTAAATGCATATTGTGTATTCCATTTAACATTTATGTTTTATTATATAAAGGTAATATAAAGTAAAATTCTATAAAATTTAAATATATATGGATATGTAAGTGAAATGCAAATGATTTGTATAAATATAAAATATAAATTTATTAATGAGGTATTTTGCTGGTTTTGGTTCCTTTTGTTCTGTTTTGTTTTGTTTCTTAAGTCTTTGAAACAACCAATGAATTTTACTCAGACAGTATATCTGATTCCAATTAGCTATGTTTCCAGTGTTTAGTTGCAACATGTGGCTAGCAGCTGCTACACTGGATAATCTTACATGATAAAATTAATTTATTATAGATTATTCATTCATAAAAAGTTTTAGACTTGTTTTCATTCTTTAAAGTAAGATTTGTAATAGCCTTCCAAGTGATATACTTGAGTCCCAACTGAAATGCAATTTAAGAATAACATTTAACTCAATCACTTAATAAGGCCCTGTGCTGATAATTGAAGGTGGTGTGATTTCTTGTTAGGTGTTTATTCAGACATTTGTCTGTCCTGTTCATTTGTCACCTTCACACTTCACCCTTTCAGGTTAATGTCTTAGAGAAAACACCACCATAAACATAGATTAAAATCTGTATGCTGCACTTGAGTTAGCATTTGAAAGTCATACAAACAGATAAAATCAAAGGTAATATAATTTATACAGAAAATCCCCTCCTCTTTCTCATTGTCTCTTGCCAATTACTCTTTTCATAAGCAAAGGCCAACTATTTGCTCTTTTACTGTTGTTAGTTTCACAATTGACTAATTATATGATCCACACTTGCGGATTTCCTTATGTTTATTATCTGCAAATGCCACCCTCCTGGTATGACTGATATGTTTTTCTGTAATAGAAAAATTTACCTAGGACTGCCCTTTGAAAGCAGGGCTGTAGCTAGAGGAGAGGAGAGAGATCTAGATAGACCACACCCATTGTGAGCAGTTTGAATTTTCTGGTTTATTCTTACCCCGTTTCCAGTGTTTCTCCTTGTGAATCTGACCTTGGCCCTCAACTTAGACAAGTTATCTCCAGTTCTGGAGCCCATATCTCTTATATTTGTGGTTGTGAGCCTAGCCTTTAATGGCTGAGCTGTCTCTCCAGCGCTGGAGCCCACACCTCAGTTACCACATCTCAAAACGGAAGATGTTGTGTTGGTTATCTCTAGACTACTCTCGGTTATCAATATCTCTGAAATTAAAATTGGCTGTATAGTTTTTGTGAAGGAGTACATTCTTGTGTCAGCTAGCCTAGTCATTTTTAGTGATGTCTGAAGCCACGTAGGTGAAGAGACTTGGAGAGAGAGGCACAGTTTTTGGTGTGGTCATGGATGTATCAGATCTTACTGATATCCAGGAACATTTTAGGAATCATTGAAATTTATTTATTTGGGGGAGCTTATTTTAATGCTTTTGTGGAATCATTAATGTTAATTATGCCCTGTGCACTGGCTGGTTTTGTGTGTCACCTTGACACAGGCTAGAGTCATCAGAGAGGAAGGAGCCTCAGCTGAGGAAATGCCTCTATGAGATCCAGCTCTAAGCCACTTTTTCAATTAGTGATCAGTGAAGGAAGGCTCATCCAGTGGTGGGTGGTGCCATCCCTGGGCAGGTGGTCCTGGGTTCTGTACAAGAAAGCAGGCTGAGCATGCCAGGGGAAGCAAGCCAGTAAGTGGCACCATTCATGGCCTCTGTATCAGTTCCTGCCTCCAGGTTCCAGACCTGCTTGAGTTCCTGTTCTAACTTCCTCCAATGATGGACTATGATCTGTATGTGTAAACCAAATAAACCTTTTCCTCCCCAGTTTTCTTTTTGGTCATGGTGTTTCATCACAATAGTAGAAACCCTAACTAAGACAAGTTGGTACCAGGAGTAGGGTATTGTGACAGACTTGAACATGTTTGGGGATTGTGGAAGGACTTAAAGACTTCTCTTAAAGAACTATTGAGTGCTAAGAACTCAGTGGGATGTTCTTTAAGAGCTTAGAAGATAGCCGGGTGTTGATGGAGCACACCTTTATGCCAGCACTTGGGAGGCAGAGGCAGGTTGATCTCTGTGAGTTCGAGGCCAGCCTGGTCTACAGAGTTCCAGGACAGCCTCCAAAGCAATACAGAGAAACCCTGTCTTGAAAAAAAAAAGAAAAGAAAAGAAAAAAGAAAAAGAAAGAGCTTGGAAGATAAGCATGTTAAGAGCAGTGCAGAAGGTGGAGGCCTGGCTTGTGAAGTTTCAGAGGGAAGTTTAAAAACTCTTATTGGGGACATTTGTTATTTTGAATTAAGATTAGGTGTTTCTGATTATCTGGGACTGAAGAATCAGTTGTTACTAACAA
Source organism: Cricetulus griseus (assembly GCF_003668045.3). Classification (NCBI taxonomy): domain Eukaryota; kingdom Metazoa; phylum Chordata; class Mammalia; order Rodentia; family Cricetidae; genus Cricetulus; species Cricetulus griseus. Next base: position 216,461,898 of record NW_023276806.1, read on the forward strand.
GATACCAGAACTACTAAAGTGAAGCTTCGTTTTGCTGGAATACTTGATGGTGGTCAGCTAGAGCTAAGAAATTAGCAAGGATTAAGAAGAGACCAGCATCACTGAGGTGAAGTCTTCTGGGAAGTGTTTTCCTGAGAGCACAGAGAAGCTGTGCTCCAGAGGTAGCCAAGGTTGTACCTCTTGCTGGCAGGTGGACTTTGTAATGTGTAAGAATTACCCAGGTGGTACTGGTTTTGAAGATATGAAGGAGTCATGGAGAGGAGGTGATACTTGGCACTGTGAGAGGCCCAAGGTCATTGGTAAAAGCGCATCCTTATAGCAGTTGAAGGCCCAGGACTGAACAGGCTATGCAAAGAAGTTGAGGCTTGGCGCCACGAAGAGATGCTATTGGTGAAAGCGCAGCTCAGTGGCAGCAGAAGAGCCTAGTGTTTTGGAGATGCCGGTGGGATGATCACCAAGACGAGCAGCAGCAGTGCAGTGGAGCCAGCCAGAGCTAGGAGACAAGCTGTGTGTGCTGCAGAGGGAAGAGCAGGAGATGTGACCCAAACCCTTTGGTGGAGTCCAGAAGATCATAAGTGGATCCCAGCCATTGGATGGTTGGAATTTGGTTTTGCTTTGATTGTGACTGTGCCCTGATTTTCCCTCTTGATGAGACTATTTTTCTGGAGACATTTGATTTTAAAAGAGATTAGCTATTTTAAAGGGACTGAAATTGTAATGTGTTTGAATGTGTAAAGACTTTGGGATTTTTAAATTTATTTGTGTTTTTAATGTGAGATATTGGGGAAGAATAAGAAAGGAAGTGGTGTGGCCTGATAGTGATGTGTTTGTGTGTCAAGTTGACAAGGGTCAGTTGTACTAGCTGGTATTGTGTGTCAACTTGGCAGAAGCTAGAGTCATCAGAGAGGAAGGAGCTTCCGTTGAGGAAATGCCTCCATGAGGTCCAGCTGTAAGGCATTTTCTCATTTAGTGATCAGTGAGGGAGGACCCAGCCTGTGGTGGGTGATCCCTGGGCTCCTGGTCCTGGGTTCTCTAAGAAGGCAGGCTGAGCAAGCCAAGATCAGCACCACTTCCTTGGCCTCTGCATCAACTGCTGCATCCAGGTACCAGTCCTGCTTGAGTTCCTGTTCTGACTTCCTCCAATGATGGACTGTAGTCTGAAAGTGTAAGCCAAATAAACACTTTCCTCCCCAACTTGCTTTTTAGTCATGGTGTTTCATCACAGCAATAGAAACCCTAACTAACACACCCTATATATTAATGTCTGAGCTGTTTTAATATGTAAATAAAATGATTTGAAAATATACTAAGACCCTCAAGTCATTAACATAAAATGCAATGGTAGCAGTGACTTGCATCTATAAAGTTTAATAAAAACTTAGCCATCTTTTAGCTGCTTTGAATAAAGTCACAATTCTGTTTTCCACATGTAAGATTTTTCTGACTCTCAAAATTAAGGCATGATCCTGCCTCACATTTATGAAATGTCAAAAACATTCAAGGGACCTTAACCTAAAAATAGAATCTACTGAAATGTTCAAGTAATCACAACCTTATGGAAATCTAGAGAGAAATCCTGTGATAAATCTAAATCCCACTAAATCTACTCAAAACCATTGTCCTTTGTTTAGCCTGTGCAGAGATGGAAGGCTAATTGAGTTTCTATGCTCTGTAGCACTCTACCCTTTTTGACCAAATGAAGACAGCATCTGATTTTAAAATAATAAATCCAATTAACTATGCTGGGAGAAATTGTTCCTTTTTTCACTGTTCTTAATGAAACTAGTTTAATATTTATACTCAAAACATACCCCTAATTATAAGAAATTATAAAGTTCGCTATTGACCTATGAGAAAGTAACCAGAGATAAACATCTAGACTAGAAGAATTGAAAACACATTCTACCCAAAGAACTGTGAATACTCCGTTAAGTGTTACCTTGATAACCAGACTGTCTGATCCCATTCTAATGCTTGTCATAAGGCAAGCCCAGGAGCCAGCGTTGCTCACCCAGGCTGGTTATGTTTCTCTGGCTCACAAGTCTCCAAGAAAAAAAAAGCGATTCGTTCCATAATGTCTGTTATGACTGGCATTAAATCTGAAATTATACACCAGAGAAGTAGACAGAAAGACTTATTTCAGATTATTTGAAAGCAACCAGTGAGTCAGCTAACTGAATACAAGTTAGGTACAGTTGAGCTTTATAAAATGATTGCCTAATGTGTAGGTTTTGGCATATGAAAGAAAATAATTTTAAAAATTGGTCATTTTTTTCAGATGAGATTAAGCTATTAAATAATAGAAAATGGTACAAGGAGATTACATTAATTATGAACTAGTCAGTGGGAAGCTGAAGCCAAGAGACATTACCACAAGGTTAGCCTTTGTGATGGATGCTCAATGACTAACTCACAAGCAAGGGCAGCTTTTAAAAGATACTCACTAATGTGAAAGGAATACCGACTGTCTACCCTCTCGTGTCCACTGAATAAATTTAAGTGATGAGAGGTCCCGGGTGTCTTCTGTGACTAGTACCTGCATCTCTCCTGGTACGTGTGTTTATGTGGTGATAATGCATAGCTGTTTATGACTGGTTACACACACCACTGTAAATTCTATTAGAAGAAAAATTTATTTATTATTTTCCCTCCACATTCACTCACACCATTTGCCTGACCATAATCACTAATTCTTGGAGACTTGACTCAGAAGCCATGTGGTAAATCAGTTCTGTTCCTTCTCTTCAATGTCCCTTTAGCACTGGACACTTGCTCTTGTCTTGCCATGCATTTTCTATCACAGACCAGGCTGGCAATTCCCCGATACAGGTCTCCTTTGCAGTTATATGCACATTGCCACAAACATTTGTCATATATACTGATGTGCAGTTTTTTACCAAGGCTTAATTGTAAAGAATGATTCTGTATTTCATCAGATGCAAGAAGTCATTACCAGGAGGCCTACTATTTATGTTTCTTGAAAGAAAAGTGACTGCTAAATATTTGGCAAGCTAGTGATGATTGTAACACATGTCCAGTTTCAGAGATGTTGAAATGTGAACAGATTTGCACCATAGATTTGATACTGTGTAGTTTGGAGATGCTGGTGTTAGGGAGGAGTGGTCCTTCCAAAGAGTACTTCCAATTTGCTACCTTGTTCCTACATGGCTAAAGTGTATACTTTGGGGAGAAAGATGGCCCACTTCCCAAAGAGCCCTGAATAGTGATGTATACAACAGAACCGAACAGTTCTAAGTGACATTTTTATCTAGAATAGAGATATTTTGAATAAATTATAGAGGAAAATTTAAAAGATACTGGTCTGTAATTCAAGGCACTCTAACATAAATTCAGTCCACACCCAGGCAAACAGCATCTGTGTTCATGTCCTTCATCTAGCAGAAAAACTTTCCATTCACTGGAAGAGAAAATTCTACCATTGAAACTGGAAGGGTAATTATAAACATGAAGGTTCCTGCAGGAAACTTGACACAGAAAATAATCATGAGGAAATGAGTTTCCCGTTAAAATATTTTCCTGGGTTGACAGCACCAGTGTGGCAGAGTAATGATCATTCTTACTGCTTTCATGAGTGTTGGCTCAAGAACTTTGATTATTTTCATAATTTATATGTAATCAAAGGTGCCACCAGCTAATTTCACTGCTGTGAATACTCACAGGCAAGTGTTGTAGGCCAGAACAAGTGTTGATTGCAGCTGAAGCCAGCCTGCCTGGAATGAAGATGCCCTTCTCATATCATGTTGTCAAGATGAATTCAATATCTCGGTTCAATGCAGCAAGGTCAGACTGACTACTTCAGTGTGGACCAACAAGTTAGACTCTATTTCAGCATTTTGTGAACCTCAGATTATTGTAGGGAGGAAACCAAGACTTTCATTTATGTCTATACTGTTTCAAAGTGATTTTTAAAAAGACAAGTGTATGGATACTTAGTATCTTTTATTTATTCATATGCGGGGATCAAATTGAGAGCTCAATACAGGAAGTGTATCTAAAGAAGGAAAATGGGCATAATGATTGCTCAGAACCCCAATACAAAATACAAAGAGTGTTCCTCTTCCCTGTTCCTAGGTTCTCCCCACAGGACAAGATGATCTCTCAGCCTCAAGGCTGGCTAGGACAAACCAGGGTTTTAATGCCTGACCCTGGGCTATGAGGCATATTGTAACCCTGTTAAGGTACAGCTTAGAAAACCCAAGAGGGTTGGTTAGTCCTCTTAGTATCATCTAAGTGGCAGGAGCTAACTTCTGAGCAGAAAGGCATTCCTCCCTTTTACTTCTGTCTTAGACAAAGAACCAACTGCTCAGGAAATCACTTCCATCTTGCTAGGATTGTTTTACTGAAATAAGAACTTACTGTTCATTATTAACTCTTGGAGCCCAATATCTTTGAACAGATCCATCATCATCATCATCATCATCATCATCATCATTATCATCTTCATCATTGGTGAACTACTTTGCCTTCCTTGAGAAAAAAAAACAGACATCCTTGTAGGCAAGGTGTACAAAATGATTGAGATATTGGTGCCCTTGTCTTCATGGCTCTTGAAGTCCATGATCAACTTCATACTATTGACAGCTTTATTCTCTTACAATGGAATGTTTTTACAAGAGAATTTACAAATTTGTAGATACTTGGTTCTATTATATGAGCCTGTACAAATTCCAAGTGTCCTCTGAGTCTCCAAAATGTTTATATATCTATTTTTACTACTAATTGTACACTCTCTAATACTGTATACTAACCCCAGGAGACTATGGAATATTTAATGTGGCCAGTATGAATTGAAACTTAATGTGTGGGTAAATTTAAAAAAAAAAACATTTTGGACTTAGTTCAGATGTGAATGAGAAATATAGCCTAGAAATTTTATATTGATTACTTTTTCAAATTATATTTTTAGAGATGCTAGATTAAATAACAAAAGTTAATGTTCATTATTTTGGTTTTACTATGGCCATCAGATCATTTTTAACTACACTGTAATTAATAGTGTTCTTTTTTATTATTGGGCAGAGCTAATTTAGATGATAAGTTCCTCCCTGTCACAGGCAATGCCTGTTTCATATTTAGTGTCCAGTGAATGTTTGATTAACTAAAATGTCAAACTGAAATGAAAGGGTGAAGATTTATAATGATTTTAATTTTATCTATTATTATTGGTGTGGGGGTACGAGAAAGAGAGAGGGAGGTTGTGAATTTGGAAGTCAGTTGGTTCTTCCCACCTTTGTGTCAGTTCTACCTACTGTGACCTGTCACAAGCCCCATAATGGTTTTTAACTAGTGGCCATGATACTGTCAGTTTAGGAAATGATAGAGCAAGTTGGGAATAGGTTGAGTCTAGGAATTCTAAGATACATATTAGTTGTCTTTGATGTGTGGTGTTTGAACATGTATAAAAAGAGATGGAGGCTCTAACTGTAGCTGCTTTAGCATGAGATAATTAGACATAACCTACATGGTTTATCTATTTGGTTACCCATGACTTGGTTGTACTTTGCCATGTTCCTTCAAGAAAGATCCATTTCCTGGAAGGCTTTTTTTGCATTTAGTCACAGTTCTTAGACTTCAATATGCTTAGAAATTATATTAACATGTAAATTTTGTAGTGAGTTTGAAGACCCTTTCCCCGAAATTCTAGTTCAGTCAGGAAGGAGCCAGGACTCTGGAGTTTAACACCCAGAGCAGCATGGAGCAGAGGCTTGGCAACTGCCCTGGGGGACACTGCCAGGTGGTGTGAAATCTGGCAACATCCAGAGAGTCTGTATAGGAGAGGCGGTTTGCTCAGCAATATTTGTTGTTGGTATAAAGAACGAAAGTGGATAGAGATTCTAATGGTCAAAATTAAACAAAAATGTTATAGCAAAGCAAACAATCAACAGAAGCAAAATCAAAGACCATCTGTGGAATGGAAAAAATTTGCAAGCCATGTATATGTAATGTTCAAAGAACTCAATAACAAAAATAGTTCAATTTTAAAATGAGGAAAGGACGGATGGACCTTTCTCTAATAAAAACAAATTGTCAACAAAACTACAGAAAGATACTTGCATCAGTGGTAGTCAGGGGAATGCAAACTAAAACCAAAATGAGCTCATGCTTAACAGCATGCCCTCTGGAGAAAAGCGACTCTTAATGGCAAGGGTGTTAGTGGAAGCTTGGAACTGTGTGTGCTGCTGCAGGAATGTGCACTGTAGAAACTAGCCCTGAAACTCTGAAGACCCCTACGGAAGGCCTCACGTTCCATGGGGAACAGAAAAGGGTATGGGATAGGCAGGGTGTTAGTTGAGGGGGGGGAACAGGAGAGGGAGAGGGAACTGGGATTTACATGTAAAACAATCTTGTTTCTAACTCAAATAAAAAATGGAGAAAAAAAAAAGACTACCAAAAAAAAAAAAAAACCAAAAAAAAAAAATTAAATAAATAAAACTAACCCTGTAGAAGATCAGAAACAAATAATAAAAACAAGCATGGCTATCCCACTCCTGATTATAAACCGTGTGTGTGTGTGTGTGTGTGTGTGTGTGTGTGTGTGTGTGTGTGTGTGTGTGTATGAGAAGACTCTTGAAGAGGTATGTGATACAAATATTAATTGCATCTTTATCCATAGTAGCTGAGTATGAGAGTAAGCGAAGAGCAGTGGTGCATAAATGCATGCAATGGACTATTAGTATTGAAGGGGAGGGAGTCGGTTGATTCTGTAATGCTATAAGGACATTGTGCAAAGTGAAAGAAGCCAATCACAAAACACAAATACTACATGTCACATTGATAGTGAGGTATCTAAAGTTGTCAAATTCACAAGCAGAAAATTCAGTGGTGGTTGCAAGGGCCAAATGGGAGGTGGTGGTGGCTTGCCAGTTCAGTGGGTATGAAGTTTCCGTCATGCAACATTAAAGTATTCTTGAGATCTGTTGTACAGAAATGCCCTGCAATATACTGTCATATACATGTAAAAAAAAAAATGACAAAGGTGTCTCAGCCCGTAAAGATGTGAGTTTGACCCTAGGATCCACATAAAAAGCCTGGAATGGTGGCACAGGTGTGTAAGCCCAGGGAGAAACCAGGGAATGAATCTCTTGTGATCCTCATGTCTCAGTGAGAAATACTGTCTCATCAAACAAGGTGGGCAGCTACTGACAAATGATGTCCACACATACATTCCCACACACCTGCATATATACACCCCCAAATCAGTTTTACTCCAGTAACAACAACAAAAATCAAAATACAAATTCCTTTAACATTTCATGGTAAATGAAACTCAGTGAAAGAGTATAGTAATTTCATTTCTTCAGAGCATGTTTGTGATAATTTGTGATGGAAATGTTAAGTGAATACACAGTGGAGTGTGTATATGGTGGCAAGAGCTTGAATATAGCCCCGTTCGTATCCAAAGCACACACTCTTTGAGTGTCCTTCCTGAGACAACTTGTCTGGATGCCTGGATGCCCTCCATGAGGAAGAGAAAGGAGAGATGTCAGTAAGGGGTTGCTGTATTTCAGATGCTCAGGAAGAATCCATTACCCCTTCTCATCCCAATAACTGATGCCAGGAATTTAAATACTCACTACCATACTCTTAAAACATTAAAAAAAAACAACAACAGCAAAGCATCCTTATGATTTTAAGGGTGAAGGCCAGCAGACCTGCCTGAGATAGAGTCATCAATTGAGTTGACAGACATCCAGAAGTGCTAGCATGCATGCCAAGTGCAAACTTGGCAGCCAGAGGTCTTATGTCAGGCAGAGGCCCTTTCTTTCTCAGAACTGCTAAGCACATTGGATTGCTGCCAGGTCAGCTGGTGGGCTTTGCCCTTGAGGCTGGATTGCTTTTATAAGGAGAGCAAGCAGATTGAAGGCAAAGGCATAGGCTTCTCCTGTATGTACTAAAGAAATTAAAATACATTCCTGGCCTGATGTATGTATATACCCCCCTCCACTACCCTCTTAGGATCCAGTTCTATCTCATTGGATCCTTGGGGATTTGGGTTTTTAATTTTTGTCTATTTTTGTTTTTGCAGTGTTCTGATTTATCTCCCTAAGACCTTGAGTGTGAAATAGTAAGATGCTAATACCCGCTATGTGTCTTAAACAATGAGGGTGTTCCATGTACACTGAGAACTCTGTACAGCTCCCTCAAACCATATCCTGCACCCTCCCTACAGGGTTCTGCTATCTGGAACAAAGAGTTCATTGTTTCTAACAGATTCTTTATATCCAAACAGCATAATACTCCATTAGAATGCATAATTTTTTATGTTTTATATATCAGTTAAAATAAGTTTAATTTAAAATTATATAAAAGAGGGTGATAAAACTGGACCAGTGAGATGGCTCAGCAGATTGTGGCTTTTGTCACCGACCTAACAACTTGAGTTAGATCCACAGAACCCAGATGGTGCAAGCAGAAAATTACCCTCAGTGTCCTCTGACCTCTATGTAAACAGCATGACATCTGCATTTACACACATGAATGATAAGTAAGTGTTCTTAAAAATTGTTATCTTAACATCTTAACATGCGCAGATGGTGCAAGTCCATATTCTGCACTCTGGTCTTATCACAGTTGGACCCATTTACTTGTTGTTGTGTCTTTTCAAACAACTGTATGATCTTTCAAAGATGAGCACTAAAGACTTTGAAGAGTGCTTTTCAAAATAAATTATATGATATTGGTATATCTCAATGATATGTATCATTATTTCATGTACTTTAAGCTTTATATAAATGACAACATATTTGATATAGTCTTACAAAAGCTGTTTTTTTTTTAAATCATTATTCTACCTGTTCATTTCCTAAAAGCTTCATTTGGTATATTTGCTCCAGTGTTACACAGGTAACCATTTTTGACACCAATACCTGGCATTATTGTAGAACAGTATTTGATCCTTATCATGCAACTAGTTCTGGACTAGACTGAAAAATATTATGCATGGAATTAATGCACAGTTGTAATGGAGTGTATAACTGTTAAATATGTTTGTTTTATTTCAGGTTTAATATAACATATCATATCATGCTTTTTCTCTGCACCTTCTCAAATCATCAACAGTAGAAAAAGAAGAAGACATGTCAGGACACAAATGGTAAGGAATCTGTTGCCAAGTTTTGCATTGGAGGATGATAAATGGAAGTTGCATGGTTTATGCTTAATAAATGAGAATGAAATGGAATGATGAAGAGACTTCAGCAGTAACTATCTTTCTGATGCTAGAGAAGCCTAGCTTAGTGTCTCTGATCAATGTGAGATAAAAAACAAGCAACAAAGGTGTTATAAATACTCACATCACTTGTATTTGCTAAGAAATTCACTCTGGCACATATCTGCTCTTAGGAATCTAAGGATAATTTTTCTTACTGCCATTTCATATAACCTAATAACTTGATGCATTATTGCTACTATCTTGTTTATAACTTCTACTGTTAGAGGGAAAATGCAAAGTTATGTGGGGTGCCTAAAGAGCAGTTATATAATTAATCAAGCAGTATTCAGTTTTATTAAATTGTGGACATTCAGAAGCCATCTTAGTTAGACATAGTACTCATGTTAGCTCTATCATGTATGTGCCTATAACATATTTAAGCAGTATGTAAGCCTCTTAGATGTTCTTTAATTGGTATTTCTTAGCATTGTGAAGCTGCCACCTACCAAACAACCAGAAGGTTGTCAAGTTTTATCTCCTTAAATTTCTGGAATGAAAAAATGTACAATAGTTTTATTTTCATATGTTAAAATATATAAAATACACTTTTTAATCCTTCCCTTCTTACCAAGAAAAGTGTCAGGCCCCAAGTTCTCTGTAATATCAACCTTTAAGCTTCAAAAGAATGTTTGCATGTCTTAAAATACAACTTTCTTTTTAAAACTGAATAAATGACTAAGGTTATCCTTGAGCATTCTCATTGAGCATTCATCCAACAGTTGTCAGACTTATTTTAGTTGTTTCATTTTGCCTCCTTATGTCCCTGAGCTGGCTCCATTTCAGCACCTTCACGGTGACTGCCATGTCCTGGAATTCTCAGTACTTACTCACAGGAACAGAAAGCCCCAGGATATAGGTAGGCCCTTGCAGAGCTCTGCTTTGTGGCTTGCTGCAAATACACTGCAAGGTCTCATGTTTCATTCTGTGTGACTTCAAGCAAGACCCTTAACATTTTGTAATCTGAGGTTCCCGTTTGTTAAATGATGGGCAAGTGCTTGTTTATTTCCTCCAAATGGAACTTTTTTCTGTTGATCTATAATTATTGACCAAGAAAAAAAAGATCCAATGCATAAAATCCATCCAATACTTCAGTTTTTAGAACCCTGTTTCCCTGGAATAATCTATTTTGACTAGACCCTTTCAATCTTTTAATGTGTACATTATAGAGAAATCATATGGTATGCCTATTTTATCTTATTTTCTCTAATATGAATCAAAAATAAATCTCTTAGCTAATAAAGATATAAATAGCACTCTTACATAATCACGCCTCTTGTACCAAAGATAAGTATCATTAAGGACATCATCAGACAGGCTTTCTGACATTTTAAGACTGAGCATGTGAATTAACCTTGAGAGTAAGCACAGTGGACTTAGAGATGAAGAATATAAGTCATCACGCTTGAGATACAGCATTTTGCTGCAATATTATAAAGCAGCTCCCGCTTTAGAACACCAACTTGGCACATCTAGAGTGGTGATGGACTGGGGAGAAAGGAAGGAGGATTGGTTTGGGACCCGGACTGGGCTTTTGTAGTGGGTACTGAACCAAGTAAGATATAGACAGAGCAAGGAGGAGGGATGAAGCACTAAGAGCAAACCTTCTAATGGTATTTGGGGTCGTCTGATCACTTTTATGGAATTCAATATCATTCTCAGTTGTCTTTGTAATTCTTGTTTACATATTTTTTTTATTTGCTTCTCATTACTGTCTTCCTAAGCAGGAACTTCCAATATATGTTTTAAGTATGTTTGTTGAAGAATTTAGTTTTTAACATCCAGAAATCAGAATTTTTTTACTTTATTGTTATAGAAACAATTAATACTAAATCTAAACTCTTAATAAAATTTAAAGTGCACAATTAGTATTGTTAACTGGTAGGTCCGGCGTAGCAGGTCTCCAGAACGTACTCATTTGGGCACAACTGAAATCTTACGACTTGATTAGCCATTCCCCACATTTCCCTTCCCCCAGAGCTAGCCACCATTCTTCTCCCTGACTCTGAGTCTGACAGTTTCAGATGCCTCTGTAGCAGATTTTAGACATGCTATTTTTCAGCCCCTTATCTACTTTCCTGCTGCCACCCCACTGTGGCATAATGGAGGCGTGGAGAGATGTGCTGCTGTCTATCCTTATCTCTGACACATGGGGCTGTCCTGAGCTAGTTACTGGCTTTCCTTGGCCTCACTCTTTCCACCCCCAAAAGGAGTAAGTCCAACCTAAAATACACATATACATTCTTTTTGATGTTCAATTTCTTGATTTTCTTAAAAAGATTCAGAATTTTCTCACTTGGACTTTTAAAATTGTGGAGTAAATTAGAAAGAATTAATTGATTTTCATGGTATAATAACCCTATCAGAAAGCTTTTGTGTATATATCAATAATGTAAATCTAGCTAAAATACTTTATAGTGTAGTGTCTTAATCCTTTCGAAAACCATGAGTCAGATAGCTCTCTACTGTTTTTAGCAGTTATTCCTGGGAGCTGCAGGACCGGTTTGCTCAAGATAAGTCAGTTGTCAATAAGATGCAACAGAAGTATTGGGAAACAAAGCAGGCCTTTATCAAGGCCACAGGGAAGAAGGAAGATGAGCATGTTGTTGCCTCTGATGCAGACCTGGATGCCAAGCTAGAGGTAAGCTCTTCAGAGCTCTCCGGTCGAGCAAAGCTACCTTGCAAGAGTCAAGACCTGAGAGCAAGCTTGCTAGACAGTCTTACTTTGCTCACATTAGACAGTGAGGAGCACCTAGGATCAGATCTATTCAGTCCCTGCATACATTTCAATCTACAAATTCTGACCCCAACATACCTCTCTTAATGTGTTTTCAAGCACCAAGTTGGAATGCATGGTGTGTGGTAAATTCAAGGAAGTGTTTGTTGAAATATTAAGCACAATAAAAAAGTCTGCTCGTTATATATGAGAAACTAGAATTGAACACTAAAACCAAGCAGATGTTTAGTCAGCAACAACAATAAAAATGACCTGCAAAGTAGAGTAAGGTTGTTTATACCATGGAAAATTCTAGAATGAATTAACTTAAGCAGTTAACTTAAGATATTTAGTGAAACTTTGTAGCAAATGAGTTAATATCCACTTGTGTTGTGGACTGTTTGTTTACCCTGTGAAGATGTGTCTTTGCCAAGGCACCCTCTAATTGATTTAATAAAGAGCTGAATGGCCAATAGCTAGGTGAGAAGAGGTTGGGTGGGACTTCTGGGAACAGAGAGGACTCTGGGAAGGAGAAAGGCAGAGACACCAGCCAAATGCAGAACAATTGGGACACACAGTATGGGACAGAAATAAAAACTGCGTGGTAGAATGTATATTAATTTTTTAAAATGGGTTAATTTAGGTTATAAGAGCTAGTGGGACAGCGTAAGCTAAGGCTGACTTTTGATAATTAATAATAAGTCTCCATATCTTTATTTGGGAGCTGGTTGGCCAACAGAGAAAGGCTCATTACATAGTTGATCTACTGTATTAATAAGAGTAGAAGGCCTGCTGCGTCATTGTCTTACTGGACATTTTTGCCTGTCCTTTTCCTTTCATTTTGAAAGCAAACATCAGTTCTGTGAGTGGCAGGTCACCGAGAAATAATGTTTCATGGATGATATAGTCAGTAGGATCTCTGAGTTTAATATGGCAGCTAAAGTTAATGAGCTGAACAGTCAGGAGACTGCAATTAAAAGCTGAAGATTTCAAAGCCTTTCCTAGAAGGGTTGTTCAATTATAGAAAGGGGCTAAGGAGACATCATGGTAGTTGTAAGTTACAGACGAGTGTCTTTTGTGTGGAAGAGGAAGCAGCAGACCCAGGCCGGACATTTTAAGGTTTAGGCTAATGAGGGACGGGCTGACTTTGACACAGTAGATGCCCTGTACAGTGGGATGTGAGCCTCTGTTGTCCCTGAAACAAGAGTGCTTGCTCATCCCAGCTATTATGAGGGTTAAATTGGGAATAATTCAAGTGATGATATTATTATTTATTGAGTGCTTATCATCCTAGCAACCCACTTCCTGAATGCTCCTGACATACCTGGCCTCTGCCTCCCTCCCTTGGTTTTTTTTTTTTTTTCTCTGCCACTCTTAACTATTCACCCCATGTTCCAACCATTATGGCTTTTTCTCAGATCTCTGGGTAGAACCAGCCAGTTCAGACTTGTCAGTGCAGTTTCTGTGGTCTACCTGGACACTTTCCCCCTACATCTTCCCTTGACTGACTCATACTCATAGTTCTCATAGCCTAAAAGTCACTTTGAAAAGCCTTACCTCACCACGCTGTTTAAATTCCCTGGCTATCTACCCACAGAACATCTGTTCACTAACACAGGGCTTAGCTTCATTTTGCTTGGAGTACTCATTTCTGTCACAGAAATCCCTCTGGTGGGTAAAACAGTAAGTCTAGGGCTAAAACCTTTGGGTGTGCAATCCACAGGAAAACATGAGGTATAAGTTTGTTTGCCTGCCTTTTCTCCAGCAGGAGGTCAAATTCCATGTTAGCATTAATCACCACTGTGTCCCCAGCCTGTCCCAGGCACAGTTTCCAACCGAATGACTGTGTAAATAGTCACTATATATTAGTACAAACAGTATCAGTTCTTAGCCCTTACTCTCCTGGCCTTGGAAATTGTGAAATTGAAGCTGATTGGATGCTGTTTCAGGAGATTGTACTGTGGAACACAGTAGAGAGAGGAAGTGCCTTTTCTGATATTTGTATTGTAAATACAATGTAAGCCATTCTAAGCTGTATATGCTTTTCATACTTCAATGTTTTTTTTGTTTTTTTTTTGTTTTTTTTACAAGCTAGTAAATAATAGCATTGGCATAGTGGTGGTAGCCCTGTAATCCCAGCATAAGGGAGGTTGAAGCAGGGGGATTGCCAGTTTGGACTCTACAGCCAAACTCTGTTTCAAAGATATGGTAGTTTAATATTTTATTTAATTCACTACTGTCATGAACATTTATGTGAAGGTTTTTGCAGCATCATTTTTATTGAAGCAACTGTGCTTTCATCTAATAGTCAGTGTCTTAGACCAAAGTATTTGGCCTGTGACTTAGTGTTTGCCCACAAGGTAAATTTATTTCTGCTAATATAGGTATGGGTGTTTATAGAGACAATGGGTCCCCCAGTAGAACATGAAAATGATATCCACTTATTATGGAGTGTTCTCACCCTGAATTACCTGCAAAAGGCTAGCTTACACTGCTGGCCTAGGGAGGTACCCATACAGGCTTTGTTAATAGACTAAACGCTAGGGAAATGTTTGATGTGTAAGCACGAGGACCTGAGTTTGGATCTCCATCACTCATGTAGAAGCAGGACATGGTAGTGGGGAGGCATGCAGAGATACACCCTGGGTTGTTGCTGTAGGTTCTTTCCCACCAGCCTGGTCCCAAGGCCAACTTCAGCCCCAAATAAACACACAGACACTATATTTATTATAAATTGCTGGCCGTTGACTAGGGTGTCTTATTGGCTAGTTCTGTCTTAATTATTAAACCATCTCTATTAATCTGTGTATTTCCACGAGGCTGTGGCTTACCTGGTAATGCCTGGCATGTGCATCATGGTACATCTGTGACTCCTGCATCTCCTGCATCTCCTCCTGCATCATGGTGACTCTGTGTCAGGCTCCCTCTGCCTACCTTTCCCAGAATTCTCTTTGTCTCCTAGTTCTGCCTGTCTTCCTGCCTCATGGGCCAAACAAAGTTTTATTCATCAACTAATAAGAGAAACATATACACAGAAAGACAGAAAGCCATCCCCATCATTGGGGGCTTGCTGGCCAGCTAGTCTGTGAGAAACCTTGCCTCTGACAAGAAGATCGTGAGCCATTCTGATCGTGAGTTAGGAGTACTTGGTACTCCTAACAACTGACGTTTGATCCTCATAACCCACTCTAGAAGGGGAAAACTGACTCCTGAAAGTTGTCTTCTGACCTCTACCTGCGCACTCGCGCACACACACACACACACACACACACACATATTGACAAACTAAATAAAATTTTAAAATAAGTTGCTTTGCCACAAAGGAAGATATACAACATTGACCTCTCACCTTCTTACACACATGCAGATATCAAATAAATATAGTCAGGCGGTGGTGCACATTAATGCCAGTACCCAGGAGGCAGAGGCAGGCAGATCTCTCTGAGTTTGAGACCAGTCTGGTCTACAAAGTAAGTACTAGGACAGACTTCAAAGCTACACAGAGAAACCCTGTCTCAAAAAAACCAAATAAATAAATAGTAAATATAAAAATAAGCAAATGCAATTATTATACTGCATACATTGAGAAGTTAATATATAAATATGCTCAGGTTTGGTCTTTAATATCTGCCAGGGCAGAGTGGACTGTTTTGGTGATGGAAATGCTTGTTTTAAGTGTGGTTCACAAGCGAATACAATTGTCAGACTCACAGAAATAAACATTCCACAGCTGGGCATTTTGTTGCACCTAAACAATATCTTGGTTTTAAAAAGTCAACAGCAACAGTGGACCATATTGTTACTCCTATGGAATCTGAATGTATTTGCTCTTACTCTGTTGTAGTCTGTGGCCCAGAACACTTCTGTCAGGAGTCTGAAAAGGAAGAAATTCTGATGATTTTCTGATTTTTTTTAAATGGGAAAAGACTTTTTCCCCCAAACAAGTTGAGGATGTAATTTAATAAATAGGCAAATTTGTTTCTTCATTAATAGAATAAAACAAGCCTTATTCTATTAAACATTCCTAAGAATGGGTTTTTAGTCTTTTTAAAATTCATTCACTACTTTCATTAGATAATTTGGTCATATGTATTATGAAGAGATCATCTGTTTGTGCTCAAACATTGAAGTGCTTTCTGATACCTAGACATAGTTTTACATTGGCATGGCCAGTAAGCTCTATGGATAGAGGAAAAGCCTTAGCTTACCTCATTGAGTGGCTCCATAGAGTCAAGATGTTTATCAACTTTTATAACTGATACTTACCATGGTCTCTGAGTCCACGGACAGGGGTTTGAGAAAGTATGGAGTCTGTCATATTAGTCAGCTTTTTGTTACTGCAGCAGGCGTTCTAGAGAAGAAATAGTTATTTTTGGATCAAGGTTACTCAGCCCCATTGCTTTTTGTGATGGGATAAGGCAGCTATCATGACAGAGTGCCTGGCCAAAGAAACCTGTTTACCTTATAACAGCCTGGAAACAGAGAAGGCCCGGTTCCTAAAACTCCTTCCAGGGCATGTCCTCTGTGAACTCACTTCCTTCCACTAGGCTCTACTTCCTCCAGGCAGATAACCCTTAACATAGGGCTTTGGGGAAACATTTATTCTCCAAAGCAAAACATCTCCTATTGAGTGATCTCAGTTTCTGAAGGAAAGAGTTGGGGTTCTCTAAAGGAACAGAACTAATAGAATATGTATTAAAAGGGGGACTTATTAGAGTAGCTTTCTGTGGTCTAGCTAGTCAAACAAAGGAAAGACCACAAATCCAGTGGTTGTCCAGCCCACAAGGTTGGATGTGTCAGCTGGTCTTCAGTCTACAGTATTTAACGATAACTCTTTCCACCAGCCTCTGCATCAGGACCCCCAAATAATACACAGAGACTCTATTAGTTGTAATGCTGCTGGCCAATGACTAGGATTTCTTATTTGCCAACTCTGTCTTATATTAATCCATAACTACTAATCTATGTATTTTTATAAGGACTTACCTTACTGAGGACAACAGCCTCATGTGTCTTCTCTTCCCAGGATCACATGGCGACTCCTCTTTACTGCATTCCCCACAATCCTCCTCCTCTCCTAGTCCTGCCTATTGTGCTTCCCTTTTGGCCAACAGTGTTTTATTCATTAACCAGTAAGAGAGACATCTACACAGAAGGACTTCCCCCATCAACAGTAGGATCCTGAAGTAGATTTTTCACCAACACAGGGGTGCCTCAATAGGAGTATAAATGAGCTTGCTAGTGAGGGAGAGGGCAAGCAGGTAAAAAGCAAAAATTTTCTTCATCCATGTCCTTTTATGTAGGTTGCCACCAGAAGGTGTGGCTCAGGTGTAGGGTGGGTCTTTCCACCTCAAATGATCCTATCAAGAAAATCCCTCACATGTGTTGCCAGCCATTGGGTTTTAATTGATTCCAGATATAGTTAAGTTGACAACCAACATCAGCCATCACAACTACGATGAATTCAAACCTGGTTACATTCTTTTAAATACAGTTCTTCTACTCCCTGGGTTTCTTCGTCATGGCCCTTGGTACGGCATGAAGTTGTCTCAGTGTATATTTTGTGATATTACTAGGAAATGGGTATCAGTATTTGTTCTTAGATCAATACCATTTTAACAGATGTCTTCTAAATAGTCAACATTCTGACAGTTGATTTTTGTTTGATTTTTTTCCAGTTGCTTACACATGTTGTAAAATATACTAGGAACACAAAATAACTTAATATCACCTTTTAAATATGGTACTTTAGCCTGTAGAACCTCCATTTTTACAAAAGACAGTAAGTGTTAAAGATAACAAAGTAGGTTAGAATGAATATTGGGTTTCTGGCGTACCAAGCTATAATTGGACCCTACCCTTTTGTTTTTCATCTGTTATTTCAAGAGTCTGGAGAAATAACTGTTCTGTAGAACTTAATAGAGATGATCAGGTTCAGTGAGGACAGATTTCAGGGCATTGATCACTCTCTCTATGTTTCACTACGCATGACATCAAATAGAATTTTGGGGGTCTTGTTTTTAGCAGAAAAATGGAGTATTGTGATTTTCTTTAATGTATATTTTACTTGCACTGTTCTCTGTTTCACAGCATTGTATTGTGTTTTATTGCAGTTATTCCATTCAATTCAAAGAACCTGTTTGGACTTGTCTAAAGCAATTGTACTCTATCAAAAGAGAATATGTTGTAAGTATGGCCTAAGTATGATATTGAGCAAATAGTGAGAAAGAGGAGGATATTTTGCCTTAGTGTGTCATGTAATAAGCTCAGGAACTACTTAGGGGTATGTCTTTGTTCTTTCAAATGTGAGGAAGGTCTCTACTAGTTTTACCTTTGATTTACTCAGGTTCTTTTCAAAGCATGTATCAGACTAGGATTTTTTTTTTTTTTTTTTTTTTTTTTTTTGCTGGATCATCCATGAACGCAGACATACTGTTTACTTTTCCAATTATAAATATTCTTTATTTTTAATATCTTAGACTTTTTGATTCAAGGTCATTTTCATTTGATTTCCTTGTTCATATAAGTCCAGTCTTTTTAAATGACTAGGTAGGCAGAGGAGGCACAGTTAGCTAATTCATTGAATATATTGTATTGACAGAACTTCCTCATGAGCATTTCTTATGTTATAATGTTCAGGGTTAAAATTATCTCCCAACAGTGGGACTGGAGAGATGATGCAGCAGTGAAGAGTACATGTTGTTCTACCACGTGGACCTGAGTTTGGTTCCCAACACTCACATTGAGCAGATCATAGACACATGTAACTCCAGTTATAAGGGATACAAACCCCTCTTCTGTCCTCTGTGAGCATCTGCATTCATATGTTATTCACACATGTTCTCATGAGCTTACACACACACACACACACACACACACACACCATATCCCAACCATGAAGAGGTCTTCTGATGGTGTCAGCAGGGGTTGGCTGTTGGTTTGTGGGTAAGCCATATCATCACAGCTTGGAAGGAAGAAAGAGATCTGCTCTGCTTAGACTGATTAGGATCCCAACTTTGATGGAGGACTAAAAATAGAATCATTAATCTGAGGGTGTTGCTATGCAGCTGCCACGGAAAGATATATAACAAATTTCTGTGAGCCGACATGGGTTTATTTTTAAGCATTTTAAACAAAAGAAAACAAGCGCAGATACATATAGTATGCTGCCAGTTTTGCAAGAAAGGGGGGATTAATAAAATATAGATGTGTAAACAGAAGGACCCATTTCAAATGCACAAGAGTATGCATTCTGTGCTCAAGAAATTCGGAAAAGATGAACGTCAGGTAAAAGGAATTAGATCTCATTTGAGCAGGGATGAGGTCATGAGAAAGAAGAGTGAGGGGTGGAAGCAGGATGCCAGAGGGGAGAGCCTAGCTTTTACCTCAGCAAGATGCACAGTAATTCTGACTCTTGGAACCATAGTGATATTTTCCACACTCATAAAATACCTAAACCAGGACATGATGGGGAATATAAAGTGGAGTACAGACAGTCACTGGTGGACCGAATTGCACTGTAGATAATGTCACCGGGCCAGCTGGATGAGAAAAAAGTAAATTAACTTCAATAACTCCAAAGACCATGCTTTTAAGTGGTGGAGTAAGGATCAACACAAAAAAAGGAGCACACATACAAAAACTGGAGCAGTTAATTAGTTTATTGATCCTAAGTAAATGGACCAGCAATTCTAAAACTACTATATGTTCCTGAGGTTAAACAACTAAATATAGTGTAGTTGAATGCCCGCGTAAAACGAGGCTACGGGTCGGGGCATAAGGTGCTTACTGCAAACACAGGGAGTGGGTGAAGTCATCACTATTAACCGGTGCAGATAGAAATGGACAGAAAGGAACCCAGATGAGCACGTCTGCCTGGGTTGCTGCATTTGTGTCTTTCTTGCCTCGAAGCATTTGGAAGCACCAAGGGCCCACAGCACCAAGTACTACTAACATTCAGACCTTGTTTTCTAACCACCGTTTTCCACACCTCTAGGGAAGTGACTGATTTCAGGCCCAGTACAGAGAAATGAAGATGAGTCTGGAATGCCCTGTTGTGCCAGAACCTAATTTCCCTGAGAAAGGATAGGGACTTAAAGGATACAGAAGCCAGTCTGTAGTCAGAGCTGGTCCAATTTGATCAACAAGATAAATAATGACAGTATTAAAGTATAAATCCTAAGAACTATAACTACTGATTATGTCAGTATGGAGGTAAATGGACAGTTAGACAGATGGATCAGTCCTTGTCTTAGTGGAAACTGAAAGAGAAAATAAACCCTTTCCCCTCTGGTTTGGTTCCTTTTGCTGTGATAAATTGTGTGACCAAAAGCAACTTGGTAAAGAAAGGGTTTATTTCATCTTACAGCTGGCAGGCAGCCATCATGAAGGGAAGCTAGGGTAGAGACCTGGAGGCAGGAACTGAAGCAGAGACCATTGAGAAATTCTGCCTGCTGCCTTGCTCCTCTTTTATTCTGTCAGCTTTCTTTTTTTACTATCTAAATTAGAAACAAGCTTGCTTTACATGCCAATCCCAGTTCCCTCTCCCTCCCCTCCTCCCCTGCCCCCCCACTAACACCCTACCTATCCCATCCCCTCTCTGCTCCCCAGGGAGGGTGAGGCCTTCCATGGGGGATCTTCAAAGTCTGGCATATCATTTGGAGCAGGGCAGAGGCCCTCCCCCGTGTGTCTAGGCTGAGAGAGTATCCCTCTATGTGAAATGGGCTCCCAAAGTCCGTTTGTACACTAGGGTTAAATACTGATCCACTACCAGAGGCCCCATAGATTGCCCAGGCCACCTAACTGACACCCATGTTCAGGAAGTCTGGGTTTCCCAGCTGGTTTCCCAGCTGTCAGTCTGGGGTCCATGAGCTCCCCCTTGTTCAGGTCAGCTGTTTCTGTGAGTTTCCTCAGCCTGGTCTTAAGCCCCTTGCTCATCACTCCTCCCTCTCTGCAACTTGATTCCAGGAGTTCAGCTCAGGGTTTAGCTGTGGATCTCTGCTTCTGCCTCCATCAGCAACTGGATGAAGGCTCTAGGATGGCATATAAGGTAGTCATCAATCTCATTATTGGGGAAGGGCATTTAAGGTAGTCTCTCCACTATTCCTTAGATTTTAGTTGGTGTCATCCTTTAGATCTCTGCATATTTCCCTAGTGCTATATTTCTCTTTAAACCTGTAATGGCTCCCTTTATTATGGGATCTCTTTTCTTGCTCTCCTCTATTCTTCCCCTGACTCAATCTTCCTGCTCCCTCATGTTCTCTTGTTCTCTTTCTCCTAACTCCCCCCCATGCTCCCAATTAGCTCAGGAGATCTTGTCATTTTCCCCTTCTCTGGGGGACCATGTATGTCTCTCTTAGGGTCCTCCTTGTTTCCTAGCTTTTCTGGTGGTGTGGATTGTAGACTGGCAATCCTTTGCTCTATGTCTAAAATCCATATACAAGTGAGTACATACCATATTTGTCTTTTTGTGACTGGGTTACCTCACTCAGGATGGTTTCTTCTAGTTCCATCCATTTGCCTGTGAATTGAATTTCAAGATTCCATTCCCCCCCCCATTGTGTAAATGTACCACATTTTCTCCATCCATTCTTCAGTTGAGGGGCATCTAGGTTGCTTCCAGGTTCTGGCTATTACAGATAATGCTTCAGCCAGCTTTCTTTATTTTTTTATTTTTTTATTTTTTCTTCTTTAAAGATTTTATTTATTATATATACAGTCTTCTGCCTGCATGCCAGAAGAGGGCACCAGATCTCATTCAAGGTGGTTGTAAGCCACCATGTGGTTGCTGGAAATTGAACTCAGGACCTCTGGAAGAACAGTCAGTGCTCTTAACTGCTGAGCCATCTCTCCGGCCCCTTCAGCCAGCTTTCTTATCCAGCCTAGGAGCTCCTGCCCAGGGCACCACTTCCACACTAATGTAGGCTTGACCATTCCACACTAACAGTAGATCACAGAAGTACCCACTTAGGGCAATCTGATGGAGGCAATTCTTCAGTTGTGATTCCCTCTTGTAACTCTGGGCTACTCTTAGAATGTGTCAAAGTCTTAAAATGCAAGAGAGTCAGAGGAGCTGTCAGAGCTCGAAAAAGATGGAGACCCAATACCTCATTGCTATGAGGGATCCAGGAGAGAAAAAGAAAAATAATGAAAAATCTGATAAACGTCCAAATAAGGACTATAGTTTAGTTGACAGGATTGTATTTATGTTGATTTTCTAGCTTTGAACCTTGTGCCACGATATAAGAAAAAACGAGAGAAGAAACTGGGAAAGCGTATATCTCAATTCTAAATACCATTGTGTTTTAAGTCTGCCATTTTTTTTTCAAAGAGTTAACCAATCCCAGGCTGGATCATATTGCCACTTGCTCTAGAACACTGCATATAAGTTTATCATAGTTTACAAATTAGAAAAACAGTCCAGTCCCAGCTTATTTCCTTTGCCAGGCTATAGGAGGTCTTTCGCTCTCAATGTGTTCCTCTGCTTGGAGTGTGTGCACCCTGATAATCAAGAATGCCGCCTGTGTCACTCAGAATCCAGCTGGGCTAGCATCTTCCTTCCCTCACTGCCCAGTCTAAAGCAGTCACTGTTTTACACGGTCTCTCGAGCATTTTTCCTTTAGAGCCTTGTGTCTGAGTATGTGTGCTTCATTTTCTGTCACTCATCACTTGAATGTGAACTCTGGAGGGGTGGGGACATCCTATGTCTCCTTCATCACTGCTGGGTTAGCCGTAAATCCCAAATCCCGACAGTTGATTAACACTGTTAAGGAAAATGTTTTCATAGTTCTTCCGTTGCTTTTTATCTTCAAAGGGAACATCTGAAAGTAGAACCAGCAAGTAAGTGTGAGTGACTTGTATTTAAAATTTTATGGCCTAGTTAGTTGAAACTTGTGAACAAATACAGACTTTGAGTTATCTAATATATATGTTGCATGAGGATGACCATCTCGTCTGGGGACAATCCTGCCTTGACTCTGACAGAGCTCAAAGGCTCTCCGAAGCCTTGCCAGGTCAACACAGAAAACCAAACCTGTTTGCCCCCAAGTTTGATCCTCAAGTGCATGAAATGACTAAAAACTATTCCCGAACTCTTCAGCCTAAGTAGATTACTTAGGGGAGACTAGTGTCACCAAGTGTGCATTCAGGTATGCTGAATTGGCTTCATGGGGACTAAAGTTAAATGAGTTCAGTTCATTTGTATATGACTTGAGTCTTTAAGGTAAAAAAAAAAGGTGACAGGAGCCTGCTGCTTTTGGAAGCAAAAATGGAAAATTGCTCTCCATAGAAAGGAAAAGGCTCTTAGTAGAAATGAATGAGTCCTGGATTAGTTCAATGAAGAAAAAAGACATAAGGCATTGAGAACAATCATGTGGACTTTTTTTTAAAGCTACCTAAAACTACGGCATGGATCTCAAACAAGAGAGAATGAGATACAGCATGTGCAGTGACAAGGCCAAAATAACAGCTCACTCAGTCTCACAGACATTTCATCAGTGCCACGACTAGAAAACTCTGCTTGGCCTAGAATTCCAAAGTCTAGATAGACATCGTCTCTGGGAAGGCAGAGACTCGGGATGAAGTCAGATGAGGGTCATCTGTGCTCACACAATGGCCAGTGCTGACACATGTGCCCAAAGGACACTGCTGGCCAGAAAAGAGGGGTCGACCACTTGTCAGAAGAAGCCCTTAACTGGGTTTGGATCTGTGAACTTTATTTACTTTTTTTTTTTTAATAGCCCTTACTAATCTCAGTCTCTCAGCCCTCCTGCCTCTACCTCCTGAATGCTGGGATTACAGGCATGCATCGCCACAGCTGGCATTGGGAACTTGAGTTTTGAGAGTGAAGTGTGAGGAGGGCCATTATTTATCTCATGAAAAAAGGGGGTGTCTAAAAGCCTCCCCTTCTGCCTCAGGATTTACTTCCCTCTGTAGTTCAGAGGACTGCTGAGCAGGAACTGTAGTCACAAGTAGGCAAGCAGTAGTGAGTCTTTTGGATATGTGGTTCCCATTCAACCTTCTGTAGTTGCTGTTGGAGAAGTTGGCACTAATGAGGGGTATGATTTGAAGTGTGGGAAGATTGAAATGGGGAGTTGGTGAAATAAATCAGCCTTCAGACTGCAGTAGAAAACCATTTTGTTGAGTACATGGCATTTGCATTGTGGGAAGACCTGGCTTCAGGAGACAAGGGTTGTGATCAGGGTCCTGTTAGAGCTTTATTCTTCCATTAGGGTAGCTGTCATAGAATTCCCACCATGTCAGTGAAGGTTGTCCTTATGGGTTGATGTTTGATTCTGGGCAAAGACTGAGTTTACCGAGGCACGAGTCTGTGAAACCTGTTGTGATTAATTTTGCTTGGCTGTGCTCATGTCACTGGGCCACTGGCTAGAGTGGATAGCGTTCTCTATTTGCTGAGACTTTAGAACAGACTTGCCTTATAGAAAGTCCCTAATAGGAACCTTTCCCATCTTTGTCATGGCCTCTTGCCACCGTCTGGATGACTCATGAAAATGAACGAGAATTCTAGTGACATTCCAGATGTGGAAAATAAAGACAGATGGTATATATGTGCGCACCTTGTAATCTCAGCTTCAGGATGCAGAGGCAGAAAGATCTAGAAGGATTGGGAAGTGGAAGCCATCTTGAGCTACATAGCAAGATTTTGTCTCATAATACCTAGGTTGTGAATAAAAGATAGTTCAATGGGTAAAACAATTGCTTTCCAAGCAAAACATGAAAACACACTAATAAGAGGATTTCAGTTTGGTTCCCAGCATTCAAAAAGTTGGATATAGCTCTGTGTACACCTGCTGCTCCAGAGCTAGGGTAGGTTAGGAATAGAGTCAGGAGGGTTTCTGGGCTCACTTAACCTCTAGCCTAACTCCATGTTTGGTAAGAGACCTCTCTCAAAGCAGTAAGGCACAGGACGATTGAGCAGGACTCTCAACATTCCCCTCTGACCTCAGTACAAGAATTGGTACACATATACCATATCATTGAGCTACATTGCTGGTAATGGTGTAGCTCAATGGTAAATAGCATCTAGGCAAGCACAGGGTCCTGTGTTCAATTCTCAAGCCCCGTGTTTGTAGCTCTGATGATGGTGTATATTTGGGTCTCTGTGACTGTTTCATGGATGCTCTGATATTATTAAATCAGTCTCTAGAATAGGTAGAGTGTTAGTATTATAAATAATGATGTTGATCATTTTGGGGACTACTTTGTGACCTCCTGCGACTGTACCCTGTACTCCTAACGGCACAAGAACAATATCAAAAGTATCATATAATTCTGTGACTTTTTATATTTTTCTACCAATCAATCTGTAGACAGCATGTGCCAATAATCACTGTCTTACTAAATTGCCCCATCTGTACTTGTCTTTAAAAATAGACAAATTTAAGCATAACCAATTCAGATTTGGTTCTAGCTCTGTATTTTTAAAATGTACCAAGTGGTCAACCTGATGGCCTACCCACCTTCAGTCCCTGCTTCCAGCTCTCTTGCTTCATTGTGGTTGAGGGGCTTGGGTTGATTTACAAAGGACAATCTAACTCAGACTGCAGAGATCAAAAAGTCAGCAGGAAAGGATAACAGGAGGCCGCCACAAAAGGTCCCCACTGTCAGCCTCGACAAAACCAACTCCTTCATTTCAGCTCTAAGCTGCACATTATGGGCTCACTTTCCAGTCCAGAGGTCATTTTCTGGTTCTGATTACAGGGCACCAAACTCACTGACAGATGTATTCAAGGGAATTTGATCTCTCCTATTGTAAATGGAAGACCAGCCTGGAAGTGAAATGGCTGGGTCGGGGAGGTGGGGGAGACTTACCTTGCAGCCTGCCACTTGGATTTAATTTCCTCTAATCTTTGCCTCTGAAGAGAGAATGGGCCTTGGGATTTGTCTCTCTCACTCTCTTTGTCGTAAAAATGCTTCTCAGCTGCTGTCCCTGTTCTCTCCATCAGTCTTGTCTCAAGAAGAAAATGAACTGGGAAAATTTCTCCGATCCCAAGGCTTCCAAGATAAAACCCGAGCAGGAAAAATGATGCAAGCCACAGGCAAGGCCCTCTGCTTTTCTTCCCAGCAAAGGTGTGTGACCTTCTTTGGGGCTGTGCTTTTGGGGGATCCAAAGAGAATCCAGGGCCCACTTCTTCACTAAGGGCAGTAGCACAGTCTAGAATGCTTTAGCCTAAGCCTGAGGAGTCCTAGTCTGTACTTTGCTTGTTTCCACTTCCCTATTATTTAGATAGCATGGAGGACTTGTTTTCTTCCTTGCTATTTCATCTTTGTTTTCCGCCAATCATTGTGAGTGATTGTATTTGACCTTCAAGTTGCTCATAACAGTCAATCTGATCCACTTTCTGCATTTGATTAAAGCGGGAGCCTAATGAGATCAACTTGAAAGGTTCCCTCTCAGTTCTCCGTGGGCTAATTAATGGCAAAGAGGTGGTGATTGGATACCTGGACCACACTCCTCAGACTCATGGCCAGCAGCAGCACCTGAGAGCCTGTTAGAAGCAGAATCGAGGTCCCACCCCCCCATACCTACTAACTCTTTAACTACATTTCAACCAGATCTACAATTGATTCTGATGTACGTGAAAGTTTGACAGTCTCCAGCACAGAGGAAATTCTGACAAAACGGTTGGATTTCAGAACACAACCACAACCAATGTTTATGGACTATGTTAAACAATCCTGAACTTTTGTGCCACACAAATGCTCTTTGTGCCAGAGAAAGAGACTGGCTCTCTCCTTCCTTACTAACTAACAAGCCCCAGAAATTGTCTCCATTAATACCATGCAGAATTACACGTAAAAAAATTTTGGCAGGTAGTTTTCAAGATTATTTAAGCTCCAGAAATCCACTTATGCAAGTTGCCCACCTCCCTCCTACTTACCCTAACTGCTTTCTCTCCCTGTGATCTAAGAACAGGTCATCGGTTGGCAAGTCATGTGAGCATTCCTATGGAAACCCAAGAAAGATGTTACTAAAAAAAGAGACCAACAACATCTGTAGGCTTTTCAGTGACCCCATTATTGGGCATTTCGGTTCTTGCTAATAACATTTGGACCCTGACTTGTAGGTAGTGGCAACAGTCAGAAATGAACAGTAGCCATTTTCACCAGTTCTCTACCAGTTTCATTTTTTAAAAGAGTATCTTCGGGCTGGAGAGATGGCTCAGCCGTTAAAGGCTAGGCTCACAACCAAAACTAAAAGATTATCTTCTTATAATCTTGACATGCGCCTTTAATACTTAAAACAGACAAACCAAAAGAAAAAAGAAAAAAAAAAGAAAAATTCTGAAACAGGTAAATTATAACCCCTTGATAGGTAAATCTTTTGTGTATATGGCCTTGTCCAGTCTTACAAGGATAATCGATTCCTTAAAAAAAATGTTCTTATTTAAGCATGAAGACCACTGATTTCAGTGAGAGGAAAAAAGTGTGCCCATGCACCAAAATTAATACCTACTTATAAAAAAGAAAAAGGGTCCAAACCCAGACCAACTTGAGAATTACTGTTGTTAATCACATTGTTAATTATCCTATCCTGTGCTATTTGGTTGCAGTCTGGATGATTTTGGACCACAAAGTACAAATACAGCATCTTAAGTTAATGTACCTTAACTCCCCCTCACACACACACGCACGCACGCATGCACGCATGCACGCACGCACGCGCACACGCGCACACATGCACACATGCACACGTGTAAAAGCAATCAACAAAACAACACAAATGATATTGAACGTATCTACCATAGACTAGCAAACTACAGTCTCCACTGATGTGATGAGGTGCTACCAGCTCTGCAGTTTAGAAGGTGGCCTCTTACCTTCCCAGATGCTCACCAGATATGTGATGTCCCACCTAGTTCTCCTAAATGTAAAGGAAGCAGGAAAACTACATGAAATTCTTCTGCACTCGAGTTCTTAGTTGAGGGAACATGATTTAGAGTATGCCAGAATATGTTTTATTAAGATTTACTTTAATTGGATATGCATAAGAGTGCAGATGACTGTAGAGGTCAGCAGAGGGTTCAGATTGTCTGGAGCTGCAGTTACAGGTAGTTGCAAGCCATGTGACATGGGTCCTGAGCATCAATCTTGGGTCCTCAGCAAGAGCTTCCCATGCTCTTAACGGTTAAACCAACTTTCCTGCCCACAGAATATGTTTCTAGCATATATAGTACAATAGCAGATAGTTTTTGGACATTATGCTGCATGATGGTCATTTAGCAAATTGGTATTTTATTAAATAGTGCTAATCTTTTTCTATTTTAACATATTCGTGTTTTCAAACAAAAACAAAAAAGTAAAATTAAACAAAGAGTAACTCCACAGGATTCTATTACCTGGGCATGCTCTGATTGACTTGTGCCCTTTGTTACATTCTTTTCTTTTTAAGGAGGTTGGTTTCATTTGTTACTGTGTGTGTTCGTGTGTGTGTGTGTGTGTGTGTGTGTGTGTGTGTGTGTGTGTGTGTGTGTGTGTACCCACAGAGGTCAGAAGAGGGCATCCGATACCCTGGGAGTTGGAGTTACAGGCAGTTCTAAGCTGTCCACTCTGGGTGCTAGGAACTGAACTTAGATCTTCTGTAAGAGCAGTATTCACTTTTAACCACTTTTATCCAGACCCTCTATTTTTTTTACCATTCCCTACTAAAGGATAAATATCCTAGAGTAGCCCTTTCATTATTTTATTATTTCCATGGGTAGATTTTCATAAATGAAAAGGTGGGCCAGTCTTGCACTGGAAGATTTTCAGTTAGTAAAAATGATATTTTTTCTTGGCCTAGACTCATTTTCTTATACTCCAGTGAATGTATTTTCATCATTCTGATTTCTATGGATCAGCTTATGGCAGTGGTTCTAAACCTTCACTATACCTCTTCATGTTGTCGTGACCTCCAACCATAAAATTATTTTCATTGCTACTTCATAAATGAAATTTTGCTACTGTTATGAATCCTAATGTAAATATCTGGTATGCAGGATATCTGATATGTGACCTCCAAAAGGGTTGAGACTCTCAGGCTGAGAATCACTGGCTTAAGATGTGATGGCAGGGATAAGGGTAGATGAGGTTGTTTTGTATGCCTTTTTATTTTCTAACATCATGTTATTGTAACTTTGAAGATAACTATAATTTCTAAGGGATTGAGAGTAGTGTATTCACAATATTCATTTTCAGCAAATGTAGGAACATACACGAAATCTAGAGGAAGAGAAATGAAGTGACAAAGTCAGCAGCATCCTTGGAGAGCCATCTGAGGACTGTTTATGTCTTCAAATAGGAGTCTTCTCTGTTAAAAACCTCCACACTGTGACTTATTTGTTAGGCATTGCTTCTGCTACACATTCTGTTGGATGAAAGGCAAGTAGCAAATTTAAACCACCAGTATAAAACACAAACTTACTTCATGATGCAATGACGTGACTTTTTGAGAAGACTTCCTTTTTTTAGATTTATCTATTTATTATATACACAGTATTCTGCCTATATGTATGTCTGCATGCCAGAAAAGGGCACCAGATCTCATTATAGGTGGTTGTGAGCCACCATGTGGTTGCTGGGAATTGAACTCAGGACCTCTAGAACAGCCAGTGCTCTTAACCTCTAAGCCATCTCTCCAGAAATCTAGGTAGGACAGTGTTGTTATGATAAGTCTTTCCACTGAAGCTACCTGAGCCCTGCTGCCATGTGGGCACTTTCTGCCAAGCCACCCAAGTTCCACCTGCCACCACATTAAGGTCACAAGTAACAGAGAGACTTATATTAGGTACAAATGCTGCTTGGCCAATGACTAGGATTTCTCATATGCTAACTCAGTCATAATTATCATAAATCTATATATTATGTAAGACTTATCGGATGCCAGTGGAAGCGTCCTGTCTTCCCGGGCTCACATGGTGACTCTGCAGCAGAGACCAGGCGGAAGAGCAAGAGAAAAGGGGAGACTCCTTCTTGTCCTTGCTTATATATGAGTCTGCCTGCTATGTCACTTCCTGCCTGGATCACAAGACTTCTTTTTACTACATTTCCCAGAATCCTCCTCAACTCCTAGTCCTGCCTAACTTGCTGCCTCATTGGCCAAATAGTGCTTTAGTCAACAGTAAGATAAACATACACAGAAGGACTTTGCCCACTTGTGTGGACAAGTTTCTGTCATCGATGTGTTCAACACTTAAACAATACATTACAGACAAAAGGAAACGTGGAGAAAATAGCAAAGGAGACTTTTTTCATAAGGTTTATTGTGGCATTTATAATTTTAGAGTGCCCCACATGTGTGAGGCATGGTGGGCACTGATGGAACGCCAGGAGCTCACTTCAGCTCATCAATACCATCCTGTCCTTTGGCTGAGTAATTTGGTATGCAATTAGGAACTTAAATGCTCATCTTATATTTAATTTTTGCACCTTTGCCCTGAAACTTCATAAAGAATTTTTGTGTAGCTGGAAAAAGGGCTGAGTGTGTAGTGCTCCTGCAGGAGCCCCAAGTTCAATTCTTAGCACCACACCAGGTGGCCTGCAACCACCTACAACTCCAACCTCAGGGTCTGACATCTCTCGCTTCCAAGGGTGCCTGCACTCACACATACAGACACAAATGTAGATAATTAAGAATAAAAATAAGTCTCTGACAAAAGAAAGAATATGCTTTCAAATTGTGATTCATCTAACATTAACTTTTTGGTTTCAAATATGGAAGACGCAGAATTTTATACTGCAAATAAATATTTTACCTAAAGCTAGGATATGCCTTCCCTTTTTAATGAATAAATAACAGTTTGTTATGGCTGTTGGTTACTGTTATAACAACTTTGCACTTGTACACTGTACATTCATTTCTGGTGTGATGTTTTTTGTTCACTGGTAATGTTTGAGATGGAACCCAGGCCTTTGCTAGTGCTAGGCAAGTGTGTACCACTATGCGGAAGCTCTGACCCTCTCTCTCTCCTCTCTCCATTCCTTCCTTTCTCTGTCCCCTTTTCTTTCTTTCTCTCCTTTAATCCAGGATCTCGGTAGCCCAGGTCTGCTAACTTGAACTTCTGATCCCCTGGTCTTCTTCTGGGTTTAACCCTGTGTGCTAGCACACCTAGTTTCATGTTTTCTAAGCATTGAATTATATAGCTTATCTGATAATACTGACGTACAGTTGACCCTTAGTAACTGTGATCCTCTTTCCCAAGTCATTTAAAAGTGCCTCAGTCCATGATTCAGCCCTGTTTCTATTAGAGCAGACTGCAGGTGCTCTGGCCTTTACACAGTTATCAAAAATGGCCAAATCAAGGACACCCTAGTCATGCCTGCCCCTCACAGGGTCAGAACTTCAGGAACAGAAGAGACAGGGAGTAACCAGGAATGAAAACAGGAATGACCATGCCTTGACTGCCCTTCATTGACCTAGGATTGGTTTCGACTTAAAACAGGCACTGTTTGCTGGGCCACCCAGCAACACAAAAGGAGTTCTTGCCAGCAGTCCAGTTCATTAAAAACTAAAGGATCAGAATGTGGGCAATTGCTGGATGATTCCCAAGTTCACACACACTTTAATTAATGTCTGCCATGTCTCAGAAGCATCTGTGTTCTAGGGAGTGTTCTAAGTTCCTGGGTTTGTGATGAATATAGAACATGTCAGGGATTGGAACTGTTGCTTTCCTCTGGTTCATGATTGTAGCTATGCCCTCTTGTACACAGGTTGGCTTTGCGAAACCCTTTGTGTCGATTTCACCAAGAAGTAGAGACTTTCAGACATCGGGCCATTTCTGATACCTGGCTGACCGTGAACCGCATGGAGCAGTGCCGGACAGAATATAGAGGGGCGTTATTATGGATGAAGGACGTGTCTCAGGAACTTGATCCAGACCTCTACAAGCAAATGGAGAAGTTCAGGAAGGTAGGACATTTTCTGAGGGTTGTCAAAAGGGATACCTGCTAGAAGTGTGACTTGAATCCCTGGTAAGGAAGACATAACTCAAATGCACCAAGGATGCAATTAATCATTGCTGACATTTTTTTTAATGTGACAGAATACCAATTAATGTGATATATAATTCTCTAAGGAGAAGAGAAGAGACAGCTGGAAATTGCTGGGATTTAGTAGCTGGTTTTAATTGAAGTCAGATTTTCATATAATGTGCAACTTTTTATAAGGTTGTCACTTGTAAATGCCTCTTCATGCATGACTAAAAATCCAGGGTAGCTCACACAAATCTAGTAGGTGAGAACAGACTTTTTGGCAAGTCTTTTTAATTGCTAATTAATGTTAAAATTAGTAAAATAATAATAGTCCTTTTGTGATATTTCCAGAGACACTGGGCTCTGGTTGCATGGTTGACTAGAATGGGGTTGGCCTTTCCAGCTATCAGCTGCTTCAGAAATTTCTCTGAGGAAAATAAGAGCTAAAGAGATGAATATTCTCTAAAAATTCCCTGGAAGAACTGGTGAGCAACCAAGGAATAATCTTCAGTTTCTTAAAAAAAAAAAAAAAAAAAAGGAGCCTTTGTCACACAGGAATACATCCTACCACTGGGTGGCAGTCATACACTGAGCATTTAATGAACATGTGGAATGATTTTGTTGTGTACAATGTTGGTAGTTCTTTGTTTGGGCAACTGGGTGTGCTCTAGGGTGTAAAAGAAAAAAAATCATCTAAATTTTACGCTTGACATAATATTGTATCAACTTTCTTAGTCATTTCAACTGATCCATTCGTAATTAGAAATATTGCTTAAAAGGATTAGATTCCTTTTTAGGGACATCACTTTGGAGCTATGATCCTGGAACCCTGGCTGGTCTGCAGGAGGTTAAGAAGTGTGGGAATAGAAGGGTGAAAGAGCTTCTCTTGCTCAAGACAATTGTCACCATTTCTTGACCTAGATATTAGAGCAACACAAATTCCTCTCAAAGTTGTTTTCTCTTGGTTTGTAATTCAGACGCCCTCTCTGGAGTAGGAAACAGCGTCGTTTTCTCTCTGGTCCTTTGCATGTTGGGCATCTGCCTTCCAGTAAGGCAGGCCACTGTGCCCAAGCAAATGTGGGACTGAAAAGCTTTTCATTGATGATGTAGATATTGTAGAACTCATTCATTTCCTGAAGGAGGAAAATCAGACTTCATGGTAGTAAATAAATGAAATGCTTATGGTGTAGCAACTGGACGCTGGTGTGCCCAGGCTGTTTTGCAAGTTTTCTGACTTGGTAATTGTGCCAGTCATATTTCTTTTGTCCTTATTTTTTTTTATTTGGGGATTGAGGAGCATGGAGTGGAATGGGCATTTGAGAAAAGAAACAATGAGAGGGAAACAAAGCTGCCTCCAGGGCACCATGCTGACACTTTTATTTAGTGTCAACTTAGTGTTCACCATAGTCAACACATACCTTTTCTCTTGTGGATGAGATTGATGCCCATAGAAGGTAACTAACCTAAGGTTCAGACAAGGAAGCAGAAGCCTGAGTCCCTGAAAATGTGTACAGTTTCCCAACTAAGAGATAAAGATAAGGACATTCAGGAATATACTGGAAGTGGCAACGACACTTTCATAGTTATACCTTGCCTGTGAGCAGCTATTCATTCAGAGAACTGTGATTGGGTGGCTCCAATAATACAAGTAAACAGTTACTCTAGAAGGCAGAAAACATTTGTGTGGATTTGTGTTTATTTGGTTTGTTTGATAGGGGGTGGTTGCTAGCTATGGAAGGGCGAAACAAAAACCAAGTCCTTCGTCATTCGGTTTGAACACTGAAACATTTTCCATCATTTAATGTCATCAATCTCTTGATTCTGGAAAATATGGGTGGTTTGGGTTTTTTGTTTTTGTTTTGTTTTTTTAATCCTTTGCTGTGCAGTAGTTGCTGAAGCTGTGCCTGCCTCCCTAATCCTGTGTGAGCTGGATTCAATTTAATAGCTGGATGTGGTGGACTTGAACTTGGGGAAACGAATATTTTTTGAGAAAGACTATCTTCAAGAATGTATTTAATTAGCCTAGACCCTCCACAAGGACAGGGGACTACGTTGGTTCTCTACAGAGCCTAACCCTGGTTAATACTTAAGTGTCAAGTGTCAGTATTCTAGGCAAGTCCAAGGTGCCAGAGCCACCTCTCTTCGAGTCAGTATTCTAGGCAGAGTCCAAAGTACCAGAGCCACCTCTCTTCGAGTCACTTGGCATTCTCACTGCATGTAGGTGACCTCCTGGTGCTTTGGAAATTGATAGATGTGGTTGTATAGGTGAGAAGTCACAGGGACACTGTCTGTGTGGCTTGCTGCCATCTTTGGGGACACTCTGAAGTATGAAGTTTTCTGTTCTGCACGGTATATTTGCAAATTCACTCTACTTAAGCTTCAGAGTCTTGTCCCAGTGGGATTCCACCTTAAACAGCATCTCTGTTTGTCTCTGGAGTGTGTTGCTTAGGGCCTGTGGGGAGTGACACAGCTGTGCTCGAGGTGTGTCCTCAAGGTCCCATCTCCTCTTCCACACTTCAGCTGATAAAGCCTGGACTCTAGATTTGGTTGAATTCACATATTCTGGAGGAGAAGAAGTTATATTTTTTTCCCTCATGATTGTGGCCCTCTCTTATGATAAATATCCAGGGAACCTTGGTGGATTCCATTGCAGGTGAGATTGACCAAGGAGGAGGGACAAACATGCCAGGCAGACAGAACTTAATGAGATGTTTTATTAGAAAGGGGAGGAGGGGGAGGAAAGAGGAAAGAGGTAAAGAGACACACAGAGAGGACAGAAGAGAAGAGGGAGACAGGAAAAGTCCTGCCTGCCCCAGGGGAACAGTGGGAAAGAGAGTGGGAGAGAGAAGAGAGGAAGAAGAAAGAGAAAGTATGGCAGAGGTCTTTCTTTTAAAGGAGTCCTTTTGACCAGGGTACTGCCTGAGTGCATTCTGCCAGGTAAGGATTCTGCATAATGAATCCTTACACCCCCTATTTAGAATTTTTTAGAATGCATTCATTCACCTATGTGTCCATTCAACAAAGGATAGTGAAGCCCTGTGGCGTAGCACAGAGGAGAAAAGCAGAGCCCTGGGTTCTGTCTTGAGCAATCAGTTGAGCAGAAAAAGTAAACACTATGCAGTGTGTTGAATGATTGGCTGCGGTGGAATGGTACTACCAAAAAAAATGTAAACTGACAATTCCAGATGAAGTAGCATCCCCCACAAAAAAGGAAAGAGTGGATAGCGTGAGAGGGTATGTTGTCAACTTGTCCTCTAGAATCGCCTGGGGGCTGGGTCTCTGTGCATTCTTGTGATGGGTTATCTTAATTACATGAATTGGTGTGAGAAGACCCATCTTAATTGTAGACAAAACCATTTCCTGGGTTGAGTGCTGGAGTAAATGAAAGAGAGTTGCGTGCGTGCGTGCGTGCGTGCGTGCGTGCGTGCGTGCGTGCGTGCATCCATTGTTCTCTTCTGCCTGTGAAGAAGTACGACTAGCTACTCCATGCTTTCTGCCTGGACTTGCTGCCATGATAGACTGTATCCTGAACAATAAGCTAAAACAAACCCTTCCCCTTTGGGTTGTTCTTGTCAGAGTTTATTATCACAGCAGCAGTGAAGAAACCAAGACAAATAGGAAGGACCTGGATGGAGGGAGTAGGAAACAATAGAACAGAGTTTCTAGCTGAGGAGTCGACTTGGACAAAGGCTCAAGGTGGAAGCATCGTAGCATCTAGAACTAGGGCCCAAGTGAGTTGAGTGTAGAAACAGAGGAGCCTAAGCGATAGGAGAGGAGAGGGAAGCAGGACTGGAGAAGAAGGGGCATGGGTAAGGAGGGAATGGAAGACTGTTGAAGGGGATAAGTATAGCAAAATTTGTATTCCCAGCAGCTCAGTCACATTTCATGATAGAACAGAGGGTCCAAAAGTACAAACCAGATGAAACATGGCATGACTGGGTCACGGAGGGATGCAGACCAGAGAGAAACATACTGTTCTGTCCTCTGGCAGACTCAGTGGAGCGTCACTTTAATTACAAGGCTGTTTATTATTTTTAGAAATAAGCAGAATAAACAAATAAATGTCAAATTGGAAGTGAATTTTCACCTCCATCCAAGACTGTTTTTTTCTTCCCCCAGCATTTCCCAAATGTCAGGAAACTTTTCAAGCAGCGTAGCCATAGTGAACAAGACAGACACACATGATGAATGAAAATTTAAAAGTAAACAAAGCAAATGATCTGGCACCCTTTGAAGCCCAGAGGCTGTGGACAGCTCTGTGCATCAACATTCGGCGTCTTTAGTGAGTGTTTGTGTGGGGAGCTAAAGAGGAAATCTTGATCCTAGCCTTCTGGAAGAACCCTGCTCGTCATCTGCTCCTTGTCAAAATGATTGGGAGGAGGGAGATACCTGGAGAGTGAAGCCCCAATGGAGCGTCTCTCCAGGCTGAAGTGTAGGAACTGATGGGTCGCATGGGTGGGGCTGGTTGTCTGTGTGCAGTTGGAGGCTCCTCCCGAATGCATGATTCACCCTGGTACCACGAGGGTATTTTATGAGCAGAGTGTGATATATGTGCCCTTTGAAGGCAGAATAAAAGGGTATAATTTAAAAATAGAAGTCAGCTTCTCGTAGCTGATTACATCAGCTGAAGTTGTGAGCCCCAGCAGAGCCTCTGAAGCCTGTGCCCTTGAGAGCTCCTGTGGTCAATTAAGTGTCTTGTTTTTCTTGAAAGGCAGAAATGGGATGGAGGGTAATTATTCTAAATGGAATAAAAGCTGTGTTGGGTGTAAGAAAATAGTTCTGAAGCCTCCGAGGAGATAGTATGGAAATGTATACATGGCATTTGTAGGACTCAGGCTTTATAGACAAGGGTATGGTAACCAGTGTTTTAACCAGAGCCATTTACTAAATCGTTTAATGAAATCCTGCAGCAGTTGTCTAGTGTTTCATCACAGTGATTTAAAAGAATATCCAAAAGGCATTTTAGGAACTATAAGTGATACATGCTGGGATTCATAGGTGTGTTTGTCTCCGTTAGAAATACCATTAGGTTGTAAAACCCAGTTACTCCGCTAGTGACATCATCAAAGCACATGTTACAGGAAGGCTTGTTAACAAACACTGGCAGGTTAACTAGATAGGACCCTGCTAGAGCCATCAGTCAGTGGTGACCTTGTGTCCTAGTGGTGAAGGTTTGAGTCTAAGAGTTTGGTCAACGACTAATAAATAGCAGTATTGAAGCTAGATTTTTTTCCCCCTGTGAAAAAAGAGTTGGGTTAATTAATTTGACAGTTTTATTAATTACTGCTGAAATCATTGGTTCTTGTCAGAGGTCAGGCTCTTTTAGCAATTGAGGGCAGGTCCCAGGGGAGTTGAAGCCTCTTAGTATCACATACAAGACAGGCACAACTCGACCTTCTCCCTGCCCTGTGATAAGACCCTCAGTTTCTGCCTTGCATTTCTGCTCTCTGGATTAAAATGGTTCCTGCTTTGATTCAGTGCCTGACCAGGTCTGGGAGCCACCAACAAGCTGGGTTGAGTGATTCAGTAATATTTTGTTTGGTCTGTACAATAGGCCAATGTTAAGTATCTAAGCTGGGCTTTAACCCTCCTGGGCTTTTCTTAGTTCCGATATAAAAGGAGGAAAGGGGCTGGCTCCTCTGTCTCTTCTGGCTCCACTGTCTCATTCTAGGATTCTGTATATGGGTTGAGCCCTTTTATGAGGTGAGGTGAAAATTCCTTTTATAAAGTTAATACTCTTTTAAATGTATCTGTTTCATAGTTCTTCCCGTTCATTGGTTGGGTTTTCAGTATGTGCCTGTGTTTGTTTTGCTTTGGATGTTTAACTAGAGCACTTGTTATTTGCGGTCCCCAAGCATTTTGAATCTTGCTGCCAAAATGCCATAGGAAAAGCCTGCCATTTTCACATGGCACAACTTGGAAGGGAACTAATAATTATAGCCTTGCCTCCTCCAACTCTGACTTTCATGAGATGAGGCCTTTGGACCTTTGTGTGTCTTTATTGATTTTGTCCCACCAAACTTGGTAAATACCAAAAATCTATACTAAGACTGTTTAGACTAGCACCCTAAGAAGGGAGAACTGTGGCAGAGGTGGTGGCTGAGCCACTGCTGCTGCTCCAGCTAAACATGGGGAGGAGGATGGAGCCTCTGTCCTGCGTCAGGCTCCACTCTGTTCCCAGCACTGTCTGCTCCATCTGTAGACACTGGGGGCCAAGTCTGACTTTGCATCTACTAAATGAAATCCCCAGGCTTCCTCCCTTTGTAACATGATTTTTCTCTAGCTCATTAAGCTCAAAGGTCTGGAAGCTCATCTGTGAAGAAGTACAGCCCCTGGGAGGGGTGGGCGCTTACTCTGTAGTATGTCTGCCTTGCTCCTCAAGGACATTCTCATCAGGCTGAGTCTGACTACCTCGGTTGTTACGGCCTTTCATCTTAGATGCTGGAAAAATCAGAATATCTCACTCCTCATTCTTGGTCATTAGAGTCTTTGGTGTGTATATAAGCTGATAATACTCATCACATATAAATATTGATATTTTTGCAAGGGTCAGCAACCTGGGAGCACAGCCCAGCCACCTGGCGTTGAGGTAACATTGGGGGGGTGTTGTTGATACATACCTTTGCTCCATGGAGTCCTCACTGTGTACAGCTGATTTCCAATACCATGGCAGAGTGGAGTAACCACAACCCAGGCTGAAGGCCTGCAAGCCAGTCACACTCACTTTCTGTTCCTTTACAGCTGCTGGCAGATGCTTTATAGTCATGGTAAAGCCCTGCTGAGATTAAGATTTGTATGTTAACTTTTAGTAGTGTTTAAAAAAAAAAAGCATCTTAACATCTTAAAATGCTAACATTTTAGCATCTTAACCAGGTCTCTGAGCATTATTCGTTTGGGCAGATTCCCCAGGGATTGCTGGCTCTTATGGTAGTTCTAGTTTCACTTTTCTTGGAAGGCCTCCTGGGCTGCTCATAGTACAAAGTTTTGCATTAGGAAGTTGGCATGCTCTCTGTTTTCTCTTGTGCAATATTCAGATGTCCTTAAAACAATAGTTGGTACAAATGCAGAGGTGCATCTGGTTCTTACATGTGATGCTTTATAACAGTGAAGACTTTACCCCTGAAGTTTCTGATTCCATAAATGGCGCTTCTGTGTTTGAAAGAAACATTAGAGCGTGAGAATAGGGAGGACCAGGGAGATGCTTCTGACTAGCATAAAATTCCCTTAGCCCAGACTCTACTCCACGTTTTTCATTTTTCAATAGTTCTTTAGCTGGCATATGTTCATTGTATATAGTACTGAGTTTTATAAGGGCAATTTAATATATTCTGTGCTTTGAACATATCCTCCCCAGACTCCCTCTCCTCTCTCCCTCCCCTCCCTTCCCATTGGTGCCCTTGGTAACCCTGTACAATTTCACTTCTACTTTGTGTCATATCATATACATTCACAGGTGTTTTTTATCTATAGAAATGTAGGATCTAAACATGGGAGAAAACATGTTTGCCTTTCTGATGCTGTCTGGTTCATATATATATATATATATATATATATATTCTATGTGTAACCAACATCAATGACACAGGTCCATTTCTGTGTCTGGGACCTTAAGGACACTGAAGCATGCAGAGAAAGCTGAGACTGTATGAGGGAATAAAAACAGCTCATCTTATCCCTCACTCAAGAACAAAAGAAGGAAAAGCACAAAAATATGCAATTAAAGTTTTAATTGAGCATGCCCGCATTTACTGGGTGCTTATCTCCTCTAGCCTGGTGCTTAGAAATCGTGTCTCGATCACTGTAATTACGAAGGTTTGCTCCAAGTGCAGATGCAGCAACACCCTATATGTCTTCTAAAGCATCCCAGAAATGAAGCGTTGCCCTAGATGGTGGAAGTGGACGTGCAACTCCAAACCTCAATCTTTCATTTCACCTAATCTTCATGAAATTGCCTGTTATGTAACATGATCTCATGGAAGGGAGAAATGGATCGTGCCGTGGCAAGCATGGCCGGAAGAAAACAGAATGGATGTCTTGTTGGATAGGTCTCCATTGAGGTGTAGATTGTGTGGGAATGTAAACTAGGAAATGATGGTCATTCATATTACTTAGTTCTTTGGCTGAAAAAAAATGCTGGTCTTTGTTATCACATGTCAGAGACAATACA
This sequence comes from Cricetulus griseus, assembly GCF_003668045.3. Lineage (NCBI taxonomy): Eukaryota > Metazoa > Chordata > Mammalia > Rodentia > Cricetidae > Cricetulus > Cricetulus griseus. The sequence goes on from NW_023276806.1 coordinate 216,501,978, forward strand.
CTGGGCTTGGCTTTTTACTTTATTTAGCAAACACACAGTGCAGTCTTTGTATCTGGCACTACTTCAAGCTATTTGCTCATATAAACTTACTTATACTTGCTAATAAACAAATCAAGAGGGTATAGTTATTATCAACATTTTGCAGATGAGGAGACGGGCACACAGAGGAAGGAACCTAGTGAAGGCTATCCAGCTTGCCTCAGAACCCAGGCACACTGACTGCACTCTGTGTGGCTTGCACAGACTCTCTCCCATGATGCCCCGAATTTCCATGGGTGTTCCCTTCACTTTGGAAGGAATCCAGATGTCACCCCCATTTTATAGACATACAAATGGCCAGGGTTGTGGGGTTAAGAACCTGACCATGGTCCCAAACAGTGTTTAGTCTCTTAATTTACAGAACACAATAACAAAGAGAACTCTAGGGGTACCTTGAGTCCTTAGCCACAAGCCAAAAGGCTCATTCCTTCAGAACAGAATGCTGGGCAAAGTACTGAGCTCACTAGCCATACAAAGCCCCCACATCCCCCACATGCTGGCAGCCTGTGGCTCCCCACACAGGGTGAGGGAATTCCAGAGGATGACTTACAGGAGGCACAGCACAATGCACTTCAAGTGCTTTGTGCATACTATTTAGACAGTCACTGTGTTTATTACTGCCTCTCTAAGAGAAATGATGACATCCAGGGAACCATGCTAAATAAACGTCCCTCATCAGGAGGGGTCTGGTTGGAAGGGGCCATGGCCTCGGGTTGTCCCCTTAGCATGAACCAGAAGAATGCTGCTTCTTGTTATAGGCTGTCTGGTGAACTTGTCAGAGAAGAGTTTCTAGGTATGACATGTCACCCATGTGCCTTCTTCCATGACCCAGTTTCTTCCAACATAAGGTACAACAGATTCTCAAAGTACCTACCCCAAGGTTTCTTCCTACCTGTCCCCTCACTGGCTCAAGCTGCTGGTGTTCTTTGTCCATTTCATTAAGAAAAAAAAAATGTCCTTTGCTGTAGTGTGAACAGAAACCCATCTTCATGTTCTTGGGACTGTTTATCCCTTGCTATCATCTACTTTCAAGTTCATGAAGTCTTTGGGGAAAAGTCACAGTTGGGTATAATTCTGCATTTATAAGTGGATGGGCTGAGAAATTCCACAGTATTGTCTGTGCCTTTCTTCCCCCATATACCTTCACAGCTTTCATATTGGTTCTGCTTTTAGTTAGATTTCTTGGCAAGAAGACTTTCAATTTACGCAGACAAATGTTCACAGTGCGTTTACATCTTTAAAAGTTTTAGGATATTTCTGTACCAAATGGAGTAAACATATTTACACACATCCCCAAAATAACAAGGCCATTTAAGTACATTTCTGTCACATCCTGTTCTGTGTCCCAGGCTGGAGGTTCATTTTCAGCGGCTGGCAGCAATTAGTCACTTGCCACATGTAGGAGGTCTCCAGTCTCTAACTATTCTCCATCCATCCTCTCATCCTGACTGCTGCTGCTTGAGCAGTTTCTCAGCACGGAGACCTGGAATGGACTCCCATCCTCTACGGAAATGATGGTCCTGATTCTGTATCGTAAAGATGACTGTGTCGGATTGCAAGTCAGACTCAACAGCATGTGTAACTTATCACCCCTTTCACCTCTTTCTCTTTCCGCTAGAGCAACACTCCTGCCACCTGCCTCTGTTACCTGCACATGACAGGCATGCATGAAATAGGAAGCCTTGCTAGAAGGCTTCCCATATTCTTGAATACCCTACCTGATACAACCCTTTCTTCACCTCCCCCCCACCCCCAGCCTTGAGAGTCCCCCTCATTCTTATGTTGTGCCTATAGAATTCGAACACATCAGTTAAACCACGGTACCCTAAGGAGCCTTTGTTGACGTTGCAGTGTTCCCATTGTACTCCGCACAGCCTGTCATATCCAATGGGTATTTATCAAATGAGTGAGTTGGTAAATACATATGTTTAAGTTTCCTTGAAGGCAGAAGCAGGAGTTGCACATCTTGGAATCCCAATTGTCTAATAAACAAATACAGCATATGCCTGATATTTGCTGAATGAAGATTATCCTTGCTATTGAATAAAAAGGGAATGTTAGTGTTCAACCAAGGAGTCATTTGATTGGAACAACCTGGAAAGTATCTACACATAGAAACTCACAAAAATTCCACTGTCTAGGTTCTAATAAGAACATTTTGGTATGGGTGGAAAAATAAGAGTATTTTATAAAACTGAAAGAGCTAATATAGTAAATACTTAAATGGATTTTTTTTTTTTGAGGTAAAGCAAAGGCCATCTTCCTTACGGAAAAGTATTGAATCTACATGTAGAATGTTTGTCTAAATTTTTGAGGGAAAAGCTTAAGTCTCAAGTTTCAGAATGGACTCTCAACAAAAGTGAATTAAGTGTGTGATTGTCTGTGAAGGTAGTTTCCATTTCACCAAATCATCAGAATTTTCTTCCGAAGACTTCTGTGTATTAGGTAACATCTGCAAACCTAGAGTTCCATACATGACAATATGCAAACCTACAGACTGTACCCAGCTGGAACCATCCGATTCTGGGTAAAAATGCTATCATTTATTGAGCCCATTTCATCAAAAGGTCATCCCTTGGCCCCTCAACAACTGTAAGGTTTTGGAGGAATTCATCATTTCTGTGTTTCCATTACATTTGTGCTACAAGATCAGGGATGTCTGCTGCCCCTGACAACTACCCTCAACCACAGTCTGTTCCATTGGCCCATGTCTCTTTTGGAAGCTCCTGAAGGAGGTGTCATCTTAGATTACAGATCACTGGAAAATCACTGTGTTCCCGTGGTACGATTTTCTTGTTACTGTCTTTGGCCTGCCTAGTTTGTCTCTAAGTCCGTCATAGCTATACATCCCAGCACACCACCCTCTTCTTGGTCACCAGTTCAGATGTCAGCTAGTCCTTTCATTTTCCATGATGAATTAGTTGCAGTTTTTACCATCTTCTAGAATTTGGTATAAATGAAAACATTTACATCCTGACATTTTCCCCTAGCATTTTTATTTTAAAACTGTTATGTTTTAGGGAGCTATCATCTACTATTTACTTTTATTATTTTAATGATGATTTATTTTGATGCATGAAATAGAATGTGGGTTTTATTTAATTTCAAACAGGAACAGTAAATCTACTATGCCCTCAATACCAATAGCTTCACAGAACTGTAAGCGGCTTTTATTCAAGTCAAAAAGAATATCCTCTGAATCCATTGTTCACAGAACTTGCAGTGACACTAGAAATAACGGTTTCGCGTGTATAGATTGTCACTCTCGAGTCCAGCTGGGTTTATAAATGGTTACGGAGAGTCACTATTCCAGAAAATCTACAGCATGATTGGTGTTTAAAATAAAAAATAAAAAAACCCACTATTTTCTTCATTAGTTTGTCATAGGGAATGATGAACAGTTTTAAACGGCACTTCTTTTAAATGTCTGGATTGTTATTTGCTAATTCTCAGCAAAGTGTTCCCACTGAGATTTGTGCAAGAAGCACCGACCCTGAAACAAAGTTATGAAAGTTTTGTAGTTTTCTTTGTCTGCCAGTAACATGTGGAATCCTTGTGTGTCTGACATCCCAAGTCTATCAGTACACTCTCATTTAATCAGTCCAAAGAATGGCTGATAGGAAACCAGTATTTTTCTTTCCATAGACTTGGATTTCTTTTAAAAAGAAGGCTGTATGATTCCTTGGTTCTTAAAGAATTAATATCATCTACATCTAACAGGGAAATGAGAGGGTGGGCGCCCAGACTACCCATTTAGATCCCAACCAGTGCCTTTTGGGCATAAAATTTTTAGAGGTTCCCAGTATAATAAAATCATCACAACTGTAGCATTCTGCTTTGCCCTCCACAAAGACCTTAGCCTAGACCTGATCATAAAAACAAGATGAGTGAAAGTCACTGAAGAGAGTCCCCAAATCCAAATGGGCCAATGCCATGTGGTCCTGAGCAACCCCAAAAAGAAGCCAGCTCTCAGAGCCCTTCATTACAACTTTGAAATAAAATTACCATGTTCATTAATAGAGCTGTGTTGTTGCCATCCTGTGAAATATGACTTTGGGAATTGGTAACACTTCACAGTTGATTGGTTCTGTCTATTCAGCCACCACACTCTCTTTCCATCCATCCTTTAAAGCCCTCACCCCAGCTGTGACTGGGAGACAATCATTGTCATTTAGACACTGGCTCCTGACTGTGTGCTGGTGTCTGCTGACATTGAAATAAGGCATAATTCTCAAGAGAGATGAATTACATGAGCAGATTTAAGGATAAGGGCTTCTTTGACTTTGTTCTTTTTATTGAAAATATAATATTCAAATACAGTATATGGTCTCCCCTCCCTGAGATTCTATTAGATACCCCCCACCTACTGAAATCTACAACCCATCTTTCTTTCTCTCACTAGGATATAAACAGGCATCTAAGTAATAATTAAACAAAACAGAAACAAACCAGAATAGGACAAAACAAACAGAAGAAAAAGAACCAAATAAAAAGCCCAAGACACACACACACAGAAATCCCAGAAAAAATACAAAACCAGAAACCGTAATATAAACGCAAAAGACTTATAATGAGGGTTGGGGGACAGAGCATTAGGAGACAGAGAACCTCCAAAACCATCATTGAGTTTCTTTTGTGTTGGCCATCCACTGCTGGGCATGGGGCCTGACCTCAGAGTGTTTTGTATTCCCAGGTTGACTTCGTTGGAAGAAAAACCAATTATTCATTTGTGAGCAGCTATCAATTGGAAATAGCTCTGGGTTAGGGATGTGAGCCCATGTCCAATTTCCCTCTCAGTGCAGGGATCCCATTGGGCCCAGACCTGTGAAGGCCCTGTACATGTTACCACAGTATATGTGAGTTCTTGTGCACATTGATCCTGCTGGTTTTAGAAGGCCTGGTTTCTTTGGTATCTTCCATCCTCCCAACTCTTAAAATCTTTCTGCCTCCTCTTGACAGGGTTCCTTGAGACTTGGGGAGGGAATTGATGGAGGCATCCTATTTGGGACTGAGTGTTCCAGTGTTCTATCGTTCTCTGAATACTTTCCAGTTGTAAGCCTCTGTATTAGTTACCATCTATTGTAGGAGGAAGCTTCTCAGATGGTGGCTGAGTGAGACACTGATGTATGGATATCATAGACTATCGTTAGGAGTCATTTTATGTGTTCCTTTGGCAGAATAGTAGTATTTTTGTTTTGGTTTTCCCCTAGGTCCCTGGTGTACCTAGTCTCAGGCTCTTGGCCACCTGAGCAGGGATGGGCTCTGTATCTGACAGCAGGCCTTAAATCCAATCAGATACTGATTGGTCAGTCCCTCAAGCTTTGTGCCCGTATTGCACCAGCTCATCTTGCATGCAGGTCGCCATTGTAGCTGGGTTGGTGTTTGCCTTTCTCCTTTGGTAGCATGCAGAGCACCTTCCTGTACCATGAACATTATTCAACAGGGTAAAGGCTCCAGGCAAGCACCAGCTTGAATTTTCCATGTTCATTGCATTGTACTGGTGTTATTTTCAGTAATAGGGGCTTGTAATCAGTTTGTGGAGAATGATCAATAGCTTTGGCAATAGCCTGGGCAATTTGAAGGTTCCCGTGAGGTCCCTTTGAACAACAACTTGATTAGATGTAACTCATTCCCAGAGCTGGAGGCTTCATTTGCATGGATCACCCTAGGAAGGGAAACCAATAGTTATGGGTGGAATGGGGAGAGGGGAAGACTGGAACAGGAGGATCAAGGGAAAGGGGGAACGAAGAGAGGGGGAAGGAAAGGACTATGGGAGGGACAGCTAAAACAAAGGGTCACTTTGAGGGATATGATCATATGTATCATATCTACCTCTATGGTAGAAGCTTCCTAAAATATATACATAAATAAATGTGGTCTGAATGGAATTGCCAAGTAACGAGAGATAGAACCCACACCGGATATCTGTAGTCATCAAATGCTTTGTCCTTTTTAATAATTTTCTTCTTGGACTCTTAGAGTGAAACACCATCATACTTAAAAGCAAGAATAGTTTATAAATGATTATTCATTGAGAGAGATCCAGACCAAGAGTCTTGGAAAAAATTACCTTTACAAGCAGGAAAAAAAAAAAACATAGGTGGCATGCTTATAGATTAATAAGTGTGAAATAATGAAGATAATTCTCAATTAGGTAAATTGAAGAGAAGCTAGGAAAATATGTTTTCTTCAAGTATTTGAGTAGTGGACATTTTTCTTCAAAGTCCTGTCCCCTTTAATTTTCTCTATCTTAAATGCAGGAGGAAAAGATGCAGGAATAGCTCCCAGCCCTGATGCTTCCAGGGATGAAATCAGATTGAGTTATGATATAAGAGGAGCAGATACAAAAACAAGGCTGAGTTGAGGGTTCACAGCATGCCTTTTAACTTTTGTGCCATGTGTTACCCATTAAAGTAATTCATATGAAAAATAATGAGAATGAATAAGATTAGAGTGAAGAACAGATAAGATTTGATAAAGGAGAAAATAACAGAAACTCTCTTGAGCTGGCAAAAATTGGAAATTGTTTATTTTGTTTGGTTATTAATAACAATAAGGGAAGAGAGAAGGCAGGCTGTGGGAGCAGACGGAGAACCTGAGTTGCACGGTGACATCATGTGGACAGCTGGATGAAGGAGGTGGAGGATGAGGTCATCTTTGAAAGCCATCAGCGGGGAGAGCCATGTGAGATGGTTAAGTCACTTGGGAAGGAAAGGATCAAAAAAGCAGTGCCTGCGGGGAACTCTTGACACTGGCAAGGACGGTGGGAGCAGAACTTCTGAAAGCCTTGTCTGTTCTAGGGGGACCTCAATAAGCTGACTTAGGCTGGTTCTGAAAGGGGGAAGGATGAGAGAGTAAGAAGAGGATGTTCACCACATCGTCCCAGTTTATCTTAGAATGAGCATGTGCTGTGTTTTGTACCAGTGAAGTCAGAGTCAGCCTTGCCCAGGAAAGAGCTGAAGGGGAAGGGGGGGGGGGCAGCTGAGCAGCGTAGGAATCTCCATTTCCCAGGAGCTTCCCACAGTCTTTCCCACAGGACCTTGTTCTACTTGTGTGAGTGTGTGTGTGAGTGTGTGTGTGAGTGTGTGTGTGTGTGTGTATGTGTGTGTGCGCGCGTGCACGCGCGCGCGTGAGCTCCCTGTGCACGCACACACATAACTGGGCATGCATATGGAGGTTCATGGTTGATGTTGGCTATCTTTCTCCATCACTTTACGTCTTACATATTGAAGCAAAGTCTCTGGATGCCACCTCACCGGTGTGGCTAGTCTGCTCTGGGGAATCCCTGTCTGTGCCTCCTCCTTCAGCTCCTGTGACAGGGATTACTAGTGGGCCACTACAAACGCCCAGCTTTTATGTGGGTTCCTGAGCTCTGAACTCCAGTCTTCATGCTTGCACACTTCACTGTCTAGGCCATCGCCTCAGCTTCTGCTCTATTCTCTAACTCTAGCAGTTCTCTCTTTCCTTTTCATTGGTAGGTAGTGTTCCAGGCCTTATATCCTAAACCCAGAATATCTGTACACCTGTGAACCCTGATTTTGTCATTAACTTTTTTTTTTCTGGTGGTGTCAACTTCCATGAATGCAGCCATCTCTCTTCACAGTGTTCATTTATTACTCAGTTAAATTTTAAGATTGTCATCCATTTCTCTTCATGCTCAAGTTTTTAAAAAATTGAAATATATGTGGATTCCAAACAGGCATCTTCCTGCATGCATGTTCTAGGCATGACTTCATGTGATGGTATGTACATGTCAGCATAAGGCCCAAGAGAAGGCATGAGGACATTCTTCCTCACCATCAGGGTTTCCTAAGACAATGAAGTAGACTTAGGTTTCACTAGAATTTTGTCATGGCTGCCACAAATCAAGTGTTTGGGAAGAAGGCACTGAGAGCATCTTAATTTGTAAGATTTCCATATTTTCTTTGTCTAGGCTCTGATTGCTGCATCCCGAACCTCCTTCTCTAGGTCCTGCCAGGAAAAGCCAACGATTTGTAAATTGAAGCTATGTCAGCTGAAGCTTTTATTGGTGCTCATTACCCAGGGCTCCGTCTGCTTTTAATTCTCTGTAGAAAGAACTAACTTTGCTCTTTTTCGTCTTTCTTTTTTAAAAACAAGTCTTCTCTTCAAAACTAAAAGGGAACAGCTAACGGTTGTGATGGGAAGCCAGGGAACGGGTAGGCATCCTAGGCTAGACCCCTCTTCTTTGTGCTGGGTGCATTGTCAGCTTTTAAGCTCAACATCTTGGTTTCTTCATGGACTTCCCCCTTATCCCACTGTCTTTGCCCCCTGTTCCTTAATTTCCTGTGGGAAATCATGTCAGTAAAGCTGTCAGGTGTTTTGGAAATAAAGTGAAGATTTTATATACCTTTTCCCATCCTTCAATCTAGAAAATAAGAGTGACGTATTGAAAGAATGTTGAACACAGGTTGTTCGCTTTTTAAGTCTAAAGATATGCCTTTTCATAGCACAAAAGCACAGCAGATATTTAAACTCTACAATGAATAATATGATAGGTTTATGTAAGGCAATTAACATATTTGAGTTTTTTCCCAGCCTAGGGTTTTTCTTAGCATTCTGCCTTATATATAGATGTTAACAGCCATTTAAATATGTACATAATATGGAATATTTCTAGCTAAATATTTGTAAAATGCTCTTGAATTTAGCACACTGTTTCATATTCATCACTTCACCAAGGCTGCATAGAAGTTCAGTGAGGATTTGGTTTTTCTGGTTGATAGACAAGAGCACTGGGGCAAAGGAGTCTGACTTGTCCACGAGCACACAGCCACACTCGATTTCCAGCCCAGGTGTTTAGCTTTAAAGCCAGTATTCCTCCCACCCCTTCCTCCCCAGGTCCTTCATGATCCAAAGACTGGGTCTGTGTGCGGTCGTGGTTCACTGTGAAGACAATGCTCCTGGAGTAGAGGACAGCTGCTTTGTATTAGAGGAGCAGCCATGCCTTCCAATGAAGTCTGTGTTCTCTGAACTCAGTGTCACAGCCCCCAAGAACTGAGTTTACCAGCGCCCGTAAGGAGTCTTTGGATATTTTTGTCTCATGAAGGCATTTGTGAGTCTCTCAATCTTCTGAACATCTAGTAACATATCTGAATTGAGCATTTGGCAGTTCCCTTCCACCGTGTCTGGTGACTGCACTTTGAAGGTGAAATGGCTTGTTTTAGAGCATAGAGTCCTCAGAGCGAGGTGTCTATGCCAAGGATATGCTCAGCACAAGACATGTGAATGATGGATGCAAAGGGTAGTGAATGTTAACATTTCCTGGATGCTTACCATGGGCTAGATTCTGGGTGAAGAAGCTTTGCATGTTTTTTGTTTCTTTTCTGTCTTCCTAGTTATCCTGTGAACTACATAGTGTTCAAGCCCCTATTTTACTCTTTTTGGTAAGGCACATTCTTAACACTATAGTGGGATGTTTTTTTGTGTCTCCTTTTAAAACATCAAGTCAAGAAGGAAAGAGAATTCTTCATCCTCTCTTCTGAATAGCAGAGGGTGGAGTGAGGAGACTTGTCAATGAGGAAGGACAGAGGAGACTGGGTCACTGGGGAGGAAGGTCTGAGCAGGACTGGCAGATAGGAAATAGTTGTCTCTTACTCTACCCTCTTATTGTCTGAGAATTGAGCGCTACAGAGTAAGCAGTGTTACCACATAGACAGCCATCTTTTTATCTTTGCCCTTGGCATTTGGCTTCTTGGCATGGAAGCATTCATTCCCTGGGAAGGTGGTCCAGACAAGCATGGGCCATCCAGACACATGCATGCCTACTTCCAGTGCAGTGAGATGTACCCAAAGTCCCCAGCTGGAGGAGGGAGGACTGGTCCTCTGAACCTCTGAACTGTTCTGCGGAGGCGGCTGAATTTCCTTTCCCCTCCTCTCTTTCTCAAGCTGACAAGGCAGAACTTCCTTAAAGGCTTTGTGATGAGTCATTGTCAGGTCCTCTGATCTTCATCATCATCTACGAACCACCCAATCAGCTCCCAGAACACACCTTACAGTGTTGACCCTTAAGTGTCCCCCTTTCCAGATTCTTACTCATGGTCTCCTCCTCATCTGCATTCCAGGTAACTCCCCTGTAGTCTCAACTCTGGACAACCTTAGACACCTTTGTTGTTGCTGCTGCTGCTGCTGTTGTTGTTGTTGTTGTTGTTGTTGTTGTTGTTGTTTGGAACCTAAGTGGCTTTATGGATGGCTCACCCAGCCAGCACTTCAAAACCTGCACTTGACACATTCCTCACCTTCATCTTCATCCAGTCAGTTGTCCTCTCCTGCTGAACTGTCCTTCAAAGGACCTGGGGCATTGACCTCTTCCTCCTGATTCTCAATGCCCTCCACCAGCTTTGCTTGTAATCATTAGGGATTGAATGGAAGACCCAACACAGGCATTGTTTTCTCCTCTTGCTCCTTTCATCTTTTCATACCCATCTCCCATTCTCTCCTTTCTCTTCCTCTTCTCTTCCTTCCATCCCTAATACCCTTCTCCTTTCTCAGACATACTAATCCTCATGCATTTAATAGTAATCTTGCTGTACCATGTCTCCTCTGAAGGATCTCTGTGTCTGTGAGTCCTTTCCTGAAACCCACTACTCTGTAGCCTTGACAACCTTCCCTTCATGCTGCCCACACTCTCCCAGGAAAACTGGAACTGCTGGGTTCTGTAATCAGATAGGTTGCAGCACTGTTTAGCCATCGCAATCTTGAAGAAATCAACCATCGATGTGGAAAGAGTCTAGGGGAGCCAGAAGAGTTCTGCAATTCTGTCATGTCTATAGGTATTTAAGTAGATTGAGACAGAAGTTCATTTGAAAGCTTTACATGTAGGACCCATGCCTGATCCTGTGTCCCCTCCCAATGGGAGTTTGTCTCTGTCCACATGGTAGTTTCATTTCTACTAGAAGGTCTAGAAGGGCATTAATTAACCCAAAGGTATCTGCCTAATCTGAAGCATACTTCAGTAATGAAATGTTCATGTTTGCTCTGAGGCCAGGGTCTAGTACACTCTGTGAAGAATTTGAACTAAATGGACTGCACCTCGTGACTCTACTCTGTTGCTTTTGTTGTTGTTCCTTCTCTATTTCTGTCAGAAATGTGTTCCTTTTTCATTTATTCTGTCAAGCATTTCTACATTGCCTATGTGTACAAGAGTTGAGAAAGCCTTGTCTTTTAAAGAATGCCTATCTTTAAAAGCATGTTCCCAGTTACCATCATCTAGTAAGCCAGGTCAGGAAGGCCTCTCTGTTCTTTGCACATCTTCTGCTATTCCTACTTAAGGTAGAGTTTTTCCTTGAAATGGTGGCCAGAAGCAGGTTCCCCTTAGTCTCCTAGAAGAGGTTCGAAGAGGGTCAGAATGACCCTTTGCTGAGCAGTAACTGAAGAGATGGTTCAGTAGTGAGGGGATTGTTGATCTAAGAAAAGACCAGGTGTTCACGAGGATGTTTTAAGACTCATCATAGCATGAAGGGCATGCATGTTCCCCTTCTCTATGGCAAACTTTGTGACTTGACCATTTCGATTTGATACTGGAGCAAACAGTTGTATTTCTGCTGAGAATATTTGCCTCAAGGATAAACTGTCTGTGTCGTTGGCAACCCAAGGCTTATGTTTTTCTGGTGGCTTCCATCATCATCTCTTAAGTCAACCTGTTATGTTAGGCGCTGTGAGACAAAATAATAGGGCAGGCTGTAAGGCAGTGCCTGGTTTCTTTTTCTTCAGTTACCTGGTTTCATTTGGGAAATAAGATGTAAGATAGAGTGTAACACCATAAGTAAAAGACCCAGAGATAGATATTATAGTTGAAGCTTCAAGCTGAAAATAAGAAAAGCAAAGCAACCAGCCACTAGCTCTTACCTCTAACTCAGGCTGAAAGGGCTAATCTGCGAGCTCTTCACCAAACCTCAGACTGCTTACTCTTCTCAGCATGGCTGGAGACAACATGGCTGTCTTTTATATACCTCTTTTGGGCTGGGATTAACGGAATGTGATCCCGGGTGCTGAGATCATCTTTGTGTGAGCTGTTTCTCTTTAGGGCTAGATCAATTTTGAGTAGCTCAGTGTGGCCTTGAAGTAACAGAGATCTGTCTACCTCTATCTCCCAAATGGTGGTATTAAAAGTGTGTACCATAACCTCCTGATCTCTATAGCTTGTGGCTGGCTTTGCTTTCTGAATCCTTGGACACGCTTTGAAAAAATCATAAACAATATATCACCACAACAGAGGAGGGAGGGAGGGGGTAGGGGAATGGAGAAAGGGGTGAGAAGAGGGAGAAAAGGGAGAGAGAAAGAGAGAGGGTGGAGGGAGGGCGACAGAGACAGAGACACAGAGAGAGAGAATTCTTAGTGAATATGAGAAGACTTCCATGAAAACTGGAGAAATGTTGGTATTTTATTATAAACTAAACATATTTTCATTAAAATTCTTAAGTCAGATAGATAAGAGAAAGAATCTCTAGCCATTCATCTTCTATTTTTTAGAGTGCAATCTTGGGTGCCATGAGAAATGTGGTAGACAAGAGGCAGAGACCCCCAGAGTTTAACTGGTTCATGTTCACACTAGGGAGCATGCGAGTAACTGGGATAGTTCCAGATCCATTGGCTGACTCCAGATCTGGTGCCACTATCAACTTGTGAATGACTCAGCAGTGGCTGTGCCACTGCTCATATCAACAAGGTTGGGAAATAGAAGGGAAAGAGCTTGAATAGAAAGGCTCGCTTATTTTTAGAGAAGATAACAAGGAAAAACATTAGCTTCAAAGGAAAAACTGGCAGTATTGCCAGGCTTCGAGGTTAGGGGTGATTTGTGTCTGTGTGAGAGAGAGAGACAGAGAGAGAGAGAGAGAGAGAGAGAGAGAGAGAGAGAGAGAGAGAGGGAGGGAGAGAGAGGGAGGGAGAGGGAGGGAGCCAGGGTGGGAATGAGTAACATGTATATATGCTAATAGAGACACATAGACATGTGTGTTCAGAACTAATATTTTAACTCAATGCATGTATTATGCATAGCATGTAGGAGGAAGTGGATTCACTAATCTCAGTGTGCGGGTTGGGTTGTCTCTGTAGGGCAGCTGTCTGGATGGAAGCATGATCACACATTCATCCAATATGAAGGGAGCTATGCTTGGTATTTCTTGCATGCACTTTTTTTTTTTTAGCTAAAAATCAACCATCCCTCCATATCTGTACTCTGACTAGGGAAAAGCCTTGCCATTCCCATGAGTTTGAGGCACTGGTGTCTTTGACATGACCATGCTCATTCACTTGGGATTTTATCCACTCTCCAAGCGTGACTATATTATTAACCCTCAGTTGGGAGCTAGAAACCACCCTGTGGTAATATATTATTTATGATTTATTAAAACTTGCCTAAGGATTCAGAAAGTAAAGCCAGCCTCAAGCTATAGAAATCTGGCAGTAGTGGTGCACACCTTTAATTCCAGGACTCAGGATTAAGAGGTAAATGGATCTCTGTGAGTCCAAGGCCACCCAGGGCTACATGAGATTGAATCAGTGTAAAAGAGTAACAGAGCTCATGCCTTTAATCCCAGCACTAGAGAGGTATAAAAGATAGGGGCAGGGTCTTCAGTTGTCAATCTCAGGATTCTCCAGCCATGTAGAGGAGAACATAGCAGTCGGGCATTGCAATCTGAAGTTTGGTGGAGCCAGGATCGCCTTTCAGTCTGAGGTAGAGCCAGAGCTAGTGGTTGGCTGCTTTGTTTTCTGATCTTCAACTTGAAGCTTGAACCCCAGTATCAGTCTCTGGGTCTTTATTTATCATGTTACACAACTCAGCTCTGTCCTCACAGGGCACTTTTGTCTAGCAGCTCTCCTCACAAGTATGTACTTGTGTGTTCCACAGCATTTAGTCCGATTCTTCCATCTCCATTGTTCTAAATAACCCATGTGTTTCCTCTGTGCTCAGCCGTCAATGCTCTGGAAGCAATTTCACAAAATTCTTTCTCCAAATGTGCCAATTTTCTCCTGATGAGCACATATGGCATTAGGCAAGGGTAGGGTCACTAATGTTGAGGAGCACCCCCATTTTATACACTTAGCCATGAAAGTGACCAAATCACAGATTAATGCAAAGTGAAGCATTCCTCCAGCATCCCCCCAGATATCTCACATCTCATCGCCTCATACTATTTTGACTTATGTTATTCTCAATAAGGTTATTTGCAAATGATTTTGGGTCCCATGTAATAATGTCTGGGAGAGAACGTTGCTTCAGCTCGCTGGTGCTATTAGAGCTAAGCATGCATTTACTCAACCAGTGTTTTGAGACCCTGCTGTGTGCTCAGCCTCAGGACACAGTACTGAACAAAATAGATACGATCTCTGCCCCATGAACCTAATAGGGTTATAGACACGAGATAAAAGATTCATAAGAGAATATGTGGAGGTAACTTGTATCACCATGGTGCACTGTGAGAGTATGTAGTAGGGTCCTCTCTAAGGCAGAAGGCTGAAAGCAGGCCTGTCTCTGTGGGGTCACTAAATTGTATCACCATGGCACATTATGAGAGTATATAGTAGGGTCCTCTCTAAGGCAGAAGGCTGAAAGCAGGCCTGTCTTTGTGGGGTCACTATTGTAAAGTATGAGGGACAGCTTGGTCACAGCCAGGAATAGCAGTGTGAGGGTCAATGCCAGTAGACTCAGAGTAGCTCTTTAGTCTCACTGGCACCGCCCCCTAAGAAACACCATGGTTCCATGCTTTCTCATACCTTCTTCATCCCAGAAACCACCAAATTTACAGATTTTGACCTTCTAAATATTTTCTAGATCAATCTTTTCAGTAAGTGTCTGTGCAGCCCTTATGACTTGCCTGGACTAAAAGTCTCTCCATTGGTTTCCTACTTTAATTCTGCCTTCAATATAGCCCAATGTGATCAGAATGAAACTGAGGCCAACCACATCATGTCTCTACAAAGTACTTCTGTAGCCACAAGGTCAAGGTCAAGCTGCTGTCTCTAGACATGTACCTCATACACCACTTCCAGCCTCATATTTTATTTTGCAGAAATGACAAGCTGCTCTAAACAATGAGTCTTAGACATGGCACTTGTCACCAGTCAACAGCCTGTGTGTGTTAGCATACAGGCCTTTATCAAGGGCCACCTTGAGCACACACGTGTATCTTCATCCATTTGATGGCAGTTTATGTTTTCATCACAGCACTTGTTTTGTGCTCTACACATCTTTCATAAATTCAGGTCAGTAAACACCAAAAAATCATAGCAATGTCAAATTTAAGGCAAAAATATTGGCGAATTAACAGCATTTGTAGATCTCTTGATGTTAATGGTACAGCACTTGAAAACCCCTAGAAAGTGTGCCAGTGTGGCAAGCTGGATTTAAACTGATTAGGATATTGCCTTGTTGAGTGGAACAGAAACTGTTGGTAGCTTGTTGTCTAAGATGAAACACTGCCAAGTTGTGGCAGGAGCTGTTGTTCTGTTTAAGGACATTTCTATAAAACGTTCAGCAACATATAGTGAATTAATGGAAGGAATTTTCAGAAGAACAAGGCAAAATGATGCTCTCATACGCATATGAAGAAATTAACTGACCTCCATTTGAGAGATGAACTGAGCGAGGCAGGAACCTCTGTAAATGTCTACTCTGCTGAAGCAAGCAAATAAAAAAAAATTAAAAAAAAAAAAAACTGAAGAGGCAACACACTGCCAAGAGGCAGCTTCTCATTTCTGGTCAGGCAAGGGACTGGGCTCACTTAAGTCAAACAGTGGTGGAAATGCCTTTGGTGTGTTGAGTTCATTCCTTCCCAACACCTTGTGGACAGCAGGCTTTAACATATTTATGTTCAGCTACTAATATGGTCGACCATTTTGCACAATTGAAAACAATAAGGTATTTCAGTTTGACTATAAAAATAGTTTACTACAAAGTCTGATAAAAATAAAAGACCTGCTTCGAATGTGTTTGATTCAGTCTTCCAAGTGGACGATGGTCTTCCAGCTTTTCAATGTTAAATGCCAGTCAATTAGCTAGAGCCCTCAGAGCCATCTTTAGTCATCATATCTCCCCGTGGCACTATTTTCATTTGCTCATGTTAGTATCTGAAGCCACCTGGTTAAGTTACCATTGTGTGGACCCTTCTAGGAAGATGCAGGAAAAAACCTACTCACCCCTGAATGGGCACTAAGAGCAGACCAAAGATGATTTCACCAAAGTCCATCCTTGTGAACTGATGAATTTATTGAGCTCACTTGAGCTGGGTGGGATTAATGACAGAAGCATGCGGGACTCCAAAGCAGTAGTATCACTGCAGTGTCACTCCAGTATGGATGATGACCTCCAGGAAGCAGCTCCATGAGTCTTTCTTCTAGTTAGCCTTCTGTCTTCTATATACACTAGTGTCTCCCAAACTCGCTTGCAGTTGAGAGGGCAAGAGAGCCTGAACCCAGGGTAGGAGTTTTCTGATTCTCCCTTCTTCATTAACTAGGGAGTGTCAATAGCTCTGTTACCATAGACCCAGCTACCAATATATTATTTTTACTGATTCGTGGCCATGGCTACTCTCCCAAGATGGCACCGTGTTATGCCCTGGAGAAAAAAAATTACCATACAACAGTTATCAAATGTGAAGTTGTGTTATCATTTCAGATGACTTAAAATTGTGAAGCAGAATTTTAAAATGTAGAAATAAAGAATATATTACCCGGCTTTCCAGGGCTATGCTGAAATATCTAAGAGAATCAACTTTAAAAGAAGAGGGGTTTGGGTTGGGGCTATAGCTCAGTGATAGAATGCCTTATCTAGCATATTCAGTCCCCAGAACAATTTTTAAAGAAAGAAAAGATAGAAAGAAGAGGAAGGAAAAATAGTTTTAACTCACAGTTTTGGAAGTTTTCATCCATGGTTACTTGGCTTTGTACAATGGTGAGTCTGCACATCATGGAAGGAGATTATAAAAAGAGCAAACTGCGAGGGAGAGAGGAGAAAGAGAAAGAAAGAGTGGAGAGGGGGAGAAAGAGAGTGGAGAGGGAAGGGGAAGAAGGGAAGAGGGGAGGCGAGGAGGAGAGGAAGGAAGATGAGAGGGGGAGGAGAGGAGGAGAGGAGAGAGAGGAGAGGAGGGGAGGCAAATGTCATTGTATCACTCTCTGTGCTCTTGTGATAGGAACCTGGTCCCACAGAAAGGTAATCTACACACAGGGCTAAGTCTACATTATTCAGGAAGGCTCTTAAAGGTTCCATTCCTTGGTACCTTTACATTAGGAATTAAGTATCCAACACATGAGCTTTGGAAAATACATTCAAACCACAGCAGTCCCTGCTCTACACTGTCCCAAAAAGGGACTCTGGGGATCCACTAAATAGACCTTCATGTAGTCTTTCTCTTACTAATGCCACTGATGCCTCCAGTTCCAAGATACCATTAATTCTTAAAACTTGAGAATTCTTGATTAGTCGGATGGCTAGTTGGTTTCTGGTTTGATTTTGTTTCCCCTTTGGCTTCTTGAGTCACTAAGTTCTATGATTTTAGGCTTCCCTTCTCTGGTAGATATAGTCTCCTTTCCCATTCTTTTTGCTCTTGTTTTGCCTCTAATTTATGTGAGTTTGAGTGATAAATGGAGCTAAATGGATGGCTTCGAGTCTTCATCTTTAATAGGAATGTACTATTGCTTTGGTTTTCTATTTTTATTTTGTCTTAAGTTCAGTCAGCAAATTGTAGACATGCTATTTTTTATGAATTTGAAATATATAGTATCCTTATCTTTAGCCTCTGCTTTTCGACATTTCTATAGATTTATATCCTTTCAATTGCTTGCTATGTATAAGTACACCTTATACATATTACATTAATAAGAGTATTTTTTCAAGCAGTACTAAGTTCATAGCAAAATTGAAAGTAGGTAAGAATTTCCTCTTTGTACATCTCCCCAAGACTTCCCCTCTCACTTGAACATACACAGTCTTCCTCCATCAGCATCCTCCATCAAGGCATCCCCCTCACTTAGACACATAGTCTTCCTATAGCAGTGTCATCCCCAAGGCATGCCCCTCACATGGACACACACAGTCTTCCTCCATCAGTGTCCCCCATCAAAGCAATACATTACAGCCACTGAGCCATCAATGGCATGTGTTCATCAAGCTAAGCCTGTATTTTACAATAGGGTACATTCTCTAGGGTTTGGCAAACACATGATATAAATAAATCATTATAGTAACATACAGCACTGTTTCACTGTCCTCTAAAAATCCTGCTGTGCTTGTGAGGCTGTACCACAGCTGAGGAGCTACTGGAAGTTGATAAATGCATGGGAAGGGGCACTCAGTTTTCTTCAGGGTTATGGCTTCTGGTATACTCCAGAATGGCCCCACACCTATATATGGGTAGCATAAATTAGACTCAGTGGGTTACAAAAATAAGAGATGAGGACATGGTGTTGGGGGAGATGAATAGAGGGGTCCATGAGGAACAAAGGCAGGACTAGGGGATTAGCTATGATGGAACTACAGAGTAAGCATGCATGAAATTCTCAAGTCTAAATAATTTTTAAAGGCAAAAGAAAAGGCATATGGGACCCTAGGTTTCTTTTCCCTTTTGTCTTCCTGACCATGAATTGAGCAGTCAGCCTCTACCATGTACCTCTGTCATTACATGCTGCCTCCTTATAAGCCCCAAACAACCAGACCAACAGGACATGGAAGCAAAATATACCTTTTCTCTTCATAAACCAATGATTGAAGAGATTTTTGTATAGTCATGGAAACTGACACAGCACTGAGTAATACTCCATTGCCTGGATTCACCACAGTTTACTTACAGACTGAAGGGAATCATGGTAGCTTCTATGTTCTGGCAATTATGAGTAAAACTGCTAATAAAACATTGATTGTAGATTTAAGTTTCCAATTATTTTGGTAAATACCAAGGAACACAGTTGCTAGATTTTATGTTAAGAACTTTATTCTTATTTTATTTTGTGTCTGTGGGGGGGGTGTTTTGTTTGTATCTGTGCACCACATGTGTGCAGTGCCCTTAAAGGCCAGAAGAGGATGTCAGATTCCCCTGGGAATTGGAGTTAGAGACAGCCATGAGCTGCTCTGTAGGTAGTAGGAAGAGAACCTGGGACAGGCTGTATTCCCAGTGCTCTTAGGCACAATGCCATTGCTCAAGGCCTTAGAACTGTAGTTTTATATGAAACTGTCCTCCAGAGTGGTCATACCATTTTGTGTTCTCACCAGTGGTGAGCATTCCTCTGTGTCCACACCAGCATTTGATGCTATTGATATCTTGAGTTTATCCATTCCAGTCACTCTATAGTGCACCACATTTTGGTTTACTTCCCCAACGATGTCTAATAT
Organism: Cricetulus griseus; assembly: GCF_003668045.3. Lineage (NCBI taxonomy): Eukaryota > Metazoa > Chordata > Mammalia > Rodentia > Cricetidae > Cricetulus > Cricetulus griseus. The sequence goes on from NW_023276806.1 coordinate 216,521,359, forward strand.
TGGCCTCTTATTGTATGCTTGCTCATTGTGATTGTAGGTCACCTTTTGCTGAAGGGTCTGAGTTTGCCTACTTTTAAAATAAATTATTCATTCTCTTATTGTTGATTTTTAAGGTAGGTGTGTGTGTGTGTGTGTGTGTGTGTGTGTGAGAGAGAGAGAGAGAGAGAGAGAGAGAGAGAGAGAGAGAGAGAGAGAACATAGTTTCAGGTATGCAATGGCCAAGAGGCATCCCTTTCAGCCTGCCTCTATGTCACTTGACATGCTCCCATTATTCTTGAAGCCATCGAACCTGATACCACTTTAAGAAGCATTAAGAAAATATTTTCACTTTGAAAATAATTATATAAAGTAACTGTGTAAACAGAGTGGAGAGTGAAAGGCAGGTGGAGGCTGTTGAAGCACCATGTTTGTAGCTACAGACAGACAGACACCCCCTCATGGACTTGGTGGAGGCTGTTGAGGCACCATGTTTTTAACTACAGACAGACAGACACCCTATCATAGACTTAGCTCCTTCCTGTGTCCCTTGTAAAACTCCATGTTCCAAATAAACTTACCTTTCCTTCTCTCCTTGTTGGGTTAATCTCTCTTCTTCTTCTGTTTAAATATCTAGTTACTCTCAGGTTACATTGAAGCAAGTAAAGTAGAACTTATTGCCTGAATAAATAAGCAATGTTTTTAAAGCCAAATGCTTTTCTTATTCGATCTGCCTCAACTCTAACTTTAGTAGATTCTCACCTTGCACTAGGATCTACTGATAGGGTTTCTCTAAAAGCATGGTCTTCCTGGTTTTCTAAGGTATCTTCACTGAGGAAATGGATGCCTCGACTCCTTAGACTCCAGTGTCATGACTACTCCCTAGGAACCTTCAACTCTAGCTAATAGCCTCTTTCTACAGATCCTGAAACATTCTTGAATTGGAGAAGTAAGTGGTTAATGATGAAAGTCAGGTTCTGTACTTTGAGAGGAGGGAATACAACTGTAAAAGAGGGAGATAGAGTGTGAGCTCCAGCCATGAGACATGCACGTAGATGCTATATGTATATGTGTGTGTAAATGCATCTAGATAATGAATGTGTACATATTTTTAGATATATATAGATGTACATGACTATAACACATATAATGTGTGCATATCATTTGCTTTAGTATGTGTGTACATGGTCACATGGTTGACGTGTATGTGTGAGCATCTTCCCAGATGTCCTCTAAGATTTCCTTGAAACACTTGGCCTCTTGTGATAACTAAAACACTGACATGCCAGGACTTTTTCTCTACAAATTCTCCACTAAAAGAACAAGTGATTTTGGAGAAATGGCAGTGTTCAAGGGGATGAACAGGATAGGGCTGGAACATTGGTTATGTGAGAAACCAAGGAAGTACTTCAGGAATAACAGGGCATATCAAGGTGATATAAAACTAGCCTGAAGGAACTCTTTCTTGTAATGATAAGTCTTCCTGCCGCAGCCACCCGAGCCTTGCCACCACATGGGTGCTTTCCACCAAGCCGCCCGAGTTCCACCCACCACCACGTTAAGGTCCCAAGTAACACACAGAGATTTATATTAGGTACAAATGCTGCTTGGCCAATCTGCTAGCTCAATCTTAATTGTCATAAATCTATATATTTTGTAAGACTTATGACGATGCCTTCTGCTGGCATCTGCTCTTGCTGGCAGATCACATGGTGACTCCAGAGCAGAGACCAGGAGGAAGAGCAAGAGAAAAGGGATGACTTCTTGCCTTTGCTTATATATGATTCTCCCTGCTATGTCACTTCCTGCCTGGATCACCACTTCTTTACTACATTTCCCAGAATCCTCCTTGACTCCTAGTCCCGCCTAACTTGCTGCCTCATTGGCCAACAGTACTTTATTTACCATCCAATAAGACAAGCACATACACAAAAAAGCACTTCCCCCATCACTTACTGGCCAAATCTAAGATCATTTACACACTAATTATTAAATGAAATTATGATTGTAAATGTAAAGCCATGGATAGCACTAGCAATTGTAAACTGCTCTAAAATGGAGAAGACAGAAATGCTTCTGTAGAAAAAAAATGGAATGCTGGTGTTAGGGATATTAAAGTGTGTTTTAGTCCATGTCTTATGACTTTGAAGAGACCCCATGACCACAGACACTCTCATAAAAAAATGCACTTAGTTGGTGCTTGCTTACAATTTCAGAGATTTAGTCCATTATCTGTATGGTGGGGAATATGGCGGCATGCAGACAGATGGACATGATGCTGGAGAGGTAGCTGACTATAGGAAGAGGGGGGGGCACCACTGCACCTGGCTCGGGCTTTTGAAACCTTGAACCCTCAGTGACATAGTTCTTCCCAGAAAGCCTCATCTCTAAACCTTTCAAACAGTGCTGCTCCCTGGTGACCAAGCATTCAAATATATGAGCCTATGGGGACCATTCTATTCTATTCAAACCACCACAGCAGGGGGGGTTAGGGGGGGATTTGGGAATCACCTTTCACAAGTCACCATAAAACTAATTGATTTAGGCAAAGATCATGGATAAATATTTAATATTAAGTGTTTTATATATGCTTACAAGCCCAGTGAGGTGGCACAGTATATAAAGCACCCGCCAACCTGAGTTTGATTCCAGAAACCCCACAGTGGAAGGAAAGAATCAATTCCTGCAGGTTGTACTCTGAGCTCCATATGTGCCAGAGCAGACAGAGAGGGAGGAAGAAGAGGAGGAGGAGAAGGAATAGGAGGAGGTGGGTGAGTAGAAGACAACGAGGAAGAATCGCAGTGGAAGATGCTTCCTATCTAGTCTGTACAAAGACAGACCCAGCAGCTCTTCTAGAGTACAGTCTGAAAAAAACGATAACAGCTGCGTGCGGTGTGTGAGTTCAGATCTTTCTTTTGCTGTGAAAGATGTTATTGAGACAGTTGGGAAGTCCAAACAAGTTGCATAGATTAGATAACATTCCAATGTGCATTTCCTGACTCAACAGTTGTGGTATGATCATATAAAGGAATGTGTTATTTTTAGGAAATACACAATAAAATATTTAGAAATGAAGGAGCACACAAATTTGCCTTTCTGGAATTTTTTTCATGGGCAAAAGAATGGATTTCATGATATTTTCATGTTGTACTTTGCGTATACCCACCCACCACCATGTCCTCTCTTGTCCTGCTCCTCCCCCAAACAGTCCTTGCTCTGCTTTCATATTATCTTAGTTACTTTTCTGTTGCTGTGATAGGACACTATGACCAAGGCAACTTATAAAAGAAAACATTTAATTTGGGGACTCATGGTTCCAGAGAGCTAGAGTCCGTGACCATCATGGCAGGAAGCATAGCAGCAGGCAGACAGGCCTGGTGCTGGAGTAGTAGCTGAAAGCTCACACACAGAGACGACAACCACTAGGCAGAGAGAAAGGGAAGAGAAGAGAGGACAAGAAGAGAGGGGAGGTGAGAAGACGAACGGGAGAGGAGGAGGGGAGAGGGAAGGGAAGAGAGAGTACCAATTGGGAATGGCATGGACTTTTGAATCCTTAAACCCCACCCCCAGGGACACACTTTCTCCAGTAAGGCCATGCCTCCTAATCCTACCCAAACAGTTCCACCAACTGGGGACCAAGCATTCAAACATATGAGCCTATAGGGGCCATTCTCATTCAAACCACTACACATGCCTTATAGCTATTATTAAGTCTAGATACAACATTTGGGAGGAAAATATGCAGTATGTCTTGTTTTCCTTCCATAATTCATTCACCCACTTATTGATTAGATGATTTGAGGGGAATTTGCATTTAATCATCTAAATTCTTTATGTATTTTAGAGACCAAGCCTCTGTCAGATGTATAGGAAACATTCTGCAGGCTTCTGTCTCTTCTCTGGGTCTTTGTTTCGTTGCTGTATAGAAGCTTCTCAATTCTATGAAATCCCACTTGTCAGTTCTTGCTTTTGTTCTCTGAGTTATTGGAGCTTTGTAGGAAGTCCTTGCTTCACCTGTATCTTGACATGTGTTCCCTGTTTGAGGTGGTTGGAAAGAAAATAACCCCCAAGGGGAGGAGTGGCACTATTAGCAAGTGTGGCCTTGATGGAGGAAGTATGTCACTGTGGGGGCAGGCTTTGAGATCTCTTTAGCTCAAGCTTCCCTCCCTGGGATGATAATCAACTTTCTTTTACCTGCAATATGTAGACCTCTCAACTGCTCCAGTACCACGTCTGCCTACATGCCTTCATGCTCCCCACTGTGGTGGTGATGGACTGAACCTGTGAAACTGTAAGCCAGACTCCTCAATTAAATGTTTTTCTTATAAGAGTTGCCATGGTCATGGTGTCTCTTCACCAGCAATAAAAACTCTAAGACACTGTTTTTCTCTAGCAGTTTCAAAGTTTCAGGTTTTACCTTAAGGTCTTTGATCCATTTTAAATTTATTTTTGCATAGAGTTAGAGACAGGGAGCTAGTTTTATTCTATATGTGGATATCCACATTTTCCCAGCACTGTTTGTTGTTGTTTGGGCATGTTTGTTGAAATTCAGATGGCTATAACCCGGTGGGTTTATTTGTGGTGTGTTCATTGGCTGGTCTTATTTGAAACATGGTCTTTAATCTGTATTTCTCTCAGCATTTCTGAATCACCACTACCAGAGCCTCTGCTCACAGTCCACAAAAGCCCACCTAACCTGCATCTCCAAACTTTTCCACATTCTGAACCAGCTGCAAAGGATTGTGGATTGTTTGGTCACAGTTACCGTGATGACAAAATAATTGACAGAAACAACTTGAAGAGGGTTTTATTTTTGTTCACAGATCATAGGGTGTATTCTGTAATGGCGGAGAATGCAAAGCAGCTAGGGCAACAGCCTGCAGCTGCCACTTCTCTGTTTTGGCTAATAAAGAAACAGCCTGCAGCCGAAGTGGCTATCACCTTCAAAATCTGCCCCCAGCAACTCACATCTGTTACCTGAGCCGTAGTCTCATAGGTTGTCAGCCACCCAAATAGCTAGGGACCAAGTGTTCAAATACATGAGCCTATGGGAGGCATTTACCTTCAACCCATAAAAGTGTATATATCTATTCTGTGCCAGTGCCATGCTAATTTTGTTCCTGTGGCTCTGTGGTATAATTTTAAATGAGATATTACAATAGTTCTGGCATTGCTCTTTCTACTTGCCATGGCTTTGGCTGTTACAGAATTTTGTTTCTATAGAAATGTCAGGATTATATTTTTTATTTTCAATTTGTTCTTTTTAACTGACTTTTCATAACTATAAAGAATGTCATTGACATTTTGATAGGGATAACATTAAATCTGTAGATCCCTTTTAGTAATGTAGCTATTTTTACAAGATTAGTTGTATCAATCCATGAGCTTGGAAAGTCTTTTTATCTTCTACTGTCTTCTTCAATTCTTTGAGGACTTCAAACTCTCCATTGTGGAAGACTTTCCCTTCTTTGTTTAGGTTTCCTCTGAGGGACTTAACTATTTTTGAAGCCATTGTGAGAAAAAAAAATGTTTTTCTCCTTTCTTTTGTATTGTGTACATTACTGTTATGTAGAAAAAGTGTTTTTTTTCATGTTGATTTTGTATCCTGCTACAAGTTTTCTGGAGTTGTTTAAATGTAGGCTCGTGTCATATACAGACAGGGATAATGTGACTTCTTCCTGTTTGTATGCCTTGTATTTTTATCTTGCCTCACTGTTCGAAGGACTGAAGAGTTACACTGAATAAAAACGTTTCCACTTGCTTCTTCCTGATTCTAGGGGAAATTATGTCAGTGTTTGCAACTTTTAAGTTATTCGGAATTCCTTCCCTTCCCTCTCTGTGTTTAGAAAAGGAAGTGACTAAATGTACTAAATGTACCCATTTTAGAAATCTGGGAGAGAGGATTCCAAGAACATGGAGAGTTCTTGTATCCCTTCTCAACATCTGAAATCGTGTTGGTGACCTCATGAGGTGAATTTGAAAATATTGCCTTGGAATATTGAATTTAGAAAATAAGCCTTCAGTACACAAAAGTATAAAAGCAACTGATATTAAAATTACTAGAAGATAGTATATTAAGAAATAGTGTTGGACAGTATTATAGAACATACTGTATTGATAGTGCAAGCATCATGATATAATTGTAATGATTCATTGACATAATTCTTTGCCAGTTTCACAAGGCCCAGCCCATGTCTTTCAGGCCCAGTGATGTAAGAGTAGATAGAGTCAGTCTTCCTATGCACCCATGGAATGATGGCCAGGTCAATTGGGGTGGAAGGCAGATGGGCAGCTCTAACCCTGAATGCACAGTGGGGTCCAGACAATGGCTCCTCACATCTGCTGGCTGTACTGTGTCTGTGAAATAAACAATGCTGACGGCCATTTAGTCATCGTCATACTGGAGTCATGTCCCTGAGGATTCCCAGAGCAGTAAAAATTTAGAAGCTAAATGTTTAACTTTGCAGAATGTTTAACTTTCCTGCACTAGACAAAGCAAGACTCGCAGAGACAAACTTCCTTGTTCACTAAACACTCAGCCCAGAAATTGAGAGATCACACATGCAACTGTGAACTTTGCACTGTTGGATGTATAAACTTCACAAGCCCAAAATAGGCCCTGCTCCTGATCCAAGAGCCTCCATTTCTAACGACAAACGTATGGTGGCTGAAGCCTTTCAAATGTTAGGTTTCCTTCTTTCTTTGTCCTTCTGCCTGTGGCTGAGCCTGGTTAAGTCTGTGTGAACCAGGGAGGAGAAACACATTGCCTCTTTAGGGTTTTCAGAGGCATCAAGGAAAGGTACTAAATAACCAGTCCAGTTATGTCTCAGAATCCTCCAGGGGGCACCAGAACATTCCAGTGCAGTTGAACATATTTCATTAAATCCAGAAAGGCTAACTGTGTTGCCTTATTATAATCAGTTCCCTATGGTAACTTTTTCAGTTCTCTTGACATTTCTTCTCCTGGGTTCCTTTTTACAGCATTTGTGAGTCTATGGAATATTTCTGCCTCTGAAGAGGAGGAGGAAAGAAAAAGTTCATCCCTTGGATGAGCTCTACGACACTGGAGCCATGTCTCCTCTGGGCAAACACAAAGGCTTTCAGCCCACTCTGAGGGAGGGATTTTCCAAATGTCCCTAATCTTCCTGGGGAGAAAAAAATTGAGGAAACCGAGAATTCCATTCACATTCCCAGCCTAGTGCTGCACTTAAGCTACCCTGTTATTATCATTATTAATAATAAACACGGTGACGTCAGAAAAATGATAGATTTTTATATGGATTTTGTGCAAAAGTAAGGGGTTGCCAGGCTACTGCATAATATTACTCAGTTCTGGTCCAGGAGTACAGAATTCCAGCAGGCCTCCCGAGCCTGTCCCTCCAATTAGTGGCTACTTCATTACGAATAAAGAACCCTCATTACTGTGGGCCTTCAAGTGAAATAGGATCCCGTACCTCTTGAAATCCGTCTTTCTAAGTACAGACAGTTCCCAACTTACAAACAATCCACTTTAGAACCACCAAGGCATTCAGAAGCTGCCGGAGCCTCCTGCAGCTGCTGCCCGGGCCCCCTGCCCAGCCCCCCTGCCCCGCCCCCGCCTGCTCTCCTGGTCTGCTCAAGGCAGAGCTGCCTACCCCCTGCAGAGCCAGCTGCCCACCTGCCCTTCTGACTGCAGCTCTGGCTGGGGGTTCAGGGAAGGCCTCCGAGCTACCGCTGGTTTTATAGTTGAGCTCAGCTCTGGGGTAAATAAGCTTTTGTGGCCTGGCCTGGGAACCGAACCACCATTTAAAAAAAAGGGGGGGAGGGGGGCTCACATCTATGGGAAAATGTATTTTGCATCCCCAAGACCCAGCTGACAAACACAAAACTGACTGTGAGAGCCGTGTTCTGGCTCCTCACAGGGGCAGGAGGAGAAGGGTCCTGCTGTCCTGGGTTCTGGGTCCAGCTCTAGCTCTGCAGGGCGGGTGTCACCAAACCCTTTAATCCCTGTGGATCTCACGTCAACTGTCAAACAATAGCGCTGGTGTAAATACATCCTAAGCCCCTGTCTGGTATAATGACTTCAGTTGATCGCTCTCTACTCTCGTTTCTTTCTCCCTTTCATTCCTTCCTTCATCCATCCATTCAGAGACATTTTACTCAAAGCCCTTGCATTGTGCCAGATTCTGGGCTTAGTGTTGAGGATACAGTCAAACAAGCCCCATCCCAGCCCTCAATGGGCTCAGTGTTCGGAGGGAGAGACACATGTCTAAGCAAATGCTTATGAACCAAGTGCTGTGATTGAGATGAGCACTGGCTACTGTGGCTCATTCGCTCTGATTTTTATTTTAATCATCTCCTCTCCCCAGTTGCCGAAATGGATTGACTGGGAAGCCAGGCTTTTGCATCTGGCCTTATGGCAGCTTGGCTTAGGCCCCTGGCCCTCCTCCCTGTATCACTGAAAAAGCAAATACAGGAGATCTTGCCAGCAAATTACAAGCACTGCATCTCCTTCCTGCCCCAGGGAAGCACAGTCTCAAGGCCCTTCCTACCCCAAGACCTTGCTTTCCCTAAGGCAATGCAGGGTTGTCTTTGAATTGACATCTGGATTACCAGCAACCTTGATACTCATTCTGACCTGGGTGTGCTTTTTCACACTTGCAATCCCAACACTTCACAGGTGAGGCAATAGGATTGTAGTGAGTTAGAGGCTGGCTCTGGGCTACAATTTCTGGAGCCAAATTGGGTTCCAGAGTGAGACCGTATCTCAAACAATAGCAACAGATTTCTGTGCCCGAATTGCTCTTAGATGCGTACACATCCCCTGGTCCCTATATTAATCTCTGTCTACCAGAAATTGCTGCTGGTTTCCTATACCTACTCCTCACTCACTGTTAAAAACTAATACACCTGCGTGTGATTCTAACAGGTCCATCTATCATTCGGAAGTGACATAACACAGGGAAGAAGGTTCGAACTCTAACCTTGTGCCTTGAATGCCTCACATTTGAAATTATATCATTATGAAAGTTCCTGAGCAAGGAAGTGGTCCCAAGGGAGTGGCTTGGGGCGGGGATGGCTTTGGGAACCCCATGTAGGGTGCTTTAACCAAAGAAGAGGGAAGACATAAAAGAGAGACTTTGTAGAAAGAGATAATAGAAGTGTGTAGCCCCATGAAATGTGTCATTATTGTTGTTACAAAATGATGTAACTTACATGCCCATCAATACAAGGGTTTGGTAATTATAACTAGAAATCATGCCTCAATGGATATAGATGGACAAGTAGGTAGATGGATAGGCTGATGGATGGATTGGATAGGTAATGATAGATGGATAAACTTAATCAGACCGTTTTGCTTTTAATGTTCTGTTTTAGTCTGTTCTGTGCTTTAATTAAATGGGTGGTATGTGGGTGGGTTTTTGCGAAAGAGTGCAGGTCCCTCAGAGGCGGAAGAGGGTGGCAGATGCTCTGAAGCCAGCATTACTGGTAATTGTGAGCCACCTGATATTGGTGCTGGGCAAACTCAGATCCTCTATAAGAGCAGGAAGTGCTCTTAACCACTGAGCCATCTCTCCAGCCCATCTGTTCAAGTTTGACTCTGGGCTAATTCAATTTTTAAAACTAAAACACAAAAGTTTTTTTTTAATATATATCCCTTTTCTCCTGTTCTTTTCCTTTTGTGTCCTAATTATATTTAATCCAAAATAATGTTAACGTAGGCATGCAGATCTCTTTCATCTCCCTTCGTTGTGCCCTGAACTCCTAGGCACACAAGGTTTTAATCCACCATAGGTCATTAGCTCTTATTTCAAGTGTGAATTATTCTTGCAGCACTAAACATGTTCTAGAGGGATTATTTAAAAGTGGCCTGGGAAGTGAGAAAGCTATCTTGTGACTCTTAACTGTAACATATTTCCCCAAGGAGTATGGTTAAAGCAACCCCCACTTCCACCGTTTGCAGTTCTACTTCTTAACAAAATGACTAGTTGCGTGAGTTCAGCTGTTATTTTGAAATCAAGAGCAGAGCCCTTTCTCTGTTGAATGCACTGTGTCTTACTGGCATAGGGTTCAGCTCAGCGTGCCCTCTCTCTAGTTCTCCTGGAGCCTGAAAATATATACATCTGTAACCAAAGGCCCACTGTTACTCTATGGAAATGGAATGAGGCAAGCGTTTCCCAGGGAAAGCAAGCATTCAAAGTGCACCTGAGCACTCTCCTATTTGGGTTGCACTCGTGCTCACAGAATGCATGTTTTTGCTGACCTTTGTTGTTGAAGGTAAAAGCCCATGAATTTCTGAATGCAGAGAACTCTAGAAAATGAACTGTCTCTTTTTATTTTGTTAGTAAAAAGAATATCTTAATAAATACTCATGAGTAACCTTGTTAGTGGTGACATAGGAGACCATGAAAAATAAAGTTTTGTAAATCTTTCATTGAGTCTTTTCTAAGAGTACTTTTTCAGTGCATCTTTGCATTGTTTGTCCCCAGGTCTCTAATGTTCCCATCAATTTGGAAGTCTGCTGAGAGGGAGGATCATGTCTTATGCAAAGCTGTTACATGCTTTTTACCTTTGTAGCTACCTGTACTGACAGGTTTGACTGCCTTTCATTGTGGTGTATACCAGATCTTGCAATGACTCCACATAATAGCACCAAACATGGCCTTCTAAGAGAGCTTCTCAAATACAGTTGTCTCTTATTTATCTTATGCTTATTTTCTAGTTTCTAATTTTGGTGATTCAGAAACGTTAAATAATTTGCCAAGGGCTGCAAAGTTAGGGAGCCTCTTATCTGGACATAGAATCCAGGCCTTTTAGCCTCCAAATTCAATGCCTTTCTGCCCCAACGTGTTGCCATAGGGGTTAATAACCATTGATGGCATATTTGAAATTGTATCCACATAATTCCACAGAAGCCTTCACATTCTCCTCACATGCAGCCTACTATCCCTGATAGTTTCCAAGCAGTATTGATGGAGTAAAGGACAAAAGACTTCCGGAGTGGTGAAAATATCTTATACGTGTTTCTGAGTGGTAGACAAGGGTGTGTGTGCGTATTTAAAAGTTCGGGGAGCTGTAAAAGCCATAGTTGTTCTCGCATAGAAGTTACACCTCAGTAAGAACAGATTAAAAATAGCTGAAGATGTGAAGCAGTATAATAAAATGAGTTTAAAGTAGAAATCCTCAGAAAGGGATCCTGTGTCTTTGGTGTTTCTTTCAGCAACATTTTTATTTTTCCATTATTTTACAAATACATCTTCTAGACCATAATATTAAAAGGCCATGTCTATATAGTGTGGAAAAGACACTCCTGCTTTCCAAAGAATATATGCATTGCATTTGGAAGCTAGTTTGCAGAGCCAGAGTAACACCCTAAGAACATCAGAAGTTCACTAGGGAGGCATCAAGGACTTCTCAGTTGGAAGATTGTGATAAAAGAAAACACTGAGGATTTTCTAGCAGTTTCATTGTTTTGGGTTCTATACTTACACATCCTTCCAAAATAGTTATACAATATTTCTAATTTTTAGTAGCATTAAAATGAGTGTGGAAAGACCTTGAACACTTCAGTAATTTTTGAAACTTCATTAATCACCAAATATTATTGATAGCATTTTTGTTGATCAAGCAAAGGGTAATAAAATCTTTGGCTAGATGTCATTTTTTATGGAGCAGTTCAACTCTAACCCACTTCCAATGTTACATCTAGAATCCTAAGTCATTTAATTGCCTCTTAATCCTATCTTTGCATTGTTAGGATAATCTAGGCTTAATTATAGTGCAAAGAGATATCCAAAATAGTCCAAGGAAGGTGTCTAGGTTAGCAGGGTATCTTTCCATTAAAAATTCAAGGCACCCAGGCAAGCAATAGCTTTGCAGTCCTGGACAGTCACCTTCCATCATTGACTGGATATGACAGTCCCAATCCTCAGGAAAGGGAAAGAACACAGATCTTACAGGGCACATCTGGAAATGACGCATGCCACTCTGCCCATTCTACTGGAGAAACTCTGTCTCACAGCTACACTTATTTAGGGGAGAGTCTAGAAAGATAACAGAAGAAGGATTTTTCAGAGAGTAGCTAGCTGCCTCAGCCACAAGAGCCCTTTCTCATCCCAGTGAGAGGCTGGTGTTGTCAAGCCTGTGCTGACAAAGGAGTGATTGCTGATCAAAATGTTACAAATTGAGCATGTACAAATGATGCAACCCAAGTGTTCCATGGCTGCTGATCTAGAACTAACTGTACTGTAACCATTTCCACCAGAACGTGGCCAAGAATTGCTACACATCTAGCCCTCTCCCCTATTCCTCCAAGGAGACATTCTACAGAGAATGAAGCCCCCCTCCCCCCTCCAAAAACATATTCTAAAGATCAGTTCATTGGATGACGTGTGTGAGAGCGGCAGTCACTTACAGTGACTAGCCATCAGTAAGCACAGTAAAAGTGTACTGTAACGTGCAGGCAGGTTTGGTGTGTGCACCCAGGATGTATAACTGAATTATTAACTTTTCACAAATCCCATGATAATAATAAATGATAGAAATGAAAGAGCAAAAAAAGAATAATGACTTCATTTTAAAACTCTAGTTGAAGGCCTGTGATATGGCTCATCAGGTAAAGGTGCTTTTCATGTAACCCTGGGGACACGAGTTCCATCCCTGGAACCCACAAAAAGGTAGAAGGAGCAAACAGACTCCACAGAGCTGACCCCTGACTTGTACACGTGCCCAAGTCACATCCTCCACCAATCACACACACTGAGTTTTAAAAATGCGTTTCAAATGGCAAAAAGAGTCCTGGGAATATGTATAGGATAAAAAAGGAAATATTGGTCTCTGCCACATCCCGATGTGTATCCTTCTCAGATTAGAGAGAAATTGATAAAGCTGGTACTCTGCCCTCAGTCTTGTGACCCAAGTTAATGCTCCACTAATGACCTAAAAGAGGAAGTGAATCTGGCCAGTGAAGTTTTCTGATGACAGAATTGGTTTCTTAAGTTAAAAACAGAAAACCAGGGGCGGAAGGGTTGACAGCTGAGTAAACGTGAGCATCGTCGATCAATCCGAGACATACCTGCGTCTTGGGAATCACGTGGTTTGGGAGAGCGCTGACTTCATCAGTTAATCTGAAGCACATCTTCGTTTTATGGATCATATGGCTTGGGGTGGTTTAGCTGCCCTATATTTCAGCTTCTTGTACCTCTACCTCTGATCCTGTGTCTGAGGACAGAACTGTATAGTGAGTGACGGGGTTCTAAAACAAGAAGCTAGATTGAATCACTTTGAATGTTAGACTGTTTCTTAACATAATCAGTCACAAAATGGCAAGGGAAAGCAGTCCCCCAGAGTGCTACCACCATCATTTGGGATCTGAGATTTGGCAAAATTAAGAGGGCCCAGTGATGTAGTGAAATCCACTTGGATTTTCACATCCAGACCCCACCCATCGGTTGAGTAAGGTTGGGCACATTGCCTCATGCTTCTAAACCCAAGTTTCCTTCTTCCTGACTGAAATAGTAACAAAATCATATTACAAGGGTGTTCTGCCATTGCACTCAGAGCCCATATGTGGATCATTGAGTGTCACTGAGAATGATAGGGAAGAGTGGCAATGTCAGAAAACCTGAATAGTCTTTCAACAAACCATGCATGCCTGCACTTTTAAAAGTAATACTTAGCAGTGGGAAAGCTTTGCTGGAGGAAGAGCCCGTTCAGTCGTTCCAGGAACCTCCCTTTGTTCATTGGTGTTTCGCATGCCTGCAAACTGCAAGGCATATCACTTTGCCCTTATAAAATTGCCAAGTGTAACCTCTACCCTCACAAACCTTTAAGCAGACGGGAGTAGCATTTCGGTAGTAACAGTTCTGTGTGTCAGCTGTAGAGAAGGAAAAGTTGTTGTTTTTACTGAGGAGCAGTGCAGGAAGAGGTTCCCAAAGGAGCAGGGCGTTGAGTGGAAACATCAAAGGTAAAAAGCATCATGGGGACAGGAAGTAGGTATGTAACGAGTCTTTCTCTGTCCTGCCAGCTAGTTCCCAAATAATGACTTGGAGACTTGTTATTAATTATGAAAGCTTGGCCTTAGCTTAGGCTTTCTAACTAACTCTTATAACTTAAATTAACCCATTTCTATTCATCTACATGCTGCCACATGGTGTGTGGCTCATACTTTTCCTCCCGCATGTCCTGCTTCCTCTGTATCTGGTTAGTGATTCCCCCTTTCTTTTTCCCAGAGCTCTCTCTACCTGGAAGTCCCATCTATACTTCCTGCCTAGTTATTGGCGTACAGCTCTTTATTATGCCAATCACAAACATACATCTTCACATGGTGTACAAATATCCCACACCATGGGAAGGCATCCCAGGAAGAGGAAATATGGGAAAACAGAGGAAGAGCTAGCCCACTGTGGCTGGCAGGCAGTAATGCAGAATGCCTAATGTTCATGTCCCCAAGGTGATGTGGAAAGGAGATGGAGGTGTTGTAGTCAGCCTGGGTCTAGTGCAGGGTTTGTGTTTACAGGAGAGGAGAAAGATTCTAATGGGGTCATTCCTCTCTCTGCTGCAATGAGGCTGATTTTAGGCAAATCATTTTCTGCCTTTCACTCTCTTTTCTACTGTGAGTAAAGTACAGTATTAAACGGTTATAACATTGTGTACTCCAAGATGATTCTTCAACCTATGACCTCCATTTGACTTTTGGTTTGTAGTCAAAACACACTAGAGCCTGGGCTTTGGAAAGAAGAGTAGAGAAGAAATTAGATGGATTTGTTTGTTTTATTTTCATTTTTTCCATGAGTATCAGAAAATGAGCCTGAGTGAAAGTCACGTGGCATACTTTTACAAACACATGAGTGGGTTGAATCTGTGGGACTTTCTGATGGTCCAGATGGACACAAAACATTTGTCTAGTGTGAATAGTTTACATGTGTATGGAAATTATGGCTAGAGGGCTCTATTTATCGTTCTATAAATTCAGCACATAACTGGAACCCTGACGTCGTCATGTCATATTCATTATTGCCAAGTTGTTAAAGGTCATAGTACATGGCTAGGAGGAAATGAAATGACAGTCACATCTTCCTTATTGTGTCAAAAATACTGTTAACGCTGCCAGCCACAACATGAGGCATGTACAGGTGACTTAGCCATCTTAGCCACAGCAGAGGCATGTACAGGTGACTTAGCCATCTTAGCCACAGCAGAGGCATGTACAGGTCCCTTCTTTTCCTCCTCTTGTCACTTCTTTACTGACTTCAACCTTCTCTTTCTCTCAAATCTGCCTACACACCAACGCCCCTGGTTAAATCAAAAGTCGGCTTGGCCGGTGTGTTCTGTCCAGTTCTTTGTGGAGAACTGCCTGCCCCTCCACGGCCCCACATCCCTTTCCAGCTCTGATGCTTTCTTTAACTGAAGTCATGAACGTAAGCAGCCCAGTCACTGAGCTTTACCACCAAGGAGATTCTGAACTCCTAGTCTCCAACAGCAGTGTTAACTTACTGCATCGCACCACGTCCTTATTCTCCTTCTAAAACCTCTAATGCACTTTTGACAGTATTTGTTTATTGAAGTGGGACACATGTATGTAGAGGTCAGAGCAAAGCAATTTGCAGAACTTGCCCCTTACTTCTTCCATTGTGTGGGTTCGGGGTATTGAACACAGGTCATCAAGTGTATGGAAAACCCCTTTACCGGTTGATCTATATTACCAGTCCCTAAAACATTTTATTCCTCCAAATATTTCCTTGGCATTTAGTTGCAGTTTTCTCAAATATAATGCTAGACCACCGCTGTTAAGAATGGATGTGTTAGCTGGGCGGTGGTGGCGCACGCCTTTAATCCCAGCACTCGGGAGGCAGAGGCAGGCAGATCTCTGTGAGTTCGAGGCCAGCCTGGTCTCCAGAGCGAGTGCCAGGATAGGCTCCAAAGTTACACAGAGAAACCCTGTCTCGAAAAACCAAACAAAACAAAGAATGGATGTGTTCATTCTCTGCATTGTGGAGAATATGCTTTTTTCTTTTTCTTGTCTTCTTGGAGAAAATCCTATGCTATAATGTAAGGGACAGAAAGTTTCTACATTATATCTATGTACTAGATCCATTATAAAAGCATAGAAAGGGGCTGGGAAGATGGCTGTATGTGTTACAAAGCACTTACTTGCTATACAAATTCGAGGACCTAAGTTCAGATCCCTAAAACTCATGTAAGGCCAGGTACAGTGACACACGACTGTAATGTCAATGCTCTTGTAGCAAGACTAGAGGTGGAAAACTACAGTCCCCAGCCGCTGGCAGGCCAGTTCATCTGGAGTATGCAGTGGCAAGATCCTGTCTCAAACGAGGTGGGAGGCAAGGAACCTGAGGCTTTCCTGTGACCTCCGCACATACTCTGTGGACAGATGTGCCTCCTACACACACACACACACACACACACACACACACACACACACACACACACACGAGCTCTCTGTAAATATATTACAACCATTCATATCATTATCATGTGCACATTTTCATAATAAACCTTTCTAAACTCATCCATTGAGTTTAAGATGCTTTATGTTCATAGACAAACCTACACATTGGTAAGGGATCAGAGCGGTGAGGGGGGACATACACAGAATTACATGGGACAACACGTTCCTAAACAAACCACGTTTATTCCACCTCTCAGCCTTTGCGTCCACCATTCTTTCTGATTGGAATTCTCTTCCTGCTTAATATCTGAGTGGTTCCTTATTTCTTCATGATTTCTTCTCCAAACGTTATATTTTCAGGAGACCTTTATACAACTCTAGCCTAAAGCATCATCAACAAAAACCCGCTCTTCCCCCAAAACTCTGCATCATTGCTCTCTTGCACTTGTTTCATTCACACAGTAGACTGTAGTCAAGGAAGCAAACAATTAAATGTATCCCTTCCCTCCCCAGCCACCTGGAACTTGTAAGTGTTCAATAACATTTCTTGGGGAGAAGAGAAGTAAATGGATGTGAAGTCAGGAAAGCCAGTGATTAGCCTAGGCGGAAGAAGTTCAAAAGCTTCAAGCTACAAAGCTGTAGTGGGTGTGAAGTGGAACCTTGGAAACTCAGGCCCACTCCAGGGAACTCGTGACTTAAATGCATTTTGTCTTCCTGCTTTCATGTGTGTTTGCATGATTCAGGAATGACTAGCTTTCCCTCATATCCTAGCAAATGTGGAGTGCACAGTTTGACAGGAAAGGCAAAATAAAACTTTTTTTTCAGAGCAGGGACTTGGTTCATGTATTCCCTACAGATGGCCAGTGAAGTTGTTTGGCTTTATATTGTTCATGAATCTCATTGTGATCTCATAGACAAGTATGTAGTTGTGTTTTCATCATTAGCTTCCTTGATGCTCAGATTGACTCATTGTTGGCTACTAGGAAACTCTTCAGCTGACTCCTGGTCTTTCTGATATAACTAACTCCAGTAACAGGCAACCCTGCTTCCTCGTACAGTGTATTTCTCGGTCATCTTCTGCCCCTCCTATCATAGCCCTGTCATCAGTAACTGGGTCAAGGAGCCTTGCTTACTTGCATAGAGAGGTGCATTGCAGTTCCTCGCTTGCACATTAGCCATTCTGCTTAGACAGGTAATGCACAGAGCCAGAAAATACATTTCAGATGATTTCACCTTCACACGAAAGCCAGGAAAGCAGAACCACGAGATCCCTGTTTTACTTTTATGGCCATCAAGGAAAAGAGTATTTAAACTGTGTGGAGTGGAAACACTGAAGCCCAGTGTGTGAAAGGGCTGATGTTCAGTAGTTGCATTCAAACACATTTAGTCACCAGATGTGTGTGAGCTGTGCCTCAGAACTCATGTCTGTAAGGACTGAAACACTGCCAGTGAGCTTTGAGAGCTCAGAGATGCCAGAAATAGCATGACAAACAAATATTGCCCTATTTTTACAAACGAGTTTGATACAGTAAATCCTACCCTGATGTCCAACCATGCCTAAAACAGATTGCTGCCTACAACAAGCACTGTATTCCAATACCATATATAACTTAGGAAGGAAGTGTGATTGTTCAAAGAGTTCACTCTGACTCTGTGTCAGGCTGACCATTTCTTCTCACTGTATTTTGCATGTTTCATAGTCCCCACTATCCATAAAGTGGAATAAATTGCAGAAAAGTGGGCAGGAGGCTGCATCTTTTTGGCTAAATGGAGTTTTTATTTAATTTTTGGAGAACTTTCTTCATGAATACTGCTGGCATTGGCATCACTCCTGCCCTCCTTATACTACTCCTATTGTCCCCCTCCCTAATTCATGACCTCTTTTTTAAGTTCCGGTGCGTGCGTGCGTGCGTGCGTGCGTGCGTGCGTGCGTGCGTGCGTGCGTGCGTGCGTGCGTGCGTGCGTGCGTGCGTGCGTGCGTGCGTGTGTGTGTGAGTGTGTGTGTTGCATACATGTGTCCTTGTCTTTGGTTAGATATAAAAGAGCAAAGTCATAAACTATCAGTATGGAGACACTGAGACACTACAGGGATACAAAGGATAGTAGATGTGGGCAATTTGTAGCTGACAGTTTGATAACTCACATGAACTGAATCAGTCCCTGGAAATACTGCACACTACCAAGGCTTATGCAGTCAGACCACTTGAGATCTGACAACTTATACAGGAGCTCCTCCCTGTAAGGCAACTGACTCTTCCACCCTCCACAACCATTGATTACTTGCAACTCTTCATCTAGGGGTACGACCCTTGTGGAATTACCCCATCCACATCGGCTTGACAGCTGGTGATGTCATTATGCAGATCTTGTTTGAGTAACCATATTATCGAGAGCTCGTGGGTGCATTTTCCCTGTCATGTCTGGGGAGGAAGACTGGATCTTGAAAAAGCAAGACTTAGCTCTATGTTACCCATAAGGGCCGCTTTCAATCATGTATGCCAGACAAGTATTGTACCACTGCCCCCAAATAAATTCCTAAAAATTGAAATGGCAAAGAATATTACCTGAAACTACAACAGAACTAAACTGTAAATCAGTTGCAGGTATTTAACTGTGTCATCTCCCAAATAATCAGAAATGAAACAATATCTATCCACATAGCCCATGGGTCCAAAGAACACATCACGGGAAATCAGAATGTATTCTGAGATGGAAGAAGGGAGATCACAACATATCAAGCTGAGTGGGTTATAACAAAGTATTGCCTTCTAGGAGGGAGCTTGTACCACTGGTGTTAACTTTAAGCAATAAGGGTGCCCTTGAGACAGTAAGGATCCTTCGCCAAAATTAAAATAAATAGATAAATAAACCTAGTCTAGTGGAAGGAAAGAAAGGACTAACGAGCATAGACAAATGACGTTATAAATCAAACACAATATAGAAAACCGAAAGCTAGCCTCTGAATAAAAGTCAGTCAGATTGGTTAGTAACAAAAGAGAGAAGCCATGGGCTGTCAGTATGGAGACAGGGAGATCCTACTGATGCCTGCAGGAAGTCAGCATGGACAGGTTCAGACCCATGGGGCCAATAGTTCACATGAAATGAACCAATTCCTTGAAATATACAAGCAAAAACAATAGAGTGTCTGTTTACTAACATGTCACAGGCTGGCCTACAATTTCTGATACCCCTGCCTCTAGGAGGGGAAAAAACAACCCTGAAAAGGCCATTTGAAGAAAAATGCATAAAATATATCTCATTGATACAGATGATAAATTTATTAGAATATTAGCAAAATAGCACTCAAGAGGCTGAGCCAAGATGATTGGGAGTTTGAGGGCAGCCTGAGCTACATAGGAAACCCTGCCTTTTAAAAAGGAAAGAAAAGGAAATAGGTATGGGGTTTCCAGGGGCCCTAAAGCGGCAGCAGAACCCAGGCGGCTGGTGGAAAGAATTATCATTATAAATGGCGCCCACGTGGTTTTACAAACTTTCACATAAAAACTTCACAAAAACTTAAAAAGAGAGAATTAAAGGGCTGGAAAAATGGCGATGATTAAGAGGACTTGCTGTTCAAGAGGACATGAGATCAGTGCCCAAGCACCCACATGATGGCTCACAACCATCTGTAACTCCAATTCTGGGGAATCTGATGCCCCTTCTTACCTCAGTAGCAGTACTTTCTCATCAGGACCACCAGCCCACAAATAATGAGACTTACTCTTAATTATGAAAGCTTGGCCATTAGCTTAAGCTGGCCCTGATAGCTCTTATAACTTAAATTAACGTGCTTTTATTAAACTACATTCTTCCACGTGACTTGGTTGCCTCTACTCTGTACTGTATGTCTCATCTGTTTAGTGTCTTTTTGGCATCTCCAGCGGGTAATCCGTGTGCCTAGATTCCCCTTCCTCTTCCTCTCTCCCAAGAAATCGCACCTTTCCTCTCCTGCCCAGCTATTGATCATTCAGCTCTTTTTTACACCAATCACAACAATATATCTTCAGACATTGTACAAATATTCCACAACAAGCCTCACCGTGTAACCCTAGTGGCCTGGGACTCATTGTGTAGACCAGGCTGTCCTCAAACTTAGAGAGATTCATCTTCCTTTGCCTCCCCTCTGGAATGCTGGGATTACAGGCATACCCTGGCCTGCACAGTTTTTGAAAAAGTGATTGTGTGTATGAGTATGTTTGTGCAGGGCATGGCATATGTGTAAACAAAGGACAACCTCATGGAATCCATTCTTTCCTTCCACCTTTATGTGGGTTCCAGGGATTGACCTAAGATCACAAAGCTGAGCTATCTTACAAACCTCAAAAGGTTTATTGTAGAAATCCATGAGGTTTATATAGAAGGCCCAGAAATAGCCAAGCTAATTGTGAAGAGAATAAAATCAGGTAGGTCTTGGCATGTAACTCAACAAGAGAGCATATGGTTAGCATGTGAAACCATAGATTCATTCTCCAACACACACTCAACTCAGAAGAACAAAATGATGGGGTGCAGACTTCTTAACTGTAAGATTTTCTGTCACTGTGGTATGGTGTTAGTAGAAGACTCTTCCCACACAAATCAAAGAAAGGTACTAGAAAACCCAGACTTGAACCCACATGCGCATAGCTGGCTGATTTTGCTGTGGATACCAGAGTAGTGCAATAGGTGATTGGATCTTTAAAAACAAACAAAGCACAAATGATGCTGTAACAGATATATGTCCACATAAAAAAGGACCTGTATCCATTGCATACCATACACACACACACACACACACACACACACACACACACACACACACACACGAACTTCAAGCCAGGCAGTGGTGGCACACATCTTTAATCCCAGCTCTTGGGAGGCAGAGACAGATGGATCTCTATGAGTTCAAGGGCAGCCTGGCCTACAGAGCTAGTTCCAGGACAGCCAGTGCTACAGAGAAACCCTGTCTCAGAAAAATAAAAAAACTTTATATAAATATAGTTTTTAAAAGAAACATAAAATTTCTGGAAGACAGAGTAGAGAAAAAAAACTCTTATCTTGAGCTAGGGAAAAATTTAAGGCTCAAAGAACACAAACCAGAAAAGAAAACTTGGTAAATTGGATTTCATCAAAAGTGAAACCTTGCTTTTCAAAAGACACTACTAAGAAATGAAAGGCAATTTCAGACTTGAAGAAAGTATTTCCAAAGTTCTATCTGATAATGACTTGTATTCAGAACACATGAAGGACTCTTGTTACTCAGTAATCAGAAGACAAGCCCAATTTTTAAAACTAGGCAATAGCTCTAAATAGACATGTTACTAAAATTATATGAGATAATTAAAACTGAAAAGTTCAACGCATTAGTCATCAGAGAAATGCAAATTAAAGTCACAATAACTATGACTACCTCTCCAATTGCAAAAAATGCAGAAAGATTGTAATAATGAAAAATAGAAAGGGATCATTATCATGAAACTTTTGGAGTCTCTCATAAGATTTTCCAAAAAGCAACTGTGAACAACCTAGGTTATTGCCAGCCAGATCCAGGATACACGGAGCCATCTTGAATTCATTAAGGCAAAGGAGGGAGCTGGTCATAGAGCTCTTATCTTCTCCCTACCTCCCCTGTTCCCTTTTGGTCTTTAAAAAATGTGTGTGTGTGTGTGTGTGTGTGTGTGTGTGTGTGTGTGTGTGTGTGTGAGTGCGTGTGTGCGTGTGTGCGTGCGTGCGTGTGTTTGTATGTGTCTGTGTATCTGTGGTGTAGTATGTATTTGTGTGTATCTGTGCTGTGGTGTGGTGTGTGTATATTTATGTGTATGTCTGTGGTTTGGTATGTATGTGTGTGTGTGTTTATCTGTGCTGTGGTATGTGTATATGCATACATTGGGTGGGTGTGTATCTGTGATGTGCTGTGTGTCTTTATATGTGGTGGGGTGTATATATGTGTGTGTATCTGTATGTATGTATATCTGTGGGGTGGTGGAATATATGTATGCATTTACGTGTGTGCCTGGTGTGTGTGTGAGTGCATCTGTGGTAATGTGTGTGTGTTTATGCTGTGGTATATGTGTGTATCTGTGTGTTGTGTGTGTATATATCTGTGGTGTGATGGGAGGGTGTTTTTGTATCTGGCGTGGTGGTGTGTGTGTGTGTATGTGGGATGTGTACATATGTGTGTATGTGTGGTATGGTATGTATGTTTCTCTGTGTATATACTTATGGGGTGTGTGTGTATGTATATCTATGGTTTGGTGTGTGTGTGTATATGTGTAGGTTTGGTTTGGGGGTGTGTATCTGTGGTGTGGTGAGCACTGAGCTCCTTATATTCTCTTTAGTGCTGGGATTAAAGGCATGCGCTCTGTTTCTCTTTTAGACTGATTCACTCTCATGTAGTCCAGGATGGCCTTGAACTCACAGAGATCCATCTGCCTCTGTCTGAGTCGTAGGATTAAAGTGTGTGCTACCACTGCCCAGCTTCTATGGCTGTGGCTAGCTTTGCATTCTGTTCTCCAGGCAAGCTTCATTAGATCATAAGCAATATATCAGCACAGTGGTGAGTGTGGGAGGGCGGTGTGAGTGTGCAAGCAGACACTCAGTGAAGTGTGTATGTAGCCTATATAGTAATATAGTAATGCGCTTGCATGTGCAGGGGTGGGTGTTAGGTCCATGCATGTGGAAGGCAAAGCAGACACCGGATATCATCCTCTGTATCTTTCTACCATACTACCCAGAGGCAGGATCTCTCTCTGAACTAGAAGCTCATAGTTTGGCTAGGTTGACTGCCCTGCCAACACACCGGTGCTGGGTTCCTTATAGCCATGGTTTTTGTGTGGGTACTGGGATTCAAACTCGTCAACAGAGCACTGTCAGCTGCTGAACCGTCATCTCCCCACTGCCTTCCTCTTTCTGTTCTGTTTTTCTCTGCACCATCATCAGAAACTCAGATGTCAGGACTTTCTGCCCTTAGAGCCTTTGAGACCAATTTGCTCTTGTTTCAAGTTCTGAATCCTAAGAAAGGGATCTGGTTCCTCCAGCTGAGACCACCATGGTGCATTGTGATGGGTTTGACTTGGTTTAAAATACTGTGATGCTTAGAGCTAATTGTCAGCAGACAGAATCTAGAAACACCAGGGTGTTGGGCCACTGGGCATGCCTGTAGGAGGGTTGTCTTTATTATGTTAATTGCTATGGGAAGACCCATGTTCAGCTCTGGCTTGAACCATTTCTTGAGCAGGGATCCTCAGCTGTATAAAATGGAGAAAACAGCATATATATATTCACCCTTCACTGCTCCCTCATTGTGGGTGTGGTATAACTAGCTGCTTCTGTACCCACTGCCTCGACTTCTCTGCCACGGACTGCATCTTGAACTGTGAACTGAAATAAAATCTTTCTTCATCAATAGCTTTTTGTCAATATTGTGTAACAGCAATGGGAAAAGAAACTAAGACACAAATTGCAACTGAGAATCGGGGCTGCTGCTCTGTTTAACCTGGCTGTGTGGTTCTTAGACCTGGAAACATCTCTTATGGCTGAAATGTATAAAAATGTTTGCGTTGAGTTAGAAAAGTCACTGAGTCTGATAAACAGCTCGGTAGACCATTCTGGTGGGAGCCTAGAAGACAAGGATGCCAAAAGAGTTGCAACAGTTGTGGCCTGCCTCGTGAGGATTTGATGGAGAACAAGAACTCCATCAGAAATTATAATTGGGACCATAGTGTGTAATATTTTGGGCAAGAATTTTGCTTTGTTCATTCCGTCTGTGCGTGTGAGATGGTGAGTGAAGTTGAATTTAAAGACAATGGATTAATTTATTTGGAGGAGGAAACATGTATGTTCAGACCTCAAGTTTCTCAGGAAGAAGAATGCTGACGACAAGGCAGCTGTAACAGTTGAAGAGATTAGCACTGCCAAAGAGAAACTTGGCCTTCTGCACCAGACAATGAGAAATGCTTTTGAGGATAAGACCCCCTCCAGCATCAAAGGACCCAACTCGCAAAGATTTGTGTAAGAGAAAGACTGAACTGAGAATGGGGCCAGTAGTGGAGGAGGGATTTCCACTCCCTTAAAGCAATTTCGAGAGAGAGAGAGAGAGAGAGAGAGAGAGAGAGAGAGAGAGAGAGAGAGAGAGAGGAGGGAGAGAGAGGAGAGAGGAGAGAGAGTGTTTCCCTAGAGTCAGCACATCCAGATTGATAGATCTGGGGAGAGGAGTATATCCCAAAGTGGCTGGAGAGCTTGGGTCCCTTATCCATATGGCACTGGCTTTAAAGTCATAAAAGAAGAAAAACTGCAGTGACTGTGTAGAGCTTGCTGAGGTCAGGTAACTGTGGCAGGGTCAGAGTCCCTGCGCAGAAGCCCTGAAAGGCCATCGTATGAAGCAGTGAGGATAGCGCAGAAGTTGAAATGAAGACTGGGATATCGGAGATGCTTGGACCACGGGGCATGTACGGAAGAGAGCTGTAGGCACCGAACAGGACTTCCCACATACACTGTCTCCTCAAGGCCTCTTTTGTCTCATGAATCTCTCTTGGGTCAGCATATGGTTTTCTATACCCAGCCTCAACACCCCAGTGCAAAGCTCTGTCATCGTCCCCCTTGACTTTCCATTACCCTTATCCACCTTCAGCTCTCGCCTCTCAGCTGTCTACACACTGCACCAAGTGATGTTTCTAAATGGAAGATAGAGTCCTGGCTCTCCCTTGTTTAAGTAAAAAAAAAAAAAAAAAAAAAAAAATTCTGTGTGTACAAATAAGTCTGCCAGGGTAAATGACCTGACCTTCCTCTGCCTCATCTCATAGCACCTTGCTACGTGTTCTCAGCAGCCCAGTTATGATCATCCACCACCAGTCCATGGCCTGCCCCATTGTGTCATTCTTGGGGCCTTTTCACATCCTACCCCACCCATTCCCACCCCCATGTTGCAGCTAGAGACCCTTTCACACTGGTAGTCATGCTCAGTCCTGTGTGTGTGTGTGTGTGTGTGTGTGTGTGTGTGTGTCAGAGTTATCTCCAGAAAGAAGATCTAAAATTAAGAGTGCAGTTTTCTTTTGTTCTGAAAGGAGATAAAACTCTTAGAAAACAACAGAAGGGTGCTCTGGTTACTTGGTTGGTTGTGGGGTAACACAAAGCCCTGCCCCCACTGGCTAGCAAAAGCAGAATGAACTGAGGGTGGATCACTTTGCCTTTACCCTGGGTAGTTCAAGTTGGGGCTAAAAGGTAGAATTTCGTGTAAAGAGGAATGAGTACAGAGATGTGCCTTGTGGCTTTAGGAGTGGAGACATGGCTGCTTTCTTGGGTAAATTGAATTTCTGTGACTGGGGGAAGACAAGATCCAGACTAAAGAGGGTCTAATATGCATAATAACTTCCAAAAGTTTGGGAAATAAGAAGAGAAAGGTGAGGTAACAGAAACAAAATGAAGAAATAAAGAGTGCATTATTTGAGTGGAAAAAATAGAGTCTTGAAAACCACAGGGGCTCCTCAAGATGTTTATGTAATTGAATTGAATTTATATGGGATGGAGAGGAAGGATAATGAAAACATTTTCACTCAAGTGCATCTGAAGGCATGTGGTGGTCTGTGCTTTGCTGGGTCCTTGGAGTTTTGTCCTCGGCTAGGCTAAAAGTGTGTTTTAGGAGCAGACAGAGGACACAGGCTATTAAACAAATTGTTCTGGATTCCAAATGCCCAGCAGTGCCACATCCTCCTTGCTTGGCATGGAAAGGGCATAGCATTTGGGAACTCAGCAGTGCATTAAGTGTTTTAATAATCATTGTTGACACACAAAGCATATGGCCTCTCAGAACTCACTGGGTCAAGAGCAAAATCCTCTCCATTTCTAAAATTGCCCCTCAGACTCCGAAGGAAATCATTTGAGGCACACCTCAAACTGTACTATTTTCTAAGTTCTATGGTATGACCCAGGCATACAAGCTCTCTCATAGAACATGAGTACCTCGGAGTAACTGATCAGCTAAAAGAAAACTCAAAATGTGTACCCAAGAAAAAATTCTAATTTGCATCTGATCAGAAAAATCTAGAACTCCCATATAAGTAAGGTGGCATTCTGGGTACCTTAGATTTGCTTTAAGAGCCACCTCTAGTATTGGCTTCTTCTAAGAAGCACTCGTTGCCGGTTTCCTGACTGTTTACATCAATAATCTGTGGTTATAATCATGCTGTGAAATAAAACCACCATAGCATTCCAGTGCTTACAACAATAAACATCTCTTTATTGCTCATAAGTCTATGGTTAACAGGGTATTTCCAGTCTAGGGTGGGGTGGGCCTACGCAACACACTGGTTGGTAGTCAGTTTAAGGGTTGGGGAAAGACTGTTGGTAATGGCTGAGCCCTCCTCCTTAAGTCTCTTCATGCCATGTGGCTCATCCTCCTCCAGCTGGCCAACCTGAGTGTATTCTCAGGGGCATCACAGAGAAGGCAGAGGGAGCGTGGAAACATGCTGGCATTCCCTTTTTCACATCTCCAGTCTCCTTACATCTGTTAGCCTCTCATTGTCCAACACCAAGTCACATGGACGAGCCTGATTTCAGGGTTAGAGGAGACTGCAAAGTATAAGGAGATATAGGAAGGGCAGCCATTGGGGCTTTAATGCCCTCACCCTACAATGATGCCACCACCCAGCAGTGATAATGCCAACACTCTCCAATGTCCCCTTCCCCAGCAGCATTCTTCTTTCCTTTGTCTGTGCTCTCTCTGTTCTCAGTTCTATGTTGTGGAATAAATAATTTTGTACACTCTGAAGAAGTGTCGCTCAGATTGGTTTGATAAAAGGCTAAAAGGCCAATAGCTAGGCAGAGTTTAGGGAACAGAGAGGACACTAGGAAGAAGGCAGAGTGGCCATCCAGACATGGGAAACAGGAGAGCAGCATGGGCAGTAAAGTTAATAAAGCCGAGAGGCATATATAATTAACTCAAACGGATTAATATAAGTTGTAACAGCTAGTTAGGAACAAGCCTAAGCTATTGGCTGAGCTTCAATAATTAATAATAAGTCTCTGTGTCATTATTGGGGGGAGCCTATGGTCCTGCTGAAAAGGCCCAACTACAGTTCCGTTCTTACACATATCTCATGGTGTTATAATTGCTAACTTTTCTTTCCTCCATAGAAGCTTAGGGTGCTTGTAACAATATACACTCCTTCATAAATATCTAGTGACTATATGTTATATTAGGATGCTCATCATGATGTACACTCATTCATAAACATTCAATGACGATACATTGTATGTGTTACTACTTAACAATGCCCGCCATGCATAGTGTAACACCTGACTCCCATGTGCTCCACAAACATGTATTGAATGCATACATGCACAGAAGCTCATGCCCCAAACACGTTCCTTCCCCTTTCAAGGAAAAGGCTGACAACAGATGTCTTTCAGGATCCCAGTTGAAGAGGCCCTTCTGGCTGAGTCATGCTGACCCTTGGTGCTCTACATCAAAAATCTCAGCTGCTAAAATTCCATCCTTCTGGATTTCCTCTTCTTCTCTGACTCCCAGAAAGCCCCTGTTCTTCTCCTGTCTCTTTGCTCCTCTCAGAGAAAGGTAGAACATCAATGATAGTTCACTCATCTTAAACTCTTCCTACAGTCAGAGCTCCCAGGAGGTGAGATTTGAGTCTCCTCTCTGCAGTAAAAAAATCGTTTGTCCCAAGGGTGTGTGCTCAGAGTGAGACCAGCTGAGCGGAGCTAGTAGCTACTGCCCATTGGTCTCACCAGCACTACAGAGAGAGAGTTGAGAGGAATTCTTAGAAAAGTTTGTATGTAGCTGTGCATGACATGTATGCAGCACCTATTCCTGTAGGTATTAATTCTGTTGATGTGGTGTTAAAGGTTTAGCCTCATTATTTGCCAATTGCCTACAGTCCTGAAAGGGAACTATGTAGAATCCAATTGCGAGCATCTTGATTTTCCAGGGAGTAGGGTAAATTGCTTGAAGGGGCATAGTAGCATGGCTACTCAGTCAGAGAGCCCTACCCTAAATCAGCCCTTGCCCTGATGCAGGCTTCAGTCATCATCAGCAAGGGAAAGTCATTATAACAGCTAAAGAAGAATATCAGCATGCAGTGAGTAAATTAAATCAGTTGTTATATTTATACTTACCATTGCTATTTTTGTATAATTTCATATAAACTTGCAAGCTGTGAATGTTATGATTGATAGTGAAATCATTATGTTTATATCAAATAATGTATTTATTCACTTTCATGAGAAAATAAAATGACTACATTTTTTAAAGTGAAACTTGCACACACATGCCACAGTCCTTGTGTGAAGGTTAGAGGGACAACTTATGGGAGTTAATTTCCTTCTACTATTATATGGAATCCAGGAACTGAATTCAGGTTATCAGGCTTGTTGGTAGCATGTGTCTTTATCCACTGAGCCATCTGACCCCACCCTCCCACCCCGCCCCAGATCACTACTTATAAAGCTATTTTAAAGGCTTTAAATGTGGACATTTAGAAATGGCATGGGAAAGTTCTTCATTCAGTTAACAAGTATGTATTCAGTACCTGCTTTGCAGGAGGCTGCTAGGTGATATAGTGGTGGACAAAATAGACATTGTTTCTGCTGTCTGGGATGTTATGATTAAAAAGCTGTAAATAATAAGTCATCATTACTTCTAATACTCATCTGCCCAGTTTTTGTGCCATAAGTGTTATGTAAAATGATTTAATATTTGAATTTATCAAGTTGAACACATTAAATATTTGTAGATTTTATACATCAAAAATAACTCAATAAAATGTTATTTCTTAAGTGACTGGCTTTCCTCATCCATAATATAATATGGTGGCACTTTGGATTAGAGGCAGGGGAGATTTTTGACTTCATGGTTTTTAAATATATATATTTAGACAGGGTCTCACATAGGGTGAGGCCTTCCATGGGGATCTTCAACGTCTGTCATATCATTTGGAACAGGCCCTAAACCCTCCCCTGTGTGTCTAGCTGAGAGAGTATCCCTCCATGAAATGGGCTCCCAAAGTCCATTCTTATACTAGGGATAAATACTGATCCACTACCAGAGGCCCCATAGATTGCCCAGGCCTTCTAACTGACACCATGATCAAAAGATCTGGGTCAGTCCTATGCTGGTTTCCCAGCTGTCAGTCTGGGGTCCATGAGCTCCCCTTGTTCAGGTCAGCTATTTCTGTGGGTTTCCTCAGTTTGGTCTTGATCCCTTTGCTCACCACTCCTCCATTTCTGTAACTGGATTCTAGGAGTTCAGCTCAGTGTTTAGCTGTGGGTGTCTGCCTCTGCTTCCATCAGCGACTGGGTGAAGGCTCTAGGATGGCATATAAGGTAGTCATCAGTCTCATTATAGGGGCAGGGCATTTAAGGTAGCCTCTTCACTATTGCTTAGATTCTTAGTTGGGGTCATCCTTGTAGATCTCAGGACATTTCCCTAGTGCCAGATTTCTCTTTAGACCTCTAATGGCTCCCTCTATTATGGTATCTCTTGCTCTCCTGTATCCTCCCCCCCACTCAGTCTTCCTGCTCCTTCATATCCTCTCCCCTCCTCTTCTCCCCTTCTCATTCTCCTAGCTCCCTCCCCCTCCCCCCATGCTCCCAATAAGCTCAAGAGCTCTTGTCCCTTTCCCCTTCTCCGGTGGACCATGTATGTCTCTCGTAGAGTCCTCCTTGCTTCCTAGCTTCTCTGGTGGTGTGGATTATAGGCTGGTAATCCTTTGTTATATGTCTAATATCCATATATGAGTGAGTACATACCTTGTTTGTCGTTTTGCGATTGGGTTACCTCACTCAGAGTGGTTTCTTCTAGTTCAATCCATTTGCCTTCGAATTTCAAGATTCCATTGTTGTTGTTATTTTTTTCTGTTGAGTAGTACTCCATTGTGTAAATGCACCACATTTTCTCTATCTGTTCTTCAGCTGAGGAGCATCTAGGTTGCTTTCAGGTGCTGTGGCAAAACTCTTTGATATAATGCCTCAATTCGCTTCTGAAACAGTAAATTGGTGTTAACAGGAAAACAATAAAACACCAAGAACTTATAGAAACCAGTAAATAGGTTTGTATCAATGATACATTGATTGCATTTTAGCAAATGTCACACAAGATGCTAATGTTAGGAAAAGTCCATCGAGGACTGTGTGGTAACTCCCTTTTCAGAGACCGGGAACACTGGGAGCCAAGACTCTTTCTGTGCATCTGTGCTTCTCCAAACTTCTCCTCACTATGACTAGCTTGTAATTGCCCTGAGGAGACAGAGTTATTCATCTCATTCTGCAAAACATATAATTTGTATAGTAAGCCTATTACAAAATAATGATCAACACAATTCTTATCGAGGTATTTTGGAAGTTAAAGATGGGATATCCAATCTGCTCATTGGTCTAGAACTTAATGATGTCTTCTTCTGTAAGACAGAGAAGCCCTTCACTGGTCTTTCCTCACCTGCAAAGTTTAACTTCATAGAAGCTTGATTGTCTCAGAGACTCGCTTTTGCTTTTGTAGGTTCAGACACAAGTACGCCTTGCAAAAAAAAACTTTGACAAATTGAAGATGGATGTGTGTCAGAAGGTGGATCTCCTTGGAGCAAGCAGATGCAATCTCTTATCTCACATGCTAGCAACATACCAGGTAACAA
This sequence comes from Cricetulus griseus, assembly GCF_003668045.3. Classification (NCBI taxonomy): domain Eukaryota; kingdom Metazoa; phylum Chordata; class Mammalia; order Rodentia; family Cricetidae; genus Cricetulus; species Cricetulus griseus. The sequence goes on from NW_023276806.1 coordinate 216,552,340, forward strand.
AGTGATGTCTGTTTTAGTGAACAAAGAATTGCCAGAGGCTTGGATGATGGGAAAGATTGTGTTTGGATGGAAAGAATGACCTGGGCATCATGAATTCTGAAGGCACCCTCTGCTCCGCTCTTTAAGGCCCTGCAGTTTAATCAACAGTACAGTCACAATGTGCTGTACACACAGTGGAAATTTCCATTCCCTGTACTTGTTTTGTGGGTCCTGTCTGCCTGGAATACCTTTCCTCTGTTCCTTTTCCAGATCCTGCTGTGGACCCTGTTAGCACAATACCCTCCATGTCTCATGTTGTGATTATTCAGCACACCTGCTTTTGTCTCTCTCAATGCTAAGGTCTTTCAGTGCAGCCCTGTGCTCATCCTCAGTGCTGTTGACTCCAAAACAACACCAGATGCTTGGCGTTGCAGGCATGTGGAAATTACTATAGCCCAATTCCTTTTCCTCAAGGAATTCAAAGTTTAGGAAGAAAACTGGAGGCTGTAAGATTTTATTGTATTTCCTAAACCTCTAGAAAAGGTGTTCTAAGCAGAAAAAAAAATTTAAGAATGCCAGTGAGTGGGTCATGGTGGTGCATGCCTTTAATCGTAGCACTCAGGAGGCAGAAGTAGGTAGATCCCTGTGAGTTCAAGGCCAACCTGATCTACAGAGCAAGGTCTAGGTCATCCAGGGTCATACTGTCTCAACACTACCACTCCCCTCCAAAAAAAAGGGGGGGAGAAATCAAATGAACTGAATGGGACAAAGAGGATGGAGAGGTAAGGTTCCCAGGTGGTAGGAATAACCTAAACATTGGTAGAAATTTAGTTGGATGACACACCAACGTCTAAGTGACTTACCAGGACAAACGGGTACAAAGATGAATGCAAATTAGTTGAGCCAACCTGTAAAGTCATAGGTAAGACCACTTTTCTGGGGACCAGGGTCAGAAATGGGCATTGCAGGCATTAATGATTTGACCATCTTTCTTTACAGACAACCCTGCTCCACTTTTGGGAGAAAACATCTCACACCATGGCAGCCATCCATGAGAGCTTCAAAGGTTATCAACCATATGAATTTACAACGCTAAAGGTAAGAAAGCCAGAGACCACTCGTAAGTCTTTGAAAAGGCAGTTTTGTTTGGATTACAAGGCAAAGCCATGGCAGTATCACATTCCCAGACCCCTCCTGTCACGGAGAGCTATGCCTCTGGCTGCGCCTCTCATTATAGATCATGATAATCCCTACTTATTTGATATTGTTGAAGACAAGATTGCTCAAGAACAAGTAACTAGTAACTTTTTAGTAGTTTAGTTTAGTTTTGCTTTCCCATTACCTGGGATGCAATTCAGGCTCTGTACATGTTAAGTGCTCTACCACTGAGTTACATCCCTAATTTTTAATTACTAAATCTTAATATATTCATCTAAGAAGTTACATTTCTTTCCTCTCTTACTTCTGCAAATGATCACTTAATTCTGAAGTTACCTCCAACATAGGATTGGAACTTTCCATAATATAGTAATATTTTCTAATCGAAAGAGCAACATTAAACTCAAGGATTCTTGCCTCAAAGGGGATTTGTGTACAGTGTCTGATTCTCAGTATTGAAACTGATTTGGAATTATCTTGCCCTAATGGTTACTAAAAATGAATGCACATCAAGATAAGACAGTGATTTTCATTCCAGAAGGATTTGAAGAATGACAGGAGAGAACAGTGGTTACTTTGTTGTTGGATTGTGCCTGTGAAAGAAAACTATCAGGCAAGAACTTGCAAAAGCAAACTATGAAATTGCTCACTTCTGATTTTTAAGGCAATTTATAAAGGTCCCCCTTGCTAATAAAACATTAAAAACCTACCCCTTTTGCCTTAAAATGCATCTTTGATTTTAAATGTTTATAAGTCACCTACAAACCTATCAAAATAGTGAGGTAGAAACTATCAAAGGCCTTGTGTGAAAGTGAAGGCCTCGAGGGACCCAGGAATGTGTGCACTTGACCTGAGCAGCATTCCGAGCTGACTCCAGGAAGGACACCTGGCCATGAAGTTTTCCCTCACAGTCCCTGCCTTGCTCAGTTGTGGGTGTTCACGGACATGCCTCATGGTGAATGCACCCTGAGTATGCACTGTTTGACTCCATCAACTACACACACTTGCCAGGAGAGGCTTTTTCCTTCTTATACATCCTGGATGTCTGTCATCCAGCCAAATGTCCTGTACACAGTCTGCAAGCAGCCTCTGTCACACTGGCAATGGTACTGTTGGAAGCAGCTGCTTTTCTTCTTTGTGATTTACTGATGCTTTCAGCAGCTTAGGAAGTAGCCCTCCCAACCAAGGCAGATTACTCAAGCTACCCACAGTTCTTAGCCTGGCCTGAACAGACCACAGGTTTTGGGCCATCATGATTGTACTGTTGTTGCTATTTCATTTTTCTTTTTAAGGTATTAAGGATTGAACCTTGGACCTCATGCATGCTAGAAAAATACTCTACTGCTAACCTGTATTCCAAGCCCACATGTTTTAATTTGTACCCAGTACCAAAAGTTAACTGTCTTTTGAAACATAAATTGGCCAGGAGACAAATGAAGTAGCCCCAACCTCAAATATAATTAAAATTTTTTCATGTGTAAGTTTACTGCATATAAATGACAGTCTGAAGTCAGGACATTAAAGTTATGTCACAAACATGGAAGAACACAGCGTATCCCTGGCTGGGCTGAGGAAAATATGGCTTCATGATTTTTGCCCTACTGTCCACCCTATAGAAAGGATCATAATGTTTATGTTAGCATATTTCTGAGCAGGGATTTAGTGAGAATTTGACAGTTGTGATTTAGGACATAATTACAAGTATTTTTGATATGCAGCTTTTATATCCCTTGACCCTCCCTTAAATTATAGTCTAAATAATAGTGTGTAGCTAACATATAATATAATCTTGTAGGATAAATACATCTGTTAAAATATAATGGTGTTACAGTAAAATTAATAATAAGCTAAAAGCCCATCAAATAAGCTGTTCTTTCATTAGCATGAAAAGAATGATGACGTTGATCTAGGCTATCAGTATGACACAAGCTGGCAGATAATTATGTGGACTTCCACTGGACACAATGGAATCCCGTTATATACAGGTCATTTATTTTTTATAGATGTGTACCAAATTTTGTGCCATAAAACATGAAAAGGAAATGTGTTACTCCCTATGTACCCTGATCAGGTATGATGATACTATTTGAATGCCCAGAACTCTTGCACCAATATCCTTTTAAAACATTTGGTCTATATTTATAAAAGTTTTGTTTCATCCTATTGTTTTAGAATGGCATGCTATATTGATAATGTACATTTTGAAACATAAATAAATGTTTTCACAATTAATTTGTCCTCCAGGTTTACATAAGCCAATAGCTCCTTAAATGCCTTTTGGGATTCTGATGGGAAAGAAAACACTGTCTTAGGAGTGGCTTGCCAAGCTCTGTTAATGAAAAGCGGGCCATTTGTTTTCTTTGCTGCGGGGTGTATTCTGAATGTGTTGGTAATTGTACCATTGCAGCTGTATTTCCTGACTATTAGTTTTATGCTTGATGAAGGATGATAATTAATGTGTTAAACACTTGGTGTGTCCTGTTCAGCAGGATGACTTTTTTACAGCAGAAATATATGACTGCCCCCTGAAACTTCAAATAGACCTTCCCCTGTGAAATATGTAATAGTTCACTTGTGAAATGAATTCACTATAAAAATTAATCTCTACCTCATTCATAAATATATTTTTTCAAACTATTCCAGTGATGATTTTGACCATTTAATGGAAATGCTTTGTGGAGCAACTGTCACTATTTTTGTCCAGGCCTGATGTGATTATGTTGATTCTACCTTGGGGAGGGGTTAGAATCACTTCAATCTCAGGATAAGTTTTTAGCATTCAGTGTTATAGAAAATTGAGCTTTGAAATGTAATCTTACAAAAATGTTAAAGCTGATCATTGTAATTGGCTCCAACTAAAACAGAAGTGGTCTAACCCCAAGTGGCTGCCAGTAAAAAGCAAGTTTTTCCAAGCTTCTGCTTTCAAGCAACCAACACTTACTGATTCCTTAAAATGTTACTGACCGTGCATATTTTACATGAATTATCATTATTGTATTAATTTTACACTGATTCTAAACCTGGAAATGTCTTTCACATGGCAGGAATTATCACGTCCTGAGAACAGGCTTAGAATGTTACTTGCTGGATCTGGAAAACGTCGTCCCTTTTCTGGGGGGAGCAATTTGGACTCAGAGCTTCAAGCATTTTAAAGAAACTAAATGGAATTCTGTCTCATTAGGAGAGAAGTGCCTGTCTTAAGTTGCCAGCCCTTAGATGTGGTTGTTTACTTCATCCTTCCAGGATATCACTTAGACATTTCTCCATGCATGCAGGGCAGGCGACAGCCACAGAGGAGTCTAGTGGCTTTTCCCTGGATCATCTACAGTTCCATTAGCATCAATTGACACTCCTCTATCCAGCATTCTGACAGTGCGTAGAGCTGGGCATTTTTATAGGGATGTCAGGGTAAGGACTGGGCCCTTTACAGTAGAGGATGAGAACTGGGCCCTTTACAGTAGTGGACACACACACTTCTGAAGGTTAGTTGAGGGCTGCATGTCCTACTGTGTTTGTGCTATGGGGCTATTGAGGTTCCTGTTCATTTGTTTAAGACAGTATCTTAACCTGCACTAACTTTAAACTCATGATCCAGCCTCCCAAGTACTGGAGTATGGGTGTGTATACCGCATTTGAGTTTTATTTAAGATAGTGTTTCACTGTGTAGTCCAAGCTGGCCTGAAATCCATTCTCCTCTCACTACACACCCGAATGCTGGCATGCATTTCTGTTTTTGAAGCCATAGAAATGCTTGCGTTTAACAGAAATGGTCAGTGGCAGAGTTTAACCCAGTGACACACTTCATTTTGGTGGCTTTGGAATGAACACTGGATTTTTCCACTTTGCTCTTCAGGTTTTCGGATCATATGATAAAGTGCCTAAGAGCACAGCCAGCCAGACCAACTCCGCCCAGGGCCAGCTGTGCCAGTGGTGGCAGTGAGGGCAGCAGTGATGAGGCTGTCGTGGAGGAATTGCTGCTGTTGCGGGCGTTGGTACAAGTGGGGTGGTGGAAGAGGCTGTGTGCGTGAAGACTGTTGGTGTTGCTGTGGTGCTGAATTATAGCAGGAGTCGTTCTGGTATTGAGACTGGTGGGAGTGGTGGTAGAGGCGGCGGCAGCAGTGCCAGTGTGATGCTGGTGAGGATGGCAGCAGCAGGGCTTCTGATGGCGATTGAGATGGCGGTGACAGTGGTGGCGGTGACAGTGGTGGCGGTGGAAGTCACAGCCCGGGCTTCAGCAACGCTAGTGATGATGAAGTCAGCCACTGAGAGTGTCTGGGAAGAGGGTTTGTTGGACTTGTTAGGTTCAGCGTCCCAGTTTCAGGTTCTTTTCTGACTTCGTTCATAACCAGATTGTTGGTTTCACAACCAGTCTCACAGGCAAGGCTGTCAACGGCACAACTTAGCAGACCTCAGCGGAGGCTAACCTGGTCCACTCCCTCCCTGGTGTCCACTAGCTATCTGGCAGTTTCTGTTTCCAAACCTGTCCTTCAGCCCCACAGGCCTTGGTCTGCTCTCCCATAATTCCCACCAGGGATGGGAAGCCCAGAAAGGCAGGCGGGAGGGTGTGCCATCTCTTTAGCCCAGCTAACTCTAACCAGTACAGATTGGATTTGCAACTTGTTCTTGACCTGTGCCAAGATTTAACTCTCAGGAAACCTGAACTTAAAAACTTGACTGCAAGCACGTTGAAGAATACCACTGGAACATCTGTAGCCATCTACCCCTCCTCCTCTCTGGGCCGTGGAGACCAGTACATGGAGCATCAGTGTGGAGACCAAAATACTCTTAGCTTTCAAAAGACAAAAACATCCTCTTATGAATTTTGTTTTTCTCAAATTCATATGCTGAGCAGCCTTCTTCCACCCACCTCCACATTTCTCAGTTAATCATCTGAGCATTTACCGACAGGCCACATGGCTCTGTAGTTACTTGCTTTGAAAATAATGCCATAATAGTTTTTATGAAAATGGGGTAAATATCTCTGCAGTGCTATTTTAGTTAACAGTCCCAACAAGGCAATTACTCGTGGCGGGCATCCAGAATATCCTTTTATACTTTAAACTTTTTCTCTCAGAGTCGTTGCTTTACAGGGTTCCTAGCAATGTTTTTTTCCTTTCATTTTTTCCCCTTCTTTCTCCCCCCCCCCCAAGCTGTTCCACACCAGATCATTGGAAAGAACAAATTTAGAGGCATATCCCAGACATTGGGGAGGAGGGAGTAAATGAGCTGACCAGGGCCACCACTGAAATCGGAGCTAGGCAAGCCAGAGCTTCGTCTGTCATTTGCAGTCTCTGCCTTCTGGTGATTGGCATTACTTCTCTCTGGCAGCTGGTCACTCGGGCTCTTCTCACAACAGGGTGGGACTTCTCCTGCCCCCCACTTACCTGTTCCATAACTTCTCTTTGCAGGAAAGAAAATAACTGAATAGGTAGTTATTCTGTATATAGGTAGTAATTCCGTGCCAGATGGTCTGCTATGAAATAATGTCTAGGAGAGTTTTCAATAAGTGTGAGTCTTAAATGTACCTAGGTTGAGGTTGCAATTAATAGCACTGTTAGCTTCAGCATTCATGTATAGAAAATGTCTGTGTTTTAGTTAACCCTCAAATTATCTTCACAACACTTGGGTATGTTCGGTCTTCTTCCCATGTTTCAAATAAAACTGGAGCCCAGAAACAGTAATGTGCCCAAGGCTCTGTGCACGTGCAGCAGATCTGGGAACGGAAAAGTGCAGGGTTCTGCCAGCCTGCTCCAACCTGCTTCCCACAGGCACTCCTGGCTACGAAGCAGGTGAACAGGAGAAAGCAGAAATGCCACCTTTAAGAAGTATGGCCGTAACTTCCAATTAAAAGTCATACTTTGAAGTTTTCTCTTGTAGCTGAAAACAATAATTTATGTGGCAGCCCCTCAAATGCCTGGGAATGTGTGGCTCCTCTTTAAGAAAGTGGGATGAAGTCCCTCAGTGTCCTCAACACTTCTCATTAAAGGGCAAGTGGAGTAAATGTCCTTGGCTTGGTTCTTCAAGACCTTTTCTTACGGAGTGCAATTTTAAAGACAAATTCGAGCATAGCTTCTATGTGTCTGTGGCCAAGTGGACTGAAGCAAGTTACTTCATGCCTCTGAGTCTCCACTGCCATGCCAGGAAACGAGTGACGCTTGTGAGGCTCTTTGAAGCTTGAGAATGTGAGCTCAGAGGGTTGAACCTGCCACAGGATGACCTCTGAACCCGTCAGGCTCCTCTACCCCCCCCCCCGCCCAGAGTCCTAACCAGAACGGTTTGTACTGTTTGGTACTATGCATTCTCTCAGTGTAGCTTCTAATAGTCCCGAAAATTGTATACATGCAATTATCCCCATGTTCTTGTGGGTAAACTGAGGCCTGACAGTGGTGAGAACTGTGTTCATGTGAAAGCACTGCTCCAGTTATTTCCCAAGACCACCTCTTTCCAGCTCACGGTGATGCCTTCCCACCACCAATTTCCCATGTTGCTTTCAAGTATAAGATTATATGTCTTATGATGAGGATTTCCCCCTCTAATTTTACTTTGCTCTGTTGTTCTACAATTCAGTTCCCAATTATCTCTAGTACTGGATTAGTAGTATTCCTTATATGGTGTCATTTGCACATGGTGGGGGAAGTGTGTGGTGGGAGAGAGGAGGACATATGTTCTAAATGTCCATGAATTGCATGGCTGGTACACACCATGTCCTCTGCTTTTTATTCCTCATGTGTTACTAATTATATAAACACAAACACACACACCCAACTGAATGCAGCATCTTTTGACCATGCAGAACTATTTTAAGTGCTTTTGTTTCCCTTTTTTTTTTCAATTATTTGGCACCTTCGTATGTGTTCAGTATAATTAATGGAAAGTAGTGTAAGAAAATAAAGTGTCTAATTAAGGACTACAGGAAATGTTATTCCCATGTGTAAGTTGGGCTTCAATTTGGGTTATTAGAACTGGCTGCCGGCCTTTTGTCTCGGGAATTTGTTTTGTTGAGTAGTTTTGCTTTCTTTCAGATGAATGTTGTTGTTGCTTTTATTTTCCTAATACAGGAAGTAGTAATTCCCTTTATTATATTAAGCTGTTTCCTTTTTAAGACACGTTTGCAAGCTGGGTCTGCACATTTTCTTTGTCACGCTGATCTTATATATTGTGCATGTGCTTCCTGAAGCCGTTTTGTGCATTGATGGAAACTATTAGCCTGTTGTGGTAGCCTGGCCAGGGAAAGGTTACTTGGTCTGAAAACACCCTTTCATCCACAGAGAACCTTCCAGGGAAGGGAATGACACTGTGCAATGCTAATATGCAGTGATCTCCACCGACAGTCTGAGTGAAGGACTGAGTTGGGTTGAGGTTTAGAAGCAGAAGAATGCTTTGGAGTTTTCACTTCTGGCCATGGATTTAAATGTGGCTTCCATCAGCCAGCAGTTGGAAACAGTTTTGCCTGATGGCTCCCTCTTCACACACACCCCCAGACCTCTTCTGTTCAATTTGCCTGAGCATGTGTTCATGTCATTCAGAAAATGCTGTCACTCTGGACTTCTGCAGAGGCTGAAGGGTCAAGTGGTTTTTTGTTTGTTTGTTTGTTTGTTTGTTTGTTAATCTAAATTGTGGACTTCAAAATAATCTGAAAAATTCATTCCCAACATCCCAAACCCCTAACTCTCCCAGCCATTTACCCACACCCCATGGTCCCTGGTGGAGACAGGAGAGTTTCCCTCCATCCTACAGAATGTTGTACACTGGACAGTCACACCAGAAACTAATTTTCAGGTGGGATTGGGACATGAACCCTAAAACTTTCCTTTAGGGTCTTTTTCTCTCGACATATACCATCTTTCCTAAGAAACAAGCTTTTTTGTGTGGTTCTGCTTTTGTCTTTTTGATTTCACTTTGTGTGCTCTACAAGTCCTCCTTTAGACTTGCCCATTTCAGTGTTCTAAATTTGGCCATGCTGTTGAGTGGACAGTGCTCTGAAATATGTTGTAAATCTTTGACTTACAACTTTAGAAATGTTTGAGTTCTGTGGCATACGAATTGTATCTCAGATAAGCTGATGTGCGTGCAAACACAATATTTTCCTCCATTCAAAATTCTCAAAGCAATAAACAAGCTGATGTGCATCCTATTAATTTTTCTTGTTGTTTTATAGACCTTTTCATAGCATTCCCCTGAACCTTTAAATTTCTTAGCTAAATAGATATAATTTTTAAAGTTGGTGTTATATACATAAAATTTTCAAACTGCAAGTACATATTTAGTATTTCCCAAGCTGCAGAAACTAAATTATCATAAGGACAATAGTAATGTGGGAAGAGAAGAGCAATTGTCACCGGAATTATTAATAGTAAATTAAAGTAGCAATTGGAACTGCAGCCATTCTGTTCGGGAAGCACAATAGTGTCTTAAGTGTGACTGTGGTGACAGAGAGCCAACAATTGAGTCCCTGCTAATGGCCCAACAGGGGAAGGGCTTGAAAAGAAGCAATGAGTGGTTTACATTACAATGGGATTGTCTGAGAGCTGCTCAAGTGTGGTCAGGAGGGGAGGTGGGCTGGAGACAGGAGGGATGATAACCATGGAACTGTCAAGGGCATCTTGGGGCTTTAGACAAGGGCTGTGGCAGCTAGACGCAGCCCACTGAAGCAGACATGTCCACGGGCTGCCCAATGTTGATTGACAAAAAGGAAACACAATGAGAAGATAATTGAGCGAACCAGGAGGCCCGGACAAGTGTCATAGGATCTGAAAGTGAGTCCTGGGAGCCATCAGAACGTTGGCTGAAAATACTCCTGCCTTCACTCTGATCAGAGCTGAACCATTCTATGGAGAATAAAGCTTCTCTTAGAGTGTGTGTGTGTGTGTGTGTGTGTGTGTGTGTGTGTGTGTGTGTGTTTTGCATTGATTGGCAAATGTATTGAAGAAAAGTTTGCCTTTAGCATCTGATGAACTCTGACTTCTGGTTACACGTTTCTAACAGACAGCACATCCCACGCTTTCACACTGCTTTTGCTGCATGCTTTGGTCTATAAAACAAAACCATCTAGAGCACAGTCCAGATCCATTGTGCCATTTGTTCTAATCCTGTCCCTTGTAGCATTTTCCCCTCATAGTCCAGGCTGCAGCCAATGACCGTGTATTGTGTGTAGCTGTCATGCATTAGGGAAACAGAGCACAAAAGTTTAAGGGAACAAAAGAAGCAAAATGGCCACTGTGGACGAGCTGAGTAAAGGAATGTTCTCCCTGTGAGGCCACCTTATAGGGTCTGCTAAGACTTGTATTCTTGCCAATTACATCACAGCTCCAGTGGTTTCTTCACACTGGGACAAGCTAGCCATACCTTTGGGCCTTTGTATCCAAGCTTCTCTTCTCACCAAGTTGTACATGACTGGTTTCTTCTTGTCATTTAACTCTCAGCTGAAATGCCATTTCCAAGAGAGGACATCCCATTCACTGAAATAATGATCTGATCATTTTCTGTCTCCCTGTTTAAATGATCTGTCTGGGCACATCACTTGCTGACAATGTTTTCCCTCCACTGGTATCCAAAATATCCCAAACAACATCTTACACATGGTAGACACTCAAAAACCATTAGTTGAATGAATGTACCAATTTAATGTCCAGAGGCAGGGAGTCATTAAAGATAATGGCAATGCTGCACAGACAGGCTTTATTGCAATAAAATGCTTCAGAACTTAAATCAAGGCATGCAGACTCTATGAAGAGACCTGGGGTTAGCAGGATGGCTCACAGGTAAAGGCACTGGCTGCCAAGCATGACAGGGTGAGTTTGATCCCTGGAACCCATGTGGTAAGAGAGAACTGCTTCTGTCAGTTGTCCTCTGCCCTACACATATGCACCCAGGATTACCTATGCCCCCACATACAAAAGAAATCAATGTATATAAAGGATTTTAAAACCTTAATAGTACATTAGAATACTGGGGAATGACATGTATATTCATATATTTTAATTTAATATTAAATGTTGACAACATGTAAAATATTTTTTTATATTTTTCAACTCTAATCTACTTTTATACACTAATTATGTTGGTTAAGAAGGTACACAGTATCAAAAAAAAAAAGGCATACGATAATCAGACTGTAAATGCAACTTGGCATAAAAGGATGTTCTTAAATCTGGAGTGCCCAGTGAAGTTGTGTGGAAGTAGCCGTAATTGATTTGGGCTTTGAAAGGACTATGGATTTCTGAGGGTGAACGAGTAGAAAGAACAAAGATGGGATGGGAACAATAAACACACTGGAGACCCCGAGGAGCTGGCTCTAACTGAATAGAAAGTGCATGGTTTGCAGATAGGGAGAAGCAGCAGGAGCCAGTGAAGGAAGCCTCACCATTCTAATTCTTGACAACAAGGGTAGTATGATGACACACGAGTATTTTAGGAAAATTACTCAGCGTGGGGAGTGAAACAAGCCTGGCAGTTGGGGATGTACCACCAGTATCCATCTGGTGTCCAGGGCCAGACTCCAAAGTCAGCCTCAGCTATGCTTTGCCTGGACACAGCCTAAGAGCAGAATCTTCACCCAGGCCTCCAGTCAGCCATCGCTAATCAATCTGAGTGCATCTTCACCCAGGCCTCCAGTCAGCCATCGCTAATCAATCTGCATTGGCCCTGAAGCCTGCCTGCCTCCCTCTGCGAGTCATAGTGGAGAAATGAACACGGGTGTGAGGGTAGAAAGACAAAGGAGGCCCAGAGGATGAGAACCTGGACTTTAGTAGTTCTGAGAATGTGAGAAGGATAAAAATCTTGAGATACTCCTGTTGTGTTGGTAGGTTTTTGTTTTAATTAGGGCCCAAAATAGAAGTCGTTGTGTGTCTGTCATTATTCATTGTTGAAGAAATGTTTGCTTTCTCTCTCTGGGTCTCTGCTATTGGTGTGCAGTTTGTAGGGACTTGCTTCTTTAAAACAAAAACTTCCCTTAAATATTTAGTAAACTTTTAAAACAGTAACTCTAGCAAATGATGTGCCAACCAAAACAGCAACAACAAAAAATGGCTATTGCCTGTTTTTAATCTATAAAGACTTGGGGAGACACCTGTTCTGTCCTCCGTGGGCGTTAAGCTGTCAGAATATGTTAAGATGCTATTTTGGTTTTTTTCTTAAAAAAAAATAAATGTTTGTTACTCACAATTTTTTTAAGATGGCTTTTTACATTGCAAAATAGCAAACAAAATTAAAAATAAGATGTAGTTGTCTCAGCTTGGGTGGCGGCAGGGAAGCCTTTGCTATGTCAGAGTGTGAGCTTCAGGCACAGCAGTGTTTGTCTTAGCTGCATGCTATCCTCGGGAAGTGAAGTTCACAGTGACCGAAAGACCTTTTCTGAATAACTTATCCCAAAGGGGGAAACATAAATTCAGTGGCAAATCATCCCTCCCTTGTAAGCTGCAGTTCTTGGGTCTGTCTGAGAACATTGTTGCCTTACCACAGAAACTTTACCTGTGTCCACGTGAGCGGCACAGCCTCTGCAAACCTCTAGCCCCATGTATGGTTACAGGCACTGATAGCAAGTGGATATTTTTACGAGTGATTTTTCTTTAACATTTTTTCCTTTCCTTCTTTGTTTCTATTTCTCTCTTTCTACCTATGGCTTATGATGAAGAGCTTACAAGACCCTATGAAAAAGCTAGTTGAGAAAGAAGGCAAAAAGAGCCCACCGAAGAAGGAAAACCCAGAGGCTGTGGCCCAGGAGCCGAAGCAGTAAGTTCTGGGCCCCTTCATCCTGATGTTTGCAGCCTTCTCTCAGGTGAGGGTATCACAGTCCTCCTAGCCAAGCCCAGGTGAGGCCACCGACACACAGGGATCACCATGTCCTCACCGCTCTCCTGCCTTGTGAGGAGTTTAGAGTCTGGGAAAGACAGGTGTCCCTATGCTCCATGTCCTTTATGGTTTTTAACCCTACCCTTGTGAATGTCATCGACATTCACAAGATATCCTAGATGGGAACCCCCCACACACACACACCTCTTCTCATCTAGAAGTCTGTGGTTTATGAAATTGTTTAGCCATGCGTGTAGTCTAAAAATGAGTGGGATTGTTTGTGGCTTTTTCATCTCACTGCTCTCAGGCTTTCTGCTCTCCTCTCTGAAGCAGAGGATAGCCCAGAGTGCAGGAAGCGGCTCCCCCTGCTTCCGTGTCTCACCCTCCATCCTTTAGAAACACGGAAGTGAATTTGCACATTTCCTGATCTGACACAGGGAGAAGGAACTTTGAATGTGTGACATTGTCTCTGGAGATGAACAGCCTGTCGAATGCAGTTGCTGCGGACTGGCTAACCCAGGAAAGCACAGGGACCATTATTCCCCCACCCATCCCCTGCTTATCCACCTCCAAAATTTAGATGACAGCTTTATGGCTAGACAGGCTGACATTTTTACTGTAGTTCTAAGAAAGTTTTGGATATGGCTTTAGTGCCATAGAAATATTTGCTGCCAACATTAGCCCCTCTTTTAATTTTAAAGAAAACTCTGGAACATTTCTCTGGTGCAGAAGACAGACAAGTTTTCATAGTTGAACAGACTGTAGGCTGTGGTGTGGTTCTGCACAATTGCCTCCTGGCAAAGGCATCTAGTGACTGCCTGCTGCCTGCTGGCCAACACAGGTGCTCTCAGTGGAGCCCCTTTGCACACTGATCCTCTGTGTAGTCACCTTACCCATGTCCACGTTGTGTAGAGGATGGATTGCAACCTGCGGAGGGTACGGTACTAGGGGAACCCCCATTAGAGGCCGCAGCAGAGTAAGTCCCACAAACCTTTTTATCATATAAATGAATGCAGTCCAAATAAAGCATTAGGGGTACTCAGAAGATAACTACACAGGACTTTCTTGACTTTTACCAATTCAGTTTTCTCAAGTCTTAGCACTTCTTCTTTGAGTGCTTACCAGTCACTATTTTAAGTTGGCAATGAAAAGTGGAAAATTAGAAGGAATTTTGTCCAGAGATAGCAGATAGAAGCTAGGAAGCACCAAGTGAGTGTAAGGGTGGTGAAGAGTCTGCCTGTACAGCTGTGGGACTAGCCTATTCTGATGAGCAGGTATGTCTGTGGGTTTGGAGGTGACCCTGCCCTCAGCCTTCTGTGCAGTTTAACCTCTCCTTTAGTACCAGCAGTCTGGGTTAAGCATTGCCTAGCCATCCCTTTCTATAGCTTTTCACAGGGGTAGCTGTGTGACTGCATTGGAGTTGTCCCTAACTGCCCATCAAGATGTTTGGTAAAGCCATGTTCATGGATGAAGATGCTGTAGAATGTTACAAAAAGCAAGCAGTGCTATTTCTTCCTCAGAAAAATAGATGCCATACAAATGACCCCCCTCTCTGTATCTCCCTCTTCCTCTACCCCTGTTGTGTGGAGGGGAGGGTTGTTGCAAGTGAAGGAATAGATGTTGCTCCGAAGAACACAGCTATCCCATAAACATGAATTTGCAGAACTGTGTAACTCCAGCTTTCTTTTTATTTCAAGATTAATTTCTTTGGAGGACGAGAACCAGCACAAAGAATCCTCCACTTGTAAGGGTAAGTTTTCACTTCCATTTAAGTTGATTCGGAGACCCTGCTGTAATGCACAATCACCAACTTGTTTCTCTTTTTGGTAAATTACCTCTGAGCTGCTTTCTTTTCCATCTTAAGAAAAGACTATTAATTTGCTTCCTGTAATCTAGATGTCAGTGATATCAGCCCTTTAGCAGTACCAAGAGACTTCATGTAGTTTGAACCAGATTCTGCCATCTTGCGTGATGTCAGCACCCTCGTATTCCCAAACTGCTCTGAGTAGCCCTAGTTCCAAGTCTTAGTGCAATCTTGATATCAAACCCTGGGAGTGGTCAGTGGTGATTTGTGGGCTTTTCTCATTGCTGGAGACAGGAGAGCTCAGACTTTGCCCTCCCAAGTGAATCCAAGGACCATATTAAGGAGTGGTGCCAGCTCTCTGAAGGTAAACTGAAGCCTACCTGAGGAAGGGGGCTCTGCACCTTGGGAGGTGGCACTCTGATATGGCATTCTGCTGTCTCTAGCTCCTGCACTGCTGCCATATTTTCTGTTGGCTCCTGACCAGAAAGGTACAGGGTATGGGAAATTATGGTAAAACCAATATGTCACAATGCTGAACCCTTCACCAGGAGTTAAAATCTTCATAGACAGAAAGGTGGTTTACATTATATAGGTCACTAAAGATGTTATGCCCATAACCAAAGTCACAGGCCCTCCTGAGGACACACTCGCATCTAATTCCCTGCCTGGGGTGAGGCTAGGGAAGCCTGCTCAGGAAAGGAGATGAGTGAAGCAAGTCCTAGATCTTTCCTTCTGCTTCATTCTTCTTCACCCTGGCTCTTCCTTCCTACTTTTCCAACCATTTGCCACACCCTCCCCCCACTTTACTCCTTCCTTTTCTATTTTCAATCTGCCTTTCAGTAGAAAATAGGAAATTAAAAAAAAAAAAAACAAAAACCGGGTAGGTGTAGTAGTACATGCCTCTAGAATCCATCCATGCTTGGGAGGCAGGGGCAAGAGCATTGGAGAGAAATTAAAGGTCATCTTCTGATGTTTTTCACTTCAGAGGTGTTAAATAGCAACGCTTCCGTAGCACGGAGCTGCACCAGCAAGCATTCCCCACCACACACAGCCAGACCTTCCTGGAATGAGGCTCGCAGTCAACAGGAGAAGCAGATGGGAGCAACTGCTCCCATCTCCAACTGTAGCAAAGTTGGTGAGAGCTACCTAGGAGAAGGGCCGTGTTCTGGGTGTGTGTTACAGAGGCCTCACTTAACTGAGGGAACCAGGGGGACAAGCTCAGGCCATTTGCTATTAGTAAGACTTGTCACAGGAAAAGATAGAACCAGCACGAAGGAATGAGCCAGGATGAACCAAGTGACAGCAGAAAAGCAACATTCTGGAGTCTGTGGGAAAGTTAGTAGGGGAGAGGCTAAGCCTGACTTTGTCACCCTGGAAGAGCTGTCTGGATTGATCTAGAATGCCAGCCTCAGTGCCCCTCTGTGGACCTATGGCATGAACCATCAATGTTGCATGGGGATCAAGGTCACAGAGTAGAACATACTTAGTTCTTCAGAAAAGTGTGAACTCTGATTTATTATATTCATATAAAAGCTTCAACCTATATAACTTATATAGATTTTTACAGTGTGTGACTATAGAAAAGAAAATGCCAGTTTTCTCTTTCCTTATATAATTTAATTGGGTGTGATATCTGCACAATATTTTGAGATTGTGAATCCACTATAATGAAGTGGCGTCTGTCCTTTATTCTGGAACCTTATAGAAGGTCTGGTGAACATATGAGGAAACTGAGTTGAGGCTGTCCTATCACGTGTGTGCACATGCATGTATACCCATGCTTTATTGCTTGTTGTGAGGCACAGTTATTTCACAGCATAACTGAGTTCAAGGCACAGAGGTTTCCCATGTACCTTTGCCCCCAAGTACGCTACTTTTCACTCTCAACATCCTATACCCTTGCAGTGTTTGTATAACCAATGAGCCTAAATAGAAACACCCTTGTCACCCAAAGACCACAGTTGATATAATGTTTACTTGTAGTGTTCTATATTCTATGGGCATTATAAATATGAAATGACCTGTTTCCTCCATTAAAGTGTCATATAAAATATTAGCTGCTTCCATGCCTCTGTCACCACCTGCTCACCTCCTTACCCACCAAACATACCCTCAGTATCCACTGGCTTTTTACTGTCTCTGCAGCTTTCCTCAGAATTAGAGAATACAGGGTTGCATTCTCTAATTACTGAGAATTCAGTATTCCATTTTCTATTTTAGCCAGGCCTATTTGGTTAAAATTTGTTGGTGATACCAAGTAATAGTCAATGACTTCAGTCATTAATTTTTCCATAGGTGGGAAATAGATCAGTAGAGTAGAATATTGTGTGGGTTATCTATCCAACAAGAGATTCATTGGAAATTTGGCATTTAAATTTAAATAATTAAGTTACAATTCCAAATTTAAATTCACTGAGAGCCTACAGCTGAAGTAAAAGGTAAACTGAGGACCACTGCTTTGCATCAGAGTCTAGATTGTTTATTCTTTCTGACAGTGTACTTTACCTCACACACAGTATATAAAAATGTACCGCTGTGGGCTGGTCATAACCAACTACATATGTTGTATTTCAGCTGAAGATGGTAAAAGTATCTTGCCTTCTGTAGACAAAAGCTCTGCAACTGATGCATGCTCAGGTAATCTAAAGACAGACTTCCCAGTCTTAATAATTTACTCAAATACCAAAGGAAATGGAATTAACTGATAATTTACTTTGTTTCTTCTCTCTTAAGGACCAATAGGTGAACTATTAGACATGAAACCTAAAGAAGGTAAGATTTGCATATTAGTTGAACTCTATAATTCCATTAAGTTTTTAAGTTCTCTCTTTTTGGATGCAAGAAAATTCAATAGTTACCTTCGTAATAGCTTTATAGTCATAAACAAAAAATTTTAGGTGACAGCCATTATAAATCACCTTACCTATGCTCAAGCAATATATAATATGTATGGTATTTTTGTTTAATTAGACAATGCTTTTAAAGCTGAAAATTATAACAAAGGTACTATGTTGTAATAGAAAAAGTAATTTCCAAATGAGATACATGTGGATATTGAATTTTGATCCTCCCATCAATGACCTTGATGAATTTGCTTCCTATACAACTCTGTAAGCCTCAGTTGTTCTTGTCTGTAAAATGGAACCAAACACAGCAGTCTCTCCAGGTAACTGTCAGGAATGGAACTCAAGTATGAAAAGGCTATTTTGTGGTTTCTAATGCAGGGATACTCTTGAGAAAGGAGGAATTAGGAATGTTCTCTACATGGTATACTACACCATATGTTCGTTGAAACTTAATAAACCAAGTCCACCAGACTTAGACATCTTGTGCTGACTACTAAATAGCCACCCAAAAGAGAGTCCAAGACCTTGAATTCAGAGGATACTTACAGTACTGAGTGACCTAAGAAAACCGAGCAGTTTTAGCATAATCCTAGCCTTTGCTTTTCATCCAAACAAAGGTTTCCTTTTAATGATTTACTAAGAGTCCAAAATGCTCCCGAGACTCTGAGCCAAACATCAGACTATCCCTTGACCTGGACAGTGGCATTCTGCCCCAATTATACAGGTTTCTTACAGCACAGAAACTGACCCAGGCCACCCTGTGGACCTCAATGAACCAGGGTATGATTCAACTCAGTCTGAGCTTGACCTGTTACGCTGTGCGTTGTTGTGACAGATGTTTGAGAGAAACATTTTAGAGGAGGAAAGGTTTACTTTGGCTCATCGTTCCAGTCCATGGTCTGCTGGCTTTTTAACTCTGTGGCAAGGCAGAAACATCACCGAGGAAGGGCAGGATGGAAAAAAGGGGGCTCACTCATAGAGGCCCGAAAGCAGAGTAACAGGAAGGAAACAGCACCAAAACACGCCCCCAGCTAGCCATTCTCTCCAACTCAGTCCTTCCATGGTTCTACCACCTCCCAATTGTCTACTTAAAATGTGAGTCTATCAGTGAGTCAACTTGATTAGGCAGAGCCCACATGGTCTAGTTTCCTCTGAAACACAAATACCCCTAGAGGTGTACTTAATTGTCTTGTAAGTGGCTCTCAGTCTAGTCACGTGAAAACTCAACATCAAGCCGGGTGGTGGTGGTGGCGGCGCTCATGCCTTTAATCCCAGCACACCCAGCACTCGGGAGGCAGAGGCAGGCAGATCTCTGTGAATTTGAGGCCAGCCTGGTCTACAGAACAGAGTTCTAAGACAGGCTCTGAAGTTACACAGAGAAATTCTGTCTCAAAAAAACAACAACAAACAAAACAAACAAACCCAAACATCAAGATGTGGGCTGAATCCACAGAGTATTAGAGAAAAATAATCTTGTAACGATACAGTCATCACAGTTTGGCCATGAACTTCCCAGGGCTTGGGAATATAAACCCAAAGGTGGGAGTCTCCTTGCCTAATTAATGTCTTTCTGAAGGCATCATGCTATACAATATTTCATCAAAATCATGTCAGATTAATAAACCAGAAACCTGTAGCATGAATAATAAAAGCCCGGAGACAGATATTGGGATTCAAGGGGAAGATCAGAAGAGCAAAGCCACTGGGGAGTTTTTACCTCTACCAAGGCACAGAGCAAAGTGGGGTGCTCCCATCCTCAGAGTGTCTGCAGATTGCAGTGTTCTCCACCAAACCTCAGGCTGTACTGCACTGAGTTCCTGCCTAATATTCTCTCTAGTGCTGGGATTAAAGGTGTGAGATGTTTCTCTTTTAGACTGATTCAATCTCGTGAAGCCCAAGGTGCCCTCTGTCTCCCAAGTTCTGGGATTAAAGGTGTGGCTATCACTGCCTGACCTCTATGGCTAACTAGTGGCTTTTTTTTTTTTTTTTTTTTTGGTGTGTGTGTGTGTGTGTGTGTGGCAACTAGTGGCTTAGCTCTGCCCTCTGACCCTCTGATCTTCAGGCAAGCTTTATTTGTTAGATTGCAAATAAACTATCACTTACAAAAACCATACCAAGTAATGAAATGAATGAGTAAGGAGCTAGTGTGTGTTGCCGTACATTGCCCTCATTTTTTGTAAGGACTTTTCCCCTCCGGTTTAAGAATAAGAATTTTAATGGAATAAAAAATATCCTTTATAAATTATTTTGGAGTACTGAAATAGTTTAATCTTACCAAAATGACATGAGAATAGTATAACAAGCCCTAAGTATCTACCACCCAGTTTCAACAATGCTTAACCTTTAGTGTTTTCATAATCATATGCATACTCCATCCTATTTTTTATTTAAATTAGAAACAAGCTTGTTTTATATGTCAATCCCAGTTCCCTCTCCTTCCCCTCCTCTCCTGTCTCCCCACCAGTCCCCCAATTCATCCAGTCGCTTGTTTCCATTCCCCTTTCTGCTCCCCAGGGAGGGTGAGGTCTTCCATGGGGATCTTAAAAGTCT
Organism: Cricetulus griseus; assembly: GCF_003668045.3. Classification (NCBI taxonomy): domain Eukaryota; kingdom Metazoa; phylum Chordata; class Mammalia; order Rodentia; family Cricetidae; genus Cricetulus; species Cricetulus griseus. The sequence continues at coordinate 216,572,467 of NW_023276806.1, forward strand.
GGCATATCATTTGGAGCAGAGCCTAGGCCCTCCCCCATGTGTCTAGGCTGAGAGAGTATCCCTCTATGTGAAATGGGATCCCAAAGTCCATTTGTACACTGGGGTTAAATACTGATCCACTACCAGAGGCCCCATTGATTGCCCAGGCCTCCTAACTGACACCCATGTTCAGGAAGTCTGGGTCGGTCCTATGCTGGTTTCCCAGCTGTCAGTCTGGGGTCCATGAGCTCCCCCTTGTTCAGGTCAGCTGTCTCTGTGGGTTTCTCCAGCATGGTCTTGACTTTGCTTATCACTCTTCCCTCTCTGCAACTGGACTCCAGGAGTTCAGCTCAGTGTTTAGCTGTAGGTGTCTGCTTCTTCTTCCATCAGCGACTGGATGAAGGCTCTAGGATGGCATATAGGGTAGTCATCAATCTCATTATTGGAGAAGGGCTTTTAAGGTAGTCTCTACACTATTGCTTAGATTGTTAGTTGGAGTCATCCTTGTAGATCTCTGGATATTTCCCTAGTGCCAGATTTCTCTTTAGACCTATAATGGCTCCCTCTATTAAGGTATCTCTTTTCTTGCTCTCCTCTATTCTTCCCCTGACTCAACCTTCCTGCTCCCTCATGTCCTCCTCTCCCCTCCTCTTCTCCCCTTCTCATTCTCCTAGCTCCCTTTCCCCTCCCCCCATGCTCCCAATTTGCTCAGGAGATCTTGTCTCTTTCCCGTTGTCCTGGGGACCATGTACGTCTCTCTTAGGGTCCTCCTTGTTTCCATGTTTTATGGATTGATATTCCTTCCAACCCCCGCATCTTGTTTATGTTTTCTCTTTGTTTACCACTCTTAAGTTTATTATTTTAGTAGACTTGATTTTTGAATAGGTAGTATATTTGCACTAGTATATAAAATAATAGGATATTATATTTTAAGAACTCACCTGTTTCTATACATGGCTTCACACTCCATTGTGACAACAAAGTGCCCCTCCTTGGCCCCATCCTCCTGAAACTTTTGTGCTCAGGCACAGAAAATGGGAGTCCATGTGCTTGCTTCTCCTCCCTTTATAAGGGGTAAAAAAAGATGTGGGGCTTTATAGAAAGTTTTTTTTTTTTTTTAATTTGATAGACTGCTACAACCCTAGCCCCAAAGCCAGCATTTCTTCAGAGAACTGAAGCAAGAATGAATGCCACCACCTGCTGTCCTTCTGTGTCTGCCGGCTTTCGCAGGCTCCTGTGTACGCCGGGGCCCATTGGATGAAGATTGATGTCTACTTATTGAAAGCAAGTTTCATGCCCTGTTGTCTAGGTCTACAGATAAAGCTGGGCATACTCTTCCCTAATACAAGTACTGGTTCTCTGTCAGAAAGATGGAGGTGAACATCTTCCCAATCAAATGCAATGGCACATAAGTCACCCTGTCCCTTTGTCACTGCTGTCCGACAGAGCACTTTGGTGGGCCTGAGCGATGCTCTCCACTGTCTGTCTCTTCCATGTTTTCATCCCACGAGGTGGTATCAGCTCTAAAACCACAAGTATACAGAGGCTCTCAAACCACGGAGAACTTGTGGTGACTGAAGAAAAAGAATGTCCGATGCTCTGTTCACTTCAAAATGCATGTCATTTCAAAACTGCCTGCAAAGTTCTGAATTAAAGTGCTAATTATAATATGCAAAACATTAGGTGTGAAAAAATAAAAGGCACTTAATCCAAGGATGGCTCATTTTATAAGACTTGGGAGCTCTAGCCCAGCTCTTGCATTCTTCTGCTAAATGATAAAGTAATAGAAAACCAATGTGTGACCACACAGTATAAAAATATTTTAGTAAGAAACACGAGTGACATTCTGAGATTCTTGAAAGTCACCATATACCACGCATGGCATGTGGCCTTCATTCATGGAATTATAGCGTGTAGAAATCCTTGTGCCTCAAGTTGGACCCTCCCCTCAAACAGTATACTACTGAACAAAAAGATGCAGTGGGAAGCCGAGGAGAATTTGATGAGTTCAGCTTCCCTGAATCTTATCATGAGGCCTTTACCAAAAACACAAAACTATTGTCCTTATTACAAACACGTGCTTGTCTTCTTTACTTCCTCTGTTACTGCCTGTGTTTCTAAATTCTGGCCAGTTATGAAGATGACAGGCCATTCAGCAGCTAGCAGAGGTCTAGGTGAGAACTTTTAGCCCATAACAATCATGTGTTATCCTATGGTGCCTAGCTTGTCCTGAGTCACTGAACTGTCACCTGACTATAAGTCATCCTTAGAGTCAAATGAGAGATTTGATTGCTTTGCCTCAGGACATACAATGACCAAGTGCTAAATTCCCTATCTGTTCTCGTAAACTCCTCCCTCTCAGCATTCTGTAAAATGCCGGTGACCTGGGCCACCCCATGAAATAATCATACACTTTTTCTTTACACATGTTAGACAAGCGTTCTACTACTGAACCACGCCCCAGCCCAACAATAATACACTTTCAAAATAAAATACTGAAAGAGGAGTGTCTTAGCAAACCTGTAATCCCAATACTCTAGAGGTAGAGAATTAAAGTTCAGGAGTTGAAAGCCAACCTTGGCTGTATAACAAGTTTGAGGCCAGCAGCAGTCCACATGAAACTCTGCTTAACAAAACCAAATACGTAATACATGTTCGGAATCGTGTAGTGGTGTGCTGTATATGGAATTATTCCTATAGAGATTCTGAAAGACTTGGTCCAGACCTGCTGTGAGAGAGGTTGGTTGCTAAACTCTAATACTAGAGTTTAGGGTAGGGCTCCAGCAATCAGTTATTTCTGTGTATGCCAACTCAGGTCTGACATTCTTGGATTATTCTTTGTTTTTTCAGAAAGCACATATGGCTCCTTACCCCCACCCCCACCCCAACCCCCACCCCTGTCGGTTGGGATTTTTATTTTATTATTTTTAAACCTGAAGGGAGTTTTTCAAACAAGGGAGAATTCCAAACAAGAACAATCTGTTAGCAGAGCCTGAAGAAGTGTTTTTCTATTTAGATGCTGTGTCAGGTGGTTTTCTGCCCTCCTCCCCCGCCGTCCTTTGGGTGATCAGAGGGTAGTGTTGGTATTTGGGGTTTCAGAGGCACTGCAGGCCTGTGGCCTTTAAGATTAGTCATTGTGGGGCGTGGGGAACAGGGAGAAACCCAGAGCAGTCAGTCTTCCTGTTTCACACAGGTGAAGGTAAATGGAGTGACCTTTCTCTATTTGTTGTCCTGTGCTCTCGGTTTTCTGTCTGTGTAGTTATTTCCATCTTCTGTGCCTGTAATTTATGCTGAGGTCATGAAACTCCAGTATGACTTCAAAAGTGCTATCTGAACCAGCTGTGGCCAGTTCTCCACGCCCTGCCTAAACTCGAGTTTCCTCTACATTTGAGCTTTTACAAGCTAGAACTCACCGGTTCAGGACTAGTTCTTCTAGGGAATGTTTCCCAGGCCCCAGGCTGCTTATTTCTGAGTGTTGAGCAAAGCAGGCATATAGAATGCTTTGGTTTTCCTTTGCCATTTTGCCTCTATGTTGAAGAGTATTCTACCCATAGAAAACCTCACATGTTCACAAAGCCTTCTTTTATTAGTTTGTGTGTGAGATCTCAATCAATTCTCTATCACCATACAGAAAACAAAATTCTTCCTAAGTTCTGAAGGAAAGGCAATTGTCTTCCACAGAGAAAACACTGACTTGTGAGTCAAGGGTCCCAGGCCAGATTGTCTGTAACTAATAAATCACATGAATTTGGATGGGTAATCTAAACCTGGGTCTATTTTTCCTCATCTTTAAAATGAGTTCAAGGAAATAGTTTCTAGGATCTCTTTGTCTGCAAAGGTGCAGGGTAGGAGGCCATCTCCTGGAGCTGCAGCCTCCTCACCAGTGTGCAACCACAAAGGATAAGATAAGAATTTGTGGTCAGGAGTTGGAGAACTTGGATTGGAGACAGGCATTTGGAGACTCTGAGCCAAAGGAAGTTGTGGCCCACAACGCAGTAGCTGTCTTTGTTGGTCTGCGTGTGGGGGACGTTCTGCCCAGGCTTCTCCCAAGGACATTATGGTATCTCCACATGTTTTCTTTGTCTCTGGTTGAGTGGCACTGTTTTCAAAGAAGATAAGAGGAGCTCAGTTCTCGGGGCCTACTGACAAGCTTAACTTCTCAAGTTCCGACTTGTCTGATTGCGGACCTAAACCTGTCCATTTGGATTTGTAATTAAGTTTCTCTGACAAGTTATGCATAGTAATTTCAGGCATCTTAATTATCAGTGTAATAATCAGGAGGTTTCTGTGTTTTATGGTTCAAGTCAGTGCCAGTTTCCTTGCTTTTAGCTACATAATAAGTTCTCTTACAAGAGCACAGTTCACTGTCCCCCCCTGCTTTTTAACTATTTAATAGCCAGGGTTTGATGACATTTTTATTTGCAACTTTTTTTCTTCACAACTTTTTAATAATAAATGTTAAGAAAAATAAATAAGCAGAATGCTAAATAATAGACCACATTCAGTGGTGAACTTCAGTAGAGGCAAAACCTGAATTCAAAGCTGACTGCAGAGGACATTTTCTCAGTTCTGTGACTGAAATGCCTGAGTTTGCCAGATTCACTTAGTTAGAAGGAAAGAAGTCTATGTTGAAAAGGGTTAGGTTTAAAATGCACTCATTCGAGATCAGGGACTGGCTGAGTGCTGTCAAAATTCCCTTTCTGGCTCTTTAGTTTGTTTTCCTCAGGATATTGGCTTTGTTTTCACTAACAGCCTCTGATTTACATCTTTGGATCAGAGAACCCCAAAGAAAGATGGGTCTTTTTCCATCCACTTTTCATAGAGCAAATACAGGGAAGCCTCTGGCATGTGTCATCCCCTGGTCAGTCACTGTGGCCTGAGAGAGGGAGATCTTCAACCTGCTCAGCCACACACACACACCTGGAGTGGCAGGTGATGGGTTCTACTAAGGGCATCTCACCAGGACCACAGAGGGAAAGTGCTTCTCAAGAAAACACACCTGAAGGAAAGGGAAGAGGTGCCAGGTGGCAGAAGCCACTAACATCAATACCAAGACATGAAGCCTGAGCACTAAACATGAAATGGAAGTTTTATAATTGGCTTATGTGTAGAGGACTCCTGTTGGTCTGCTGTCCACTGTGACCTTTGTGGGATCCCATTCACCACGGCAACACCTCTCCAAGCCTGGCTTCTGAAGAGATCAAAATGAAATGACTGTTGAAGGAACAGATCTTGCTAAAAGATTCCCACTTAAGGTCCCACTGAATAGGTGTCACTTAACATGGGCCTGGCTCAATAATCATACGTTTCAACCAGGCCAGAAAGAAACCAGGAGAAATGGTTTGGGTACTCCAATGTCACCAGAAAATGGCAAGTACAGAGACTTGTAAAGTAACCACAGGTTAAGAGGATGAGTCTGGGAGAGACTGAAAGAGAAAATTCGTGAGTAAACACCCCTGTTGAGGGCCACAGCTGATACATTGCCATTGCGGGTGCCTTTCTTCAAGCTTCTTCCTGTATGACAGGGTGCTGGAGAGCCACTGTAATACACCCTCTGCCTGCCTTACCCACCTGCCCAGCCTGGTGGCTCCTGCTCCTCAGCGAAGCCTCTTCACAGGACCAAGTTGCTGTCTTTTTCACCTACTGTGCCTACAGGTTATGTCTGCCTGGAAATGTATGTCTTTGATAACATAAACAATAAAAATGCTTAAATTAGGCACTTGTCTGATTAAAATGATGTTTTGCCACTATTTTAAAACCACAGTGATATGAGTTACTAGACTTTCCCCTCCCTGATTTATAGCCAATCTGCTGAGTTCATTAAAAAAAAAAAAAAATCCCCTTAATCTCTAGATCTGTATGTAATGTGGGTGAAAACAGATCCAGCAAAAGAACAGGAAGAAGCTTTACTTTAAAACAATATCCTTAACTACTAATCACCATATATGTGGATAAATCTGCAGAAAACCTGATAATCTCATTTGTCATGGTCATCAGAATTTCAGTGTTGCTCAGAAAACCATGGGAACCATGATGTTTTTCTTTGCTTCATGGCTTATAATAAAAATGTTTTCAGTTTGCAAGTGGCAATTGGATCCCACAAACAAAGCAACACTTAATACATCCCTCAGTCCTTGGTTCTTAAAATAGGTGCTTTCCATGAGATTTATGAGAGCCAAGTCCCTGTTTTCCTTGTAAATGATGGTCAGTGTTCATCTAGGAGAATGGTTCTCTCTTTACAACCATCTGGACTGATGACTTTGGTGTAGTAGTCCCAGGTTCCTGGCATTCTAAGCAGGCTTTCATGCCTACTGTAATGTCAGGGATGACTCATTGGAGCCTCAGAAGGTGACGGTCTGCTGAAGGTGGGTTGGACCTAGACTCCTCTCAGGACTAGGGCTCATTGACACCTGTCGGTGCTTATGTCTAAGGCCCACGAAGTGAATCTGAACCCTCTGTCTCAGACCAGACTTCGGACCTCCCTCCCTGTCACTCTCTGATTGCTCCTCTGAGGCAAGCCCGATCCACCTTCCCTTTGCTGTTATTGCAGAGACATCTGTCTTGGGTGTTGATGTACCTCCTGACATGCTCCCCTGGGCCAGGGCGTGGTGAGCCTTCTCCCCCAGCTTGGGTGGCAAGACAGGCTGCCACATGGTTTGCTTGAGGCTCCAGCCCAGGCATCGTGGATTGAGGTTTTGTGTGGGAAGATTTAGGAAGCCTTACAAACAAGGAGCTAAGATCACCAACAGCTTCCAGTCCTGGCTTTGTTTCAGACCTGGGGAATGTTTTGCCAGATCTGCTTTTATGTTAAGGGAAAACACAAGCCCTAGATATTTTTTTTTTTTGTGTGTGTGTGTGTGTGTGTGTGTGTGTGTGTGTGTAAAATATTTCATTTGGAAGAAGGGGCACAAGGGAAGATAGGGTTCCAAATTTATTTCTGAAATCTGTTAATGAAGTGCCATGGGTTACATTTCTATTCTGATTACCTTTTCTTATGTCTGGCCATAGTTCAGCTTGTCCCAGTCTAGCCGCCATGACGGTTGTTCGTAAAGCCCCAGCTCTTGGAAATCATATGTTCTGTTGTATTCTTTTGCCTCCACCAGCTTGCCTGGGTCCCATAGCAGGGACCCCAGAACCAGAAGGTGGTGACAAGGATGACCTGCTGCTGTTGAATGAGATCTTCAGTGCTTCCTGCCTGGATGAAGGAGAGTTCAGCCGAGAGTGGGCTGCCGTGTTTGGAGATGACCGACTAAAGGAGCCAGCACCCGTAGGGGCCCAGGGAGAGCCAGACCCCAAGCCCCAGCTAGGCTCTGGATTCCTTCCTTCACAACTTTTAGACCAAAACATGAAAGATCTCCAGGCCTCTCTTCAAGGTAGGTACCACAGTGATTAGAAACTTCTGTTGTTTTGCTTGTCTGTTCCCCTTACCTGCCACTTTAATACAAAAGTTTGTTTGTTCTTTGTGGTTTTGTCTGAGTATGCTTTCTATATTTTTACTTTATAGCCAATATCTCTTTATTTTATTATTAGTGATAGTTTTGTTGTTTGTTGTTGTTGTTGTTTGTTTTTTTACATCAAGTGACTTTTTAGCTGAAATCTCCAAATCACGCCCTAACTTTAAGATGTAGGATCAGACTCAATGGATCAGTTGGTTCTCATAACTTTTCCCCTTCTGTCAGTAGTTTCTTAGTAAAGTTAGGGGAGGTCCTTGATCTTACTGTCATGCTTGGATTTAAGGCAGTTTTATGGCATGCATGAGAGGATCTGGCATTTGCAGTTAAAACCCTGTGGCCTGGCCACCCCTGACTGCCTGTTTCTGCATCTCCCATGTATCCGTGAGTTGTGCTGTCTCCATTCCTGTAAACATGCCCTCTTTCTAGGTGCTAACTGTCACTTCACTGGACTTCTTAACTTTGTCTCTTCCTGTGTATTACACTTGCTCTTGCTCTCTCTACACCTTGACCTGTCCCTACCTCATGTATGCCCCAATTCAGCAGTTCCTGTTCTGACTACAGCACACAAAGTAAACCCCCATTGCAGTCTCAGCACAGACAGAGTTTCCACCCTGATCAGAAGTGCTCTTCACTCAGAAGGGTTCAGGGTGCACCCAGGCTTAGCATCAGGCCACATGCTGGTTAGCATTGCTGGCGTGTCCCCCACAATGATTCAGAGTGCAAAAAGAAAGCTCAGTGGTGAAGTCCTAAGTTTCTAAACTGGTCTTTGGGAAGGACAGCATTTTCTTCTCTTGTGGATTTTTTTTTTCTCCCTCATGTTACATAAATCATGAAGACAGGAATTACTCCTGGTAAGAAACGTTAGAATTCTTTTGGTTTTCCTATGAACTTAAGCTATCTCCTTAATGAACAACATGTTTATCTGGCACTTAAAGTGGAGAAGAAATGGCAGAGCAGGAATGATTAAGTAATTATGGGCTATTGCAAGCGTAGGTCTTGGGAAATGACATCATTCATATCATTCATACAGGAGCCGGTGGGCAAACAGAAAAAAAAGGGGGGGTTCCCTTTTTTAGAACTACCTTTCCCCTTTTATTTTCTCTGTGAATCTTTTTTTTTTTTTTTTTTGTCTCATGTATTAGCAGGCGTGGCGATGGAGACTGTGGGGTAGAGAGAGTGCTAGAAGTATTCTTCTGCTCTTTGAGTTTCACCTCTGGTTTCCTCTTCTCTCTCACTGGGTGAAGCCCAGTGAGCACGTCTGTCAGTTGACCTTTACCCTAACCCTCTTGTAGGAAAGGACCTGACAGGCCTGGGGGACTCCAGGGGCCAGATCCTCAGCCCACCTCTATGAGAGGTTCTGTCGTCCCATCCCATCGGCTGTGCTGCCAAATGATTCATACAAGGCCCCAGCTTTGAAGGCCCGGGTGCCCTGCTGCTACAGGGAGCAGTGGTGGCTAACAGTTACTGCAAGAGTGAGAAAGCAGGGCTCCAAAGCCTCTTCCTGGACAATGTGTGAAGATCTCTGGTCAGACAGAACCCTAGATCTGTAACACCAGGTGACTGTGGGCTTTGCACTTACTTCAGCCTGAGAGAAGTCATCAGACCACTTGTGGGACAAAGGAGGGAGGTGTCCCACCAGTAAGAAAGAGATGCAGGGTGTGACCTGGGTAGGGAAAGAGGTTCCACAAAGGGAGGCCATTCATTTCCCAGGCCGACAGTCTCATCTGAGGTTGCCATCCTAGTGCTTCAGCAAGGTATTCACTCATTAATAGGCACCTTCCAGGTGGAAACGCATCTGTGAACACAACAGGCAAAGCTCTCTGCCTTCCTGGAACTCGATCTCTAGTGGGGAGGGAATATGGAGTGATGAACAATGAGAAAATCAACACAGGAGGTCAAAGAGTAATCAGTGTTAGGCAGGGAGGAACGGAGCTAGCCAGAGCTAGTGTTGTGGGGTGATAGGGTAGCTACACGGGGTCTTGCTGGGAAAACAAGAGCCAAGCAAGACTTGACAGGATGAGAACTAGCCATGCGGACACCTGGGCAGATAAATTTGGTTGGCCCCACAAGGTAAGAACATACATAGCATGACAAGGTCTGCAGGAAGAACATTACTTGGAGCTAGCTGGACAAGTGTGAGAGGCATGAAGAAGGAAAGAGGTGCTCCAGTATGAAGGACAGACACCGTTAGAGGCTTGGCCATATATACCAACATAAGTGTTCATGGGACATGTACACACAGGACAAATCTCCAGCCTTCTTTCAGCAGCCATATTGAAAACCATCATGGCATCTTTAACCACCAAACAGTATGATCTGCTTTGTGATTTTAACAGCATTATTTTGCTTGTTAGAGTCTCCCCTCTTCCTGTGGGCTTCTAGCAAGACTAATGCTAGTTACCCAGTGACTATGGCATTTCTTTTGCTTTGTAAATGGGTACCAGCAGAATGCCTTGAGGATTCAAAATATCAAGGAAAAAAAAAAGTCTACATGGTTGAAAAAAAACCCACAATTCATTGTCCACTTCAGCTCCAGACTCTCAGTGGGAGAAGCTTTTATGCTACCTAGTGCTGCCCTGATTCAGGGGACTTTCTAGATGCCTGTGGTATAGGCACAGGAAAGCTGCTTGCAGTGGCTGAGCACTTTGCCGGCTTATGTCAGGGTTCCTCTCGTCTCCAAAATAAGAAAGGATGAATGTTAGCCTAAGAATTTTTTTTCCACTGTATCCACGGGTGAATAAGAAGTCCATCTAATGTGTATGAATAGTTATATGTAGATAATAGCTTAATGATGACTACTTAACTCTGGCCACATTATATTAAAATGGATTCCTCTGGTTAACCAGATCATGTCAAAAATTTAAATTCAGTAACTACTGAAATAAGTAAGAAACTAAACTAAACATGGGGAGGTGAGGTGTGTTGACATATTGGCTCAGTGACATGGCGGGGGCGGGGGAGAGGGTTGAGTCCAGCTCTACTTTGTAGTTGCCCTCTTCCTCCTCACACCGCCACAGTGGCAAATCTCTCTGCAGCCTCTTGGTTATTACTTCATATTTAAATAAGTGAGGTGTTGGCCTAAGCTTCTTATCCCAGCAGCGTCTTATCTGTGGGTTGACTCCATCTCTGAGAGGCAAAGGTGTAAAATCAAGTAATTCTGTGACTCTGCAAGTAATTCTGTGACTCTGCCAGCCATAGACAGTAAGACAACCTCAGCCCATGCTCATCCCAGCACATGCTGGCTGCCCAGCATTGTGCTCTCTCGTTACCTGTGTCAGCCTGTCCATTTAACCTGCTGACTCTCCGGCAAATGCTATTGCCATCTACACTCTAGAGACTAGAAAACCAAGGAAGGAAGCAATTTGTTGGCTCAAGGTCACTCTCTTGGTAAAGACAGCCATACATTGAACCTGAGCAGTCTAACTAAGGAGCCCATGCCTGCCACCAGGACTTCTGTGACCTCTCAGTGCAATATCTGATAGCATAGGAAGCTTCCTCCAGGCCCTTCAGGCATCTGTCCCCACATGAGTAAGGCTTATAGTAACAGTGGGTTTCCTGGCTTCACACAGGAATCAGGACACCAGGATGCCAGACAACAGGATAATGGAGTTATAGAGAGACAGGCCCTTGTCCAACAAAAACTGGATGATGATACAGAGAAGACTGTTTGAAATTGGGTAGTCATAGGAGTCTTTCTAGAGAATGCTTGTGCTTTGTTCCTGGCTCTCTGAATGGATTGGGACACCTGCAGATTCAGGAGGTCGGAGGACAGAGGTGGAGGACTCTGGGGGCATCCATCACTAGTGATTCCCATACTTTCATTCTTCATCTTCCTCCTTTTCCTCCTCTTTTCTTCCCCTCTTCCTTCTCTCCAGTCTTCCATCTCCTAGAATGGCTTCTGCCTGCCTTCTCTCTGGCCTCTCCTTTATTCTGTCCTCCAGCCCTGGGGGTGGGTGTGATTCAAAAGAAGAAAACAAGTCTGTCTCCCCTCCTGCCTAGCCCAAGCTGTAGGAGTTCACAACAAAAATTGCATATCTGATCAACTCATTTTAAAATTTTGAAGAATTAATTTTAGATTAATTCTTCACTTCACAGTCCATTACTGAGGGATGTCATGGCAGGAGCTCAAACAGGAACCTAGAGGCAAAACCAGGAAGGAATACAGCTTACTGGCTTGTTCTTCATGGTTTACTCAGTTCTGTCTCTGTCTGTCTGTCTGTCTTTCTTTCTGTCACTCTCTCTCTCTCTCTCTCTCTCTCTCTCTCTCTCTCTCTCTCTTTTTTTTTTTTTTTTTTTT